>NC_081178.1:16273014-16895514 GCF_012432095.1 Onychostoma macrolepis | reverse complement strand
TTATGCACAAGCGGCCCTCTATTTCGGAACGGCACTGAACGAGGGAGCTTCTAACGCTGCATTCATTTAAGGCACAACATCCATCCATCCCTCCTCCCGTTCCTTCTCTCCCCTTTGAGCTGCCTGATAGGTCCAGTGGAGGGCAAAATTAATACCTAATTGAATTGTGAAGTCATCAAAATAATCAATACTTTTTTATTATTTATTCTTTACAGTCTGTTGACTGAACGAGAGCTGTGAGAGGCCGAGGGAGAGAGAGAGAAAGAGAGAGAGAGAGAGAAAGAGGGGGGACAGGCCTGAGAGGATGCAATACAATGTAATTTTCACCACGGGCTGCTGGAGAAGAGAGGGCACAATAAAACAGAAGGAAAAATTACAAGAAAAAGAATGAGGGAAGAGAGAATGGGAATTTTTCCACAAGTTATAACCAGATTTAGACATTTTCTGAAGAAAGCGCTTGTTTTCACCACAAATCTAGGGGTGGATGCCAGGGTGTTGCCATTTAGTTGGTAGTTGCTAGGTTTTTGCTCATTTTTAATTTTATAATGATTTAAAAAACACACTACCGTTCAAAAGAAAGATTCTTTAAAATAAATTATTACTTTCATTTAGCAAGGACACACAAATTGTTCCTGTGAACTTTGTATTCATGAAAGTATTAAGCAGCAGAAAATATTAAGCAGCACAACTGTTTCTAACATTGATAATAATAAGAAATGCTTCTTTTAAAAACCAAATCAGCATATTAGAATGATTTCTGAAGGATCATGGGACACTGAAGCCTGGAGTAAATGCTTTACCATCACAGAATTTTAAAATACATTCAAATACAAAACCGTTATTTGGAATAGTGTTTCACAGTTTTTACTTTATTTTTGAAATAAATAAAGCCAATGTTTATTTCAAAAAAATTAATTTATTTTACATTTAATCTTTTACTTTTTTATATTTTTATTTTAAACATTTGTTATTGTTTTTTTCCACATTTACTGGTGCCAGTACGCATCAATTAAACAGTGATACTCTTTTAGTTATTTTTTTATCAAAAAGAAAATAATATCATAATAGAAGCCATGTAAAGTCCCGCCTTCACTCGCTCTCTCTTTTTTCCTCACTCTCTCTCTCACAGTTAATTACACTAATGAAACAGGGACTCCCAGGGCAGTTCTTCATGCCAAAGAGCATATGTGAAGGGACCCGGGGAGTGTGTGCGCGTGTCAATGTGTGTGCACTGTATGCGTGTGTGTTTGGGATCGCCTTACTCCCTTTCGGCCACACAGGAGGAGAAACAAGAAAAAGCACTCGAGCCCCTCTCCCTCCCGTTCTCCTTTTGCCTACTCTGTGGGTCATTTCTGAACCTTTTTCCTCATAAGATATCCATGCTAATTGCTAATGGCCTTAGCTGCCATGGTCTCTGTGGTCCCCCGGGGCCACAAAAAGGGTCTCAGAATGGGTCCAAAGACCCCGAATATTCTTCTGATCACACATCCCAATTTTGCCATATATATATATATAAAATGTATACTATGCTATACTATACTATACTATATACTAAAATATATATTTAGTATATTACTTTCATGCTGTAATGTTAAACACTGTTCACAACAGGAAACAATGGCCCAATGGCTCTTAGGATGTTCAATTGTGCTGATTTTTTTCAACATCGACATTTATATAATTTATAATTAATTATTTGTGATGATTATATATTTTAATAATTATTTCCAATATAAATTATACTAAATAAATATTAAAAATTATTATAAATATATATTATAGGTCATATACATGAAAAGTTGGACAATGATACTAGATTTACTTGTTAGGCATAATGATATTTTTGGTGATTATTGCTGACTTTCTATATATATATATATATATATACATGTATGTATAGTCAGCAATAATCACCATAAATATGATCACGTCTAACTAGTAAATCCAATTTGTTACATGAGCCATGTACGACTGGTGACAGGTTTTTGTTTAGAGTGAGTTTAAGCGGAATCTGTGTAAGCAGCTGCAAATCCTCTGAGTGCCATTTGAGTTCTATTTAAACTCAGAGCAGTTTCCCTCAGTACTGGCTTTTGCTTTTGTGTCAAAGCTCTGTCTCCCCCATAGGGCTAGAAAAATATCACCTCCGCCTGGAAGCTAAAAGGATCCTTCAGGGACCCTAAAATATTTTTCTCAAATATAGCCAACATTATACATACGCAGTTGCATTGCTTAATCATTACTCGAAAAATACACAAGGTGTTTTCAGAATTTTTTTTTTTTTTTATATATGTTTCCCATAAAACAGTAATTATGTACAGTATAATTAACTTAGGGCTGCAACAACTAACTGATAAAATTATTAATAATCAATAATGGAATTAATCAAGTCTATTAATCGACTGATCACACGCTATATGCACAGAAAACATTTGCCGGTCACATCACATAACAGCAGTAAATAACGCATTTCTATAGACCAAACGCACCTGGAAAACAGCAGAGTGAGCTGCTCCGTGAAAAGTGCCAGATCTAAGTTGTCCTAAATATAAAAATGCTTTATATCAAGCGTTTTAAACAAAAGCATGTATTGTAGTTAAAAGTGACTTTCCATTTCATATGCTTTAACAGATATGAGTGCTCTTTAATGCATTTGAAACACATTTTCACACCAACCTGTGCATGTGCGTCATACAGATGGAGTACAATAATTCTGTCTAAAATACACATTTGTCTAAAGCATTTCATGTTAGACATAAAATTCTACATGTAACAAATATTAGTATTTTTATGAGAGCAGAATGAATTATAAATGTAATGTAATTACATTTAGATGAGTGAATGTTTCTGTTCCTTGTACGAGTAAACATTTAGTGTTTTTAAAAAGATTTGTGTTAATTATAATTTTTAATTTAGTGATTTTAAATGTTTTAAATGGTAAGCAAACCGTTGTTTTTTGGTTTAGAATGTTTAATGCATAGCACAGCTTACTGTACACAGATTTATTCAATATAGCTTTCAAATTACACATATTGGAAGGACAACATGTTGGCTTACAATTAGCTGATTTTATTAAAATCATTAATTTCTAATAATATGAAATTTATTTCCATTCAATTTATCAAAGAAATAATCAATGGATTCATTGATTATTATTATCTTTAGTTGCAGCCATAGATTAATATTAAATTATTAATTTATAATAAGGTTACTTTCCTGACTTTAATAATAAAAAGTAGCACATTTTAATAATCTACATCATTATTATTTTCGTTACTTCCATACCAGTTAAGGATGAATTAATACTGCTTTTCTAATAAGAGACGGATATGCATAATGGCAAAGATAATTAAGTCCTTGCCCAATCTATATTTTACATAATATTTAAAATCAATTAATTTGCATAAGTGCACTCAATCTCGTTATGTCTGTACAATTGAAATATTTATGTAGAATGACCCCTAATTGATTTTTATTTCCAGGAAAATTGATGCATGGCTGAATTTATGGTGCATTTGTCAAAGCAACAGCCGGTCTCTCTGTGATGCTGCTCAGATGAATCTACTTAATTGACTGGGATCAGAGAACAGTGAGAAAATGTGTCATAACCTATCAAAGATGAGTGCTGGAGAAAGCTGTGATGCTTCAGACACTATCAGGACCCCCTCAGATAAATATAAAGAGCCATTGATTGTTCAGGAGAGTGAGTTTGTGTGCATGGGTTGTTTTTTTCTTTTTTTTTCTTTTGCTACATCGATCTCAGAGCTGACCTTATGGTGCATCAAAGCCTACAGGAGCTAATCTGGCCTCTGTATTACGACCTGTGCACGGAAAGATAGCGTTCAAGACGGAAGGGGGTAAAAGAGACAGAAAATACAGAGAAACCTGCGGGAGGAAGTGGGATTCACATGTGTTCGCGAGAGAGATTAAAAAGAGGAAGTCCAAATACTCACATAAGAAGTATGTACTCAAAGGTTTTCATCAGCATGCTTCCATGGTCGGTCACTGACGGTAACATTATCTGGACTCTCATTGGCTGCTAGGCAGTGCAGGTCTCAGAGCCTGTCTGTTGTCTGACACTGACAAATAGTTTTTAATACCTTGAATTTCCAGCATCTTCTGCCTAGCATATATAGTGGACAACAGATATCAGAGTGTATGAATACACACAGTTGCACATACAAACATGATCAATTAGTGGTAAAGTCTACTGTAAGGTAAGGTAAGAAAGCAACACTTTTATTATTATTCATTAGGGCTGGGTTTTGCCACAGACTTCACAAATATTTTTAAATTCTTAATTCATATTGATTCGTTTGGATATCTCACAACTAAATCCTATATGTAAACTATTCAGTGAACCCTGTCAGTGTTTATTTGTTTATTTTGTATATTTGTATATATATATATATATATATATATTGATAAACACAATAAACATTTAAATTGAACATAATGCAGTTTTATAGCAATGATATAATCATGTGTCTACTCCAATTCATTGTTTAAATATATAAACTGTGGCTGTCGCACAAACATGTTTTCACAGATTTATTCAAATATGTAGGCTAATGAGATATCACTAACAGGCTACCCTAAAATATAGCTAATATAATGAATATGTAATATACTGCATATATTTAGCTAAATGTTTCTCTGTCTGTATATTTTCTAACTAACTAACGAGCTAGTAAGAGATTGAATGGGTTTCCTGAGGAAAACATAACGTTATGTGACATTGTTTACAGGCTGTTTTAAAGACGTTTAAAACAGCTAGAGAGACACGAGACGTCATATGTTTCGGTAAGCTGTACTGTTTCTTTCAACATACCTTTCTGATGTTCATTCATGCTTATTTTACATGAAGAAGAAGAGATGATCCGTTCACGTGTGAACCTGAGGCGGCTACGTCGGTCTGTCACGTGACGTGATAATAAAGAATGTCAAAATCATAGGTATTTATGGTCAAAACCACTGATCTATAGTAGACGATTTTTAAAACTTATAACCATAGCCACCCACCCCCACACTATAAAAGGTCCAAAATTTAATTCATTTCCCCCCCCCCCCTTTTTTTTTAACAAATGAACACAACTGCACAGAAGAAACATGGTAAAAAGGCAGTTTTTATATTTATAATGATATAGCCTAGTCTAGTTAAGCAAATGACACCAAGAGAGTCCCCCCATGCCCTGAAAACCAGTACGATTGCAAATGTGGCATTCATTTTATGCAAGAGTTCAAACTAGTATATTAAGTGCTCTACACAATATTGTCAATGCTGACCATTTTTGCTCGATTTGGTTAACAAAAAATAGTTCCAAACGCAGATCACGGCAGTCCCGCGCCTCTCAGAGCAACACACTTTACTGAATGAATAAGTTTTGAATTAAATGGGTGAGCTTGAATGAATTAGCCATCTGAAGAAATCTTTTGAATGAATGACTCAATGACTCACTCATTAAGACAGTCGCTTGCTGCCACTTACTGGCAGCAAGTTTACTTTCATATTTAAAAGTAGCTTATTGTTTTCCCAACATTTCATATTGGTATTAAAAAATCATTTTAAAACTCATAATTTTGAAGTGTAAATGCATTCATGCTACATTTCAGTGCCATTAAACTGTCTGTGTAAGTGCATCTAAATGTCATTGACTTCTGCTGCTTCCATTTCTTCTGCAGTGGAAAGATACATTTTTGTTGATGCTGATTTCATTTGATTCGTAAGAGCCCTGTAGTGTATTATTATATTAACTGAAATGATTAATAAAATGTAAGAATTTTATATGAAACATAGATTGATGACACAGGTTAATAAGGTTAAGAAATAACTGACCTTTATATATGCAAACCTGGAAATCAATTTAAGTAAATTTTAGTAGGTAGAAACTTTAATCAAACGTAATTTCCCAGCAACAAAGTTGTGCCAAGTGAAAAGTCATGTGTGTGTATGTTTGGACTGAAAAAGGTGGTAGCCTACGTGATCTTGGTAAGCAATTTGTCAACATTGTAGTTAATATTTTTGGTGCATTAAAAAGTGTGCTCATTAAGATACCAGTAGGGGACTGCAAAAAGGTCCACTTTTTGAAAAAAAAAAAAAAAGACATTATACAGACATTATAGCTTAAATCATGTGGTAGCCTATGTGTGATAGTACTTTTGTGAACAATAGCTTTATCATTATCTATCCACTTCTCATAATCAACTTATGGTTTATTAAGAACAGAAAAACGCACTTCGTTACTATCGTAACTTCGGTTCCCTGAGATACGGAAATGAGTACTGCGTCTTACTAGACGCATATGGAGAAAACTCCTTTTTCTCCGATAACTGAAGCCTTTTATTGATAATGCAGTGTTACTGCACGCCCATTGGTTCGTGCAGTGCTTTAAAGACGTGCAGTGCTTTTAAATAGGTGCTGCACGAGCTTATAGCGGCAATGCCTCCAAAGCCCGCCAGAATGGGCGGGGCATCTGGCTATATAAGCAGCCGCATCGCCATAGGATCCTCAGGTTTACGTCGACTGAAGCGACGACTGAGTCATACTATATCCCGTATCTCAGGGAACCGAGGTTACGATAGTAATCGAGTACGTTCCCTTTCGATACTTCACTCTTACAGCATCTTACTAGATGCATATGGGGAACCAGTACAACCACACCGTGCTATGGTAGGGGAACGACTGAATAACTAACTTGCCATGAGCACTGAAGGGCCCAGGGGACAAGTAGTAGAAGCCCTCGAAGCAGCGGGTCGAACTCATTAAGGTCGCAGTAGCAGAGCAGTCTTTAGCGACAGGGGTCGGAGGTCAACAGACTGTAGCGGCTCAAAGGGCAGTAGGCAGATCCCAAGTAGGGACTGTGAAGGGGCGAGGATGGTTCAGCCTCCTGGACCCCTTCAGAAAGCGAACAACTAAGTTGTTCCTACCCACCGACTGGCCTGCTATAGGAGCGTGCGAGGCTGCTATAGCTGCAACATAGACCTTGAGTGTGGAAGGGCAGCGCCCCTTGTCCAGCAGCTCTTGCAGGAAGGACAATATCAGCGATATGTCACAGGAAAATAGGTCTGCGCTGCGGGTTGAGCACCAGGCAGAAAAGACAGACCATTTAAGGGCGTAGAGACGTCTTGTAGACAGGGCTCTAGCCTGAGTGATTGTGTTTTGAACACTCTCGGGGAGGTCCGTGAGCTCCCATCGAGAGGCCAAAGGTGCAGAGCCCACAGCTCGGGCGGGCGATGCCACAACTTTCTGTTCGCTTGAGAGAGGAGATCCCGTCTCAGGGGAATGGGCCAAGGGGCTGCGGTGAGCAGCTGAGACAGCTCTGAGAACCAATGCTGGTTCCTCCAGAGCGGGGCCACTAAAAGAACTTTGTGTCTGTGTTCCCTGATTCGTCTGATGACCTGCGGGATCAGAGCGATTGGGGGAAAAGCTTAAAGGAGGAGGTTGGACCAGTCGTGGGCCAACGCATCCATGTCCCAGATCTCCTGAACCACTTCGGATGGAGCGTCCACACTCCTCTGAGGGGACGTTGCTCCATGACAGCATGTCTGCACCCTGGTTCTCCACTAGAAGGAGGAGGCGCCTCGAGGAGAGCCCCCCTTGGTGATTTATGTAGGCTACCATGGTCATGCTGTCCGAACGGACCAGAACGTGGTGCCCCTTTAGGTCTGGTATGAAGGTATGAAGGGCTTGACACACTGCCAGCATTTCCAGGCAGTTGATGTGGAGACTTCCTTCCTCCACCGACCACAGGCTTCAGGCTGGTCGGCCCTCGCACAGAGCTCCCCAACCCGTGTTGGACACATATGTTGAGACCACCTTTCTCCTGCAAACCACTTCCAAGGGCACACCCTGTTCCATCCACTGATGACACTTCCAAGGGCTCAGGGCTGTCAAGCAGGCCTGGTTCACCTTGATTCGCAGGCGTTCATGACGCCAGGCATCGAATGGAACCCTCAGTTTCAGCCAGCGCTGAAGCAGGCCCAGCTGTAATACTGGAGACGCAGAGGCCATGAGGCCAAGCATCTTCTGAAATGCTTTGAGGGGGCGAGAGGCTCCTGTCGTGAAGGAGGCCGCGAGACGCTGTATGGCCAGAGTGCACTCTGGCATGACTGCCGCTTTTGGGCTGAGTTGAACACTGTTCCCAGGAACGATATTCGTTGGCTGGGGGACAGTGTGCTCTTGGCAAAGTTGACCCTGAGTCCCAGGCGCTCTAAGTGGCTGAGAAGGAGGGACCTGTGCGACAGCAGTTCCACCTCTGACTGGGCGAGAACGAGCCAGTCGTCGAGGTAGTTGAGAATGCGGATTCCCATCTGTCTCAGAGGGGAAAGAGCCGCGTCCATGCACTTTGTAAAAGTGTGGGGAGCCAGGGACAGCCCAAATGGCAGGACCGTGTATTGATAAGCCACAACCTCAAAGGCAAATCTCAAGAATGACCTGTGATGGGGGGCTATCTGGATGTGAAAGTAAGTCTTTAAGGTCCAGAGAAAAGAACCAGTCCTCTGGGCATATTTGCGAGAGGATCTGTTTCAATGAAATCATCCTGAATGACCGTCTCATGAGAGAGCGATTCAGGAGCCTGAGATCGAGGATGGGGACCATCCTTTTTGGGGACGAGGAAGTAACAGCTGTAGAAGCCTGACTCACTCTGAGCTGGAGGGACCGTTTCTACGGCGCCCTTTGCCAGAAAAGTCATCACCTTGGAGCGCAGGACGTGTGCGTCTTTGCTGAAGCGCGGGGTCTTCGAGCGAACTGCAGTGAGTAACCTCGTTTTATTATCCCCATCACCCAATCTGACACTCTGGGGATGGCCTGCCAGGCCTCGGCCTGTGTGACAAGGGGTTGGATTGACTTGAGTGGTTTGACCCCACCGTGCGGGGACATGCCACTTGTATTGTGTGGAAGAGGAAATTTGCTCTCTTTTTGAGAATGTTTGTGTTTTATTTGTTCCGCTATCACAGTGGCAGGTGGTTTGGGCGCTTGAAGAGGCCCAGTTACTGCCGAAAACACATCGCCCTCGGCACCCGTAACTGGACAGGGTGCTTGGAGGTTCAACCGAGGCAGCTTGGGGGGTGGTCTGACAACCGAGGGACTTAGCCCCCTCCTCTTCCTGTCCCACAGATCAGGATGACACCTTGGGCACCTGGTCCAGCACAATCTTGGGCCGGGGTCCCTGGCGCTTAGGAGGCGGACGGTGTCTAGCCAAACGAAAACGATCTCGGGGCTCTGGCTTGGGCTTGGGCTCCAGCTGGGGAGCCGATGGTACAGTCTTCGCGAGCTGGGGAGTTGGTGCTAATCTGGGATGACTCGAGCCATCTGCAGAGCTGGAGCGCTTTGGCAGGAAGTGTTGCATTGCCTGGGACGACTTCTGTGCCGCTGTGAAGCGCTCTTCGAACCTTTCCACAGCGGGTCCAAACAGGCCGGTGGGGGAGACTGGTGAGTCCAGGAAGGGGACCTTGTCCGCATCCTTTATCTCCATCAGCGTCAACCACAGGTGGCGCTCGAGCACCACTAAGCTGGCCATGGACCTGCCTATCGCCTGGGCCATGGTTTTGGTGGCGTGTAAAGCCAGGTCGGTCGCACTGCGCAGCTCCCTGAATGCTGTGGGGTCTAGGCCAGTCTCTCAGAGGAGTTTGGCCTGAAACACCTGGAGGACCACCATGGAATGAAGCGCAGAGGCCGCCTGTCCAGCCGATGAGTAAGCGTGTCGAGCGAGCGCTAAAGTCGTCTTACAGGGCTTGGACGGGTGGGCAGCCTTAGCCGTCCAACCGATGGGTGGGCAAAGATGCACGGCCACCGACTCATCGAGAGGAGGCATCCTCTCGTACACTTTTTCTTCAGCGCCATCAACGGAGGTGAGGGCGGACGAAGAAGAAGCATGCAGGCGGGCCGAGTAGGGTGCGCGCCATGACCTGGTCAGTTCTTCATGGACTTCTGGGAAGAACGGCGAGGCTCGCTGACGAGGGGCCTGACGGTGTCCCGACAGGAACCACTCATCCAGGTGGCTGCAAGTGGGCTCCTCCGGTGGAGACCACTCCAAACCCAGCTCATCCACAGCCTTAGACAGGAGCAGTTCGGCGTCCGTGCTCTGCTTGGGCTTGCTGGGCACCACAGACTAAAGGAGGGCAGGGTCACCAACAGAGCCCGACAGCTCCTCAGCGTCTGATGCAGCCAGTGACATGCTGTCATCCAGGACCTCGTCTTCACTTCCCCCAAACGAGACCAGGGAAGCCGCAGAGGGACGCTGGTCTGGACGGGAGAAAAAGACGGGCAGAACCTCTCTCGTGGGAGAGAGTGAGGTATGCGGGGTCTGAGCCGGCGTAAGCTCACTCATTTCGGCGCGCTTGCATCCTCTGCCCCGCTGCTTTCTCCTCACAGGTTCCTGGGAGGAAGGAAGAGGGAGGGCGCGAGGGGCGGAGTCGCTCTCTGAAAATTGAGTGCAGAGAGGCGAGACTCATATCCTCGCAATGAGGACATTCCGTCTCAGTGAGTGCAGTTTCAGTGTGGGCAGCGCCCAAGCATGAAGCCCAGTCGCCGTAACCGTCAGCCTTGCACAAGCGACAGAAACGGTGTGGCATTTGAAACAACGGCGAGAAATTTGCTCTTCGAAATTTGCTCTTTCGAGCGTTCGCCAGATGGCAGCAGGGGACCGTGAGACCGTGGCTGCTATGGGCGCTGAAGCAGCTAGAGAGCGGTGAGTCAGCGGGGAGATCAGTCGAGCCAGAGGATCTTGATCCGCTGCAGAGGCTGGTCAACGGCAAGTAGGGCTTCAAGTCTCGTAGATCAGCGAAGTGAAGGAGAAGAAATCTGAGGATCCTATGGCGATGCGGCTGCTTATATATCCATCTTTCGGATGAGACGTTAAACCGAGGTCCTAACTCTCTGTGGTCATTAAAAGTCCCATGACACTCATCGTAAAGAGTAGGGGTGTAACCCCGGTGTCCTGGCCAAATTCCCTCCTCTGGCCCTTGTCAATCATGGCCTCCTAATAATCCCCATCCACTTGATTGGCTCTATCTCTCTCTCCTCTCCACCTGTAGCTGGTGTGCGGTGAGCGCACTGGCGCCGTTGTCCTGTGGCTGCCGTCACATCATCCAAGTGGATGCTGCACACTGGTGGTGGTTGAGGAGAGACCCCCCCCCCACATGATTGTAAAGCGCTTTGGGTGTAATACACAATAAAGCACTATATAAATGCTTCATTCATTCATTCATTCATTATATAGCCAGATGCCCCGCCCATTCTGGCGGGCTTTGGCGGGCACCGCTGCCGAGCCATTGGTTCGTCTTTAAAGCACTGCACGAACCAACGGCCGTGCAGTAACACTGCGCTATTAAAAAAAGGTTTCAGTTATCGGTGAAAAAGGAGTTTTCCCCATATGCGTCTAGTAAGACGCAGTACGAGTGAAGTATCGAAAGGGAACCCACATAGTTAAGAGGGACCTAAGTCTTACCTAAACTCCAGAGTATCATGGAGAGTGGCCCTGTTGATCTGGGTTAGTATCAACCACCCTAAGAGCAGCAACTAAAACACATTCAGAAAACTGTAGCAACTATGGCCGCCTATAGCATCATCTCTTGCGTGGTGAGGGGGGGGGGCATCGATTCGCAAAGCCAATTTCAGTATTTATCTACAAACTCCTGTTGAGCGATCCTGCCATGATGCAAACTTGGCAGACGAATGCCTGCATACCAACCTGAGAAGCATTTCCTCAACAATATTCAGCAATCCTCTCACATGCACTTTTGTTTGTTTGCTTTTGAATGAATGAGTCTTTTGAATCTGTCCTTTTTAATTTGTCAAGTTTTTTCACTCTGTAAAACAGAAATGTGATAGGTCTACTGCAGAAAAAGAGTACAAAAAGATTGCTAGATTATGCAAAAATTTACCTACAAACAATTGAAACAACATTTAAAAGTGTTCTATGAGATAATTACGTTTAAATTTCACCTGCCAGTTATTAACATTAAGCAATCAGAAAAATACACTGGATGTACTATGTTTTATGCTGTATTTCTTCCAAATATATGTGACCCTGGACCACAAAACCAGTCTAAAGGGTAAATTTTTCAAAATTGATATCTGAAAGCTGAATAAATAAGCTTTCAATTGATGTATGGTTTGTTATGATTGGACAATATTTGGCCGAGATACAACTATTTGAAAATCTGGAATCTGAGGGTGCAAAGAAATATTGAGAAAATCACCTTTAAAGTTGTCCAAATTAAGTTCTTAGCAATGCATATTATTAATCAAAAATTAAGTTTTGATATATTTACAGTAGGATATTTACAAAATATCTTCAAGGAACATGATCTTTACTTAATGTCCTAATGATTTTTGGCATAAAAGAAAAATCAATGATTTTGACCCATACAATGTATTTTTGGCTATTGCTACAAATATACCCCAGTGACTTAAGACTGGTTTTGTGGTCCAGGGTCACATATAGTAAATTCAGACAATCAAGTAATTTAGTGTAAAAAAAAGAAATACAGCATTATATTGATAAATTATTTTTAAAAATAGTATTTACCTCTATCTACAGTAATTATATAACTAATTATCATACAGTAACTGGCTGGCAACCCTGCTGCCAGCATTTTACTGTAAACGTACTGTTTTTTTTTCTTGCAATGTACTTTCATAATAAGATTGTTTTTAAAGATGTTCCTGAGCAAAATTTTTGGTTGGAGCCTATTGCACTGTAAAAGGTAACTTTAATATTAATACTGCTCAATAGTACTAAATAAAATTGTAAAATGTTGATAAATTGTGCAGGACTGGCTCTCAACCAAAACACCAAGTGAATTTCTATTCACAAAGTCAACCCCCATCCAGGTTCACACACACAAGAGGTGAGAAAATGTGATTTTCCAAAAGGCCTGCTAATTCAGTATGAAGGAAGAGGCCACGATCAATAAATCATTGCTAAGTAGATTGTAAAGAAAAAAAATATCCTAAGCTTGGTGACAGTGCATTAGTGAATCATAGGGAAAAAGACAGAGAAGAAGGGTTCAATTTCAATAAATGAAAACCCCTTCAACACCTACTTTGACTAATTACAGGCAACTCATTTGTACAATTTTATGTTCATTTGTTTGCATTTGCCTATTTAGTAAGCAATAAAAAATGAAAAGAAAAATAATGTGTTTGTTATTACAGTAAAAGTGAGAGGGACGATGAAAAAAATAAAGTGGGATTGTTAATATTAGCCCATTTGATTAGATTTTTTCTTTGTGCGTTCATGAGATGCTTGGACATTAATTCAGTCGTGACACAGGTAGGACACTTTGGCAAATAGCTACTCCCCGACATTTAGCAGCAAGCCACTGAGTACCGCTGACTGCTCTAAATTTACCACTTCACTGAGTTTTACATGTCATGGTCATTAACTGTGTAATAAATACTAATTGCCACTGAGGGCATTGGGCCAGCTCTGATGCAGGGGTGCATCCTAATTATAGGGAATAGCTCTGTAAGTGAAATAAGACATTGTCTTTCTCCGTTGGGAGATAATTGTGCAGTTCAGGCCCAATTCCCACATTAAATGAGAATTATGTACCATATTAGTCCTCTTTTCGTGGAAAATTAGTCTCCCTTCGGTGCCACAGATGTAACGAAGAGGCTTGTTTTTGATTTATGGTTTGGTCATGAATATAAAATAGCTTGCTTAATCAAAAAGTAAGCATGCAGTTTAACGTGAGGCATAAAATGAAGGGTGTTCATTACTTAAGAGACAAGCACTTTGTGAACTTGATTAAGGAATAAATATAGTATGGTCAATTAATAGGAAAATATGAGTTTGAACTAAATAGGTCTAATTATATATGATATCAGAATTAAATGGACTAGAAAACAATGGCAGTTTGCTTACTCTTGATGTCCTTATTCTGGGTACAGAATAAAAAGAGGTTTTTAGGGAAACTGTTCCACAAATGTACTTAAATCTTATAAGTGGGTCAGTGACAAATAAGAGACATGTTATGTGATTAAAAAAAAAAAAAACATGTTGTGTGGTTTTGAAAAATTTGTATGCATTTTTTTTTTTAAACTTTCAATTTTGATGACTTAAATATTTAATGAAAATATTGTATAAAATAATGTATTTTCCTTACAACTTTATACACATCTTTATGCAGCTTAATCATTATTTTCAAGAAAGTCTTTCAATGTATTTTTCAAGATAATTTAGTTTTTTTTTTTTTAATACTGAGAATTTCTATTAAATTTCGTGACAATTTGCCTTTTCATTATAAAAAATTATTAATTTTAAGAGACTTATTGAGTTGGTCTGTGATATAATAATTTCCTGTTTTATGTTTTTTTATGTTGAATATTTGTTGGTTGCACCAAATAACCTTTTTTGCAGATTAATTTTTAAAATATTAATAAACAGATTTTTTAAAAATAGTTTTGTTAAAATATTCTTTAATAAATAATAAATAATGCTGCAGTGATGACATATTTTTGTAGGCCAAACCCTTGAAATGGTAAGCATTTTAGGACTTCTGGTTCCATCATCCTGAATCCAATGGGTTTTTGGTTGAAGAACAAGGGTTTTTATTAAGAACAAAACATTATTTTTTGTAAAGATCCATTTCCCAATAGGAAAATCCTACTGTGTTTTTGTCGAGGGAACCAGGGTGATGGTAATTTACAGGCCTACAAAACATGTAATCAACACAGCACTCTATATGCATCTATTGCGGGAACTGCAGTAAATTCTACAAGTATCTTGATTCTCAGATAACTACAACAAAAAAATCATGGATTATGGAGTCAGCTGAATTGGCTAAGATCTAAGGTAGAATGTGTTGATTGTATTCCCAGCAGGGCTTTCTTCTCCGGCCTCGGTGGGGGATAGAGAGGGTGATGAGGGTGAGAGGAAGGGCCAGCACTCCCCACTCGCCCCCCTGCCCACGTCAGACTGCACCAGCATGCCATGATCGATCTGGAGGGAGAGGAGAGGAGATGGGGGGCAGGTTAGATATTGTGTAGAGAGAGACTTTAAGAAAGAAAGAGAGAGGGGGGAAGTGGTTTACAGAGGGCAAGACAAGACAGAGTGAGAGAGACAGGTCTACACTTGTCCCGTTGTGATCTCTTTCTCACCTCATGTCCCCTCGCTGACCATGGCAAAGGTCTGGAGAAAGTGAATCACAATCTCACAGTCCGTGGAAGACGTGGCAGTATCAAAGCCGGAAGGAGACCTTTACCCATCAATCTTTTTACAGTAGAATCACTTCAAACAAAAGCCATACAGCATAATGACTTGCCCCTCATTTTAAACTTTTACTGGAAAACAATGGAAAACTTGTCTATTTTAAATTTTTACTGGAAAACAATAGGCAACATGTGACTTCTTTATCTGCTTCTCAAACGATAATGTAACTTATGTTTGTGCCATAGAACATTAGTAGAAACCAAAGCCATTCAGAAGACAGGTCAAAATCAAGCATACAACAACAGAGATATTAATAAATAATGTGCTGTGATGGCATTGTGTCGAAAGCAGGTTCAGGAGGCTGAAAGATTCAAGCCGGGGGTGAGGGGCTGAGATAGGTGTGTGTGTGTGTGTGTGTGTGTGTGTGTGTGTGAGTGAGTGAGTGAGTGAGTGCGTGTGGATCTGAGTGTGTCAGATGAGACACCACAATGACCTCCGCACCAAATGGAACTTAAAGGTCACTTCCTAGGAGAACGGCTCTCACTTGAGGAAGAGACTTTTTTTACTCAGGAAGGATGAGTGCAGTAATATAGGAGGAGATTGGCTGCACATTGTGTTATTAGGACACATATTGAAGATGTGTGATGTACAGAGTAGCCTAGTTAAGCCTGAACTAATCATAATGTCATTGTTTGACTCATTTTGTTCAAATATATACATATATATATATACACTGTAAAAAATTTACATTTTGAAAAATTGTGGAAACTGAAAAATAAACATTGACTCAACAAACTGCTTCCCAAAAATTACCCCCAAACAAAAAAAAAATACATTGTACTAATTTTATCTGAAGGTCTTGAACCCATCTTTCATAGTACACTCAAGTGTACTACAAGTGGTGACTGAATACATTTTTTAAATGCAGAGATAGTATGTTAAAAGTGCATTTTCGTTCATATTCATGGTGTCTCAAAATAGCACAGTTGAGTACACTTAGATGACCTTAAGTTTATCTTAAGAAGCACTAAAGAATCATTTTTACTATATTAAGTACAAAATTAGTTCACGAAAATAGAGCACTTTAAGTACATTATGGAAGTGTACTTGTTTTTCACCTTGGTGAGCTCAGAGTACCTTTTGTGAGAATGGTAATATTCAGGTGACATTACACTAAATACTGGTTGAAGTAACCTCAGATAAATTATTACATTTTATGGTGTTTTTGATATTTTTGCATGTTTGTGAATGCACTTTAATGTTTAAAGTGCAATTCATCAGCTTTGTGTATCTTATGAGAATTAAAATGCATGATTTTGTAAGGTTTACAGTGTATTTATCATTGTAAGGTATTTTTACAATATTGTTGTAGATTTTATTAAAAATTTATTAAAATGTGTCCGTTTTCAGTGTATCATCATGTTTTTTTGTTTTTTTTTAATCATTTTCTTTTGGGACAATGGTGAATAAAAAAATTCAGTAAGGTTGCTTTAGCAATATAAATTTGCCAATATACATTTTTAGATTAGGTAAAACAAAAAAAGTATGCTACTACTATTTAAAATATTTAATTGGGCCAATAACATGGTTTGGTAGATTTAATGTTTTTCCAATTGGCTCAACATATTATTTCTCATTGAGCCAATGCTAACAGACCACAATTGAAAAAAATCAATTCGCAGAAATTCAGTTAGGCCAATGGAAAAATTTAGATGTAATCAGTCACTGGAAAATTTTGAGTTGGGGAGGTCTATATATATATATATATATACAGTGAGGAAAATAAGTATTTGAACACCCTGCTATTCTGCAAGTTCTCCCACTTAGAAATCATGGAGGGGTCTGAAATTGTCATCGTAGGTGCATGTCTGTGAGAGACATAATCTAAAAAAAAAAATTCAGAAATCACAATGTATGATTTTTTTAACTATTTATTTGTATGATACAGCTGCAAATAAGTATTTGAACACCTGAGAAAATCAATGTTAATATTTGGTACAGTAGCCTTTGTTTGCAATTACAGAGGTCAAACGTTTCCTGTAGTTTTTCACCAGGTTTGCACACACTGCAGGAGGGATTTTGGCCCTCCTTCTCACAGATCTTCTCTAGATCAGTCAGGTTTCTGGCCTGTCGCTGAGAAACACAGAGTTTGAGCTCCTCCAAAGATTCTCTATTGGGTTTAGGTCTGAGACTGGCTAGGCCACGCCAGAACCTTGATATGCTTCTTACAGAGCCACTCCTTGGTTATCCTGGCTGTGTGCTTCGGGTCATTGTCATGTTGGAAGACCCAGCCTCGACCCATCTTCAATGCTCTAACTGAGGGAAGGAGGTTGTTCCCCAAAATCTCGCAATACATGGCCCCGGTCATCCTCTCCTTAATACAGTGCAGTCGCCTGTCCCATGTGCAGAAAAACACCCCAAAGCATGATGCTACCACCCCATGCTTCACAGTAGGGATGGTGTTCTTGGGATGGTACTCATCATTCTTCTTCCTCCAAACACGTTTAGTGGAATTATGACCAAAAGTTCTATTTTGGTCTCATCTGACCACATGACTTTCTCCCATGACTCCTCTGGATCATCCAAATGGTCATTGGCAAACTTAAGTCGGGCCTGGACATGTGCTGGTTTAAGCAGGGGAACCTTCCGTGCCATGCATGATTTCAAACCATGACGCCTTAGTGTATTACCAACAGTAACCTTGGAAACGGTGGTCCCAGCTCTTTTCAGGTCATTGACCAGCTCCTCCCGTGTAGTTCTGGGCCGATTTCTCACCTTTCTTAGGATCATTGAGACCCCACGAGGTGAGATCTTGCATGGAGCCCCAGTCCGAGGGAGATTGACAGTCATGTTTAGCTTCTTCCATTTTCTAATGATTGCTCCAACAGTGGACCTTTTTTCACCAAGCTGCTTGGCAATTTCCCTGTAGCTCTTTCCAGCATTGTGGAGGTGTACAATTTTGTCTCTAGTGTCTTTGGACAGCTCTTTGGTCTTGGCCATGTTAGTAGTTGGATTCTTACTGATTGTATGGGGTGGACAGGTGTCTTTATGCAGCTAACAACCTCAAACAGGTGCATCTAATTTAGGATAATAAATGGAGTGGAGGTGGACATTTTAAAGGCAGACTAACAGGTCTTTGAGGGTCAGAATTCTAGCTGATAGACAGGTGTTCAAATACTTATTTGCAGCTGTATCATACAAATAAATAGTTAAAAAATCATACATTGTGATTTCTGGATTTTTTTTTTTAGATTATGCCTCTCACAGTGGACATGCACCTACGATGACAATTTCAGAAGTGGGAGAACTTGCAAAATAGCAGGGTGTTCAAATACTTATTTTCCTAAGTGGGGCAAAAAAGTATTTAGTCAGCCACCAATTGTGCAAGTTCTCCCACTTAAAAAGATAGGTATATCTCAACTATGAGAGACAAAATGAGAAAAACAAAATCCAGAAAATCACATTGTAGGATTTTTAAAGAATTAATTGGTAAATTCCTCGGTAAAATAAGTATTTGGTCACCTACAATCAAGCAAGATTTCTGGCTCTCAAAGACCTGTAACTTCTTCTTTAAGAGGCTCCTCTGTCCTCCACTCGTTACCTGTATTAATGGCATCTGTTTGAACTCGTTATCAGTATAAAAGACACCTGTCCACAACCTCAAACAGTCCAACTCCAAACTCCACCATGGCCAAGACCAAAGAGCTGTCAAAGGACACCAGAAACAAAATTGTAGACCTGCACCAGGCTGGGAAGACTGAATCTGCAATAGGTAAGCAGCTTGGTGTGAAGAAATCTACTGTGGGAGCAATTATTAGAAAATATAACTTTTTGGTAAAAACTCAAAGAATGCTGAGTTGCATCCAAAGAACACCATACCTACTCTGAATCATGGGGGTGGAAACATCATGCTTTGGGGCTGTTTTTCTGCAAAGGGACCAGGACGACTGATCCGTGTAAACGAAAGAATGAATGGGGCCATATATTGTGAGATTTTGAGTGAAAACCTCCTTCCATCAGCAAGGGCATTGAAGATGAAACGTGGCTGGGTCTTTCAGCATGACAATGATCACAAACACACCGCCCGGGCAATGAAGGAGTGGCTTCGTAAGAAGTATTTCAAGGTCCTGGAGTGGCCTAGTCAGTCTCCAGATCTCAACCCCATCGAAAATCTTTGGAGTCCGTGTTGCCCAGCGACAGCCCCAAAACATTACTGCTCTAGAGGAGATCTGCATGGAGGAATGGGCCAAAATACCAGCAACAGTGTGTGAAAACCTTGTGAAGACTTACAGAAAACGTTTGACCTCTGTCATTGCCAACAAAGGGTATATAACAAAGTATTGAGATGAAATTTTGTTATTGATCAAATACTTATTTTCCACCATAATTTGGTGGAATAAATTCTTTAAAAATCCTACAATGTGATTTTTCTGGATTTTTTTTTTTTTCTCATTTTGTCTCTCATAGTTGAGGTATACCTATGATGAAAATTACAGGCCTCTCTCATCTTTTTAAGTGGGAGAACTTGCACAATTGGTGGCTGACTAAATATTTTTTTGCCCCACTGTATATATATTAAATGTTATATATAATAAATATTTTAAAAGAAATAAATATTAAAGATGTATTTTATTTGTGCAAATTTTGGTTTATTTTGTACAATTTTGGTTCCCCAAAAATATTCATTAAATATGTACTATTATTTTAATTAAATTTTATTTTTCTTATCCAAATTTTGGTTTATTAATTACAATTTCTGTTACCCAAAAATATTTATTAAATATGTGCTATTTTATTTTCAAATTTCAGTTTATTCTGTACAATTTCTGATCTCAAAAATAATTAGGCCTACTATGATGTACAGTATGCTGTTTTATTTTTTAAATTTCTGTTTATTTTCGGTTCCTTGCCAAAAGAAAATGATTAAAGATGTTTTATTTTATTTCATTTTATTTTACTTCATTGTATTTTATTTAATGGTAAATAATTATGTTTTTATATTATGATCAATATTATCTTTTTTTTTTTAAGCTAGAACTAAATAATTTCCAACAATTGAGAATGTAACTGTTTGTAATCATGTAACTGTTTTGAGAGAGAGAGAAAAAAAACAATTCTCTTCAATATGACCTGTTTATAGAGAGAATGAGCAAACAACAGCCAAACCACTGAAAAACATAAGATGTGTAAAAAGCATGTAGTAAAAAATAAAAAATAAAAAATGGATAGGACATTATCAGTGAATAATTTAAAAACAGCCCGAAGCATTATAAGGCTTGAGCCAATAAAGCAATAAGCAGAGGCGCAGTAGGTCATTTCTCATAAATTATTAGAACGTGAACCTATACATGTGGCAGAGATGCAATGACCCCAGCTGTTCAACTATTTAAAGAGCTTTTGCCCACTGCAGTGGGCATTAGAGATAAATTGCACAGTGAAATTAGATCATATTTAACTTATGCTTTGATGTTTAGGGTCAGAAGGGGAATAAAAAGATTTCACTGCTGCAAGCTATGCTAAATATCTGTTCCACTTTTTCTTTTGAGCTGATGTAAGTCCTCATTATTGATGCAGTGTTGGTTTTGATGTAATTGTATATGACCAACATTTATTATGCAAACATTAAAATACTGTTCTATGGATATTTGATGTGCATTAGCTAATTTGCATAATTTTTGCCCAACAAATTTTAATAATTGCTGAATAAGCTCCAAACGTAAGTGAATGGAGCTGATATCCCAACTCATTACCTGTATATAGTAAGAACAAAGCTCGTCCCGCCAGCCATATCAGCATAAACATATGAGACACATTGACAGCCTGTCTCAGATGATCCTGTTCTATAGCAGTCTGTCTGTTATAAATCTAACAATGTCAAATTACATCTCATCACACGTCCTCTTCTTTACTGACGTATTAGAACAAGCAAAAAGATGAAGGTAGATAACAGTGATTCTGTAGGGTCAGCTGATTTATATAGGCTAGACAAAATATATTTGCACGTGACATTCAAATCTGTTGCTCACATGCAGATGTTGAATTACGATTTTATTTAATAAGATATGGGGGTCGACGAAAATGCGTTTGCTACTATAACGAAAGTAAATTAAAACACAAAAAGGTCGGAGAAAAAGATCGTGCGCAAGCTTGCACTTAAACTACAACTCCCATGATGCTCTAGCGATGTTTCCTGTTTTTGTCATGTGACCCAGTACCCGTAATAATGAGTATCGTATGACTAGCTGCGCTGGTTTATTGTGCAAAATAACCGATTTAAGTGTACATAAATGTTATTAACGTTGCTGATAGACCCTAAATTAGTAGACTACGACTAAATCTGCCTTATTATCCCACATCTGGAGCCTCTATCATGGCGGAAGTGGAGGAGCAGGTAGGTTTCTGAAGGAAGAAAACATTCTGTCAAATGACAGAAGCCTGTGATTATACATATAATGTTTCTGTATGTTTAATCCTTAATGCGTGTTGGCTATTTGAGGTTGCAGTTGTAAATTATATTTTAAATTAACTATTTTGAAGTCGTGTTATTGAAGCTATCAGACTCACTCGATAGTTTAACACTTTCCAATATCACTGCTTAACACTGTCAATGTTTTTATTCTTGCTAAGAAAAATAAATAAAATAAAAAATAAAAGCTTGCCTTAAACTCGTTTTCTGGTTTTAGCTGCTCTCCCATACTGGTCTGTTTACTGGCTTTTGGACACTTGTCAGCCGGGCAGACTGGGAGACCATCTTAAACCAGACTATCTTAGACCTTATACCAGCTTTTTCAGCAAGTTTACTGGCAAAATGAAAAGCTATAAATGTACGACTTCAACGTAATTACATTTTTAATATTGGGTGTAGAACAGTGCTTTGCCATTGCATGTATACTTGAAGGGAGCTTAAGAAATAATAAGCCTTGTTCATAGTTGTTGTTTTTTTTGTTTTGTTTTTTCCAGGGAAGAAAACTAAGTGAAGAATCCACAGATGAGTCAGAGGTAAAATCAAGAACTGTTCAATTTACCAATTTGATTACAGTAATTGAAGCAGAATCCATTGTGATTTTGAAATAATGCATTTGGTAACAAATTATTTACTGTAAGTGACATTTATTTGAAAGAATGAGTGCACAAGCAAAAGACTTTTGTTAGGTTTTGATTAATATGATGTTTAAAATTATGGTTAAAAACAATTTTGACACTTTTTTTTTCTGGTCAAACGTTAGTGGAAAATGTTCACAGTTAAAATGCTTAGAACTGCTGTCTCTGGTTACTCTGATAGTTAAAATAATAAATATATGTAAAGTTAGTTGAGAAAACCTTGCATATTCCACTTATTTTTATTATGTACATACTGGGTCCCAATGCTTTTCAGGGGTGCACAGACATGTAATGAGACATTCACAGTAAAACATTTGACATTAGAGGTGTCACCATTTGTTATGTCACATGTTAATATAAGAATCCTATATCATACATACAGTTTTGCTCATAAGTTTACATACTCTTGTAGATTATGCAAGATGCTAATTGTTTTAAC
The DNA here is from genome assembly GCF_012432095.1 of Onychostoma macrolepis. Taxonomy (NCBI): domain Eukaryota; kingdom Metazoa; phylum Chordata; class Actinopteri; order Cypriniformes; family Cyprinidae; genus Onychostoma; species Onychostoma macrolepis. Next base: position 16,872,816 of record NC_081178.1, on the reverse strand, counting down.
AAAATAAGATGAATCATAAAAATTGCATGCTACTTTTTATGTAGTAATGTCCCAAATACACAGTTTCACATAATGGATGTTTACATATAGTCACAAGACCAAAATAATAACTGGATAAACACAAATTAAGCAGTTCAAAAGTTTACACACCCTTAAATCTTAATACTGTGTGTTGATACCTGGATGATCAATGACTGTTATGCTTTGTGATAGTTGTTCCTTGTTTGCCCTGAGCGGTTAAACTACCCCACTGTTCTTCAGAAAAATCCTTCAGGTCAGGTCAGATGCTTAATGTAAAAATATGTTGTGTGACACAGGACAGTGCTACTGTCGGTTTTTATGATCCCTCTTATTTTGTTGAAATTATTATCTTGCGATCTGCAAGGGGTATGTAAACGTATGAGCAGAGCTTGGCTGTAACATATTCTGTGTACAGTGCCACTGTCCATTTCTTGAGTGCTGTTTCAAGAAGAGACTTTTGAAAAAAGGATAGAGTTTGTTTTTAAGTGATACAGTGAATGAAATGTCAAGTAGACATTCTAGTCCTCAATTCAAAATGAAAACAGAAAGAAGGAAACAACAGCCTTGCCCTCCTCGTAAATGAAATCTCAGTCCGTGGAGCAATCTCTCCTATCTCCTGTCCACAAACTGTCTTCTGTATGCACCCAGGCACCTTGGAGAGCATGATTGTATTTTCCTTCGGATTCACTGTAAACCACAGTTTGTTTTGTGCATAATTGTAGAGTTCTGACTTATGTAAGCTTATTTCCGCCGTGGAAAAAAAAGAAAATTAATTAAAAAAGATAACGTGACTTATCTCGCAATTCTGACTTTTTTCTTGCAATTCTGAGTTCACAATTCTTAATTTAGTTTTTATAATTGCGAGATACAAACTTCAAATTTTGAAATATATCCTCACAATTCTGAGAAAAATCAACTTCTCAACTGTGAGATATAAACCTGCATTTCTGATAAGAAAAGTAAGAATTGTGAATTAAGAAAAAGTCGCAATTAAATGTTTATTTTTTTATTCCATGGCACTAGCAAGTAAATTTTTTATTTAACAATTGTGGGTTTTTCTTGCAATTTCTTGCAACTTTTTTCTCAATTGATATTTTCAATAAGAGTATATTCAGTTTATGTAGTTCTAAGAAGAAAAGTCGAAATTGTGAAATATAAACCCGCAATTACAGAAAAGAAATGTGAGGAAAAAAAGAAGCTGGTTTCCACCGTGGAATAAAAAAAAAAAAAGGTAGGCCTAATAATTTACATTTACAATTGGTCATTTAGCAGATGCTTTTATCAAAAGCGAATTATGCAAATTATGTAAGGGAGCGTCGGAGCGTCGGGAGGTTCTTCGCCTCCACGTCGTGCATTCAAATCGTTTAATGCACAGCTAGCCGTTGATTATCTCGTTTATGCCATGGTCATTTGCCAGCATTCACATATTAAAGATGTTAATAATATTTGCGCTGCAATATTTGACCGGAACGATAAAAATGACGGTTATTTTCGTCTGTATTACTATTCAACTGTAACTGTATGTTACTATGGTTACCAATGTTTATAGGAAGCGTATTAATATAGAACGTGATTAAACTGACCTGGAACTACCTGTGCAGTTCAACGAATTTAATCAACACCTGCCAGCCAATCAGAATCGAGTATTCAGACAGATCATGGCATAATACTTTTTATCTCACATTTTTGACTTTTTTTTTTCTTAGAATTCTGAGTTTATATTTCATTATTCTGATTGATGCATAAACTTAGATATTAACTCGAAATTCTGAAAGAAAAGTCCAAATTGTGAGACTTAAACTTGGGAAAAAAGAATTGTAATGAAAAAAGGAGCTTGATTCTGCCACAAAATAAAAAAAAAGGTAATTGCAACATTTTATCTCTCAAATTTAACTTTTTTCTTGTAATTGCAAGTTTATATCTCACTATTTGGACTTTTCTTTTCAGAATTGCAAGTTAGTTTATATCTCGTAATTCTGAGTTCATAAAAAAGTCGAGATTGAGATATAGGCTAAACTCAGAAAGTTTCAATTACTTTTTTTTTCATTTCATGCCGAAAATAAGCTTCCATACAGTCTCTATCCCCTCGTCTACCTCTCCCTAACACTTCCTGATGTGACCATGGATGTGTTGAAGGCTGTGTGGAAATGTGCTCTCAGATGGACCACACCTTCCGAGTCCTCTGAGCTCGTACTGTATAACATTTTTGGAGCTTGACAGCATTCATGACACCCCACGTAAAGCCCTTCTATCCTCATGAAAGAAGAATGCACATCTCATGGCTTGAAGAAAACATGCCACAGCCTCTAAACATGATGTCACGCAGTGTGAGGAAATGAGAAAAGATGCTGGCGGGGTTTGACATTAATCTGTGGTTTTGAGGCCCAATGCTTCACTATAGCATTCCAGCAAAGTTTGTAACTAGAAAGACAGAGACAGAATGAGGGATGAGCGAAAGAAGATAGTGTGGATGGTCACACCACTCCAGAAAAGGGGCAATTAAAGACAGGCTTCCCTTCATCCCCTGCTCCCCAGGGCACCAATTAGGAGCGGCAGGGAATGAGGCACAACACTCATCCACCACATCGACGTGGCGATGGCAAACACTAACAAGAGGAAGAAATTATGGGATATGAAACAGGAGAGATATTATCCACCCCTCCCCAGCGTAGAAACTTTGTCAGGTTTTTTTCCCGCCTCTCTCTGTCTCTCCGTCCCTGTCTGTAATGGCTTTGTAGACCATGACAAATGCTCAGGCATTAGAAATTTCACATCTGGACACAACAGGAAATGGACAATGGAGGTGTTGGTGACGAGAAGAAAAAAAAATGTTTGATAAAATGAAACACTACCCAAACCGACTGTCTGCCTGTGCTCTTATCTTATTCGTAGTTCTGCTAGCTACTTATTTGCATTGGAGTGCCTGGAATTTGTGGCCCAAAATCCACTTCTACTATTCAAAAGTTTGGGGTTGAGATTATTTAATGTTTTTGAAAGAAGTCTCTTAAGCTTCTGAGACTGCATTTATTTGATCTAAAATATAGTTACAAAAGTGTATATGATTATAATTTAAAATAACTGTTTTCTATTTAAATATATTTTAAAATGTAATTTATTTCTGTGATGACAGCCATTACTCCAGATTCCTTCTGAAATCATTCTAATATGGCGATTTGGTAATCAGGAAACATTTCTTATCATTATAAATGTTGATAACTTGTGCTTTTTGTAGAAACCGAGCTCCTTTTTTTTAGGATTCTTTTGTAGCATTAAAACATCTTCACGGTCACTTTTGATTAATTTAATGCATTCTTGCTGAATAAATTTATTTGAAAGAAAAGTCATTGTCCCTCCCACATTAAAATGCATTTGTAATGTATTAAATCTTAATAAAGTAATTAATATTGTACTGCACACACATTATTACAGTTGGTCAGATTTGAAATGCAACACTCAAATTTGTTACATGCTATAGCATGAGTTGATGGAAAGCTAATGATTAATGAAATCATTATAAATGTTACATTTAAATATATCGTTCTAAAAACAATCAAAATAGAGCACTTACTAATAAAATATAAAATATATTTTGAAATATTTTATTTGTCTACCTGCATGTGACCAAAATTAGAGAACCGTGAATGTTGTCAAATTATTGAAATATTCTCTCAATAAATCTCTAGGGATACCTCAAGGAAATAATTTAGATTAAAGAGGTTCTGCTGACCAAAAAGTTTAGGATTTCCTGATGTTACTGTAGCATGAAACAGGATCCCATTCACATTGCTATATCATGCTTAATTATTACAGGATATCACTATCCTCACCATAATAAAAGTAACAGAATAAAATGCTCAATTGATTTTTATTAAGATACACTAATTATTATGTGTGATAATTATTATATTCTGGTGCCTAATGAACTAATGACGAATGGGTGTGTTTGGGTTTTTGTACAGGAGGAGGACACAGAGGAGGAGCCAAAACTGAAGTATGAGAGGCTGACCAATGGCGTGACTGAGATCTTGCAGAAGGATGCGGCCAGCTGCATGACAGTGCATGACAAGGTATTTAAAAGCTATTTAGCATGTTTTTAAGAAAAAAAGTGTAGGACATGATGTGCATATACAGTACTGTTTTTTTTTTTTTTTTTTTTTGGGGGATATATTCAATATTGTAGAGAAATTTTAATTATTTAAATAGAAGCTTAATTGTAACTTGTTTTTTAATTGTAAAATTCTAAAATCATACCTTTTTAAAATTCTTAAATGCAGATATTTCTGGGAGCAGTTTTTTTTTAATTACTATTATTATTATTATTATTGCACTCTTGTATAGTACTGAATATAATATTTTTGACTTGTCTCCTCCACACCGTACTTTTCTTAGAGAAGTGCTTACGCACAAACGCTCACAGGCCACCAGCCTTTCACTGATTTCCTGTTTATTTCCTATACTTTTAGATTTCTATATCTTTTTTGCCTGTCTTCTTTCCGTTTTTTCCCGGGCTTGATATTTTTGTTGGTGGAACATTCTACGTGGGCTGGTTAATCGTCATGGCAGCCGGTTCACTCATGCACGGATGCTGTGGAGGAATAGTCATACCTAGTTATGTCTCCTCACCTGATGTTTTATTAACCGCTATTGATTTTTATTCTTTTCCCCTCTTTTCCTTCTTTTCCTGGGGACTTCTCCCCCTCTTCCATCTCTCCAAAAAAGGCAAGCTTGCAAGAAGAGGAGACGTTGAAAAGCTGAATTTCCAATGAGAGTCCCCCCTTTTTTCACTCTTTCACTTTCTCTCACTTGGTCTATCTCTATCGTTCCCTCTTTCCATCTCTTCCCTTTAGTCTTTTATGCATGCGCTCCGCTGTGTATTCCACCACCTAGACACACAAGAACACGCTTGTACCAGCGACCCACCAGCCTAATGTTGCCTCATATTTTAAGTGCCAGGAATCCAAATTTCATTTCAGCAATTCCATTTTGATAAATCCCTTTAAGAGCCACTGAGGCTGGTAAGGCCACCCCTTTTATTTATTTATTTTTGACTGATTTTATTTGGGGAGATTGCGGGGGGTTCTGTTGGACATGCTCGACTGTGCCTGTAAATATAAGCATTTCATTATAGACTGCAGTGAAGCATGGGTGTGCTGCGACAGGGAAAGGTCTGTGCACGTGTAAGCAGGTGTGTGTGTGTGTGTGTGTGTATGTGTTTAGGCGCAGGGTAACCTCAGTTTCAGAGCTGGACTCATTCTGTGTGTGTGTGTTTTATAGTGTGTCTGGATGCTTTTGTAAAGATGGGTTCAGTTTGCAGATGGCAGAGCAATAGACCCAAATTTGCAGGGTTGTCAAACTAATTTTAGGTTGGCGGTCAGACTGGACTGAATGTCCCCTTATGTGGCCTGATTTCATTTTATTCCTTTAACCTTTTAGTGACACAATGCAGAGCGCATGCACAACAGTTGCACTAATAAAATCTAAAATTAACTTTATGCTGCTTTTTATAACTAATATTTATGTAATAAAAAGGAGCACATGAAATGTACTAATTTCATTCACCAGGCCCCTATGAAATTGGTAATTAATTGGAAATATCAAACAATCAAATATTCAAACATTATTGATGAGAAAAAGAGAACCCACTGCTATTGGTTGGAAAGCTTAATTACTTAACTACAATAATGCAAATTAGTGAACAGTAACACAAGGTAAGGCCTAAAATTAATGTTTATTATAATGTATTTAATGTTATGATAAATTATTGTAATGTTGTCCAGTAATTGTATGCTTTTAATATAATTTACACTTGTAATATTAATACTAATATCTTCACTTATACTTGTCCCATTTATCATTACTGTGGTAATTTATTTAGAGGAAATAAAATGAGAAAATGACCTGGCTTGCTTTGGGACATTTGTTTTACCTACTGATCCAAATGAAAAAGGGTTAATCTGCCGAATGCCAAGTCAACATGTAATTATAATAAAAGTTCTGGGTAACACTTTAGCATAGGGACTAGTTCTCACTATTAAGTAGTTATTAGCATGCATATTACTAGTATATTGGCTATTTATTAGTACTTATAACGCACGTATTCTGCATGACCGTATTCTTCATAATCCTACCCAATACCTAAACTTAACAACTACCTTACTAAGCAATAATTAGGAGTTTGAGACAAAAGTCGTAGTTAATAGTTAATTAACAGCGAGAATTGGACCTTAAAATAAAGTTTGACCATGTTCTGCTATTTGAAGATGTAGGTAATATTCAGAACACTACTACTGAGTGACTTTTTGGAATCAACTTTAACTGAAAATGTATTATATTTCTTAAAACACATTCCCACTCATTATATTATCTCATTCATTAGCACGTGTTATTCCAAAAGGGGGAAATGGTATGTAATCTTTAAAGGGGTCATATGATGCTTTTTTAAAGATCATTATTTTGTGTATTTGGTGTAACAGAATATGTTGACATGCTTTAATGTTCAAAACAACACATTATTTTTCAAATACTGTACATTATTGTAGGTCCTCTATGCCCCGCCTCTCTCAAACACGTAGTTTTCTACAAAGTCCCTCCTTCCGACAAGTGCAGTCTGCTCTGATTGGCCAACTGGCACAGTGCATTGTGATTGGCCGAACACCGCAAGCATTCAATGTAACGCCCCTTTCAATAATCGCGAGCTTCATATTTCAAAATAAATGTAAAGACAGTTAATAATGTCTTTAGTTTTACCATCAGTTCAAGCCTGAAAGGGGAACACAGTCGTGTGACAGACATAACAAAATAACTAAAATATAATAAAATACCTAACTACATAATACTACTATTGTTAGAAATTGCAACAAAATTAAAATGGAAATATAAACTTTTGAACTGCGGGTTTCGTCTGGTCAGAGGAGAACTGGCCCCCCGACTGAGCCTGGTTTCTCCCAAGGTTTTTTTCTCCATTCTGTCACAGAGGGAGTTTTGGTTCCTTGCCGCTGTCGCCTCTGGCTTGCTCAGTTGGGGACACTTAATTTCTAGCAATTATCGTCGATTTGGTTGCACAGATACTATTTAAACTAAACTGAGCTAGACAATGACATCTCTGAATTCAATAATGAAATGCCTTTAATTGAAAATTGAGTGTTTAATCTTATCATTATACATTACTGACACTCTATCCTCTAATTTGATACTGTTAAGTGCTTTGACACAATCTGTATTGTTAAAAGCGCTATATAAATAAAGGTGACTTGACTTGACATGATGCTCGTATGTGTTTGTACACAAGCCACGATTAAGAAAGCTGACTCCACTGTGATGTGACCCTGTGTCTCTCGCTCTCTCTCTCACACACACACACACACACGCGCGCGCGCACACACACACACACGATGCGCAAAACTCCGCATTTGAACAGTCAATAGCAAATACTTAAACTAATAACAAAACATACTTACAGTCGCTGATTCAGAAGCGCCAGATTGTCATAGCAAAGTGTCATTACCTCATCTCCTAGGTTCACGAAACGGTCATTCATAAAATTCGTTGCTGTTCTGTTGTAAGTAATCTTAATGATTCCTAATTGCATCTACTTTCAGAAGGCCAAATAAAGTGCTTTTGCTTTCACATAGAAACACACAGTGTCTCCCTGACATGGCTGCATCAACACTACTGCGGTTACTGAAACCACGTCTTCTTTCTTTGCGTGAACATTTGGGCGGCTTTACGCAAATATTTCCACATCGTGACGTAGACATGTGGGGGCCTGTTTGAATGAGCCGTTTTAAGAGGGCGTGGACGAGTCTTAACTTTTATAAAGAATATCTCTTTGGTTTTGTGACTTTAGTCTTTGCAACTTTAGGGATCTTATCTATGCACGAACAGCTTGTAACACTCCAAAGAGAAAGGAAAACTTAAAATCGCATCATATGACCCCTTTAATGAAAGTATGGTTACACTTTATTTTAAGGTGTCATTATTACGGTGTAATTATACATTTAAGTACTGAGTTATATTAATTAACGACATGTACTTACTATTTGGTTAGGGTTTGGCTTAGGGTTACTTGCATGTAATTATGCATAATTAATTTTTATTATAATAGTAAGTACATGTAACATGCGTAACAATGACACCTTAAATAAGTGTTACCGAAAGTATAATACTGTAACTTGCTCTGACTCTGAAACAACTTTTCTTTTCTGCTGACATCACCTAGACCTCTTTATAAGCCCCTTCTCTCCAACCACCTGTTATATAGAACTCTTTACACTATCCTATTAATTACCTTTGCATATAATTAAAAAAATGTTTTAATTGTTTGAACATCTTGTGTCAGTTAACAAATTAATAGGAAAAGTTAAATAGGTTACAACCAACGTTTCACAATGTCGCTTGCAAATAAATGGAAATGCATGCACTATTTAGGAGTAAGCAGCCTTCAAAAAACATTTGATAAAGTTTGGTGTGTGAGCTTTACACGTATACAGTTTACTTCTAGACTGTTAAAACTGAAAATTAGAAAAGTAAACTTAAGTTTAATTTATCTAATTAATTTAGTTTTTTAATGAAAGAAATTTTGAATTGGTTGGTGGCAATACACATGAGATAATAACATACGTTTTCATATGTTAAACTCTGAAATGTAATTGCATTAGTCTGACAGGCAGAGTGTTGGTGTGAAGGGCAGGGATGTGTGACCTGTGGCGCATATATTATGTTGAAGCGTTTTGATATGTCGGGGAAAAAAACGCTATTTCACACTGGGCCGCTCTGATAAATAGGCTTTCCTGTCCTCCAGCAATTTCACACTTTTTGCCCTCGAAGGGTCCAGCCGAAACCACACACACAAACACACACTCTCACATACACGCACAAACACTGAGGCCTCACAGCCATGCCTGGTAAAACTCATTTTTAATACCTCCTCCACAGCTTTTAACTCTCTACAAGTGTAGGATGTCCTGTGGTTTTGACTTGTGTGTCTGACATGTTTGTGTCTCCTGTTGCTTTCAGTTCCTGGCTCTCGGGACACACTTTGGAAAGGTTTACCTTCTGGATATTCAAGGAAATGTTACACAGAAGTTTGAAATTGTAAGTCTGAAATGTGATTGTTATAGATATGTCCATGTTTTAGCTAGTTTATGTCTGATTATAACATGCTTATGCTACTTTTTCTCCTTCATCTTTTCTCTTCTATGCTCATAGAGTCCAGTGAAAATAAACCAGATCAGTTTGGATGAGAGCGGTGATCATGTTGGCATCTGCTCTGAAGATGGAAAGGTGAGAATTCCTTTCATTCACTTCAGCTCCCATTGTTCTTTACCTGCCTGTATTAGGCCTTTATGATAAACCGACCACAGTCCCATTTCTAGTCCAAATTCGAACCCTCAATTTATTCCTAAAATCTGAGAGCAATGACTTATCAATTAGTACTATTCCTGTCCCTTCTTCTAAAATCGAAGGCAAAAATAATCTTTACCCAGAAACAAGTCCTACTTCTGTAAATCATGTTAAGCATCAAGGTGGTCTAAGAGGTTTCTCAGAAATAAACTGCTCTATTAGGATTTCAACCAACAACCAGTTACAACCAACTTTTAAAAAATATAATAGGCTAGTTCAAATTGGTCTGAAATCAGAATCACGGAAATTAACCAATAAATTGTATAAAAAAATCTTTGTTATAATAATTTTAAAAAATTATTATATTTATCTATATTTAGATTTCATGTAGAATGGTAATTCAATGAATAGAAATAGTAGTCATAAGAAATAAAAACAATTGAAAAAATTGAAGAAATTAATTAATTCATTTAAATGATAAAAGGTATAATTAAAGGGACCATACATAAAAGACTAGTGAACTATTGACATTTTAAAGAGCATATTCAGGTGTCTGTATCACAATGGAGTGATTTTATACAGTCCCAGCAATGTATGTAAGGTAGCGGTAGTCTGCTGCATCTTTCACAGCCCAGCACTCATAACTGGCCTGCAAAATATGGATTTGCATCATGCAAAACACATTCAGCACTAAATTCTTGGGGTGTGTTTATTCCACTACCTGATTTACTGGTTTATTTAGTGAATCGGGTGCTAAATCCACAGCACGCGCAAATAAACAACGCCATCAGCATTGCACAATTCATTCTTAGTGAATTTCCCCATGAGGGTCTAAGGAGTTGTTTACTTGAGTTTTCATATCTTTCTCTGTTTGCAAGATATGATGCAGTGCCTGTCTTCCCACTCAATACCGGCTCCGTCAACTCTGACACCTGCAGAAACAGCATGTGCGCATTTGGTCCATTTTAAAATGTGTTTAAAAAAAGAACTCCTCTCCTCCTCGCTCCTTCTGTGATTTCTATCTCTCCTCTCCATCTATCTGCTCATTGATCATGAGCTGGCTGTTATCAGTCCACGGAGGCTAATCATCAGCACCTTGTGTGGCTTTCTCAGGCTGATCCGTGGCATGATAGACCACGTCTATCCCTGTTACTATGGCAGAGGTGAGATCTTGTCGTATCTACACCAATTAAAATCGATATGGAGGCCATTGTTCGCTTCTCTGCACTGTTAATCTCAACTTACCGAATGCGTTGTATACCGTTGTTTGGCAAAATGTGACATGTAAGATTTTTTTTGATTGGTTATTTTTTTCATTATTATGTTTTTCCAAAAAGTAGAAACTGTACTTTATACATAACATTAACAATAAACAATTTTAAATCAGTAATAACCAAGATAAAACATTTCATAATGTCTTCAGTAAATAAATGGAATATTTAGGATTGGGTAGCCTTCAACAAACTTTGATTGGTGTGTGCTTCATAATTAATAAATAGTTATAATATAATTTTTTATTTGCTCCTAGACTGTCTAAACTGTTTCACTAGAAAAGTATACTTGAGTTTATTTATTAAATTTTTTTTATTTTATAAATTACATAAATGTTGAATTGGTTGGTTGTGATATTGACAATTCATAAGTAATAATGGCAAACTTTTATGTATGTTAAACTGTTAAATGATTAAACTAATACTTTTAATCTCAACACTTACCAGCTGCTTTGCTATTGATGTTATAGAATATATGACACAGGAAGTCTTCTTTTTCTTCTTTTTTTTAGGTTTTTCAAAAAAAGTAGAAACCTGCACTTTAAACTAGACGATTTTCAAAATAGCTAAGCTTGTTGCCTGACCAGAAAAACATGAGCAATTTGAAGTCAGTAGTTTCCCTCCCGCACCATCATCTTAAATGCAAGAGGATGCTTTACTTTTCAATGGAGTTTTTTTTTGAGACCTCGCACTCATTTTTTAGTTTCCTCTTGTTTTATACAGACAGGTGTAGGTGAAATGTTGTGTTAACGCTTGTTTGTAGCCGTCGGGGACTGCAGCACCGCTAGTGATTAAGTCAGTAGCATAAAGGCGTGCGAGGGCAGAAAGAGTTGACCTCTCCACTAATTGGGAGTCTGGCAGATGGTTAACTAGCCCACTGGATGGTCTGATGCTTTGCCCAAGTCAACTGTTATCGCAGAGGAGCGATATCACAGTGATTTTACCTTAAAAAGACATCTCTGTGTCTCTTTCTCCATTTCTCTCTCTCATCTTTTCCAGGTGCAAGTGTTTGGCCTGTACACTAGGGAGGGCTTCCATGAAAACTTTGACTGTCCCATCAAGGTAACTTATTGCCGTTAATGCAAGTCGTCAGTCCCTCTGCAATGTTTTTGCTGCCTGATGGGAAATAGCCCTTTGATTTCGATTTCCCGTCACAGCAAACATTGATAATTCTGGAAAACAATGTAATTTCAGCCTGCTACTAGTCTTAATTGATTTCTCTAGGGCATTTCATATCATGCATGAGCCGCCTGTTTGTTGAGCATGAGTGATGTCACCTATGGCACACATTAAAGAGAGCCGGTGCTGTCATTTTCTTGTATTGTATCAATAATTTTGTGTATTGGACTGTGAGGATCAATCCTTTAACTTTTCCTGGGTTAAAAAGCACTTTATTGAACATGTTTCAGACTGGATGTAGTCTAACCCCCCTCTGAGGCACTATACGGCTTTAGAAATACTGGAGTGGACATTGATATTAACTCAGGTGTTGCCGTAAACTGAACTGAAGTCTCTTGTTCAATTCCAGGTCGTGGCACTACACCCTCAGTTCAGCAAATCCAACAATAAGCAGTTTGTGACTGGAGGAAATAAGGTAAGTCCAGTTTCACAATCACCTGGGACTCAAAACACATTCTGTGAGTGTTAAAGGCACAGTTTCAGAACTTGTCTATGTTATTTCCAGATCTCATTGCACTTATTGTCCAATTAGTTCTTCTCTACTTTAACAAAAAATGCATTTGTTTGGCAACTCTCATATTTTGAGAGGAGTCAGCTCACTCAGAAGATGCTAAAAGCTGGTATCAGGTCTGAATTGGGTCCCAATCCCACGTTTAGTGGTTAGAACAAGTGCTTTAGAAATCTTGAGCCTTGGTGCTCATGTGGGAGATGCAGGTTCAAATCCAGTTAGAATCACGGTCTGATTAAATTTTTTCTCTCCTCCTTCACAAAAATTTCCTGTCTCCTCTTTCACTGTCATTATTTACTAGCACAAAAGGAAACGAGAGCACGTTTGTTTGGTAGTGACTCAAGCATGTCATTTTAGGTTTAAATCAGTATGTAACTACATTACGATTCAAAAATTCAGGGTCAGTAATTTTTTTTATAAAGACAAATACTTTTATTCAGCAAGGATGCATTAAATTGATCAAAAGTGACAGTAAATAATGTTACAAAAGATTTATTTTTCAAATAAGTGCTGTTATTTTGAATTTATCAAAGAATCCTGAAAAAAGCATCATGGTTTCCACAAAAATATAAAGCAGCGCAACAGTTTTCAAGTCAACATTAATAATAATTAAAATTCTATTTTGAACACCAAATCAGCTTATTATAATGATTTGTCATCATGTGACAAGACTGAAAAAATGGCTGCTGAAAATTAAGCTTTGCCATCACAAGTATAGATTGCATTTTTTTAAAAATACTGTATTTTCATCAAATAAATGCAGCCTTGGTGAGATTTCTCTTAAAAACATAAAATCTTAACAACCCTAAGCTTTCAGATCGGTTGCAGGCTTTTTGCAAAAATATAAGAATCGTTTATTGAAAAAACCCAAAAAACACCTTAATCCACCACTGAATTTTCAAAGGAAGCATCTCTGTTAATGTGCTTTGAATGCCTTAAAATAAAAACAAAAACCACATTCATGTCTGAAGTCTAAACATATACCATATTTTGTGGTCTCCATCAGTTGATGCTCTTGAGATTTCGACACTGAGGGTTAAGCTAAATTATTAGAATGGAATCATTTTTTGTCATGTTGAGTGCCTTGTATTGTGGTTACTCAAACTGAAGCTGTTTGGCATGAAACGCTCTTACCGTCTTGGCCTTAGACTGGGGTCAACATCAGGGAGAGAGAGAGTGGTCCATTTTCTCCAAAGTGTTGTTCACTAGAGAGATGTTGTCTCTTCTTGCGCAATAAATAACTGTCATTACATAGAGTGCCATAGTGTTTGCAACATGTAGAACACTCTTTGGCTTATAGACTAAACAAATACGCTCATTTTTCAAAGGACACAATGCTACCAACTGAGATGCCACAGTCCGATACATTCCAGACTCCGTACATCTATAGAAATGAAAACAGGGTTTGTGTCTGTCGTAAAAGCACTCAGAAGAAGTTGATCTGTTTGCATGCACTGATCAGATATCTTGGTGGTATCTTTTTTTCGTGGCTGGAAAAAAAAACTTCGATTGTGAAGTGAATTTGAATAAATGCCACTGGTTCTTTGTAAAGTGGACTGTTAGAGATTTTGTTGAGACATGCAAATCTTGAACCACTCAAATAGTCTTCTCAATTTCTGTAAATCCTAGATTTTTATCCTCTGTGCCATGATTGATTCTTATAAAATGGCTTCACACTGTTACTGCATTGTGCTTATCAGAAGCAATTAACGGCGTCCATTGTGCGCCACGGTGGCCAAGTCCTCTGCATTTTCCTCCCGCTTCTGCTTGTTTCCTTCTCTCTCCCTGGCTTAAGGTCCCCATAATGCAGCCCTGCCATGAAAATCAATACGGCTTCCACTGAAGACGCATCTTGTCAAAGGCAATTCAATTCCGTCTGCTCGGCTCTTGGAGTGTCATCTCCTATTGCTGCGCTGTGATCTGTTAACATAGCCAAAAGTGTAGAACTGAAGCGACATTGAACCGTCTTTCCTTTCAGTCACTTTCTCTGCAGTCAGGTCAGGTTGGCTTTGTGGTGATTGTGTGTGGCATTTTTGACACTTTTGATTCAAGGTTATCTACCAAGTGCGTTGCCGCTTTCTGCGTGTGATTATTATCGCACGAACCCCTTAGAAAATGTAGTTTTTCACCAAATAATATCCGACTTACCAGAGTAAACCAAAACATTAATTACCTTTTCATAGAATTTCTGTTGTTTGAGTCTCTTCTCTAGTTAGTTCATGAGATGTCAATACAGTATCTTCTTCTCTTATGTGCTTTTCAATTGTGTTGTACTGCGTACCTGCGTAAGTGACTTTATAAATTTCCCATTATCTAAAGGTTGAACCAAATATTGCCTTTTTCGAAAATGGATTTTGATATTGCTGGTAAAATGATTTTTATTGAGTTTCTGCCAGAATGTGACCTAAACACCTTGACAGGGCCAATGAATCTGCCTAACACACTGATCCAATCCAATACTTACTGCAATATTAGCAAAAAAAAAAAAAAGTACCATATTAGACCAAAAAAAAAGCCACTGGGGCAACCTAAACTAACCCATTCAAAAGGCTTATCATTGTACTGAATTTAACCCTAAATGGTGGTGCATGTTAGTAGGTTTAGGGTCAGTAGGATTCTTTCCTTCTTTCTTTTAAGAAATTAATAGTTTTATTCAGCAAAGGTGCATTAAATTCATCAAAAGTGACAGTAAAGACATATATAATGTTACAGAAAACTTAACTATTTTTTTTTTTAACTTTCTTTCTAATCAAAGAATCATGAAAAAATATATCACAGTTTTCACAAAAATATCAAGCACCATAACTGTTTTCAACATTTCTAATTATTATCAAATATTTTTTGAACACCAAATCAACATTCTATAGATCATGTACGACTTGAGTAATGGCTGCTGAAAATTCAGCCTTATCATCATAGTAATAATGACATTCAATAGCTATATATTAAATTAATTAATTTTAATTTTAATGGTTTTACCCCCAAAAAATATAACCGTGGTGAAGAGACATCTTTTAAAAACATTTTTTTAAAAACTCACTGGCCCAAAAAGTTTGAGAGGTTGTATATGTTAATAACTTTTAAAAGGGTACCACCCCAGTGACAGTTGTTTTGTATTTTCAAGAGTAAAAGCAAACAATGAAAACAATACAAATATTCTCAAATCGGAATTAAAAGACACATGTAGTCACTGACTTTGTTGTGTTGTACCTATTTATGCTCTGTATTCTACTGCCCTCTGGTGTTGTAATGCGAACACTGTGGCCTGTTCTGTTTTGTGTTGGTGAATATCTGTTGCTCACTAATGTTAAATTAATGAAATGTGTCCTATAGCTTTTGCTTTATGAGAGGAACTGGCTGAACCGTTGGAAGACCTGTGTTCTGCATGAAGGAGAGGGAAACCTCACCAATGTGAAATGGAGAGCCAACCTCATTGCCTGGGCGAACAATGTGGTACAATCAGATTTAGACACACTGGACATGCTAATTAAGATGCCTTACTAATAATGATTTTATCTAAACTGTAGCCGATGTATTTTAGGGTGTGAAAATTTATGACATCAGCAGTAAACAACGCATCACTAACGTGTTGCGGGACAACACCAATCTTAGGCCGGATATGTACCCCTGCAGTCTGTGCTGGAAAGACAACAACACGCTGATCATCGGCTGGGGCTCTTCTGTTAAGGTGTGTGTTCAGTACAACTGCAGATCAAGTGTTTTAATAACTATGAAAGCTCATTTCTAAAAAAATATGTATTCTCATTTGAATAACGTTGTTTGTTTCATTTTGTTTTTCTCAGATATGTGTTGTTAAAGAGCGTGACCCAACAGAAATGAGAGATCTACCCAGTCGCTACGTTGAGATTGGTACTGAACCAATTACAGTCAGACACATAATGAGAACATGTGACATAATTCAATCTAAATGGACAGTTCACCCAAAAATGAAAAACTTATCTTTTATTATCTCTTAAGATGTACAAATCATAACTTTTTTTGCTGATTTCTTTCAGTGTCAGCGTTTGAGACAGAGTTCTTCATTAGTGGACTGGCACCTTTGGCAGATCAGCTGGTCACTCTGTACTATGTCAAGGACAGCTCTGAGCACATGGTAGTGTTACACACTCTCACCAGAGCTAGGATCAGCTGCAAGATGACTTGAAATAAATTCAAATGAGACAAAACAAGCTTTAAAATCAGGATATACGCTGACAACATGTTCATTTTAATTAATTACCTCACAACTGGCAGTTTATTTAAGAACCAGGACTCTCATGGTCTTGGAAAACCTCAATATATGACAGAAAAATATGGAAATTAATAAAATCATAAAAAGTAATAGAAAATTAAAGTCATGAAAATATTTTATAGTATGTATAAATTTATGTATACACACCTTTATAACAAATAATTACATTTCTAAAACGTTATGACAAAGATTTTATTGGGTAGAAATTGGTGTTTGTGAATACAAAATCCCAGTGGTCACATAAATATATAGAATTATTAGGTAACACTTTACTTAAAGCCTTTATGCACGATGCATTATAAAAGTACTTTTAATGCATTAAATATGCCTTGTAATGCACCTTAAAATGCATTGTAAAATCTCATGAATAATTGTAACCACAGTTAATACATTATAACACTTATCAATCATTGTTACACTATGCATTTTAAATTCGGTTGTATTTATTTACAACAAGATATAATGTATTACAATGCACATTATTAATAATTATAATGCATTAATAACCCTTCATAATGCATTTAGGCTTTAAGTAAAGTGTTACCAATTATTGAATTAAATTTTTTTTTTTATGATTTATAAATATTTTAATGTATTTATTTTCTGTAAATAAAAAAGTTTGAAAAAATCAGCTTTGTCGCTGCATCAATATCAAAAAATATCTTTGGCAACAGAGCCTAGGAGGCAAAAATGTTGAGAATCGGCAAAAACAAAGTATCTTATTAGAAACATTTTGTTTTGTATTGCTGTGAGCGTAAAATGTACTTATTAATAAATATAAGTCTGTTTGCCACAGGAGGAGGAGTTCAGAACACGGCCCCGTTTAGACATCATCCAGCCGTTACCCGAGGGCTGTGAGGAGATTTCATCAGACGCTCTCACTGTACGCAACTTCCAAGAGAACCAGTGCAGGGACTACAGGCTCGGTATGATGAAGACAGAATGCATGAACAACAAAACCCACCCCAATTGCTACTCAAAACTTGCCCAAAACTAGCCCAATCATGTTCCCCAGGGGTAAAATACACATTTTACAGCGGGGTTCCTCCGGTAAAATTTGCATTCCAGGGGCTTAATATCACGTTACTGGGGGCGCTTCAACCCGCGGACATGAAAAACAGGCCGCGGCAACAGTGTTAAAGTAGCACAATTCCGTGGGAAAACCGCAGGCTTGGCAACACTGGAACAGCTGGAATACCCTAATAAAAAAGACAGATACAAATGACCCAAAATCCACAGTTTAATCGGTTAAATGCCCATTTTGATGACGTAGTCATCATTTTAAATCTTTGAATCGTCTGTGTTGTCATTCCAGAACACTCTGAGGGAGAGTCTCTATTCTACATTATCAGCCCTAAAGACATTGTAGTGGCTAAAGAAAGAGACCAGGATGACCACATCGACTGGCTTCTGGAGAAGAAGAAATACGAGGTATGTGTTCAGCAGTCTAAGGAAGCATTTATATCGTACCATTTAAAAATTTGAGCTGTACTTAATGATTTCTGTTTTGATTTTGGATGTTTGTCACAGGAAGCACTGATGGCTGCAGAGATCAGCTTCAAAAACATTAAACGGCATGATGTACAGGTGAAAAGAAATTAATTCTGTGATATGAAGATGTGCAGAAAGCTAGTCTTAGTTGTTATAACGCTCTCATATAATAACCTGGAATCACAGTGTGACTGCTTCCTGTCTGTGCTCTGTCAATAGAAAATTGGAATGGCGTACATCAATCATCTGGTGGAGAGAGGAGATTATGATGCAGCTGCCAGGTACAGGACATCAACCTTCTGATTTATTGACCTGTTAACCGTTTAAAATATGAATGGATGCCTTAATATAATGTATTTTTCTCTCTGTATTCCTTATTGACAGAAAGTGTCAAAAAGTGCTTGGAAAGAACATGGATCTCTGGGAGAATGAAGTCTACAGATTCAAAACCATTGGACAGTTGAAAGTGAGTCTGCACAATTTATATATTTTTTTTAAATAATTATTTGCCACCCTTCAGGACCTGTATAGTAAATAGTAGTATAATATTAATGAGGATACTTATTACTATTATTATTATTGAGAATAATTTGTATTAATAAGTCAGTGTGTTGTTGTTGTTATTTTTATTATTTATTGTAATTATAATGTGTACTATATATATATATATATATATATATTAATGCTGTCAAAAGATTAATCGCATCCAAAATAAAAGTTTTTGGTCAAGTCACCTTTATTTATATAGCACTTTTAACAATACAGATTGTGTCAAAGCAACTTTCCAATATCAAAATAGGAAAATAGTGTGTCAATAATGTATAATGATAAGATTAAACACTCAATTTTCAGTTAAAGGCATTTCATTATTGAATTCAGTGATGTCATCGTCCAGCTCAGTTCAGTTTAAATAGTATCTGTGCAATCATGTAGACGATATCGCTGAAAAATAAGTGTCCCCAACTAAGCAAGCCAGAGGTGACAGCGGCAAGGAACCAAATCTCCATCGGTGACAGAATAGAGAAAAAAACCTTGGGAGAAATCAGGCTCAGTCGGGGGGCCAGTTCTCCTATGACCAGACGAAACAGCAGTTCAGTTCCAACTGCAGCCATGTCAGTTTGTGTAAAGGACTCATCTGGTTCCCGTGGTCTTGTCCCGATGGCCGTCTAGGTGACAAGGTCTTCACTGGAGATCTGTCTCTGGGGCTCATCTAGGTGTCCTGATCTCCGCTGACGTTCAGGGCTGTAGAGGTCATCTCTAGGTGCTGATCCACCATTTGATCTTGATACGGACTGGATCGAATTGCTACAGTGATCTCGGAATAAGAAAGAACATACAGAGTGTGTCTGCCTCCCGAACAGTATTAGGTAGATTGTTCTAGAGTTTGGGCGCTAATTAGGAAAATGATCACCGACACCCGCAGTTGATTTTGATATTCTAGGTATTATCAAACGAGTTTTGAGAACGCAGCAGACGTGGAGGACTATAATGTGATAAGAGCTCGCTCAAGTACTGAGGAGCTAAACCATTCAGGGCTTTATAAGTTAATAACAAGATTTTAAAATCTAAATGATGTTTAATAGGGAGCCAGTGCAGTTTACATAATATATGTGTCTGTACTGTGTATATTTACAGTGGGGCAAAAAAGTATTTAGTCAGCCACCAATTGTGCAAGTTCTCCCGCTTAAAAAGATGAGAGAGGCCTGTAATTTTCATCATAGGTATACCTCAACTATGAGAGACAAAATGAGAAAAAAAAATCCAGAAAATCACATTGTACAAACACACCACCCGGGCAACGAAGGAGTGGCTTCGCATTTCAAGGTCCTGGAGTGGCCTAGCCAGTCTCCAGATCTCAACCCCATCGAAAATCTTTGGAGGGAGTTGAAAGTCCGTGTTGCCCAGCGACAGCCCAAAAACATTACTGCTCTAGAGGAGATCTGGATGGAGGAATGGGCCAAAATACCAGCAACAGTGTGTGAAAACCTTGTGAAGACTTACAGAAAACGTTTGACCTCTGTCATTGCCTCTGTCAACAAATGGTATATAACAAAGTATTGAGATGAAATTTTGTTATTGACCAAATACTTATTTTCCACCATAATTTGCAAATAAATTCTTTAAAAATCCTACAATGTGATTTTCTGGATTTTTTTTTTCTCATTTTGTCTCTCATAGTTGAGGTATACCTATGATGAACATTACAGGCCTCTCTCATCTTTTTAAGTGAGATAACTTGCACAATTGGTGGCTGACTAAATACTTTTTTTGCCCCACTGTATTCTGTATATATAAATAGACACACATGCATGTATATATTTAAGAAAAATGTCATGTTTATATATTAAATAATTTATATATAATGTAAATTATATGAATATAAATATATACATGTAAATATTTTCTAAATATATACTGAATGTGTGTGTATTTATATATGCATAATAAATATGCACAGTACACACACATATATTATGTAAACAATAACTTTTATTTTGGATGCGATTAATCGTGATTAATCTTTTGACAGCACTAATATATATACCGGTACATATGTGTGTGTATATGTATGTATGTATGTATGTATATATATATATATATATATATATATATATATATATATATATATATATATATATATATATATATATATATATATACAGGTATACAGGTGCTGGTCATATAATTAGAATATCATCAAAAGTTGATTTATTTCACTAATTCCATTCAAAAAGTGAAACTTGTATATTATATTCATTCATTACACACAGACTGATATATTTCAAATGTTTATTTCTTTTAATTTTGATGATTAGAGCTTACAGCTCATGAAAGTCAAAAATCAGTATCTCAAAATATTAGAATATTTACATTTGAGTTTGAATAAATGACCATCCCTACAGTATAAATTCTGGGTATCTCTTGTTCTTTGAAACCACAATAATGGGGAAGACTGCTGACTTGGCAATGATCCAGAAGACGAACATTGACACCCTCCACAAAGAGGGTAAGTCACAGAAGGTCATTACTGAAAGGTGTGGCTGTTTACAGAGTGCTGTATCAAAGCATATTAAATGCAAAGTTGACTGAAAGGAAGAATTTGGGTAGGAAAAGGTGCACAAGCAACAGGGATGACCGCAAGCTTGAGAATACAGTCAAGCAAAGACAATTCAAACACTTGGGAGAGCTTCACAAGGAGAGAACTGAAGCTGGAGTCAGTGCATCAAGAGTCACCACGCTCAGACATCTTCAGGAAAAGGGCTACCAAGCCACTTCTGAACCAGAGACAACGTCAGAAGCATCTTAACTGGGCTGTGGAGAAAAATAACTGGACTGTTGCTCAGTGGTCCAAAGTCCTCTTTTCAGATGAAAGTAAATTTTACATTTCATTTGGAAATCAAGGTCCCAGAGTCTGGAGGAAGAGTGGAGAGGCACAGAATCCATGTTGCTTGAAGTCCAGTGTGAAGTTTCCACAGTCAGTGATGATTTGGGCTGCCATGTCATCTGCTGGTGTTGGTCCACTGTGTTTTCTGAAGTCCACAGTCAACGCAGCCATCTACCAAGAAATTTTAGAGCACTTCATGCTTCCTTCTGTTGACAAGCTTTATGGAGATGCTGATTTCATTTTCCAGCAGGACTTGGCACCTGCCCACACTGCCAAAGGTACCAAAAGCTGGTTCAATGACCATAGTGTTACTGTGCTTGATTGGCCAGCAAACTCGCCTGACCTGAACCCCATAGAGAATCTATAGGGTATTGTCAAGAGGAAGATGAGAGACACCAGACCCAACAATGCAGATGAGCTGAAGGCCACTATCAGAGCAACCTGGGCTCTCATAACACCTGAGCAGTGCCACAGACTGATCGACTCCATGCCACGCCGCATTGCTGCAGTAATTCAGGCAAAGGAGCCCCAACTAAGTATTGAGTGCTGTACATGCTCATACTTTTCATTTTCATACTTTTCAGTTGGTCAAGATTTCTAAAAATCCTTTCTTTGTATTGGTCTTAAGTAATATTCTAATGTTTTGAGATACTGATTTTTGACTTACATGAGCTGTAAGCTCTAATCATCAAAATTAAAAGAAATAAACATTTGAAATATATCAGTCTGTGTGTAATGAATGAATATAATATACAAGTTTCACTTTTTGAATGGAATTAGTGAAATAAATCAACTTTTTGATGATATTCTAATTATATGACCAGCACCTGTATAATGTATGTGTGTGTGCATTAACTTGTATATTAACTGAGTTCTGAGAAATTAATCAAATCTTTTTAATCATATTTTTTTATTTTTATGTGAAATATATGAATAATATATTAAAACAGAACTTAATTTTATTAAGCAATGATCAAATATTATGTCAACTTTTTGTCAAGAATTTTTGTGTGATCTTTATTATGATTATGTTGTAATAATAATATAATATTTATAATATCACGCTATTATTGTTAATTATCACTTTTCACAAAGTCCTCAGAAATTAGTAACATTTCAATATATATATATTTTTTAAAGAAATAATAACGCATCAAAAATATCTGTTTAACCTAAAATCTTTCTTTTTTGCATTGTACAAATGCTCTTTGTTAACTACCCACTCCATTCCACTTCCTCCCAGGCCATCAGTCAATACTTACCAAGAGGAGACCTTCGTCTTCGACCAGCAATTTATGAGATGATACTTCATGAGTTCCTCAAGACTGACTATGAGGTATATGTTTTCCATTAAACAGTTTTTTTCAATTGCATGAACAAGATGGTAACCTATTAGATAGACCATAATATTAAGTTTTCAAAATGTGAATGCATCACAACAACATCCTTTACAGAAAGCGGAAATTCCTTCTGTTGTTCTTCACACAGGGTTTTGCCACACTGATTCGTGAGTGGCCAGGAGAGCTGTATAACAACATGGCTATAGTTCAGGCAGTGAATGAACACCTGAAGAAGGACCCCACCAACAGCATGCTTCTCACCACACTGGCCGAACTGTGAGTGAATTCTGCCAAAATAAATGAAAAGCATGAAACATAAGTTTAAAAGCGGCTCTGCACAAGTTAGACTGATCTTATATGTGTGTATGCAGCTACACATATGATCAGCGTTATGATCGTGCTCTGGAGATCTACCTGAAACTGAGACACAAAGATGTTTACCAACTCATTCACAAACACAACCTATTCTCCGCCATCAAGGACAAGATTGTCCTACTCATGGATTTCGACAAAGAGGTAAAACATGTTATTGCTTTTGCCTTACTGAGGACCTTTGTTTTAGAATTTAATGCAAGAAACTTGTCAAGTGCATAAGTTCAGGAAGTTATGGATTTTTTTGCTGATGATGTATTATAGATGACTTTGGAACAATGTGATTTATAGTCAGAGAGATGTGTCTGAAGGATATGTCCGCCTCTTTGTTCTCTTTTTTTTTTTTCTCTAGAAAGCTGTTGACATGCTGCTGGATAATGATGATAAAATATCGGTGAGTTCAGTGCAGTGGCCTCAGTCTTCTGATTAAACCCTTCCACACTCTCTGTACAGATGAACATCTGTGTGTTTCTCTCCCTCAGATGGACAAAGTGGTGGAGGAATTAAAAGACAGACCTGAGCTGTTACATGTGGTATGTTGAATATGAGCTGTGTAAATCATGCAGATGTGTCTGAGGGATCCAGCTGTAGTTAACATTGGATGTGTTACTTCCTTTTTGCCTGTTTCTCTTCAGTATTTGCATAAGCTGTTTAAGCGGGACCACCATAAGGGGCAAAAGTACCATGAGAGGCAGATCAGTTTGTATGCTGAGTATGACCGACCCAACCTACTGCCCTTCCTCAGAGAGAGCATGCACTGCCCACTAGAGAAGGTTTGTATACAATTTGTCACTAAACAGGAAATAACACATTTATTATATTTTTTTTTAAGTTGACTTAATCATCATGTTCTAAAGTTTGGGCTCAGTAAGATTTTTTTTTTTTTTTTGCATTAAATTGATCAAAAGTGACAGTAAAAACATAATGTTACATTCAATTTCAAATAATTACTGTTCTTTTGAGCATTCTATCATCACATAATCCTGAGAAAATATGGTTTCCACAAAAATAGTAAAGCAACAACTTTTTTTCAGCATTGAGAATAAGAAATGTTGAGCAAATCTGCATATTAGAATGATTTCTGAAGGATCATGTGACACTGAAGACTGGAGTAATGATGCTGAACATTCAGGTTTGCAGTCACAGGAATAAATTACATTTTAAAATATAATAAATTATACAGTATAAATGATAAATTATAATATTATAAATGAACAGTGTATTTTGATCAAATAAATGCAGCCTAGTGAGCATAAGAGGAACCATTTAAAAAAATGTACTGATCCCAAACTTTGGTTTTGCTAAACTTTTATATAATATTTTATATATATATATATATATATGAAGAGTTCAGATGCAAAAGCCTCTATAAGTGCCGTTTGAAATTTTCTCCTAAAATTAGCATTTTTATCAGGACCCTATGTTTATGTTCAGTTATTTCACGTAAATGGTAAAGAAAAGAACCTATTCATGTTAAGGTGATATCTATCTATATATCTATATCTATATATATATATATATATATATATAGAGAGAGAGAGAGAGAGAGAGAGAGAGAGATAGATATACAGTCATGGCCAAAAATATCAGAAAATTGTTGCAGTTGCAAATGTTTTGGTACTCACGTTTATTTTTTAGTTTGCATTGGAACAACACAAAAAAACAGAGAAGAAAAGTCAAATCTGATACAATTCCACACAGAACCCAAAAAATGCACTGGACAAAATTATTGGCACCCTTAACTTAATATTTGGTAGCACCCCCTTTGGAAAAAATAACTGAAATCAATCGCTTTCTGTTAGGGCTGCACGATATATTGCATGCGATTGTCATGTGCATCTCGTCGGTAAAGCCGGTTCCGTGATTAGCGTTAAATCTCCATCACATGTTTTCAAATGGAGCGCCTTTACTGGCTTTACTGACGAGATGCGCATGACAATCGCATGCAATATATCATGCAGCCCTACTTCCTGTAACCATGAATGAGTTTCTTACACCTCTCTACTGGAATTTTGGACCACTCTTCTTTTGCAAACTGCTCCAAGTCATTCAGATTTGAAGGATGCCTTCTCCCAACTGCTGTTTTGAGATCTCTCCACAGGTGTTCTATGGGATTCAGATCTGGACTCATTGCTGGCCATTTCAGAACTCTCCAGTACTTTGTTTGTAACCATTTCTGAGTGCTTTTTGAAGTGTTTCGGGTCATTGTCCTGCTGAAAGACCCATGACCTCTGGTGGAGACACAGCTTTCTGACACTGGCCACTACGTTCTGCCCCAAAATTCTTTGGTAATCATCAGATTTCATGATACCATTCACACAGTCAAGGCATCCAGTGCCAGAAGCAGCAAAGCAGCCCCAAAACATCTTTGAACCTCCACCACGTTTGACTGTAGGGACTGTGTTCATTCAGATGGTGACGGATAGCGCGAGCTGACACTGTTGTACCCTGTGTCTGCAGATCAGCTTGAATTTGTTTGGAAGTTAATCGGGGTTCTTTATCCACCATTCAAACAATCCTTTTCATTAATTTTGCTCTTCCATCCACGTCCAGGGAGGTTAGCTACAGTGCCATGGGCTCTAAACCTCTTGATGATATTGCGCACAGTGGACACAGGAACATTAAGATCTCTGGAGATGGACTTGTAGCCTTGAGATTGTCCATGTTTTTCCACATTTTTTTCTCTCAAATCCACTGACAACTCTTTACACTTCTTTCTTTTCTCCTTGCTCAGTGTGACACACAACACAAAGGTTTAGTCAACTTTTCTCCGTTTTAACTGGTTGCAAGTGTGATTACTGTATTGCCCACACCTGTTACTTGCCACAGGTGTGTCTAAATACAAATTACAAGAGCATCACATGCTTGAAAAGCAATTATTTCTTACAATTTTGACAAGGTGACAATAATTTTGTCCAGTCCATTTTTGAGTTCTGTGTGAAATTTTATCAAGTTTGACTTTTCTTCTCTGTTTTTTGGTGTTATTGCAGTGCAAACAAAAACAATAAGCACGTGAATACTAAAACATTTGCAATTGGAACAATTTTCTAAGAGAAGTGTCACACTTTCTGACAGAATTGCAAGGGTGCCAATATTTTTGGCCATCACTGTATATATAGATATATACTAAAAATTATAACGCAACACTTTTGTTTTTGCCCCCATTTTTCATGAGCTGAAGACTTTTTCTATGTACACAAAAGGCATATTTCTTTCAAAGATGCTGATTAGACAGCATGATTATTGCACAGGTGTGCCTTAGGCTGGCCACAATAAAAGTCCACTCTAAAATGTGCAGTTTTATCACACAGCACAATGCCACAGATGTCGCAAGTTTTGAGGGAGCGTGCAATTGGCATGCTGACTGCAGGAATGTCCACCAGAGCTGTTGCCCGTGAATTGAATGTTCAGTTCTCTACCATAAGCCGTCTCCAAAGGCGTTTCAGAGAATTTGGCAGTACATCCAACCGGCCTCACAACCGCAGACCACGTGTAACCACACCAGCTCAGGACCTCCACATCCAGCATCTTCACCTCCAAGATCGTCTGAGACCAGCCACCCAGACAGCTGCTGCAACAATCGGTTTGCAAAACCAAAGAATTTCTGCGAAAACTGTCACAAACTGTCTCAGGGCTCATCTGCATGCTTGTCGTCCTCATTGGGGTCTCTGAACCTGACTGCAGTTCGTCGTCGTAACCGACTTGAGTGGGCAAATTCTCACATTCGATGGCGTCTGGCACTTTGGAGAGGTGTTCTCTTCACGGATGAATCCCGGTTTTCACCGTACAGGGCAGATGGCGGACAGCGTGTATGGCGTCGTGTGGGTGAGTGGTTTGCTGATGTCAGCGTTGTGGATCGAGTGGCCCATGGTGGCGGTGGGGTTATGGACCCCAGGCGTATGTTATGGACAACGAACACA
This sequence comes from Onychostoma macrolepis, assembly GCF_012432095.1. Classification (NCBI taxonomy): domain Eukaryota; kingdom Metazoa; phylum Chordata; class Actinopteri; order Cypriniformes; family Cyprinidae; genus Onychostoma; species Onychostoma macrolepis. The sequence continues at coordinate 16,845,735 of NC_081178.1, read as the reverse complement.
GGTGCATTTTATTAATGGGATTTTGAATGCACAGAGATACCGTGACGAGATCCTGAGGCCCATTGTTGTGCCATTCATCCACGACCATGTGTTGCACTGCGTGAGGCAAATGGTGGTCACGCCAGATACTGACTGGTTTTCGGATTGGCCTTTTATTGTGGCCAGCCTAAGGCACACCTGTGCAATAATCATGCTGTCTAATCAGCATCTTGATATGCCACACCTGTGAGGTGGATGGATTATCTCGGCAAAGGAGAAGTGCTCACTAACACAGATTTAGACAGGTTTGTGAACAATATTTGAGAGAAATAGGCCTTTTGTGTACATAGAAAAAGTCTTAGATCTTTGAGTTCAGCTCATGAAAAATGGGGGCAAAAACAAAAGTGTTGCGTTTATAATTTTCAGTATAGATATAGATATAGATACATCCCCTTAACGTCACCTCTTCATCGTTGAATTAAAAAATTATATGTATTAAAGGCGTTGTACAAGAGCATCATTGCCGCTGCCCTCAATACATTTGTTTTGGTGAAGTCTTTACAGTTTTAGAACAGTTGCTTTGTGTCTTTCAGGCTCTGGAAATCTGTCAGCAAAGGCACTTTGTAGAAGAGACAGTCTTCCTGCTCAGTGAGTTCTGAGTCATTGATCTGTGCATTTTTTTCATCAAAATTGAATGCATATTATAGTTCTGTACACAGTAATTGATCCAGTGCAACAGAGGTAATATCACTGTGTGTAAAATTTGCAACTGGCTGTAGCCTCTTCTGATGTATGTTTTTTTTCCTGTCAGGTCGTATGGGAAACTGCAGACGTGCCCTGCAAATGATCATGGAGGAGCTGGCGGATGTTGACAAGGCCATTGAGTTTGCTAAAGAGCAGGATGACAGAGAACTCTGGGATGATCTCATCTCTTACTCTATAGATAAACCACGTATGAGACCTGACTCTACAGCAGCTCTTTCTGCTAAAAAAATATTATCTTTCTGCTTACAATATTAGTAATGCTTCTCGTTTGTTTTCTTCACTCTAGCATTTATCACAGGCCTCTTGAATAACATTGGAACCCATGTGGACCCCATCCTGCTCATTCACCGCATTAAAGAAGGGATGGAGATTCCTAACCTTAGAGACTCACTGGTTAAGATCCTACAGGACTACAATCTACAGGTGTGATCACTGCCGGTTAAAGCAGCATTCCATTCAGGCTAGAATACTAATATAACTAGATGCTTGTAAAGACACATTTGCTTGATCATTTTGTGTTCATGGAAAGGACATCTTGATGTTTGTCCTGTAGATCTTACTGAGAGAGGGCTGTAAGAAGATCCTGGTGGCAGATTCACTGTCTCTTCTACAGAGGATGCACAGGACACAGAAGAGAGGAGTGCGGGTGGATGGTAAACAAACGTTTCGACAAAATGACTCAATAAATATCAGGGCAGCTGTTTTGTTTATGAAAATTCTCTTGCTTTTATTTCACATAGAAGAAAACATCTGTGAATCCTGCCACACTCCTATTCTACCATCAGGTACAGCTCGATTACTTTTAATGTTTGTTTGTATACATGAACACACACCCACACATAAAATATATGGAGAAATATAAAGAAATAAAATATAAAATACAATATAGGAAAAATGTCTAAAACTGTCTAAAAACTGTTAAAAAATTTATTGAAAATGAATGCATATTAATTAACTATACTATTATACAGGTTGTGTGTGTAAATATACAGTGTTGATTTAAAGTTTGTGAACCCTTTAGAATTTTCTGTTTCTACCTAAATATGACCTAAAATGTCAAGTCCTGGAAGTAGACAAACAGAACCCATTTAAACAAATTCAATTCAATTCAAGTTTATTTGTATAGCGCTTTTCACGATGCAAATCGTTGCATAGCGGATTTACAGAAAATGTATATTATATTTAGTAATAGCTTATCAGTGGTGACCATCTCAAGTTGATGTCCATATGGCAGAAATGTGCGGTAAAAATCAAGCAGTTAGTTAATGTCATGTAATCAAACCGACGGTGAACACTATTAACAGCAATGATTATATGTTGCGATCAAACTTATAGCAAAATTTGGTAGTTTTGTATGTTGTCTGAGGGTTGGCATCCTCTGAGGTCCTCTGAGGGGTTGGCATCATCTCTTCTCAGGTGTTCAGTCATCTCGGGTCTTTGTAAGGGCTGGATCCAGACTGAAGCTTCTGTAATTCTTAGTTACCACGGGATGCCGAATAATTAGCCTGACTACGTCAGACTTCGTACTTCCGCTCAATTTCATTTCGCTTCTGAAGCAAAGCGAAGTAGCAGAGTTTGGTATTACCAGGCTACCGAATAATAGCTAATAGAGAGAAATTAGCTACTGTTCCAACTAAGCAAAAAATGTATTCAACCCAAGCAAAAGAATGAAAATGTGTATTTGATCGGATGTTATGATATGCATTATGTGAATGCTTGGCTAAAGAGATTTGTCTTTAATCTAGATTTAAACAGAGAGAGTGTGTCTGAAGTCAAGTCAAGTCACCTTTATTTATATAGCGCTTTTAACAATACAGATTGTGTCAAAGCACTTAACAGTATCAAATTAGAGGATAGAGTGTCAGTAATGTATAATGATAAGATTAAACACTCAATTTTCAGTTAAAGGCATTTCATTATTGAATTCAGAGATGTCATTGTCTAGCTCAGTTTAGTTTAAATATTATCTGTGCAATCAAATCGGCGATAATCGCTAGAAATTAAGTGTCCCCAACTGAGCAAGCCAGAGGCGACAGCGGCAAGCAACCAAAACTCCCTCTGTGACAGAATGGAGAAAAAAAAAAAACCTTGGGAGAAACCAGGCTCAGTCGGGGGGCCAGTTCTCCTCTGACCAGACGAAACCCGCAGTTCAAAAGTTTATATTTCTATTTTAATTTTGTTGCAATTTCTAACAATAGTAGTATTATGTAGTTAGGTATTTTATTATAATTTAGTTATTTTGTTATATTTTTTTTTTAGTTTTATTGTATTCAATCGAGGTTTTCACTGGGGATATGTCTCTCGGGGTCATCTGGGTGTCCTGGTCTCCGCTGACGATCAGGGCTGTAGACATCATCTCTTGGTGCTGATCCACCATCTGACCGGATACAGACTGAGAAACAGAATAGGAAAGAAACAGACAAATATTAGTGTAGATGCCATTCTTCTTACGATGTAACGAGTACATCGTGTGTTATGGGGAGTGTTCCCGGTTCCGGTTGATCTAATTAATGCAGCCTAACAATCCTTTAACGGATTTGACTAATAGAAGCGTATTAGTGTGTTATGTGTAAGGCAGGCTAAAGAGATGGGTCTTTAATCTAGATTTAAACTGACAGAGTGTGTCTGCCTCCCGAACAGTGTTAGGTAGATTGTTCCAGAGTTTGGGTGCTAAATAGGCAAAGGATCTGCCGCCCGCAGTTGATTTTGATATTCTAGGTATTATCAAACGGCCAGAGTTTTGAGAACGCATTGGACGTGGAGGACTATAATGTGATAAGAGCTCGCTCAAGTACTGAGGAGCTAAACCATTCAGGGCTTTATAAGTAATTAACAAGATTTTAAAATCTATCCTTTGTTTGATAGGGAGCCAGTGCAGTGTTGACAGAACCAGGCTAATATGGTCACATTCCTGGTTCTAGTAAGGACTCTAGCTGCTGCATTTTGGACTAACTGTAGTTTGTTGATCAAGCGTGCAGAACAACCACCCAATAAAGCATTACAATAGACTAACCTTGAGGTCATAAACGCATGAATTAACATTTCTGCATTTGACGTTGAGAGCATTGGTCGCAATTTAGATATGCTTTTGAGATTAAAAAATGCAGTTTTACAGATGCTAGAAACATGGCTTTCAAATGAAAGATTGCTATCAAACAGCACACCTAGGTTCCTGACTGATGAAGAAGAATTGACAGAGCAGCCGTCAAGTGTTAGATAATGTTATTACATGTGGTGTTTTTAGGTCCGATAATTAACACCTCTGTTTTTCAGAATTTAGCAGTAAAAAATTTCTCGTCATCCAGTTTTTTGTATCGACTATGCATTCCGTTAGTTTCTCAATTTGGTGTGTTTCACCAGGCCGCGAAGAAATATAGAGCTGAGTATCATCAGCATAACAGTGAAAGCTAACACCATGTCTCCTGATAATATCTCCCAAGGGTAACATGTAAAGCGTGAAAAGTAATGGGCCTAGTACTGAGCCTTGAGGTACTCCATACTGCACTTGTGATCAATATGATACCTCTTCATTCACTGCTACGAACTGATGGCGGTCAGATAAGTACGATTTGAACCATGCTAAGGCGCTTCCACTAATGCCAACTGAACCCCGAACGTTATCAGGAAGGCTGTTCCAGAGTTTGGGAGCCAAATGTGGAAAAGCTCTACCTCCTTTAGTGGACTTTGCTATCCTAGCAACTACCAAGAGTCCAGAGTTTTGCAACCTTAGGGAGTGGGTTGGATTGTAGCGTGGTAGAAGACTAGTTAGGTATGCAGGAGCTAAACCATTTAGGGCCTTAAAAGTAAGTAGTAATATTTTGTAACTGATACGGAACTTAATAGGGAGCCAGTGCAGAGAATGTAAAATTGGGGTAATATGATCATATTTTCTTGATCCCTTCCCTTTTGCTGCAGTTACTCCATGTAAAGTTTCTTATAAATGCTGATCAGTCCAGCAAAACATCTTGTAGGAGTTGTAGCCCATTCCTCAGTACAGAACCACTTGAACTCTGTGACATTGGTGGGTTTCCTCCTATGAACTGCTTGCTTTAGTTTCTTTCACAACATTTCAATTAAGATCTGGACTAAAACATTAACCCCGGTTTCACAGACAAGGCTTAAGCCTAATCCTAGACTAAAATGTAAGTCTGAGCTGTTTCAACTGAAAGAAACTTGCACTGACTGATCTAAAAATATATCAGTGCTTTTGTTTTGTCTCAAGATGCACACCAGTAATGTTTTTTTCTAAGTATGTTTATAAAAGTTACTTAAATGTCCTAATTGAACTATGATCTAATCCTGGCTTAGTCTAAACCCTGTCTGTGAAACCGGGCCTAACATTGTTGTTCTTTAACAATTCTTTGGTAGAATGACTTGTGTGCTTGGATTGTTGTCTTGCTGCATGACCCACTTTCTCTTGTGAATCAGTTCTCGGACAGATGTCCTGACATTTTCCTTTAGAATTTGCAGTAACATTTTATTTTGATGGTCTCTTTTGAGCATTCTGTTGACAATAAGTAACGCTGCTTCTACACGTCTCTTATTAAAGTGTTAGTAGACTGTCTGCTTCATATCGACTAACTCTTTATTGTGATGGTCTCCCAACAGATATTCTAGAGACTATAAGTAACTTTGCAAGTACTTGTCAGTTTATTCCAACCCTAATCCTACCAGACTACTAATACTCTACTAACACTGTAGTGAGATTTAGTAGATATGTAGGTGCAGTGTTGCTTATAGTCAACAGAATGTGTTAAAGGGACCATCAAAATAAAGTGAAACTGAATTTGCTGGTGTAATTCAGAATTAATTTTTCCATCAATGATGGCAAGCCATCCTGGCCCAGATGCAGCAAAACAGGCCCAAGCCATGATACTACCACCATGTTTCACAGATGGGATGAATTTCTTATGCTGTAATGCAGCGTGTTCTTTTCTCCAAACATAACGATTCTTATTTAAACCAAAACGTTCTATTTTGGTCTCATCCGTCCATTAAACATTTCTCCAATATTGTTCACATGATCTTTAGCAAGCTGTAAACGGGCAGCAATTTTCATTTTGGAGAGCAGTGGCTTTCTTCTTGCTCCGTGTTCTCCTGATGTTGGACTCATGAATATTAGCATTAGCCAATGTGAGAAAGGCCTTTAGTTGCTTAGAAGTTACCCTAGGGTTATGTCCTGCTTTGGAGCGATCTTTGTTGGTCGACCACTTCTCGGGAAGGTAACAGTGGTCTTGAATTTCCTCCATTTGTACACAATATGTCTGACTGTGGAGTCCAAACTCTTTAGAGATGGTTTTTGTAACCTGAGCAACATCAACTCTTTTTCTGAGGTCCTCAGACATCTCCTTTGTTCGTGCCATGATACACTTCCACAAACATGATTAGACTTTGATAGATCTCTGTTCTTTGAATAAAACAGGGCGTGTATTGACACCTGATAGTCATTGCACTGATTGAAAACACCTCTGAACAGATGGACTTTAATTTCACCTTTACTGCTAATTCTAGAGATTCACATACTTTTGCCACTCACAGATATGCAATATTGGATCATTTTCCTGAATAAATAAATGACAAAGAAAATATTTTTGTATCATTTGTTTGATTGGGTTTCTCTTTCAAGACTTGATTATGTTTTGGGTCATATTTATGTATTTTATTTATTATATATATATATATATATATATATATATATATATCTTGTAATCTTCTTAATTTTTCACTTAATTCAAACTCTGTTTAAGACATGGCTCAAGCATTCGGTGTGGTGGTGTTTCACTGCAGACACATGTTCCACAAGGAGTGTCTGCCGTCCCCTGGGAATGTAGGTCTTCTGTAATCTTTATATATATATAACTGCTTTTTTTAAAAGGTGAAGTATTTTTTGTAATCCAACTTAATATGCAGAAACAACTAGAACGTGTTTATTTCTAAGACAAGTTGTACTATCCAAACATTTTGCTGGCATTCTGACCAGTGATAATGGCATTTATAGATGCTAGAGATGCAGAAATTACACACTTCACATTTGAACCAGCCTGCTGCATTTAAACTTTGACCCTTTATTTTAGAAAAGGAGAAATGTTTATTTTGCTTTTGCACTATTAACGTTTTGCATTTTCTGTCCTTTGACAGGTCCCAGGAATACAGTATTGTAACATCTGCAGTGCAAAGCGGAGAGGACCAGGCAGTGGCATACTGGAGATGAAGAAATAATCATTCTTACTAGCATAATAACAGTTATACAATTACCACTCACTCTTTAGAACCAGTTACAAATGAAATAATCATAAAATAATTTTCCTTTACTAACAGTATTTATTAATGCAAGCTTGTGTTTCATAAAAGCACCAATAAAGCACTCATATAATCTGTTGAAGTCTGTTACCACAATGTTCCAAACAAAATGTAGAATGTAGTGCATTGTCACTTTTTTTCCCTCAAATCTTTCTTTTCTTTAAGGAAATGGATTACTAATTGTTATATTTTTGAAAGGTTCGTATGAACAGACACCATCTGGAAAATGTTTCAGTGTCATTCAGATGAATGCAAAATGTGTATCAGTTTTTGTAAGGCTAAACTTTACTGAGAAGTCATATACTGCAATCATACGGCAAAAAAATTCAGCTAAACGTATTTCCACAAAACCACAGTTTAGTACACCACCCTCAACTGCTCGAAGAAGAGCATAAACAAACAGCCCAGCAGTTTTTGTCCAGTCAAATTAAAAAAACACAAAAAAAAAAACACGGTGAGTCTGAGGAGTTTTAAAGTACAAACAGAATAGCTAGATTTGTTAACTAAATGTGTAAAGTTTAACATTGTAAACAAAATCTCATCTACATAAGCTGGAACTCATTTGACACGGCCAACTATTAATAGCAAAGACTGCAGCACCTTCTACAAAAACACACATCAAACCACAAACATGATATGAGATTAGAAATGTTAAGCTTTAATAATGGTTTGTCAATCATCATGGAATCAAATAAAATGAGGAGAGGAACAGGGATGGAAGGGTTAAAGGGACATTGTTAGAGAAAATCCATTATTCGCAATATGTTGACAAACTAGCGCAGAACTACATTCTCACAGAGGGTTACAGAGGTGGTTTTTACTCCTCAGAGTGGTAAGAATCAAATTAAGCAGGCTTTACCTGCAAAACGACCAGGAAGTGCCTTCCAGAATGCTATTTTTGCACAATCTCTAAATATATATATATATATATTTTTCTCTCCCATCACTTTCATAATTTTTTCCCCACAGTAAGGCCACTTTAAAGTAAATTTGAAGACTTAATGCCTCTGTCGACAGATCTTGCAAAATGGGGAGGGAAAAAATATATAATTTTCAAGTTTACATTTAAAACCTTGAGCTGCTCCTCTTTGGCCGGACTGGTGTTAATTCCTGCAGCCAATCAGAGCACAGGACCTGGTCGACATTGTTACCACAGATATGTAACTGAGGTAGTCTCCACTCTCTAGTGCCCAAACCAAAAACTCCCAGCTTTCTGTCATCACGATGTAAGGAAGAAAAAAAATCCAATGGTTTGGGAGCTATACTGATGTAGCGAAGAAAAAAAAAACCCTCAGCAGTTTTTTTTTTTTTAATTCTCACCCAATGTCTTGAACTCCATCCTCAAAGTGGCTTTTCTCATTTTCTCAGGGTTGGCCGATGTCCAGTGGCTCTGCCGGCCAACCAACCCCATGAGGAAATCCACCGTAATAAACATTTGGTGCCTTGTTCGTTTGATGCAGTGTCATTCATCTTGGTGAACGGTGTCGTATAAAGCAGAATTTGAAATTTCAGTCAGTTCCTGTTGCTGCAGCCCGTTTGAATGCAGTTGATAAGGGAGGGCCTTTATCAGCCGTGTCCGTGTATGTATGAGAGGATTTTGATGGCTAAATGTGTCAAAATGTTCATTTCTAGGTGTTGCTTGACAGGGGTCTAATGGGATGTTTGTGTATCATTGTGTGCGAGTGTGTGTGTGTGCGAGTGTTTGTGTGTAAATGGGCACAGACGTCTCCAGCTCGGTCAGGACTGCATCAGACAGCTGCAGGACATTTTCCCCCTACGAGTCTTACTGTACCATTGGCGGTAGGCTTGGGGGGGGGAGGGGGAGATGGCTTTTATTTGTCCCCCAGGATGGCATACTGATTATCTAACTGAAGTTGCTGCATGGAGCCCGGGCCTTCCCCTTCTCTGACCCGGCTCTTGTGCTTGACCACTTCGAAGGTCTTCTCCATCTCTCTGTCCCTACAACAAAAAATGCACCAATATGCAGGATTGGTTATACACAAAATGGAATACTAGCAACTGTACAGTATGTATAATTGTATATATTTTAAACCAGGGGTCTTCAACTAAAATTGCACAAGGTCCAGTAATGAACCCTCCTCACCAGCTGAGGTCTGGACAATTATATACCTAAAAACATGAATTGATGGTTTTTGCCAGACCAGGTTATCGGCAGGATGTTAAGTCTTAAATTTAAGATTTTAAGACCTTTTTTAATACCTGCACAAATAAAATTAAAATGACTGTAAAAAGCATGATTTAGAGTTCAGATACAGGTTTTCACAAAAGCTAAAAAGTTCTATAAAATGATAAACTTAACATTTCAGTCAAAAGTATCAATTATATTAATTTAATAAATATAATAATTCTTTGATAATAATTGTTTAAATACCAAATATGTGTCTTAATTGTTTACATTTTTATAATGCGTTATCTTCTTGTCGATCCACTAGCTCACATTTACAACTCATTGACTGATTTTCACATTGGTCAGTCTGAACAAAAACAGCAGGGCTTAATGAAAATGTAAATTCAATCTCTGCCAGCAGGTGGCGCTTTTGGAACGGCAGAAATATAGCGCTCATATTTATTCAATGAAATAATAGCCTTTGGACATTGGACAATTTGGACAATTTAGGGACATTCCGTCCCTAAATTGAAGATCTCCTGAAATCATAACTAAGAATATCTTGTACCATTTAAGACTTTAAGGCAGTAAACTTTCCTAATTTTTGAGAATCCCATTGTTTTTCACTCACTGAAAGTTTCACCAGTGTGCGTCTCGCTCTCTTCACTGCACACACAACTGCACCTAACGGCTCTACTGAGCTGACCTTGATGTGCTTGATATAAATTTGATTAGAAATTAGCATTTGGATTTTATTTATTTGTCAAAAGCCTTTGCAGTCCACATGGACGTATCTCACAGTCCAGATTCAGACCGAAGTCCGCCAGTCGGCGACCCCTGTTTCAAACTAAAGGCCCACTGTCCAACTCAATAATTAAAGGCCCCCTTATACAGGGTAAAATATGTATTCCAGTATTTATGCTGTAATTATAAAAAATGCAAAGCTGCTTGATTTTAAACTTTTCTAAACTAACTTTAAACAAACTAGGTTTATAAAATGTATTAAATTGGACAACCACAAATAAGTTTGTGATTCCAGAAGTTTTAACAACTGTAGTTAATCAATAAAAACAATAATTGTTGAGGGGAACAATGTTGCAACTTTATTACATTTTATCATTTTTTATAAATAAAAATAATAATAGTTCAGTTATTCTGTGACCCCATCAGAAGTTTGCTAAGGTTTCCAAGACCCTTGGTTGAGGACCACTGCAATAAACATTATTTTTATTACTATTATCATTATTATTATTAAAACAAGCAAGCACTTAAAGTCAGTGTAAAGTGATATTAAAATATGTGTTCTGAGTTTGTCACACAACAGAAAATGTGTTATTAACCACCCAGCCAAATTTGAATGATTAAAAAAACCGCCAAATAACTAAAATAAGTTATCAAAATCTTGGAAAAATAAGCAGGACTCTCTGCTCTCAAACGCTGGGGGCGTGTCCGCTGTCGGCACTTAAACCACGCCCACTCGCGGGAAAGCGGCCATCTCTCTCAACTGTCAAATACCGCTCAAATAAAACTGAATGGATGCTACCTCTAGTTTAGTTTAATTGGATTTATACAGCCATACATGTTTGAGCGTGCAAGTTCCTTATTTAATTGTAGACGGCAAGCGCGCTCAACTCGCGTCAGCGCTGCAGTGATTTGAAACCTTCTCTGGTCTCCAACATGGTCTTCAAGGCGAGCGAGGCTCATGGTTGCTTAGCAACGGCAAACACCACGTGACGAGAGCACAAGCTCCGGTGCGCTTTGAAAGAAGAGAAAGCGGTACAGCTCGCGTTTCCATCCGTTTTTAGATGCGAATTGTGAACGCTCCATGGTTTTAAATTGTATGTATTCTGCCACATATTGATGTCTCTGGGCTAAGACCCGGGTATCCATTCACCCTAGAACCGTCCCTGCCTAGAATCTGTAGGCTATATCTAACAAAGACATTCAAAAAGACTAACTAAGAACTTGATCTCTCAACATAGTTATTATAGTGTTAGGGGCGGGGCCACGCTCGGTGGCTCCATTGAGTCATCGAGCCACAGTTTTAGCCCCGCCTAATAAATCCTGAACACAGAATTGGTGAAAAACTGTTCAACGGTTTAACTCCACAATTCAGTACTAAATAGTTCAGAGTCTTTGTAATATGTTTCAGCAATACATTTCTAACATTTGTAATGTGTTTAGAAACAATTCTCAGAATTCACTTTACATGGACTTTAAACAAATATGTCAAATACAACGCAACATTAAGTGTTTCAAATGGTAATTTACTACAAGACAATGTGTGAATAAATTTTTAATTAGTTAGTTTCTGCTTCATGTAGTGTTATCTTCCTTATGAAAACTTTTTATAAATAACAATTAAAACTAATATAACTGGAGAAACTAAAACTACACCAAAATAAATGTTTTACTAAATGCACATTTTCAAGACTCAAAATCTAAAGATTATTTTACTTTTTACACTCCTGCATTAAATGCATAATAACACTAAAATGGCTCATCCAATCAGAAAGTTCAGAGCTATCCATTTTATAATGCACATTTTGGCAGTTTGGTTATTTTAGTATTATTTGTGGACTATTATAGTACTTATTATTTTGAATCAGCTTTTTTGTTCCAAGTTTTCGTAATTCTGAAATTCATATTAGGTTTTTTATGTTTTTATTTCAGTTTTAGTAATTTTAGTAATTATTTTATTTCAGTTTGTTGCCAAGGCAACATTTTTACATTACATTTAAGTTTTTCTTAGATTTTTCACCTTTCATATTTAAGCTTAATTTCTATTAACAAAATTCATTTCAGTAAACAAAACACTTATTCCATGCACAGAGAAAATCTGCACAGTTAAACTACTGCGGAAATCGCAGCACATCAGTAAAGCATCCCTAACATTCTGTATACGAGGAAGGAAGCTAAAGGTACATCTGATTAAGCAATAAACAGTGTAGAGACTTTCAGAAGAGCTCAGTCACTTACTTGCGAGTCTCCACGTGTCTGGCGGTGGAGAGGAGAGAGGGGAACTGGGCGTCATTGAAGATTTCTGGAGGCCCTTGAGTTGGGCCTTTCTTGGTAGAGGTTAACCGGGCCCCTGGGGGACGATACACGCCAGGTGCTTTGGGCTCAGGAACTTCAACTTCCTCTACTAACAGGAAATGAGACAGATTAGCATTTAAGAACTAATCTCAACTAATCTTAGTTGTCCATTTATACTAATACTGCCGACTCACCCGGAGCAGCTGAAGGGGGGGCGCTTGATTTATTCCAGGGTCCAGAGAATTTATCACCAGTGACCAGGATGATCTCACCATCCTCGCCCACTTCCTCCTTCTCGTACTCTTCCTCCTCCTTCTCATCACTGTCAGACAAACATAAAATTGTGTACTTCGATAGAGATGCGCTGTAACGTGCATGAATACAAATAAATTCAGAGTGCTTTGAAAAGCCAGTTAAATGGCATAAAAGTTCTAATATTAATAAAATTTGTAACCCTTTTAAAGCGATTCCAAATTATTTTTTACCATTTCTAGAACTTTGCAATGTCAAGAGTATTGTAATTTGCAATTCATTTAATTCTGAAGTTGATTTATTATGTGACTGCATTAAAGTTTCTTAATTAATATGATCCATCTAAAGATCTTATAACTGACTGTGTTCAAATTAATTGTGGATCATAAAAGCATTTTGAGATTGAAGAAGTGAGTCTACATCTCGGTGCATCAAATCTCACCGTTCAAATTAATGCACAACTATACGTAATGTGTGCAGGACTGCAATAAAATTATGAGATAATTCTATCACAAGTAAATCTCTCAATGAGTAAAATGAGTGTCTATTATAGATTACGCATCATTTTAATTAATAAGGTGCACTTAAATCTAATCCTGTTTACGTGAAATAAGCCTGTTGCCGAGCAGGTTTGAGCTTTTGGACCGGTTACTATGACAGCAGCTCCGATATGAGCTTCGAAAAACCTAACAATCCTGGATCATGTCAAATCGGCAACAATAAAATCCAGCTAACTGCGTAATCCACGTACGAAAAACGGACCCCAGTAGCATCAAATTCATTAGACACCAACTGTTTGTGCTTCACACCTCATCTGCATGGCCTGGAGCCGGAGTCCGGTGTAGTCCACCTCCTTCTGCTCAAAGTCCTTCCATTCCTCATCCTCCTGGAGGGACAGTTAAAGAAAAGAGAGGTGACGCTTATATAGAGTTCATAGAGAATTTCAGACAATACAAAAACCAAGTTAATGTCTAGAGACTCTATACTATATATTAACTATATATTTCTGGAACTACAGTGGAGTCAGTCACAGCATTTGTTTCCTAAGTGTAGATTATAAATGTAATTTATAAACAAAGTTGTGTAATGTAAGATGCAGGGGAGGTTAAAAGCATTTTACTTTCTGGGGGACAAAACAGTCTAAATATGAAAGGACAAAATTATAAAATTAAAAGTTCTCTGCATGAAAAACCCATGACTGATCAGCAAGCTACTTTTTTTCCTTTTTTTGTAGCTTACAGTAAATAAACTGAAATGTGTAGTGTGTGTATATGAGGATGTTCAGTAAAGGCGCAGTAATCAATCACTGAAACGGACTTAACCCAAACCAAACCTACCCCTATCTTGATAGCCCCGCCCCAAATTCATAAACATGCTATGCAACATAGGCACCTCCCCCATCACGAGTGGACACGCCCCTTAATGGTGATAGGCTTTTTTGCACCTTTAACTGTAACAATATGATTGACGGGCTATTTTAAGGTTACAGGATGCATGTAACTAAGCGACCATGCAGCCCGTTAAAGTCGCAAAAAGTATCCCGTTAAAGTATTGTGAAGTACATCTGAATCAAAGAAAAAATGTAATGTTAGGGCAGGGACTTGCTGATTTCATTTGGAGGCAGATGGACATGAGCTTGCAGGGACAGGGTGTACTGTAAATGGACTAAATGACTGGAGAAGTCTTGCATACTTCATCAGGGAAGTATGCATAAGTTGCATAAACATAACCACCGCTATGTTAAACCTGTCTTTAAAAAACTAGTTTGACCAACTAGCAGTCTGCCAAAAGATAATCAGTCTCATTTTTCTGATTCAAATTAGATTAATCTACCTTTTTGGAACTGACCTTAAAAAGTTATGACCAATATTGAAGAAAATAATTAGATGACTAAGTTTTTCAGATAAGTCTAGGCAAGTTATGCAATTCGGCTCGTTTATCAGTTTATCCAAAAGACCCAGTTATGACATTATGATAAAGCACTGAGTTTTTTTTTGCAATTATAACGTGGTAGTATATATCCCAAAACATGCCTACTTTTCTGCAACACACTCAAAAGTATGTACTTTTTCCTTCATAAAGGGATTACGCACTTTTAGGGAACAGCATAATTAGGCAAACTGATGCAATGTGCAGGAATTAATTAAAGTGACCTGATGTCACTGTAAAAGTACAATCATCATACAAAACTTGCCTTCATTAGCACACTGCTATTCTGTCCTGTCTCACAAGAGAAACAAGCATATGGCGGAGGTGAAGGACACAGTTACAGCAGCAGTTATAAAACCCCTGCTGGAAGATTGATGCCCTAAGCAACTAATGTCAGTATGATGTCCCATCACCCAACATGCGTCACGACCAAATGCTACTTCTATTTAAGGCTAACATTAAAGGCATGGTTCACACAAAAATTACAATTCTGTCATCGTTTACACACCTTTGTGTCGCTCCATTGCCATATGAAATGTTAGGCAGAATGACAGTGAAAGCCACTACTCACTTTAATTGTAAGAGGGTGGAAAATGCAATAAAATTAAACGATGACACAGGCTGTCGATATCTAACGTTCTGCCAAAAATCTGATTTTCTAGACTAGAGGAAAGTCAGTCAGGCAGGGTGAGGAACGTTAAACTATAACAATTTGGTTTTAAGTAACGTAGCAGCAGTCAGAAACACAAACAGATGAGTGCTACAGCACAATATCACATTAACTTTCTCTTTATGAAGATAAAATAAAAATGTAACCTTTTCTTAGTGTTGTTGTTTGCTTGTTGTATCACAAAACCGAGTGAACTGCTTGCTTAGACCACATTGCGCATTTAGAACGTTCACGCGCCCTTTGTACCTACAAACGCTGTCTAGATAGGCAGCTCGCTAGGTTTTGTGACACAGCCTGTGCGTGTTGTTTGACTGTGCATTACCTTTTCCATCTGCGCGTCCTGATTCTCACTCTTCGTCGACTTCTCCTTCTCCCTTTTCGTCTTTTTCACCGCCATTGCGGCGGCTCCTCCGGTCACCTGCTCCTTTCCCTTTCCCTTCTCCTTCTTCTTCTTCTTGTCGCGCTTAGCGAAGAAGTCATCCAGACTCTTCTCCACGCCGGCCGGAGCCACATCCGCCATCTTATCCCCAAATTTCCTCCACTAAACACTAAAAAAAAGCTTAGAAATGATCAGATCAGTGTCTGAAGCGACAGCAAACTAGCCTTTGCGTGCGTGTCTGACAGGTAATCCGTATGTTTCATGTGTATCCGCAGGTTAAAGGTGTGCTGAGAGCAGCATGACAGACTCACCAGCTGAAAGTGTGACACACACACACTCTCGCCCAATGCACCGGATAGGGTTGCTTCCGATCTGACCCGGATGGGAAAGCGGTTTTGTGATTGACAGTTCTGCTATCCAATCGCTGAGCGACAATGTCAGTTTTCGACTAATCCCATCGCAGGATTTCATCACTGCAGAGTGATTTTTCCAGATTGTGCAATTTTGTTATACTATTCGTTGTTAGTAGTTATACAACACTTGTGGAGTAACTTAGTTAACAAATTAAAGAAAACTTATTTCTACTGATAAATTTAGATATGCAGCTGTGCTAAAAACTGCACAGAAGAGGCAGAGTTGCAGAAATAATTATTAATAATTATTGTTTTAAACATGACATTTTGAATATAGAAACAATAGAATTATAAATAAAAACATGATATAAAGTACTTATCTGGTTATTAACACAAAATATCAAATATTTTATATAATATTTTTTATAATTTTTTCAAGAATCTGCCATTAAATAACTTAACCAATCTGAATATTAAGGGTGGTAGGCCCCGCCGCCCCTCAATGCCTTTAAGGGTTTTTGCCTTGCTTAGGGCCCTTTATAAGAAGGGACTGAAAAGGATGTTGAAATACTATTGGAAACGTAATGTTTTGCTGTGTAGTATAGGATTTTATTTTAATTTAATTAATTTTGGTATTTAGTTTTTTCCTTTATTTATTTTTAAGGTGGAGCACACACAGACAGCATAAAATTGTATAGGCCTAAAACTGTTATTATAGTATTGTTTTAGTAGGCCTCTCTCTCAAATAACTCAAAACAGAATTTGCAAAGCAAAGACTATAACACCTAACTGCATTCTAGCATGCAGCAATGTGATTGAGAGGGTTTATAAAAAGACTACAAACATCTGTTGCCTTTTGAGAGGCTGTGAATGAATGAACGTCCCAGTTGTGTGTCACACCGAACAGCTTTTGAATAGAAAAGCTTCATTCAGCATACAGAGCAAACAGGGAAGATTCCAGAAACCTTTGACCCATTTAAATCGGGGGGAAACATTGGCATTAGTGCTCCAGTTAGCTTCTTTTTTTTTTTTAACAGGCTTTGCTTTAAATATTGACAAAAATCAACTACAGACTGAAGAAGCCTTCAAAGCTGTTTTATTTGTATTGCTCAGCAGTAAAAAGTACAGTTTATGTGCTACAAAAGATTAGACATGATTCATAATATGCAAGAGCGATTTTTTTTTTCTGTCAGCTGAGCAATTACCTCCCTCTCCTTACATATCTAAAACTCATGCCAGCACAAAATAAATGGACGGAAACAATGAAAAAAAGAAGAAAAGGAAAACATCAATCTACAAATTCATTTAAAACAATATTTATATAAAATCTGCTAAGCATACAGAAAAATAAATGGGATATGTAAAAAAAAAAAAAAAATGATATGGTCTTAAAACATGTTACCAACCTCAGTGACGTGTTCAAAGAAAGTACAAAATAAAATAGGTTCTCTGTATGTATTTATATCTAACAATTACACTCTATTATATCCAGTGATATCATTGACATTCATCTAAAAAACTGTACAATACAGCAGTAAGCACTGAGAATCAAAGAGAAATTCATTTTGGTCTCATTTATTCTCGTCAATGTTCACACAAGGGACAGAGATAGACAGACAGAACCACAAGCACACTCATTCACCCACTAAGAAAAACATGTCTTCTAACAAAATATATATATATATATACATATATATATAGATTTAGCCAACCTGTTAAGCAATAATAGTGCCATTTTCATCAGAGCATGTCATAGCGAATAAACAAATATAGAGGTTTAATAAAAAAAAAAACAGAATGCATTTCCACTATACAGTATAATGCTTAGCCCTGCTTATGGAAGTTGAACACAAACACATACAACATGAACAGATATGATGTGAAATGTGGAGCACACTGACATTACCATACAAAGGGCTTTGTATGAGGCATTTCATTGGCATTTAAGCATTTTTCTACTTGCTTGTGCAACTGTGTCAACGCAAATGGAATTTTAGGGTGTTTTTAACAACGAAATCTTGATAGAAACCAAATCCTGTTTGACATCTAGTCTATAGACACACATACACCTCAAATCAGAAAAGATGCATGCAACAAGACATATACGCACACGAAAACATCTCGAACATCTAAGGAATGGGACAATTGTCGTTTTGTCTTTTGGCTGGTGACTCAACTGGGGACAAATCATCTCAGAAAGTCATGATTCATCCTCCATCAAATGCAAACAGGCAATCAACTCAAATTCCTCCACGAGGGAAGCGAGGGTTGCTGCAGTACCCATTGGACCCATTCCAGAAGCATTCCAGAATCAATGCCCTTTACCCCTGCATCCCCCTTACATACAGAATTCAAGTGCGGCAGGCTTTTTTAAGTAATCATATTAAGTGTTTTGGGTAACGTCACACAAGCATCCTTACACCACGCGTCATGTTTCTCAGCACTTTGCACCACCAAAGCCACTGGAACATAAGAGCAACCACACTTATTGTTTTTATTCAAAAAAGACATAAAAACCCTTATCACAATGAAGCGTCTGTAGAAAATCCACATCAGAAAAATATGCAGGGGCTCCCCCTCATAGTAAATAGCATTTGTTCTGTTTTGTAATATTCTTTCATCTCCTTGAAACCAGTTTCATACTGTATATAAACCGCAGTCTCTGAAGGTCCACCACGTATATGTATATATATTTATCTATATATATATATATATATATATATATATATTCTTAAAAAATGCGAGCAAATAAAAGGGACTGTAAAATCCTCAAGGATTTTGTCTCCTTTTAATATAGCATGTTTAGATATCAGAAGCCTTGTCTCTGTTGATAAAGAGAGTCTCTTGGCAAAAGGGGTTAACCAGAACCACGCCGCTGTCACTGTAGTCACCATTAGGGGGCAGACACGTCTCTTGTTCCTGAAATGCAAAGAAACATAAGAACATTAGCACTGTATACTTGCTTTCACGCAGACTAAAGGCTAATCACTTAAGGGCCTCTGATCCTACAAAGCTAAATACAGTTACGGTGAAAGGAACAGGTATTCTTCTCAGGATCTATGTTCTTATAGAACAAATGTGCATTTCTATGGTGTAGTGATTGAGCTCTATCACCATGGAGACTGCGTGTATGAAATGAATGGGAGGAAATGAAGGAAGAAGCAGGGTAAATTGCACCTGTGCAGGAAGACAACTAATTATAAGGCTCTAGATTCTAAAAGATGTTTTGTGTTGGTCACACGTATTAAATGGGAATTCTTGTTCAAACATCAAAATGAATCCATCTATCCTACTTTCCATACATATATCTATCTAAAAACTTGTACACTACAAAAAAAAAAAAGTGTTAGCAGGATAAGATAAAATAGTCAATTGAAAACAATTACAAAGAGGAAAACTGAGGACAAATAAATAAAGGAAGGGAATGTATTGTCTCTCTCGCTTCTCTAAAAGAGTGATTTGAAGACCTGTGGGTCACCGGCATCCCAAACATGATTCTTCTTCTTCATCATCGTCATCGTCATCATCATCATCATAATCATAATCACACTCCTGTCAGAAATGGTCAGCATGCAAGAACAAAAAGGTGGGGAAAAAAGAAGCACGCAGAGGTTGAAATGGAAAATGTCAATGAATGGATGATGGTAACAGTCTCACAAAACGACTAGAAAAAAATGAACAGAAGAAACTAGTGAGAAAGAGAGAGGTATGGTCTCTGAGCACCAGGTGGCGATATATAATGTGAATGGTACCATTAAATGATTTTTTCAATCACATTGTCTTGATTGCAATAATTACTGTTCATTTCACAATGATACCCCAGCAATGAAAAATCTATGAATATCTACATTTGTGCCATTCAGACAGATATCTTATTCAGTTGACGATTCATAGAGTAAATCATATGAACAGCAAAGCCTTTTCTGTTCATAAAAGCATGGAGTTAAATCGAAGGTTAATTACGGTGAATGGTGAAGAACATAACTCAAAACTGCTAAAAATCTCTAACAATCATTTTTCAGCTTTTGTTCGCCTTCTCTGCACATTTAAAGGGACATTTAGAGAGATGAAGTAAAATGGTGGAGAAAAGAGAGAGAATCAAGGATCAAGAAATGTTGCGAGTTGGCTTCTAACTCATATCAACCCCAATGGCTCAGCAGGTTGGAGCACATGCATTAAGACATGTAGGAAACATTATGGAGTGTGGTTTGAGTCCTGGGAACTTAAAGTTGACATGCAATGAAAGTTCTCTAAATGCATGTTGTTGGTTTTATTGTAAACCGTTCACCCAGGTATATATATATGTACCTATAATTTTAATTAAAATATCATATTGCAATCTTCTGGTGAAAAGACAGACTTCTCTCTGGTTGCGTATGCTGTACTTCTCCAGTAATTTAGTTTGCAATTGACTACAGGCTCGCATTCAGATCTGCCTCCATCCAATTAACAACCACTGCATTGAAGCAAGTCTCCGCCTTACATTTTTCCATTTTTGATAGCCTGTTGAATCTGATGTACAGTACAATGTCTTCCAGGTCTCTGACAGTACCTCAGTCTCCAGTGATTGTATCTCGCGTGGGAGCTCCACAGCATGGCGGGTGAAGTAATCCATGGTGATGGCATCATTCCAGTAGCTCAAGTTGTTCTCCTGAGTTGCAGACTTCTTCTTTTTCCTCATACAGCATACGGTAAGCAGCACGGCTGAAGAAAAGAAGACATATTAATATTCTATATCTAACTCGTCTTCATTTTAGCCTTAAGACCACATTCATCTGAATTTTGTATGATGAATTTCAGAAAGTAGTAAGCAAAAGCCACTAAGCCACAAAGGGAATATTATGTTATCTTGTGTCTTTGGAAAAGTTCCTGTCAGTGCTGATGACAGAAAGTACAAGTTTCGAAAGCTGGAGGAAGTGTGATCTTGGTTACTCACAGCATGAGGAGACAGTCACGCTAATGGCAAGAACCAACCACACAATGTCCATTTTGTCCAGGCAGATGGTGTTTTTTTCGTGAGAAGGATCCAGTGCAGGACCCGACTGGTTCCCAGACCCCCATGGGCCTTGCGTGGTGGCTGGGACCTGCCTGTTCATGAAGCTCCCACTAGCTGTGGAGGGTGCCTCTGAGATGTTCGAATCATTTGCTGCAGACCATGAGGCATCAGTGCTGTTGATAACATCTGTGGCATAATTTATAGAGACAAGAGAATCAGTGGTCATATTGGTTGTTCCACCACCTTGGATTTCCACAAAGTTTCCGCTCTCCGCTGAAGAAGTGGGATTGGATGTTGTAACATGGTTAGAAGGCAGGGCTAGAGCTGGGGGAGGAGACTGGATGCCAGTTTGTGCCAAAGCTCTTCCCATCGTTTCCAATGGGAGAGTGGGATTCTCCATTGAAGACACGTCGCGCAATGTAATGGTGTGGTGCGAAGCCTCCTTATCCGTGTTCTGCCTTTTGTGGGTTTTGAAGTTTGAAGACAATGAAGGTGATGGTGGATGTTCAATGGGCTCCTTCTCTTTCATCTCTCCTGTGTCTGTGGTCCCTGAAATGTCCTCGACACCAGGGCCCAGATCACTTTCAGTCCCTGAGAGAAAAGAATGACCCGAGCCAGAATTTGTGGCTTGGTCCACTGGCTTTCTACTGATTGTACTCGGCTTGTCGGTATTAGTGCTAAAGTTCTGGTCTTGGGTTTTAGTGGTGAAAAACCCAGAGCTTGTTCTATTGACCATGCTTCTAGAGGTCAATTGGGGTGCTTCTGCTTCTGGAAGAGGGACTCTAGGTAGTGCCCGATCCCTGGAACCAAAATTATGCACCCCTACTGTTGTTGTTTGAATTATGGCAGATGGTACAGTGTTCTTCGGTGTCTGGAATGAGTGGACAGTAGTGGGTCTACTGATGGCTTCTAGAGAGGCCAGTGACTGGATGTGCAAATCCCCAGTCCTGGAACCCTCCTGCCAGCTCAAGGGTCCCGGTGAGAGGGTGGCGAGGGTTCTGCTGCTCGTTGACATCGAGACAAAATTCCGAGGGGTTTGGCTGGGTTGAAGCTCCTCAGTGGAGAACACCAGCCCAACTGGCACAGACAGAATCAGCAGAACACCTGAGAAAGAAAAACAGGCCATGAGAAGAATGCAGACATAATGCATTTATGTAAAATGTGCCAGCACCAAGGAAACTTTGATCAGATGATCAGAGTGAGGTCATTGTTTCATCTGCATGCCATTTTTGTTGCTATAGAAACCAAGATTTAGCTCTTAGAAGGCGGTGAGAGATGAAAGAACAACATCACAAACGGTATCAAGACATGGAGAGATCTGAGTCAGTTCTATAGGCTACCAGCTACTGAGCAATTATCATTGTTGCAGGTGTTCAAAATGTGACAATGATTATGTGAAATGTGTTTCATGCTTTATGCACTGAACCTTTCAAAGCGTCTGTTTTATCTAGTAATATGAATTTAAATGAGATCAACTGCTGTACATTTACAGTGCACAGCTGTGCATTTGTTGCTGCCGTAAAGCAACTTTTTGCTCTTTTTACAGCCCTTTTCACAAAATTTCATACCCACTCATCAAACTTACATACTTCCAGAACAGACATTTGGGGGGGGAGCATGGGATGCCATTGTTAAAGCCTTATTAGAAGTCATTCTACTGGAAGAATTATTTTGAAACTGATATGTTAATAAGTAAATAACTGACAAACAGTGCTTTAAAAGGGTGTTTGACTGTTTGTTTGTTTTCTAGGCTTGATTGTGTTTATGGGGTACAGTCTAACATGTGTCAATGCTTAGTTAAAAAACAAAAACAAAAAAAAAACATAATTTTTCACATAATTTACCTTTATTCTACACCGCTCTGTCCCTTCTCCAATGAACGATCTAATATACAGTTTTATCCTGATTAAGGCTGTAATACAGCAGAATAAATGATTGCGTTGTTGCATTTTTGTAAAGTAATTGTTTACTTTGTAACAGTAAGAAGTGTTTGCCAGCAATTACTGCGCGCTACCACGGCAACCGTGTGCACGTCCATGTTTAACGCTTCTCCTAGCTATGTGAAAAATATCTGTCTGTCTATTCACATAAAGTGTATTATTGGAACAGTTAATTGATGGAGCTGTGACGAGTTGATGATCTGAATCAGGTGAGAGAGAGAGAGAGAGAGAGAGATGCAGAGCAGGGGACGCGAGGAACATGATTAAGAACCGCTGCTTTAGAACATTGATTTTGAAACTTGTGAATCCATTAGAATAATTAGAAGAATCACGATTCATATATGAATAGATTTTTTCGTGCACCCCTAGTTTTGACGGCATGGCAATAACTCCTCCTCTTCTCAAAAGCAGCGCAACATGGCCTTGCCCCCTTTGTTGCATCTTCCCGGGGACAGAGTTTATGTAAATTTCTGGGTTTGTGATGTCACAAACCCGGGAAGTAGCTTGTTGTAGTTCCTACGAGTCGCTTTTGTAGGCATTAAACTGCCATAATTTTAAAAGCCAATATCTCCGTTTGCATTGAACTTTCAGTGTCGGAACTTTGCAGATATTGTTTATACTCAAACAGTAACATTACACACTAACTAAAGTTAAAAACGTGAAATCACAATCAACCACTCCTTTAAAAAATCTGTCAGTAGTGAAATTAATTAATTGTCATTACTATACTGCTACTACTATTAGTAATATTAATACAATTAATACTATATACAGTATATCACACACAAGGTGTAAAGCACCTTTCAGCAGGGGCTTACTTGACAATGCTAACTAGCAAAATGAAAACTCAGCATATACTAATATGAGCAAAAGGCTATACAATGGGTTTAACAATTGAAACAAACTTCACTTCTACAATTTCCCTGCTGCATTGTTCAACAAGAAGACAGCACATTTTTTTGAGTAAATGTTTAGTGAATGATAAGTTTCCTACCTATCAACCCTGCTAAAAAAAAAAACAATAGAAGCCCAATAGAAACCATCACAGAAATTCCAATGGTTTCCATTAAAATACCATTATAAACCATTAGCTTTTTCCAGTAAAACCATTACAAATTACCTTTTTGTAGTCTGTTTTGGGCATTTTTCCAATAGGATTTAACATCCCACCAATAGAATCCATCACATACCAGTAGACACCATTATAGTTTCCATTAAAACCAATACAATTCCCATTATAACCATTAAAACCATTACTTTTTTATTATTTTATATTGTGTTTTGGGCAGGGTTCTATTGTTTTTTTCAGCAGGGAAAAGTTGCCCATGTTGGGTTTAATTCAAGTGCTAATGCTAATTCCAGATTACCATATCAAACACGAGTATGCCCATGCTAGAAATGACAGGCTATGATGACAATATGACCATGCTGATTTCAAAGTTCACTACCGCAGTCCATAAGCGTTGACAGTATATGCCGTGTCCTGTTTTTTTTTTTTTTTTTTGGTATCAAAAGGAATTCCATATAACATCCAGCTTTACCAATCCAACACAGCATTAATAAAACACCACCCTGTAAATAAAACATGAATCATTGCTTATTTCACAACAAAGTGGCGCGTTTAGATCAGACACAAGCTCTTAGCTCTCTCCCCTCAGCACACATCCTCAACAGACTCCCAGAGCGTTTAACAATCCATGGATCTGAAGGTTCACACAGCCACTGAAATCGTCTGAACATGAACTCCCTGGTCCAATGTAAACACACTGCTGGTCCTATTAGCACAGTCATGTTTTATAATTTATCAAATCAAAAATATTAAAAGTGTGGAAATGGCTTCTAAGTCTTAGCATCAGAAAAATCCCTTAGTAATTTGTATTGAGTTTTTGGTGTCTTGGTATTTTAATGTCTCCCTCTGGTTTTGTACTATGCTAATTAATTAATTATTCAGATGATGACTACCCTGTTGATAAAACAGCATATGCTGGTAAGGATCGTTTTGAAGCATGGCAGCTTGTTTAAGCTAGTCATATGCTGGTCCTAAGCAACTAGTTCCAGCTTAAACCAGCTCATGACCAACTAAGGACTAGTTTAAACCAGCTCAAACCAGCTGCCATGCTTCAAAACATACCTAACCAGCATATGTTTTTAGTAGAATATAGCATAGGCCTGTGTAGCATATTAGCATGCTACTTTTACTATTTCTGTGTATACTATGGAATAACATCATGAATACAATGTTGCATACTAGCATGCTACTCTTACTATTTCTGCCATATGGAATATCATTCTAGCATAGCATATATCATAATACAATGCTATTCTTTCTATTTCAGCAACATCGAATCGCATAGGCTACTAGCATACTAGCCTGTATTTCACAGGATTAAACAGAATTTCTATCTATCCAAAAGTAATAATTACAGATCATTTGACTCACATAATTCTAAATATTAATTTCTGCTCTGTACCTTCAAAGATTTGGTAGCCTACTACTAAGGCAGTCTTTTGAAGTACACCGACTCCCATAAATGGCATAACGGAATCCAGTCAGATTGTACATGACTACTTCAGGCAGTTCTTGCATTTTTTGTTGGCAATATACATCAGACCTTCAGTGAACAGACTGTGGGCGGTCTGTGGGTGTTCTGTCTGAGTCTTAGATTAGGACTATTGTTAAGTAGAAAACCAAAAAAGGATGATCCAGGAACATGTCCAACTTGAGTAAATCACGTTAATCCACGAGTGACGTACAGTATGTGTGTGGTTGTATGTGTGTATGAATGGAAGTGAGAAAGAAAGACAAAGAATGTGTCACACTACTGTTTTTTTTTTTTTTTTTGCTTTTAAAAACACTGGCCTTACCAAGGTTACCTCCAATCTATCAATGAATGACTCACTCTCTAGTGACATTTATGCTAGCACACAAACACACACTCACACTCCTGTGACTCACAGTGTAATAGTGAGGGGAAGGCAGAGGAGGACAGCACATAATACATCACAGCACTGGGTGAAAACACACAATGGATACTTTGCAAGATGAGCACTGGACCATGAGGGGCATGTGGGTGTTACTTCAACTACAGGCACTTCTAATGTCTCAGAGGTTGATTTTTATTCCAACTAACAGATATTAACTATTGCCATTACTCCGGTCTTTAGTTTCACCTGATCCTGCAAAAATCATTATAATGTGCTGATTTGTTAAGACACATTTCTTATCAATGTTGAAAATGGCTGTGCTGCTTTTTTCATGATATACAGTTCAGAAGTACAGTATTGATTTATTAAAAAAATTTACAGACCCCAAACATTTGAATATTGTAAATATGTTATTTTTTTAACCTTGTCCTAGACTTTCAATCTTAAACTATAAAAAGTCATCATAAAATAAAAATCCATATATATATTTAGAAAACTATAATAATCTGAACAAACACTCAAATGTTCATAAACCATTTCAATATTTATTGCAAAAATGATTTTTTATTATAAATTTTATCATAAATTACATGTGTGTGTGTGTGTGTCTGTACCTGCTTAACCATATTTTGGGGACAAATTTGTACCGAAAAGTGAGCTAAACCTGACAAAATCTCCAAAAACCTCCCTTTAGGGATGTTCTCATTTGTAAAACTCGTATAAAAGTACATTTTTAAATTGTAAAAATGCAGAAAGTTTTCTGTGAGGGGTAGGGTTAGGGTGTGGGTTAGGATTAGTTTATACAATCTATAACTATTTGTATATAAAAACAATAGGAGTCTATGCAATGTCCCCATTTAGCTTATAAATCATAGCCTAGCTATGCTAAATATTAAATAATACAGAATGATTATTTATAGATATATTTTGAGATAATCAACTCTTTAAGCTATTTAAAGCTAAGCTTTGTCAATATTAATAGTTCAGAATGATAGTTTTTGAAAATTTAAAAATGCAAGATGCCATGTTTTGTGTTATGGGTAGGTTTAGGGTAGGGTTAGGGTAAGAGGATACAGGCCTATGGAATGTGCCCATAAAACATGAAAACTCAACATGTGTGAGTGTGAGTACTGATCAATGTCACATACAGCGTCTATAGTATATATGTGTGTGTGTGTGTGTGTGTACATGCAATGTCTGGG
Source organism: Onychostoma macrolepis (assembly GCF_012432095.1). Classification (NCBI taxonomy): domain Eukaryota; kingdom Metazoa; phylum Chordata; class Actinopteri; order Cypriniformes; family Cyprinidae; genus Onychostoma; species Onychostoma macrolepis. The sequence goes on along the minus strand of NC_081178.1, from coordinate 16,818,881 downwards.
TCAGAGGGGTGTAATTAGCTGGAGCAGCATCTCTCATGTTGATGGAGTCTAACCAGGTCTATAATGCAGATGAAAAGGTCTGACCTCCTCCTTCACATAGAAACAGGAGGTGTTTGCAATGAAAGCAATTTGAAAACCCACAGTGATAGAGAGTCCAGCAAAAAAGTGAACACTTTAATGAACATTCATTACGTAAAGGAGAGAATGGTGCTGTAGAGAAAGATGGAGAGGTGTGAAGATGAGGGACAGGGACACAAGGACTGTATAAGAAGACTGAGAACATGAATAAACAAAGAATGGAAAAGGCATATGCAGAAGTTCTTTGTTATTCTGCAGCAGATAAATTAGTTTGACAAGCTAGGGCTTGCACATGGAATGATTAACCTTGCAATAATTGCTTCCTCTGTTTCGGTGCTAAAAAAATGACTTTCATTACAAAATTACATGCGCTGCCATCTGCTGATTTAAAACATAACATTCAGAGATGGATGGCTGGTGGAGTTTTTCTCTGACACAGAAGTACATCAGTTTTTGTTTGGGTTCTTTCATATTTTGGAACTTTTTATAAAGTGGAGAAAAAAAAAATATATATATACACACAGGTGCTGGTCATATAATTAGAATATCATCAAAAAGTTGATTTATTTCACTAATTCCATTCAAAAAGTGAAACTTGTATATTATATTCATTCATTACACACAGACTAATATATTTCAAATGTTTATTTCTTTTAATTTCGATGATTAGAGCTTACAGCTCATGCAAGTCAAAAATCAGTATCTCAAAATATTAGAATATTTACATTTGAGTTTGAATAAATGACCATCCCTACAGTATAAATTCTGGGTATCTCTTGTTCTTTGAAACCACAATAATGGGGAAGACTGCTGACTTGGCAATGATCCAGAAGACGAACATTGACACCCTCCACAAAGAGGGTAAGTCACAGAAGGTCATTACTGAAAGGTGTGGCTGTTTACAGAGTGCTGTATCAAAGCATATTAAATGCAAAGTTGACAGGAAGGAAGAATTTGGGTAGGAAAAGGTGCACAAGCAACAGGGATGACCGCAAGCTTGAGAATACAGTCAACCAAAGCCGATTCAAACTTTGTGAGAGCTTCACAAGGAGAGAACTGAAGCTGGAGTCAGTGCATCAAGAGTCACCACGCTCAGACGTCTTCAGGAAAAGGGCTACCAAGCCACTTCTGAACCAGAGACAACGTCAGAAGCATCTTAACTGGGCTGTGGAGAAAAATAACTGGACTGTTGCTCAGTGGTCCAAAGTCCTCTTTTCAGATGAAAGTAAATTTTACATTTCATTTGGAAATCAAGGTCCCAGAGTCTGAAGGAAGAGTGGAGAGGCACAGAATCCATGTTGCTTGAAGTCCAGTGTGAAGTTTCCACAGTCTGTGATGATTTGGGCTGCCATGTCATCTGCTGGTGTTGGTCCACTGTGTTTTCTGATGTCCACAGTCAACGCAGCCATCTACCAGGAAATTTTAGAGCACTTCATGCTTCCTTCTGTTGACAAGCTTTATGGAGATGCTGATTTCATTTTCCAGCAGGACTTGGCACCTGCCCACACTGCCAAAGGTACCAAAAGCTGGTTCAATGACCATAGTGTTACTGTGCTTGATTGGCCAGCAAACTCGCCTGACCTGAACCCCATAGAGAATCTATGGGGTATTGTCAAGAGGAAGATGAGAGACACCAGACCCAACAATGCAGAAGAGCTGAAGGCCACTATCAGAGCAACCTGGGCTCTCATAACACCTGAGCAGTGCCACAGACTGATCGACTCCATGCCACGCCGCATTGCTGCAGTAATTCAGGCAAAAGGAGCCCAAACTAAGTATTGAGTGCTGTACATGCTCATACTTTTCATTTTCATACTTTTCAGTTGGCCAAGATTTCTAAAAATCCTTTCTTTGTATTGGTCTTAAGTAATATTCTAATATTTTGAGATACTGATTTTTGACTTTCATGAGCTGTAAGCTCTAATCATCAAAATGAAAAGAAATAAACATTTGAAATATATCAGTCTGTGTGTAATCAATGAATATAATATACAAGTTTCACTTTTTGAATGGAATTAGTGAAATAAATCAACTTTTTGATGATATTCTAATTATATGACCAGCACCTGTATATACACACACACACACACACACACACACACACACACACACACACACAGTATATATATATATATATATATATGTGTGTGTGTGTGTTGAATATAAATGCTGAATAAAGTCGTTATTTTTATTTTCTTTGCACACAAAAGTATTCTCGTAACTTTGTAAAATTATGGTTTAACAACTAACGTCACATAGACTATTTTAACGATGTCCTTACTACGTTTCAGGGCCTGGGAACATTTCAGCTACATTGCTGTCGATGGAGGGTCAGAAAGCTCTTGGATTTCATAAAAATTCTTAATCTTAATATGAACAAAGGTCTTACGGGTTTGGAACGACATGAGGGTGAGTATAATGACAGAATTTTCATTTTTGGGTGAACTATTCCTTTAAATATGCACATATGTCAAAGATTTAAGTTCTTCAGCAGAGCATAATATTTTCAGTGAGTATATTTTTGATATATACATATATTATTTTAGTGATAATTAACCCTTTAAGCTATTCAAAGCTGAGCAAGGTTAAAAGTATGTGTGTGCAGGATTGGGGAAAAGGTGTAGGGGTTGCTAGGTATTAGGATGTATTATCACTCTTAAATTACTTTATGATTTATGATGAAGCCGACCTCTATTCATTAGCTCATTGAGAAATTTATGGTGGAAGTGGAATTTAAGCGGTAAACATTCTAAATGAAAAGTCTTTGGAATGTTTAAGCAGCCTGTGACTTTCCTAAAGTCCTACATAGCTGTGACATTAATAAATCACATGGAAAGATCCATCCTGCCCACTGTGATCCTTGAACTGTCTGCAAGTCTCTCACATTAGAGCTGCAGATACTGAGATCTCAAATGGCCTCGACAGATTGCATGGGTTTACAGCTTATCTTCCCATCCATCATTCAATATTACACATAACCTCACCTCCGGAGACAACGAGCCAAGATGGCATCTGCAGTTTGAGGCTGCAATAGTGTTGACTGCCACAAGTGAAACAAATTGGAGAAGATGCTATAGTTTCGTAGCTGATCCCATTCCAATGCACCAAGTTTTAACATGTGCAAATGACACAAAGCTAATGTATGACTTGCATTATAGTGCACAACATTTATTTTACACAACTCATATGAACTACTTTGTACATTTATGACATTCAAGACAGCCTGAACATTCTGCAAATCATCTCTCAATTTGTTTTTATTTATAATAGGGATATTATCAATCGTATTGGGTCATTACTTTACAACACTGGCAGGACTGAAAAGAATGTGATTTTTTTGTATAGTTTTTTTTTTTGTCTCTCATTTTGAATCTTTGTATAAAGTATATTTGTATACATTTATATTGTTACATGTTGACCTTTATTAGTTACTAGGCCAGGTTAATAAAGAAACAAGAAAACACCTTGGAAGATAATCATGGGGAAACAATCATAAAACTACAAATGACCACAAAACTAATACAGGAAACTAAGAAACAGGAATTTCAACATAAAAGTCCCAACAAAATAGGAAACATGTAACATATATAATATTATCCATCAATCCTCCACATCAGTTAACCTCTGTAAGGTTAAAATACTCTGTAAAAGTATATTAAATATTATAAATTTGTGTTTTAGTGTATTTGATATAAATCTTTTCTCAACTAAGCATTCAAGTCAGCGCCGATAGCCTTGTGGGCAGCGTGCCGACATATAGCACTGTTGTGCTTCAGGCGTCCTGAGTTTGAGTCCCGGCTTGTGGACCTTTCCCGATCCTGCCCCCTCTCTTTCCCACTTGGCTTCCTGTCTACCAACTATGCTATTGAAATAAAGGATAAAAAAAATTAAAAATCTAAAAACAAAAAACTAAGCATCCAAAAAGTCCTAATAAATCAAACCAGGATGTCTCTTGGTGGAGCACAGATTTGTGGATGTCTGTCAGGATGGCAAAAGTAATCAATCCTACAAAAACACTCTATCCTTGCTGGTTTTGACCATCTAATCTTTTATGGTGCTTTAAACAGCCATGTGACGCTCTGCAGTACAGAGAAGAACAGAAATCTGCATGTGTGGCAGAAGCTTTAAATGAGTTCCAGTTCACTACTGCACACAAGGCCCATTCCAATCTAAAGAACATCCGAAAATAGGATGCAATAGCAGACATCAGCATTAATGCTTTGCTGGGTACACACTTGCAGCAGAGCAGAGACATGTCCACTCTACATGAGGAGCACCCAGTGGAAAATTGAACAAGCTTCCCTAGCGAGAACCACATACTAAACACTGGTTCACGGTGATAAAACACGGTGAGTCAAGCAGAAAATGCAGAAGGAAAGTGCAGGGAAATGGGCAATTTTGGGTGTTTAGCCAAAGCATTGATTAGCACAGTGCTTTGCTGAGATACTCAATAACTGGCAGGTCTGGCGGTTTCCCAAAAGAACAGATGTAAACACTGTTCTTTTGGTAATGAACCTTTAAATGCTCCCTTGACCCCTCAGTCTTCCATAAATGGTGTTTAATCTCTGTCACATTAATTGGTCCGGGACACCAGCTAAAATTAGTATTCTGCAGTGGGCTACGCCTTTAGCCTTGAGACAAAAGTCTAACAAGCTATTACATAAGATGCAGAAACCTTCTGAGACAAGTTTACACCTGCCGTTGACATCCGTATAAGGGAAGAGTAAACAAAAGATTCTGCAACTTAAATACAATACAAAAAAAAAAGTTTATTCAGCAAGGAGGCATTAAATAGATTTTCAAAAAATACAGTAAAGACATTTATAATGCTACAAAGGATTTCGATTTCAAATAAATGAGGTTCTTCTGAACTTTATATTTATCAAAGAATTCCAAAAATAAATCACAAGCAACACAACAGTTTTCAACACTGAAAAGCTTCCTGAGCACCAAATCAAAATATTAGAATGATTTCTGGATCATGAAACAGTGAAGGCTGTAATGGCTGAGGGAAATTCAACTTAGCCATTACAGGAATAAGTTACATTTGAAAATATATTAAAGAATAACAATAATTTTTCAGAATATAATTTTTACTGTATTTTTGATTAAATAATTGCAGCCTTGGTGAGCATCAGAGACTTCAAAACATTCATTTTGTGAACGGTAGTGATTTTTAAAGTACTCTAACAAATAACATGCATTATTTTTTCATAAATACCTTTATGCGTTAGGGTTTATTTTAAGGTGTCCTTGTTACAGTGCATTTTACATTTAAGTAATGAGTAATATTATAAGGTTAGGGTTAGGATTAGGGTTACTTGCATGTAATTATGCATAATGTATTGTTATTATAACAGGAAGTACATGTTACATGTGTAACAAGGACACCTTAAAATAAAGTGTAATCCTTTACTACAACCACGATTGCGTGACAGATTCCGAGACCCAAAAAAATGAGTGAGCGGCGCTCTTTCTCCCCGTGTATTGTTTCCCGGTTTTAAAATTTTTTGGGGGCGGCTTTTCTGTTTCTCCCCGCGGCATGGATGTAGCCGCTCACTTCATCGCCCTAGCCCACAGAGATCTCCCTTTCATCGAGTTCGCCCGGGAACTCTGCGGGCTCGCGGCTATGACAGCGTTGGACAATGCCACCATCAACTCACTGTTCTGGATCGGGGCCAATTACTATCGCCCCGTGGACCTCCCAGACACCAAGGGACTGAGCTGGAGGGAAGGTATCCTCCGGTGTCTAGAGAGTGTCCGGCCCCAACCCAGAACCAGCCCGCTGTCAAGTCCGCCGGCCGATCCCAAGTCAAGCCCACCAACCGCTCCATCGTGGGGCCCGCCGGTGTCCCCGCTCTTCGGCCCACCGACCGCCCATCCTGTCATGACCGCTGTGCCTCTGGGATTACTTGTGGAGTATGATGGGATGTCTTGGAGCCCAGAATGCTCCCCTGAGTCCGCTCCAGTGTCGGCTCCAGCCCCTGAGTCCGCTCCAGGATGTTCTTGGGTCACAGAGCTCAACAGAGACCCCCGTTCTCCTTCATCTCCTGAGTCTCGATTTCCGTCCAGCCCTCCTTCGTCTTGGCTGGTCCCAGCCAGCTCCGCTCCTCCAGAGCGCCTTCAAGTGCCCACTCCTACAGAGCTCCCTCCAGACTCTCTCCAGGCATTTAAAGACCTAATTTTCCCTAAGACAATTTTTTTGGGGGGGGGTTATATATCCATGAGGAGGCTGCTCCTTCCATGGCCCCACGAACTGCCTTATCCGCCCTGGAGGCCCTCCTTGTCTCCCACCCCCGCTCCCTGGTGGAACTACTGGGGGGGAGTACTGTCAAATGTATGTTCCCGTTTAGTTCCTGTTCTCATTAGTTAATCATCGTTCATTCTGTTCACCTGTTATGTTTCATTATGCCTTGTGTCTCCACTCCATTTAAGCCCTGTGTTCTCCTGGTTTCCTTTGTCTCGGTTTAATGTTATTTAGAATGGTCTAAGTGTGTTGATGTTCATTAAAGTCTCTCTACGTTTACTCCTTCGTCCTGCGCCTTTACTACAACCATGACCACGTGACAGATAAAAGATGTTTTAAAAAAAATCTCCCCAGAATTGTAGCCTTTTAATGAGGTTTTGATATTATAATATTAGAATCTGTACTAAGCTGATATATTGAAAGAACACATTTGAGATGCATGTAAATACCAGATGTACTGTAAATGGCGATCTGTCTCTGTTGACCACTTGTGATCCAATCAGGTTTAACTGGAATACCAGGTTTAAACAGAGACAAAATGATCTAAAACTACAAAATCTCTCTGACTAAGAAAAAAATCTGCCAAAGTCTCCTCTGTTTTTCAAATTATAGCTGTTGACATGCTAACAGTGTGAGACGCTAAATAAAATCTCTCTTTGACAGTCACACAAAAGATTATTTTAAGCTATAAATGTGAACAAAACCAAAACAATGAATCTAACCAATGAATAAATTCCACTGGTGTCTCTTTGGGAGCCGCGGTCTTTAAAGTTAGGGATCGTTACCCCCAGAGGAGTGTGGGCTGCTTTGGGCACTTCCTGTGTTGAGGGAGGGGCAGGGTGGTGCAGATGTGAGCTCATAGATAAGGCGGGAACCATAACACCCTCTGATAATGGCTTCCTGTTTGTGTGATTTAGGTTGCGTTGGTACTCTGTAATGTCTCTGAACTTTCAGATGTTTATCCAATCAGGAGGGTGGACGAGCGAGATGCACTTGGCACTAAAGGAATCAATTTGTTTACTGAATACATCAAGTCTGTCATTTACCAGGGCACTAACAAATTACTTTGGCTGCACAGGAAGTAAACACTTTAAACAGGAAATTCTTAGCACATAAGTAATGTCACTGGGCTACGGCTGCTCAAAATAGTTGTGACAATGAAATAATAGCCGTTTCAGTGAAACATTCTGCCTTTGGGACTCTTGAAGAAGCATTCCTTTTGAATTCCAATTTAGGATGTTATTTGGCAAAAGCCATTTTATTCAAATAGCCTCACAATGCCATCTGCACTTCAGGGAGAACAGAAATCACGCCATAACTGCATGAGAAAGCCATCAGCTAAATTCAGTTTACTTTAAACAAATGGTGCCATTCCTACAGATAAGCTGATGAACAGATAGACACGAAAGACACAAACAAACTGACAGTGAAACAAAGAAAATTGCTCTTGTTATCAGTACTAGTATTTAGTTCCAAAACTAACTATGACTCATGTACTGCTCTTGTTACATAACTAGCACACTTTGTGGCCGAAAGCAAGTGGACATCCCCTAATTGGCAGATTTGGCAAGGTCCTTATTAAATTCTGCGGCAAGTTGCTTTAGTAGGAAACTGCTAACTTAAATGCAATGTGTAAAAGGGGTTAAAGTAGCTTGTAACTAAAACTGCATATGTAAACCCCACACATGCTGATCTTTGAACTATCATGCACTGTGCCCTCAAGCAAAGCACTTAACCTCAGGCCAAGCCAGAAGGTTAACAGAGTGCAAATTGCATTTAATTAGGATATTTTGGGGTAGCAGCCAAGCTAATTGCACAACAAAATTCAGAAGAATGTTTAAATTTACAAACTATTATCAACCTACCAGTAAAACTTTGGCATTCCAGCCTGATCCAATTAGTTTTTGTACATATGCATATGTAACATTTGTACATTTATGCTGAAACGTGTATGTATATTTACGTATTAACAGCTTTAAAACAAACATCTTAACATATATTAATATATACATACTTCTAAATATTACTATTTAAAAGAACTGTTTTCGATTTTAATATATTTTCAAATGTAATTTATTCCTGTGACAGAAAAGCTGAATTTTCCTAAAAATTACTCCAGTCTTCAGTATCACATGATTCTTCATAAATCATTCTAATATGCTGTGCTCAAGAAACATTTAATAATTCATGATGTTGAAAACAGTTGTGCTGCATTTTTCTTGATACTTTGTTCAAAAGAACAGCATTTTTTTGAAATAGACATCTTTTGTAACATTGTAAATGTCTTTATTGTAATTTAATGCATCCTTGCTGAATAAAAGTATTAATTTCTTTAAAAAACAAAAAAACAAAAAAAAAACTGTTGAATACTGCACATTAAATTAGATCAAATATGTCAAGTTAGGTAAATATATTAAAAACTTGATGGCTTTGAAAATATTCAATTAACCTAATATATTCAGTACTATTGTTCTATAGACCTAAAAGGATTCATAAACATTTGTATATATATAAAATTGTTCATATCCAACAGGCTTATGTTTTAGATGCTGTCAATGCATATTTCGGTGCCTTTGCAAATGTACGATAATGTATGTACAGGTATTTACAATTTACATATGAATTCTTATGATTACTAAACACTTCACATACAGTATTTTAAAGCCACCTACAGAGACACCAGAACCACAGTGTCCTTACAGCCTCAGGTCACACACGGCTCAGCTGGGAAACTCTCTGAACATTCACATAGAAAAATGACCTGAATCCTTCCAAGCACTGAAAATACTATTTTTTTCCCAGACATATTTTTTCTCCATTGACACCAGTTTGAACGAATGGCTAAAATATACCTGAGCCTGAAAAGTATATTTCACTGAAACTTTTTGACTGAGGTTTTGTTAACGCTCGTGTTGGATTTTTCTGAGCATGACATCTAACAGAATTTGCTGTGATGAAATCTCTTTTTTAAGTTGTTCTACAATGGAGGAAGCCTTCTCCATCCGACCTCATGTTCCTGATACATTTCACACTTTAATGTTGGATCTCAGCCAGACTGATATCAAGCGTGTGTCGCCAATACTAATATTCTGCAAGTGTTCTGAGTAAAGAGCCAAAATAAAAGACCAAGCCAGCATAGCTGGGATGGGCAGAAGGTGTACTTGTGTCCCAACAAGGGTTTTAAACTGGTTTAATTAGCAAGATTGTCTTGGTTAATCAACTTAACCATTCATGCTGACTGACCCACAGAAACTAATAACTAATGCTTTTTTAATACGGTGTAAGAAAAAGTAGTAATGTTATATCTTTTTGTTTCCACAATAAATGTGAGTCTTTAGAATGCAGAATGTCACAATAATATTGCAACTAAAACTAAAACTGTAAACACATTTTTTTTTACGTGAAAATGTTAACTTTTGTTTAGTTTAACTTAAAGTACTAAAATAACTAAAACTAAAGCTAATTAATAAAAATAAATAAAAACTATACATACATAAAAAAATTAAAAAATAAATAAAATTGACAAAAATACATCACAAAATAATCAAAAGTAAAAAAAATAAATAAAAAAAACATAATTATTCTAATAGTAAATCAATGATACTAAAATAAAACTGGTTAACATGCTAACTTTTACAGCCCTAAAATATTTTGTAATTATATTATTATCACATGGGACAGTAGGGTCGTAGGGTCCTCTGTCAACCACCATGACAAAACAGAGCTTTAAATAACACTATAAATGGCTTATAAGTATTAAAAGGCTTTATTAACGTGAGCCTTACTCAGCAGCTGGTGGGGCAGGACCTGCAGGCTTCTCTTCATGGTATCATGTGGTCCGGCTCCTCCTCCACAGTGCTCATGGTTCTCTACAGGACAAAGGATAGTCGGAGGTTAATCATAATCTGATTATCATGCTATTACATTCCTGAACTTTTAATGAACTTTAATAACATAATGAACTTGGCTATTTTTAATTAAATAGGGTCATGATTTTTACATGTGAGGAAACCAGGCAGCTCAACACAGCAACATTAGCTCGGCCATATCTGTTGATTGTCTGTTTTCCCAACCAATAAAAGTCCATTTCTGAACACCAAAATGAAAATTAAACACTTTAGTTTTAATATATAAATGGTTTAGCTCTGAAAATAATAAATCACACTGGCTGAAATTTACATGACCTGTCATTAAAATTCCAGTGTTATTCCCCTGTGTTCAGGCATTTGACATGAGCCAACACTTTCAAAGTCTCAGGAAACTGTCACACTGCTAAATGCAAATGGACACGGACACATTTCTCTCAAGAGATAAGTGTCTATGAATGTGTGTGTGCTTTTCTGTGTGTGATTGTCAAGGTGTCAAAATTGTCACTCTCTCATCTTGTCCTTGGGGTACTGTGATGGAACCGCATCCCGCCGCACAAGACATATTGAGTCGATAAAGTATGTGAAATGAGATTTAAGCCCCCTTGGGTGAGGGGAAGTCTGAATCACATGCTAATCTAAAAGTCTCGCCAACACAACCACATTGGCCGTGAAACACTGAGCAGCATTGATCCCTTTCCATAATCTTTTCATTAAGAGCTGACTGTCTTTCATATAAGCACCGGATCAAATCGAGCCGTTTCTCAAGTAGAAACCAAACTACATCTAAATAGCTTTTGATCAATACTTTTTAACTTGTCAGTACTGATTTTGTAGGCTGCAGGAATAAATCTAATCAAATATTAAATCTAAATTTATATGACAAGCTGAAAAAAGCCCCAGCACTTTGAGTACCCACGGGAAAAATTTGAGATATTCTCCATTCACCATTGTATTGGTGAAAAAGTTCCGGCAAACAATATCCAGTGAATATTTGTGAGCACTTTGAAAGATGGCTATAATGTCACCAAAAAAATAAATAAATAAAATAATATACTTTTAAAAAATATACTTAAGTGCGAAGTAACATAATTACTTCTATTGAAATATAGTTAACGTGCATTTCCGAATGTGCAGAAAAAATTTATGGTAAATCATTTATGGTAAATGTAACATCGAATAACACACTACAGTGTGTTATAATAAGTTTACTTCTTTAAAGTATGACAAAAGATAGAACAGTAATTCAAAAAGCACTTTAAAGTAAAATGTAATTATTTGTGATTATTATTACAGAGTGCACTTTATAAGAAATTTGAATCACTTTAAGTATATTTACAGTAAGTGGTATTTTATTTCATTAATATTATATTATCTTCAAGTACATTTTTTTTTTAAATATGCTTTTAAGATTTGAAGTGCACATTCATACAATTATTATTATTTTGTAAATTTCTCCTATCAAACTGCATCACTTCTCAATGCAATTCACAACCAGGGGCAAATTATTATCTATCTATTATAACAGCCTGTCCAATAGACGAGGGGGTTATAAACCTGTTTCTCATTATGTTCATCTCATTACTGTTCAACACAGCCAGCCGAAAAAATTCAAGCGCTGAGCTTCCTGACTTCTCAATCAATACAGATCATGACGTCTCAATCAATAGACCCAAACAGCTTTTTGTGCTTTAGTGTGAGTGCTCAGTAGTCTCTGCAACGTCATCAATGCACCTGTGAGAATATCTGTGATTCACGACACGCTTTTCCAGTAAATGCAACTGTGTGGTTGAGTTTGTGTAGGAAGATAGTCCATTTGTGAGTCATGCCCACCAGCGCCGGGGAGGACAAGAGATGTAAGGCCTTTTTTAACAACAGAGATGAGGTCAGTAGAGTAAAAACTACAAGCACAAGACAAATCGAGAGGCCATGAAATGAACATGTGGGCCAAACGAGTAAATCCTGAAAACAGGAGGCAAACGGACCGAGATGCAGCTCTGTGTAAATTTTAAGACGGCATGCAGTGGCGTTTGTACTATTTTTCTAACAAACCACTGCATGGCAACTGGCACACGCAGAGACCCTGCTTCAGTCACCATAGCAACCCTAACAGAAAATTATATTCAAATCTTCCTCACAGGGACAACTGTGAGAACAATACAGAGAAAATCAAACTTGACGTGGAAATATTAGCCACGTGTGCTTTGAGCCCTTGAGCCAACAGACTGAGAAAACAGCCCCTCCTTTCCCAAGCCGATGTTTGGTTTACGTTAATGATGACGGTTTGCCGACGTCCCAGGTCAGTTTTGAGACGGCACCTCTAAATTGTCTGTCTGGAGGGACAAGGGCTTTGAGATGAGCCAAGGTCGGCTGAGATGGTGTAGTGAAATAAAGCTGTCAATGGATCCCCTCAGGCCGCCGCCGACAGGAATAAGAACGCTTCTACCTTTATGTTTGTCTGTATTTCACAGTTAGACTCCCAAAGCTGGAGGCGGACAAATTGGCACATCTGCTTGAGGGTAACTCATCAATTTTGAAGCTTAAATAAAGGTTTGTGAAACCCCATGTATTGGCAGCAAAGATGTTATATTCAAAACATGATTTCTACTTTTATATTGAAGTAGAAAGTAACACTGTAATTACTGTTTTTAGGAAACGGTACTATGCGAATGCCATTTATTTTCCCTTTTACTATGGCTTACTGACAATACCTTTTTTTTAAAAAAAAGTACCTTGTATATACCACAGTACTCAAATAATGTAAACTAAAATGTCTAAAATTTATACTCACCAAATGTCATTTGTTAGTAAAAATGGCTTTGGCGAATAATGAAAAATGTCCAATTGGCAAGCCATTTTATTTAAAGGAATTTTGACTTTTTTTTTGAGCAAGGAAACATTAAGTTGATCAAAAGTGACAGTGAAGACATTTATAATGTTACAAAAGATTTCTATTGCAAATAAATGTAGAAATGTAGAAGTTCACTTCCAGAATGAAAATTTCCTAATAATTTACTCACCCCATATCATCCGAGATGTTCATGTCTTCAGTCAAAAAGAAATTAAGTAAACGTGCAAAGAAACTCAAATGCACTTTACAAAAAAAAAAAAAAAAGGTAAAACAATGATGTCGGACAATTATGAAGTTGGAGGAGAAAATGAGATTTTTAACCGAAGTACACAGACGAAGAACTAACCACGCATGACTTTTCCAATGTGATTACGCAATTTACGAGCATTTGTGGTTTAAAAGTATATACTTTTTTAAGAATATGACCAATCATTTAATTAGATAAGACACTAATTCCTCGGCTGGGATCGTGTTGAAGCTGTTAAAATGCAATTTGGACCTTCAACCCATTGGCCACCATTGAAATCCACTACATGGAGAAAAATCCTGGAATGTTTTTCTCAAAAAACTTCATTTCTTTTTGACTGAAGAAAGAAAGACAAACATTTTGGATGACATGGGGGTGAGTAAATTATCAGGAAATATTCATTCTGGAAGTGAACTACTTCTTTAAGCAGCACAACACTGATAATAATAAGTAATGTTTCTTGAGCACCAAATCGGCATATTAGAATGATTTCTGAAGGATCATGTGACACTGAAGACTGGAGTAATGGCTGCTAAACATTCAGTGTTTCCATCAAATAAAATAAAAAAATACATTTTGCAATATATTAAAATAAATGAAAAACAGTTCTTGTAATAATATAACAGTGTTTCACAATATTACTGTTTTTACTGTAATACTAATTCATCAAATAAATCTAACCAGGGTGAGCATATAAGAGACTCATTTTAAAAACATAAAAACACTTTGAATAGTAGTGTATATTGAGTGACATGAGTCTTCTAATAACTTTGATCTCACTGGAAATTTTTAAAGAAACAGTTGCCTAAACTTATTTTGTTTTTCATAACTACGTGTAAGTTGAATGTTCCTTGAAAAAAATAAAATAAACAAAAAACAATAGAGCATAGTGGTAATAACACCCACGTCACATGTTCACTTTCCAGGGAATGCATGGAGTGATAAAATGTATACCTTCAATGCAATTTTAGTCGCGTTGATTTAAGCATTTGCATAAATGTACATTTTCCAGATAATAAATGAGGTCTTTACAGGCAACATGAAGATAATTTGCTACAAATGAAGTCAAATGAAGACAACACGATATAGCATTCGTTACAGATTTCACTTATTATCCAGGAGGAAATGAAATAAATCATCCTTATCATTGTATATTTAATTGGATCTGGAAAATTAGACTTTGAAATTGGAAGTTAATATTATATTTCCTTGCCTACACATCAGCACAAAAGTGGTTTCCGTGGTGAGAAAGTTATTATATTTCCAAGAAATATTATGAAAAATATATATTTTTCTTAATAATAACAACATGCACTAGTGACGAGCATAATGACATAATTGAGAAAATAAAGAGGGTCAAGTTTGATTTCATGTTAATTATACAGAACAACACAGTACATGAAGTCATGAGAGCATTTGCAAACTCAATTACAGTATGTACTTGTTCTCTGTGAGGTCAGAGCGAGTCTCTCATGGTATCTTGTTCACTATAGTCAAGTTGATTGACTGGGAATATTGACTGCACTCACTCACTAATTCGTTTACAAGGACTCATTAATCCAATTAAACCTGGACCACTCTCACATTCACCATGTATTACATGACATCATTTCCTCTGGGCTTCTGCAGAAGCTAACAAGGTCCTGTATCTCTAAGATAAGACTGTTCAACATGTGTTGCTACTTTAAAGTGCCGGGGAAACAGCTATTTTTACCATTCCAAAAGCAGCACCTAGTGGCAAAGAATGAATTTGCATTTTCATTCAGACCAACACGAAAAGACCAACAAGTAGCAATATGCTAATGTATCATGTTGACATCAACATGGAACTGCTTGAGATTCGTTTTAAAAACGACGCTTTCTTTTGAGAGACAATAATTTTATACACGGTGCACTTTCAGATTTAAAATTTTGCAGGATGTTTTCATTCACTTAGAGCTGTGTTACACACTGCATGAAAGGTAATTTCAAAAATCCATAATAGGGGCACTTTAAGAAAAGACACAGGAGCAATTCACAGATTTGCATTTTATCTGAGTTCCTGAAAATACTGTTTGCAAATACTGTAAAATGTAAATTCAACATTACAGGCATAATGGATATTAGATAACAGCAGCTGGTGTACATTTTTTTCTGTAAGAAAATATTTATATAAATATTTATAGTTTGAAACCTAACAAAATCATTAAAATCAAGTGAATGAAGGCTAAATATGCCAGTTTAGACCAGAACATAGGCTATCTTACACAAGTACTGTATGTAAATGCTAATGCTTCTAGCTATAAATAATCAAACAGAGCAACATATAAATTCTGTTATAATTAAACTAACTTCGGGATAAGGTTTAAACTATCCCAAGAGGGTTAAAAAGATGCCTGATGAGGGAGAATTAGTCCTTTGGTTTGTAGTTTTGATGATTGTTTCTCTGATGGTGATTAGCATGCAGCACTGATAAGTTGAGCACATGTGTTTCCTGTTTCCGTGTGTTTGAGAGGCCCATCATGACAGCAATCAAGCATGGGAATGTCACACACGCTCCAGTATCTCTGATAACCCAGCAGTGACCTCTCAGAACATATTCAAACAGATGTTTGGCATTTCATACTGTCATCATGTGTCATATCCTAGCTCTCACGTCATGAGAAAAGGTCATGATATGACTGAATTACCTCCCTAATGCAAGAGAATATATTACCAATAACAAGGTGGCAAAATACTTCTGAAATAATTGATCATATTCTTCAAAAGGCATACTATAGTACAAAATTCTTGAACTTTTCATATTCTCTTTCCCCAGTCCATGAAGACAATTCCATTAAACTAGGATGCAAAAATGGTTTCCAAACTAGAGATGCACTGATATTAAAACTCTGGTACATATGATAAGCTGATAATTATTTTCATGGACTGAATTTTCTATTGTACTTTTTGTCTAAATAAATGTAAAACGTTTTAAATGCTACAAGTGAATTTAGGCCTTGTAACAATGTAAAGTATGAAAAACTTTTTATTAAAACATTCCTTTTTAAATTTGCAAAACATTACATTTAACAGTTTTATGAAATTTTTAGTGTTTTTAAAGAGTAAACATCCAATATAAATATAAACATTTTGAAAGAAATCTCTTATGCTCACTAAGGCTGCATTTATTTGATCAAAAATAGAGTAAAAACCAATAATGGGAAATACAGTATATTACGATTTAAATTTTTTATTTTTTTTCCTTTTAAGATTTATTTAAAAATGTAATATTCCTGTGTCATAACTCCAGTCTTCAGTCTCACATGATTCTTGAGAAATCATTCTAATGTGATTTGGTGCTCAAGAAACATTTCTTCTTATTATCAATATTGAATACAATTGTGCTGCTTAATTTTTATTTTTTTATTTTTATTTTTTCAGGATTCTTTAATAAACAGAAAGTTCAAAAACTCATTAAAAACACATTAAAAAGTCCTTTGTAACATTACACGTCTTTACTGTCCCATTTTGATCAGTTGAATGCGTCCTTGCTGAATAAAAGTATTAATTTCTTTAAAAAATCTTACTGATGTCAAACTTTTGAATGGTAATGTGTGTATATTCACATCTTAAAATAATCTTATGACCACATAATAACATAATTCACATCTGATCATGTCTCCATGTCATAAGGATGTGGAGTTTGATGAGCATTAGATATGAGAACCAATTAGTAAAACTACATATGACCACATAATACTCTTCTGCATCATCAGTATTCAGTGCCTTTGTTGACCTGATTCAATAAAAGCGCCATGTTCCTATCCATGTCCTGAGATTAAAAATTAATACATGTAAAAATGAATCATCAGCAGCCTAGATAATAACACCTCCCCTACGAGCAGCACTGTGTGGATACCAGTGCGGTGTTCTGCTGAATCACGACTGGTTCTCCAGCTGCCCTGACGGCACGATGAATTGCAGCTGCTGCGTCACTCTCCCCGGCCCCCGGGAGACGTGTAATCAATCAGAGCCGCAGCTACATGGGCCGTCACAGCTGCAGGGCTCTGCACCAGGCCATTAAAAGTGCATTACCTTCCCAGCATGCCTTTCACGTCTCCCACGAGGAAGGCAACAAAACCCGTCGCCACTTCCTCTGGTTCAGAGTCTCTAACAGCACACAAAGCCAAAAGGGCCTCTTAAAATGATGTCCCTTCATAAAACACAACACAACAGCACATTTAGCTCAGTGATTAAGTGCTAAATGAATCATAAAAGATGTTGTCTTAATGTCAGTTCACTTTTGAAAAACAAACTTTCAGTCAAGCTGATCAGCTTAGGGTAAGACTGAGCGGAATGATCAAAATATTATGTCACTTATATCACGAAAAAATGAAATACAACGATGTAACAGTTATTTTTGCCTGAAATTTAACAGAGAACACATTATTGTTGTTTGAAAAACTTTTAAAAAGAAAAATAATTAAAAAAAAAAAAATCACAATGAAGGTCTTTGATCACTGTGTGGGTCTTTGTCAAAATAAAAGTATTTTAAAGTGTTTTATTAAAGATGTTTTATTTAAATCAGGTATGTATATATATTTGTTAGTGTTGTTAATCAATTAAAAGAAATTAACTATTCACAATTTTTTTTTTTTAGAAATGTATCGCGATTAATTAAACATTAAAGTTTTTAAATATACTTTTATTTTGCAATAATTTCACATTCAATCTTCAAATTATTGTAGAAACAAGACGACAGTATATTTGTAATATTTGTTTGAGGTAGTGCTGTCAAATGATTAATCGCGATTAATCGCATCCAAAATAAAAGTTTTTGTTTACATAACATATGTATTTGTGATGTGTATATTTATTATGTATATATAAATACACACACATGCATGTATATATTTCAGAAAAATATGTTATGTTTATATATTAAATATATTTATTTATAATATAAATTATATGAATATAAATATAGACATGTAATTGTATTTTTAACGAAAAATTTATTGCTTATGTTAACGCGCTAATTTTGACAGCACTGATATTGTTAGTTTGGCCAATATCAGTTATTGGAAAATAATTTTTTTCATATTATTATTTTTTTAAATTGGTATCGACCCAATGTTGTTTATTTAATTGTGTGTGCTCAAAGTTCATCCTTAACAAAAATTCATAACACTGTTAAATGTCTTTAGCAAATCTCAAAATAAATATCCATTTTAATACTGTACAGTATAATGTTTTAGATATTTCTTCTTATTATTTTTTTGACAAAATTCGATAGAATTGCAATATCATCCAAAGCATGAAAATAAACGGTTTATCGGTATCAGCCGAAATATAAATATTGGTGCATCTCTAAAACTAATATTACAGATAGTTCAGATTCTACATTCTTTGAATAAGCAACATACACAGAGCTGTGATCAGACATCAGCTGAATTCTGTTGCTCAACACATATAAACAACTACCACCTAGTCTAGGTCGGGAACATTGAATCAGCTTTTAATAGCAAGTGGAGAGCTCTTGGACAAATAATTTGCATCTAAAATTTAAGGCATTAGAAATGGAAGGTTTAAGCAGAGTGTGTGTCACGAAGCATGGCACATAAAAAGGTACATGTGTAGGTGTATGAATGAGTGTGGGTTCTTTTCTCTATGAGTATGTGTGTGTAGATGATGGATGTGCCATCAGAGATTAACACAAAAGTCATTCTGGAGGATCAGAGAACTCGTGGGTTTGATATTGTGTGGTTGAAACAGCTCAGACGCTTCACTAAGAGGGAAATGGGTCGAATGCGTCTCCAATGGCTGATTCATACACTCAAAATATAATACACTTGTAAGAAAATAGGGTGAATTAAAATAGGTTTAATAGAAAATTCGTTTTTTTTTTTTTTTTACTGTATAGAACTCATAGAATTGAAAACAGGCAGAAATGTCTGCCAATCACAACATCAGTTATTTGAAAAAAATAGAATGCTATAAATATGACCAGAGGTCAATACTGATAATTGCCAAAAATACCGATAATATTAATATAATATAATAATAATATAAATAATATAAAAATGTCCAGTAATACCAGCATTGGCAATATATTGGTCAACCATTGGTTATAGTTTGTAGCCTTTTCGAAGTTCTTCTGTTTGGTTGGTAAGTGTAGTTAGCGGGACTTTTATTTTGACAATGCTGAGAATTTCTGATTGCAGATGCTCATGAGCTCTCATTCTCCATCTTCATTAGTTTCTTGTTCTAAAATGCTACAATACTCTGCATTGAGCAAATACGCAACTTAAACAAGTCTTTGAATATCTAATAAATATTTAATGCCACAAATCTCGCAAACTTCTGCAAATTCAGCTGTTAGATCTTACATAGCCTGCATAAAATACATATAGGCTACTCTGTGCATGACAGTCTGAATTGTATGTGGACTTTGAATCCCTGATCTCAAATTTGCTGCTATGTAATATTTACTGTTTGCTGTATTTAAAATTAGCACTACCTGGTCTTTGAGAAAATACCACACAGACGTATATCTTATTGTGAAAAATTCATCCATGTATGATTCCTTTTTATTCATTTATTTAAATTTTTATTCAAAAAGTCATAACTGGATCTTTCGGTGAAACAACAGACTTTTCTGTCATGATGTATGCCGGATCAGTCATTTAGCACAAACCCCACCCCTCCACAATCGAGTACAATTGAGTGCAATGCCCACATTTATCCTGTCCAATAATCTTTTTATGTGCCACCCATGTATCCTACACAGACACATATTGAACATGTAAACTAATTTCAGTAAGCCTTTGTTTGGATTTAGCATTATGTTGCTAGGCTAACTAGCTCCACAAGTACCCTTGTACAACAATCTGTAGCTGTAAGAAAAGAAACCACACAATTCAATTAACTATCCCAATACTAACAAGGGACTTCAGAGAAAATAAAATAAAACAAAAGCTGTAGCGGAGTGTGGTGTGAGAGAGACTGGATGAAAGGCACGACAAGCCAAAACAGATTCAGTGAGAGGCTGACAGTGCGAGTGGATACACACTGACAGACTGTCACCTACTCTGTGGTGCCTCTTACAAGATGAGCTGGTGTGTGGCTATAACTGGCAGGGCAACTGTGAGACACAGAATCGGGATATAAAGGCAGCTATCTGGTGAATGATGTCGCTGTTCGGCTCGTTTTATTTTCTCATATGTGCTTCACATCCATCATGCACAGACACATGACATCTAAACTTATTCTAGTTAGCATATGTTTGGATTGACTTCTCGGATTGTCTTGCCTTAAAAGTTTTAGCCTTGCTGTAAATCTATAGTCATACTATAGTCAACAATTTCTTCTCTTCTGTGTCAGTCTTTCTCACGCATTCACGATCAGGGGTGCCACTATGGTTACCGGGCACCCTGAACATCATATTGACTCAGGGGTTCCTTCCCCCCGAAATTTTTGAATAAAATTTTGTTTTTCTTTTCTTTGCACACAAAAATTATTTTTGTAGCTTCGTAACATTATGGTTGAACCACTGATGTGACATGGGCTATTTTAACAATGTCCTTCCTACCTTTCTGGGTCATGAACGTGTCAGTTGCGTTGCGGTCTATGCTTTCAGAAACCTCTCGGATTTCATCAATGTAAGATTCTAGAATAGATAGAATATCTTAATTTGTGTTCTGAAGATGTACAAAGTTCTTATGGGTTTGGAACGACATGAGGGTGAGTAATAAGTGATAGAACTTTCATTTTTGGGTGAACTATCCCTTTAATGGCTAAATGTGTGGTCACAGTTATCATTGTTCAGCAAATTCCAGTCATATCAATAGCAAACCATGCAATTGGGTCCAAGCAAATGTTGCCATGTTGAGCTGTGCTTTAAACATTATTTAAACAAATAGACAATGGGCCTTATTCACCAAAACTTTGCTGAAATTTCACTAATATGACCCTATCTTAGGACAGAAAAAGACAAAATGTAGTAGTCATCAGAATTTGTTGCACTCCCAAAAGTTTTTTTATATAGACTTAATACTTAAAATAAGTATAAAAATATCACCACCAAATACATATGGAAAGTCCCTTTGGATCACATGAGAGACTTTTTCTAAATCTACAGTGTGGCTAACAGTGGTGTTATTCATGATCCACTTTAATCACTGAAGAGATTTCTTATAGAAGATGGCCTCTAAAGAGCCCACAGGCACATTAAAAATAAACAAGTACAATAAAGGAAGATAAGATAAAGGGATGCTTTGGAAAGATGAACCAACCACCCCAAGAGGGATGGAGGCAGATCGTTTACAATGCAGAGTTTTTCAGTCCTCTGTGTCTAAACTAGCAGAATATCATTCAAACACCCAAGATGCAACCATTCAAAGACATACTAATTATGCATGCTGAAAAGAATAAGTACCCAAAGGGAAAAAAAAAAAAACCATCACAAATGAGCTTTAATTTTCTCCTAAACAATAAAATGGAGACTTTTTGTCAACATCTCCTGTTTCTCATTTCTCATATAGAGTTTCTGATTTATAACGTATATGAGCAACCACTGAGCAATAACATCTGGGTATAAGGATATGGTTAGGAACAGAATGTTTAAAAGATCTAGACACAAACTAAGAAATCTATGAAACGGTGTAGATCGGGGCTCCTCAAATCTGGACCTCGAGATCCACTTTCCTGCAGAGTTTAGCTGTAACCCTAATCAAACACACCTGAACATGCTAATCAATGTCTTCAGGATCATTAGAAAATCACAGACAGATGAGTTTGATCAGGGTTGGAGCTAAACTCTGCAGTGGATTGGACCTCCAGGGTAAGATTTGAGGAACCCTGGTGTAGATTCTCTTTGTGGCAATCTTGTTTATCTCTACTGTGATTGATCTGTGGTCAGTGTTTTGGGCACAGAGACCTCAACAGATCAATTCCTATTTGTAGGGTATTTATGACTACATTTAAACAGAACAAATGCATCCCAAATCCAAAAGCTACCATCCAAACCATAAAGGCCCCGATATACTTCAAACGAAGTTCGTTTTCATTCTTCGTTTGGGGGCAAAAAGAAGTTTGAAAAGGCTGAACGACGGTATACTGTTTTCGAACAGTCCAACACTCTTGTGCTGCTGGAGGCGGGGTGTAGATTAATGTAAACATGTGTTTCGTGACACTCACGCATATGCCTTAAACACAACAACGATGCAATGATGGTGTATCTAGGTCTTTTATTAAACTGGATAAATTATTACACGTTTTTATATTTTACGTGGTGTCATGTTAAAATTGATAAAAACAAAGGTTTATTATTGTATGTTTTTTTGGCATTTCATTTATTGTATACCTTTTAAATTCGCTTATTGAAAGAACAACAACAGCAGCAGCAGCAGTATGGTGTAACATTTATTTGAAACACATGTATTTGGTATTTGCTACATTAGATCTTTACTCTTTCGTTTCATTCTTTTCGTGGCTTTGGAAAACTTGCATCTGATGTTTCTCTACATTGCTTTTTGCATAACTCTGGGTCGTCGACACCAAGTTTCGTTGCAATTGCTTTCTGGGAATTAAATGCTTTCTCTGAATCTTTAAAGTCTCTCCATGAGTGATCGTATAGGTGCGGAAATATTTGTGGCAGCTCAGCTATTCGACATAGTGTATTTATGTTGCTAGTGACTTGGAGATGTTATTCTCCTGCCTGACCTTCGTTGAATGAGAAATGAACCGGGTAAAAAATAAAATTAAAATAAAACTAAATAAATAATTAAAAAAACAACTGCCGAAACGAACTCAAAACAAACTTCGTTTTGGCCTGATTTTGTTCGAAATGACTTCATATCAGTTCGTTCTTCGATTTCGTTTGAAGTATATCGGGGCCTTAATAAAGAAGTCAGTCAGGGTTCTATTAATAATTTACATGAATAAAATCAATAAGTGCTTCAACATATGATGTATTATATTATTTTTTTATGAATTATGAATTTATAACAACCCATTATCACTGGTAGTTTTTCTTACATATACGTAAGAAATATGTAACACATTCTTACAATAGTTCTGGCCCTAAATGCCATGCTTAACCAGTGCAAAAAAATGTATTATGTTCAATAATGCTCTGCGAAGATCATTGTCTGATTTGCATTTGACCTCTAAGGAAACTGACACTGGTGACTGGATCTGTTCACTGTGTTGAATTTTTCTAGCATAAAAACACATATTTTATACATTTTCTGCTTGAATTAATCAGAAAAAAACTGTACAGTCATGGCCAAAAATATTGGCACCCTTGGTAAATATGATCAAAGAAGGCTGTGAAAATTTATCTGCATTGTTAATCCTTTTGATCTTTTATTTAAAAAAAATCACAAAAATCTAACCTTTCATTGGATTATAAGAATTTAAAATGGGGGGGAAATATCATTATGAAATAAATGTTTTTCTCAAATACACGTTGGACACAATTATTGGTACCCTTAGAAATTCTTACGAGTAAAATGTAAGAATTTCCAATCAAAATAAAATGTTATGAAACTGCCTGGAAGAGGACGTGTGTCTATATCGTCCTAATGCACGGTGAGAAGGAGAGTTTGAGTGGCTAAAGACTCTCCAAGGACCACAGCTGGAGAACTGCAGAAAATAGTTGAGTTTCGGGGTCAGAAAACCTTTAAAAAAAAAATTGTCAAACAGCACCTACATCACCACATGTTGTTTGGGAGGGTTTCAAGAAAAATTCTCCTAGCTCATCCAGAAACAAACTCCAGCATATTCAGTTATCAGACACAACTGGAACTTCAAATGGGACTGGCTTCTATGGTCAAATGAAAATAAAAAAAATGAGCTTTTTAGCAGCTTTTTACCCCCTGTCCAACGCCCCTGGATTTAAGCATCCATAAATCGCCTCAAAAAACAACATATTTCAAAGGGACTTTATGTGCACTCTCAAAGCTTCTCAAAACATAGTTTCTAAAAACTTCTCACATCCAACTTGATGTTTTTGTAGCTTTTGTAGCGTTTGCCTATACCACACCCTCTTGAATCGCTGTTGCCCTTTATCAAAACACTTCATATCCTCTTTCATCATCACTCTGACACCAGAGAGATCTCCCTCTCTACAAAAGTTTAGAACAAAGATCACAGACGTTTCTCTCAATCCTCCGCTTTGTAGCTTCTTACAACCTACACTATGATGACATTAAACAGTACAGAATATGTTCCCTTCGAGACCATCATCAAAGTTGTGATCTCACAAGATTCTTATGCTAGGTTTTGTGCAGAAAAAATATAGATCTATTAATCTTCTGTGTCAATATGGACAACACTTCAAAATGTAGGCACATGAACTTTGTTTTAGATATATCTGATGGTCTGACACTGTACTCTGGAGGAAATTAAACTAAATAGGACTTCCTTGTAAGCTGAAATTCAGTGCAGACAGCAATTCACAACAAAGAAGGCTGTCACACTTTGCCCACTTTTTTCTCTGTCTATCACAGGATCCCTAAGGGAATTAGGACTGCTAGACAGCATTCAGTGTGAGCGTGTCTGACGTTACATTTCCGACGCGTGCTTGTGGTGTTCAGTCAATCACAATGCACTGGGTCAGTTGGCCAATCAGAGCAGATTGCACTTGTTCGAAGGAGGGGCTTTGTAGAAAACTACGCGTTTGAGAGAGGCGGGGCATAGAGGAACTACAATAATGCACAGTATTTGAAAAATAATGTGTTTTTTGAACATTAAAGCATGTCAACATATTCTGTTACACCAAATAATGATCTTTAAAATAGCATCATATGACCCATTTAATAGACACTACTTAGCATCACCGGATGTATATAACGAGTGGAAAATCAAGTGTTGATTTTGGTAAATCTACTTTGGTAAAGTAGGCCAAATAGCAGGTGGGAAGTGTTGAATTTAAACTCTCAAAAATGTCATTGCTGATGTTAGGAAAATCCCTTATTATGGAATGTACATCAAAGGGGGCATGATTATTTGTATTAATTAGTATTAAATTGCACTATATAAATGTATTAAACTGACAGCTATAGTTTTAATTGCGATCTACACCAAAAGTCAGAGACAGCATTAAAGAACTGGAGGTCTTTCTATCATAAACAAAAACTCATGCTGTGCATAAGCCAGTGTTTGTGCTGTATGGATATATTTTACAATTACATAGTCTAATTGAGCTGAGCAAACCTAGAACTAAATCCAAATTGGAAATCAGCACCACCGTCCCTAGAAGCACGAGACACAATCCAGCAAGGAGGCAATATTTCATCCAATAATAGTTCAGCATCTGGCCTGAGCTCTGTCGCAATTGGCTGCTGGACCAAAGCAGATGTACTCGCAGCCCCAGATACACACAGTAGCTAGGTTCCATGGCATTCTGGGTAAATGGAGATAAACAGTGTGGTGATGTCTGGTGTGGTGGCCTGACACAGCACTGTGAAGCTAACAGCAGGGGAGCTGTCAACATATTAGTCCTCCCACATCCCAGCAAGAAACACACCAACACAGAGAAACATCCCTCTGAGCGCACGTCTACCTGCC
Organism: Onychostoma macrolepis; assembly: GCF_012432095.1. Lineage (NCBI taxonomy): Eukaryota > Metazoa > Chordata > Actinopteri > Cypriniformes > Cyprinidae > Onychostoma > Onychostoma macrolepis. The sequence goes on along the minus strand of NC_081178.1, from coordinate 16,793,058 downwards.
AGACAGTCAAATACACAAACACTGTCTCACAAAAATGTCACTATGCCTGTTTAGTTTGCATTTTTTGGTTTATCGCAATTTACTGTTTAATTAGCAGCGTCTGCTAAGGTAAACCTCCTTCTTACTATTGCTAAATATGAAACTTTGCCACATGACTTGTCCTGCAATGTTTGTGCTACGAATATGAATTATATCTCAAATTGTGCAGCCTAATGAGTAGAGGTGTTCATTTACTGTGAAAACAGACTAATGAGTCTTGCTTGAAAGATCATAAAATATGTGGGGAAAACCTACAGTATGGATTTGCCATCAGGAGGATTCCAAGCCATGTCAAATGACAGACTATAAAGAGACTTTAGACTTGGGCTTGTAAGACACCACCTATCAACAACCCAGAACAGCCTAGCAACCACCTAGAAACTACAGAGAACATTTTAGCAACCACCCAGAATACCCCAGTAACCACCTAGAAACCAAAGAGAACACCCAATCAACTACAAGAACACCCAGCAACCACAGAAAAAACACCCAGAACAACCTAGCAACCATCAAGAAACTACAGAGAACATCCTAGCAACCACCCAGAACACCCCAGCTACCACCTAGAAGCCACTTAGAAAACAATGGCAACTACCCAGAAACCACAAAGAACACCAAACAACCACCAGCACACTAAGCAACCACCTAGTGACAACACAGTAGACGCTAGCAACCACCCAGAACACCATAGCAATCACCAACAAACCATCCAGGACACACTAGCAACCACCCAGAATACCCCAGCAACAACATAGAAACCAAGAACACCTAGCAACCACCAGAAAACCCTAGCAACCACCTAAAAAACACCCAGAACACCCTAGCAACCACCTAGAAACCAAAGAGTACACCCAATCAACTACATAGAAACCAAGAACACCAAGCAACCACCTAAAAACCACACAGAACACCCTAGCAACCAAGGAGAACACCCAATCAACTACCTACAAACCAAGAACACCAAGCAACTACCTAGCAACCACCCAGAACACCCTAGCAACCATGTGATAACATACAAAGAACTATACTTAGCAACCGCATAACTGCAATAATTTCCAATCTGAACTGAAACAGTCACACTGGCAACAATTCACTGTAGTGGTGAGATTTACATGAACAACACCACTGAAAAATGTTATAATGCATTTATTCATTTTCAAAACGATACATTGAGAAGTTGCTATTAGCACTATGGTCTTTAATTAAATCCACTCATTTTTCATACAGATTTTTGAAATGAAATACATTGATTATAAGTCTTTTGGAAACCCTGAAGTAAGCATTTCAACATTTGGCTGAACATACGGTTTACTAGACAAACGTCTCGTCATCAATGTCTCCAGGGAAAGCATGCGTCTGGATCTGCTGTCCTGTGTCAAAGGGTTAACTGGTCCTGCAAAATGCAATAAACTCTTAACAACCTGTTGGCGTTTACAAGCTCACCCCCATAACAGACATTTAAAGGGTTAAAATCCCAAGGGCGAATCTGATTATACGAGTTTACCCCCGCTTATGAATGATTCATATTTTATGATAATGAGCTATGAATAGAAAAATCGAAAGCATTTGGTGTTGCTCTCAGGGCATATAAATATATGCAGCCGATTATCAGTGATATCTTGTCCCCCGTGGGCTGAAATATGCCAGTCCAGGAGGCGATTTCGGACTGTAAAAGAAAATGAAGAGAGAAAAAAAGTGTCTGTTTCTGGATGAGAATGATTAGGAAGGAATCATTTGAACACTGGCAGCTACATTTCGATGGCTTTTAACCCAGTGGGAGATATTATTTTCTTTCCTGAAATTAGCAGTGTTTTATTATTAGATTCTTCTACTAATGACTTAATCTATTTATATCTAATATATACTTACGTAAGCCATGGAACAACATAACAGAATATCAAATGAAACATAATTATGTGCAAGACTAAAAAAAAATGGCTCACTTGATACTGTAAAAACATTAATCCATGAAAAGTTGATTAATAAATACAATCAGCTAGCGCTATGCAAAAAAGAGACAGCAACTAATAATGAATGTGTCTCAACTTGTCAGACTTATCGTAATTATGAGAAGACAACAGAAAATCTACTCTGAGCTGTTCAAATTCTCATCATTGGTTTCTATGGCTACATTCAAAATGGCAAAATGTTTTTTTTGATGACAGGAAAATGTCTTTGCTACATTAATTCACCTTTAGGGTCTTCTAAAATATTTAAGAACAAGTCAGTAAATATATCAGCTATAAAAATACAGAAAGATTAGCTATAATAAACTTACATATTAAGGTATTTTACTACTTTTTAGATAATGTCTTGATAGTTAAGGGTGAAAAATTCAGATTTTACAATGTGTAATCATGAGTTTGGTGGTTTTTAATACAATTTAGTGAGTAACTGTACTCTTCTAACCTTGCCATGTTTTTACATACTCGGTGGGTACTCTAATTTTGTGTAGTTTATTACAAATTTTTCCATTATAAGTAAAGAATGGAAGAAAAAAAAGAAAAATCACCCAAGCTGTGAAGAGGCCCCCAATCGTGAGATAACATATGGCAAGAAAGAATGTGAAAAATGTGGGAAGAAACCACATACTGATCCAAGTAAGTTGCTGACTGTTTTTTTTTTTTTTTTTTTTACATTTATGAACAATATGGACACAAAAAAATGGATAGTTTACCCAAAAAGAACAGTTTTACAATCATTTACTCTCTCTGAGTAGATGTCCAGGCTCAGAACAAACACAAAAGCACCATAAAAATATTGGAAAACTGGTCCATGGTACTGGTAATTCCCATTTGTGACCACAATTCAGACTGGTTTTATGAACTAAATCAACTGCTTAATTGAAGAGATCTGATTGATTCATTTACAAAACAGACAAATCTCACAATGGCAGAAGGTTCATTTTAGGTTAATAATTCTTTTAAAGGCCCAGAAAACAGTTTCCGGTTACATTATATTTTAAGGTGCAACTGTCAGTGTAATTACACAAATAAGTACTGAGCAATAATTTACAAAATGTACTTATAGGGTTAGGGCTTTCAATGCATAATTTTATTGTAAGGTGTCCTTGTTTCACGTTACATGTTGTTACTATTATAATTAAGTAACCCTAAGCCTAACCCTAATCCTGACCATATAGTAAGTTAGTAGTAGTTAATTAATATTACTCAGAACTTAATTGTATAATAACACTGTAACAAGGATACCTTAAAATAAAGTGTAACCCATGATCTACTATATAGAAAGCACACGTAACATAAATAACAAGGGCACTGTAAAATAGTGTTACCCAATTTTAACAACAACCACTTACACTTCCTGAATCTTCAGAGCAACAGCATCACTCAAGAACAGACGCAGAAGGTACAAGCGAGTGTATCGCAGGAAAGGCCACTCTCATTACAGCTTGCTAATTTTACCTCTTGACGCACACTCTTGACATGCTGACAATAGCAGGAACGGAGGCTGCCGAAGGAAGGATGTGTTGTGGTGTATTTCGTGCATTGTGAGGGGCTTCCTAACACTTTACGTTAAGAAGCCAAAGGACGCAGCTGCAGAAATAAGAGTGTGTATGCTGAAAAAGATGAGGGCACTGATGAATAACCACTAAAGATCAATAAAACAAACAGGAAAGAGAAAGAAAAAAGTAGTGTTAAGTACTGTAGAGGAGAAAACGGTTTAAAGTTTACAAAACCAAGTGCGTTTTGCTGTGTCATCTATTATGATACTTTATCCTCCAGTAACCCAAAGCTAATGCAATACTGTAAAACATCACAATATATGTGTGCATGTCACTGTCCCTGCTGTCAGTCGTGACCTTTCCCTGTACAAACAGTGGTAGATAAATTATGGCCATGACATTTCAATGTAGAGCAGCCTGGGCAACTTTATTAGATAACAGCACTGGACACTACAGCCACAGCAGCTGCTGAATCAGGTCCTCAGGTGATGGGGTAAAATTTACCCCTGCGAGACGTAATAAAAGGGCACATGTGATTCATATCGGTGCTTATTACTGTGTGTGTGTGTGTGGAGAGAGACAGGTAACTGCTTGTGTCGTTGAGAAGTTTATGAATAGTTGTTATTTAGAGGGATGATTAAAGCTATAGGGCCGGATCCGTGGGGAGTTTCAGCTTTGTGACCGATCTTAGTGTTATTTAGTCAGCTATAACAGAGCATTTAGAGAGGGGATATAATTTTTTTTTTTATTTTTTTTTAAAGAGTGAGACATAAATAAACAGAGCTCGTGATCTAAAGGATGTGCAATTTCTCTGTCCGTCATATACTCTGATAAAATTATATTTATTTATATATATATATATATATATATATATATATACACACACACACACAGTGGGTACGGAAAGTATTCAGACCCCCTTAAATTTTTCACTCTTTGTTATATTGCAACCATTTGCTAAAATCATTTAAGTTCATTTTTTTTCCCTCATTAATGTACACACAGCACCCCATATTGACAGAAAAACACAGAATTGTTGACATTTTTGCAGATTTATTAAAAAAGAAAAACTGAAATATCACATGGTCCTAAGTATTCAGACCCTTTGCTGTGACACTCATATATTTAACTCAGGTGCTGTCCATTTCTTCTGATCATCCTTGAGATGGTTCTACACCTTCATTTGAGTCCAGCTGTGTTTGATTATACTGATTGGACTTGATTAGGAAAGCCACACACCTGTCTATATAAGACCTTACAGCTCACAGTGCATGTCAGAGCAAATGAGAATCATGAGGTCAAAGGAACTGCCTGAAGAGCTCAGAGACAGAATTGTGGCAAAGCACAGATCTGGCCAAGGTTACAAAAAAATTACTGCTGCACTTAAGGTTCCTAAGAGCACAGTGGCCTCCATAACCCTTAAATGGAAGACGTTTGGGACGACCAGAACCCTTCCTAGAGCTGGCCGTCCGGCCAAACTGAGCTATCGGGGGAGAAGAGCCTTGGTGAGAGAGGTAAAGAAGAACCCAAAGATCACTGTGGCTGAGCTCCAGAGATGCAGTCGGGAGATGGGAGAAAGTTGTAGAAAGTCAACCATCACTGCAGCCCTCCACCAGTCGGGGCTTTATGGCAGAGTGGCCCGATGGAAGCCTCTCCTCAGTGCAAGACACATGAAAGCCCGCATGGTGTTTGCTAAAAACACCTGAAGGACTCCAAGATGGTGAGAAATATGATTCTCTGGTCTGATGAGACCAAGATATAACTTTTGGCCTTAATTCTAAGCGGTATGTGGGAAGAAAACCAGGCACTGCTCATCACCTGTCCAATACAGTCCCAACAGTGAAGCATGGTGGTGGCAGCATCATGCTGTGGGGTGTTTTTCAGCTGCAGGGACAGGAAGACTCATCTAATTAAGATGTAACTGTTTACACATTGACACTGCTGGTAGGAAAAATCAGATAAATGGTGACGTGCAGTGGTTAGAAAATGTAGCAATTAGTTACTGACCCTTTTGTTCTAGAAAATAAGCCATGGCAAAGAGGGATGACTGATTTTATGCACTGAGTAAAGCCAACTGAAAACCTACCTTTTGTCTTGCAGCCATGAATGGGTCAGCCTGGAAGCAACTGTTCTAAAGTTGTGGTAAAATGTGAAGGAACATTTTTTTTTATTAGTGGGGGAGGGTGTAGTCATATAGATTAAAATACTCTTGTTATTTATATGTTATGGTTATTATGTATTGTTGGTTACCATTTATTAGATGTTTATGTTGATATCACTTAAACCTGCGAATACTGGCGGGTGACGCTAGGGGGTAGTGGTGAGCCGCAGCGCGTTTCACTTGTTGACCAGAAGAAGTCACACTGCCAGCTATTTCAACACTGTGATACAGAAAGCAATCTAATTGTTGTCTCTGTTGAATTTGCAGGTAAGAGAAGTGATGTGACATCATAACTAGTGTTTAATTAAAGTCGATGAGTTAGTTTGATGCTTTTGTGTTATGGAATTAATAAGAATGACCGCGTCCGCGCACCCGCGGCGGGAGTGCGGCCTGTTCGCCCGCGGCTCTGGATATGTTCGCCCGCGCTGCTTAGGCGGATGTCGCGCGGGAGATCGCGGCTTGTAAATGAGAATGTTTGAATGAGATTGTTTCAATGCAATGCTTTAGTAAAGAGAGTTTATAGTTATAACGTTAAATAGTGCTTGCAGAGTTAGTAATTGTCAATTGAGCTTTATAAGCGTAGTACTGAAAGGTTAATGTCATGTTTATTAGGTGGAATGCACTGTTTTAATTTTCTGAGACTATGCTTCATAATAGATAGATGTGTAATGAGTATTGAAAGAGAGCGTTTTCACTTGTTGACCAGAAGAAGTCACACTGCCAGCTATTTCAACACTGTGATACAGAAAGCAATCTAATTGTTGTCTCTGTTGAATTTGCAGACTTTACAGTGTGTGACAGAAATAAAAACTATATGTGCCACCAGAAAAACAGCCTCTTCTGATGTGTGCAACATTTACCCAAAAAGAACAGTTTTACAATCATTTACTCTCTCTGAGTAGATGTCCAGGCTCAGAACAAACACAAAAGCACCATAAAAATATTGTAAAACTGGTCCATGGTACTGGTAATTCCCATTTGTGACCACAATTCAGACTGGTTTTATGAACTAAATCAACTGCTTAATTGAAGAGACCTGATTGATTCATTGACAAAACCGACAAATCTCACAATGGCAGAAGGTTCATTTTAGGTTAATAATTCTTTTAAAGGCCCAGAAAACAGTTTCCGGTTACATTATATTTTAAGGTGCAACTGTCAGTGTAATTACACAAATAAGTACTGAGCAATAATTTACAAAATGTACTTACAGGGTTAGGGCTTTCAATGCATAATTTTATTGTAAGGTGTCCTTGTTTCACGTTACATGTTGTTACTATTATAATTAAGTAACCCTAAGCCTAACCCTAATCCTGACCATATAGTAAGTATATTTAGTTAATTAATATTACTCAGAACTTAATTGTATAATAACACTGTAACAAGGATACCTTAAAATAAAGTGTAACCCATGATCTACTATATAGAAAGCACACGTAACATAAATAACAAGGGCACTGTAAAATAGTGTTACCCAATTTTAACAACAACCACTTACACTTCCTGAATCTTCAGAGCAACAGCATCACTCAAGAACAGACGCAGAAGGTACAAGCGAGTGTATCGCAGGAAAGGCCACTCTCATTACAGCTTGCTAATTTTACCTCTTGACGCACACTCTTGACATGCTGACAATAGCAGGAACGGAGGCTGCGAAGGAAGGATGTGTTGTGGTGTATTTCGTGACAGTGAGGGGCTTCCTAACACTTTACGTTAAGAAGCCAAAGGACGCAGCTGCAGAAATAAGAGTGTGTATGCTGAAAAGATGAGGGCACTGATGAATAACCACTAAAGATCAATAAAACAAACAGGAAAGAGAAAGAAAAAGTAGTGTTAAGTACTGTAGAGGAGAAAACGGTTTAAAGTTTACAAAACCAAGTGCGTTTTGCTGTGTCATCTATTATGATACTTTATCCTCCAGTAACCCAAAGCTAATGCAATACTGTAAAACATCACAATATATGTGTGCATGTCACTGTCCCTGCTGTCAGTCGTGACCTTTCCTGTACAAACAGTGGTAGATAAATTATGGCCATGACATTTCAATGTAGAGCAGCCTGGGCAACTTTATTAGATAACAGCACTGGACACTACAGCCACAGCAGCTGCTGAATCAGGTCCTCAGGTGATGGGGTAAAATTTACCCCTGCGAGACGTAATAAAAGGGCACATGTGATTCATATCGGTGCTTATTACTGTGTGTGTGTGTGTGGAGAGAGACAGGTAACTGCTTGTGTCGTTGAGAAGTTTATGAATAGTTGTTATTTAGAGGATGATTAAAGCTATAGGGCCGGATCCGTGGGGAGTTTCAGCTTTGTGACCGATCTTAGTGTTATTTAGTCAGCTATAACAGAGCATTTAGAGAGGGATATAATTTTTTATTTATTTTTTTAAAGAGTGAGACATAAATAAACAGAGCTCGTGATCTAAAGGATGTGCAATTTCTCTGTCCGTCATATACTCTGATAAAATTATATTTATTTATATATATATATATATATATATATATATATATATACACACACACACACACACACAGTGGGTACGGAAAGTATTCAGACCCCTTAAATTTTTCACTCTTTGTTATATTGCAACCATTTGCTAAAATCATTTAAGTTCATTTTTTCCTCATTAATGTACACACAGCACCCCATATTGACAGAAAACACAGAATTGTTGACATTTTTGCAGATTTATTAAAAAGAAAACTGAAATATCACATGGTCCTAAGTATTCAGACCCTTTGCTGTGACACTCATATATTTAACTCAGGTGCTGTCCATTTCTTCTGATCATCCTTGAGATGGTTCTACACCTTCATTTGAGTCCAGCTGTGTTTGATTATACTGATTGGACTTGATTAGGAAAGCCACACACCTGTCTATATAAGACCTTACAGCTCACAGTGCATGTCAGAGCAAATGAGAATCATGAGGTCAAAGGAACTGCCTGAAGAGCTCAGAGACAGAATTGTGGCAAAGCACAGATCTGGCCAAGGTTACAAAAAAATTACTGCTGCACTTAAGGTTCCTAAGAGCACAGTGGCCTCCATAACCCTTAAATGGAAGACGTTTGGGACGACCAGAACCCTTCCTAGAGCTGGCCGTCCGGCCAAACTGAGCTATCGGGGGAGAAGAGCCTTGGTGAGAGAGGTAAAGAAGAACCCAAAGATCACGGTGGCTGAGCTCCAGAGATGCAGTCGGGAGATGGGAGAAAGTTGTAGAAAGTCAACCATCACTGCAGCCCTCCACCAGTCGGGGCTTTATGGCAGAGTGGCCCGATGGAAGCCTCTCCTCAGTGCAAGACACATGAAAGCCCGCATGGTGTTTGCTAAAAAACACCTGAAGGACTCCAAGATGGTGAGAAATATGATTCTCTGGTCTGATGAGACCAAGATATAACTTTTTGGCCTTAATTCTAAGCGGTATGTGGGAAGAAAACCAGGCACTGCTCATCACCTGTCCAATACAGTCCCAACAGTGAAGCATGGTGGTGGCAGCATCATGCTGTGGGGGTGTTTTTCAGCTGCAGGGACAGGACGACTGGTTGCAATCGAGGGAAAGATGAATGCGGCCAAGTACAGGGATATCCTGGACGAAAACCTTCTCCAGAGTGCTCAGGACCTCAGACTGGGCCGAAGGTTTACCTTCCAACAAGACAATGACCCTAAGCACACAGCTAAAATAACGAAGGAGTGGCTTCACAACAACTCCGTGACTGTTCTTGAATGGCCCAGCCAGAGCCCTGACTTAAACCCAATTGAGCATCTCTGGAGAGACCTAAAAATGGCTGTCCACCAACGTTTACCATCCAACCTGACAGAACTGGAGAGGATCTGCAAGGAGGAATGGCAGAGGATCCCCAAAACTTGTTGCATCTTTCCCAAAAAGACTCATGGCTGTATTAGATCAAAAGGGTGCTTCTACTAAATACTGAGCAAAGGGTCTGAATACTTAGGACCATGTGATATTTCAGTTTTTCTTTTTTAATAAATCTGCAAAAAATGTCAACAATTCTGTGTTTTTCTGTCAATATGGGGTGCTGTGTGAACACAGGAAAAAAAATGAACAAATGATTTTAGCAAATGGCTGCAATATAACAAAGAGTGAAAAATTTAAGGGGTCTGAATACTTTCCGTACCCACTATATATATATATATATATATATATATATATATATATATATATATATACATACATACATGTATATACAGTATCTCACAGAAGTGAGTACACCCCTCACATTTTTGTAAATATTTTATTATATCTTTTCATGTGACAACACTGAAGAAATGACACTTTGCTACAATGTAGCATAAAATAACTCAACACACAGCCATTAATGTCTAAACCGCTGGCCACAAAAGTGAGTACACCCCTAAGTGAAAATGTCCAAATTGGGCCCAATTAGCCATTTTCTCTCCCCAGAGTCATGTGACTCATTAGTGTTACAAGGTCTCAGGTGTGAATGGGGAGCGGGTGTATTAATTTGGTGTTATCGCTCTCACTCTCTCATACTGGTCACTGTAAGTTCAACGAGGCACCGCATGGCAAAGAACTCTCTGAGGATCTGAAAAAAAGAATTGTTGCTCTACATAAAGATGGTGTAGGCTATAAGAAGATTTCCAAGACCCTGAAACTGAGCTGCAGCATGATGGCCAAGACCATACAGCGGTTTAACAGGACAGGTTCCACTCAGAACAGACCTCGCTATGGTCGACCAAAGAAGTTGAGTACACGTGCTCAGCGTCATATCCAGAGGTTGTGTTTGGGAAACAGACGTATGAGTGCTGCCAGCATTGCTGCAGAGGGGTCAGCCTGTCAGTGCTCAGACCATACGCCGCACACTGCATCAAATTGGTCTGCATGGCTGTCGTCCCAGAAGGAAGCCTCTTCTAAAGATGATGCACAAGAAAGCCCGCAAACAGTTTGCTGAAGACAAGCAGACTAAGGACATGGATTACTGGAACCATGTCCTGTGGTCTGATGAGACCAAGATAAACTTATTTGGGTCAGATGGTGTCAAGCGTGTGTGGCGGCAACCAGGTGAGTAGTACAAAGACAAGTGTGTCTTGCCTACAGTCAAGCATGGTGGTGGGAGTGTCATGGTCTGGGGCTGCATGACTGGGGAGCTAAAGTTCATTGAGGGAACCATGAATGCCAACATGTACTGTGACATACTGAAGCAGAGCATGATCCCCTCCCTTCAGAGACTGGGCCACAGGGCAGTATTCCAACATGATAACGACCCCAAACACTTGCTAAAGAAGCTGAGGGTAAAGGTGATGGACTGGCCAAGCATGTCTCCAGACCTAAACCCTATTGAGCATCTGTACGGGCATCCTCAAACGGAAGGTGGCGCAGCTATGTGATGTCGACTCCAGTGACAACCTGTGAAGCTCTGGTGAACTCCATGCCCAAGAGGGTTAAGGCAGTGCTGGAAAATAATGGTGGCCACACAAAATATTGACACTTTGGGCCCAATTTGGACATTTTCACTTAGGGGTGTACTCACTTTTGTGGCCAGCGGTTTAGACATTAATGGCTGTGTGTTGAGTTATTTTGAGGGGACAGCAAATTTACACTGTTATACAAGCTGTACACTCACTACTTTACATTGTAGCAAAGTGTCATTTCTTCAGTGTTGTCACATGAAAAGATACAAAAATGTGAGGGGTGTACTCACTTCTGTGAGATACTGTATGTATAGATAGATAGATAGATAGATAGTGTGTATATATGTATATATGCATATGTGTGTGTATATATATATATTATTTTTAAAAGACATCTCTTATGCTCACCAAAGTGGCATTTATATTAAATCAAATAAAAAATACGGTAAAACAGCAATATTGTATATATACATACACATACATTTCCTATCTATCTATCTATCTATCTATCAATCCATCCATGGCAAAGGCTTCATTTATTTGATCAAAATGCAGTAAAAATAGCAATATTATGAAATATTATTAGAATGTAAACGCTGTAAATGTGTTACTGTCACTTTTGATCAGTTTAATGCAACCTTGTGAATGAAGTATTAATAAAAATAAAAAAATACTGACCCCAAACTTTTAAATGGTTTATTGAAACTAACTAAACTGTGATGTCCAAAGGCCAAACCCAACACTTGTCTGTCAGAAAGTCCATGATTTTTGCCAGCAAATATTATTTTCTGCAAATGTTTAACATAACTGAAAAAAAAAAAAAAAAGTAGTAGTAGGAAATTTCCTAACTGAATTAAACAGACGACACTGTTGAATGCAAAACAAATTAGTTCACTTCAAAATGAAATAAAATGTAAGTGAATTAAAAACAGATTCCGTAATTAACTGAAACTTCCTTAGAGCTTCAGCTCTGGGATTCCAATTAACAGATAAAAGTTCAGTCGGTGCACTCATTTCAGAAGAACAACTTTCTGTATTGTGTGTAGCAAGCTTTGCTGGTTAACTCACATTAACCCCAACATAACACTCAAATTCCCATCCTCAACAAAACATAAATCACGAGCACTGTCTGTCCTGTCTTAAAACCCCAAAGCAAACCCTTAATGATAATTTAATTCTTTGTCATTTGGCTAAATGATGAAAGAAGAAAAAAAAAAAAATCACAACCCAGGACTTGAGGGTCCACACCCTCATTATGACATCATCACGTCTGGGTCCTAAAACAAAGCAACGCTTCAAAGACTGTGTGGGCCCTGATTTGTGTCTTCTATCCTGACTGCTGTTATTAAACAGCTTTAGCGTGGATTAATGTCAAATCCACAACATCAATCTGACACCTCCGCCAGATGCTTATCTCACGAATAATGAAGCAATCAACATGACCACTCAGCCCGTTAATTATCCGATGCTAGCCTGGTCACTGGGGATGCTCTATAGCTAAAATATATGGTGGGGGAGGGGGTATGTTTATGTGTTTTCATGTGTATGCATACAGGCTTCAGTGAAGACAGCAGTTTAATTACACAAAAGACGGAGGGCTCTGGCAAGCCCCCATCAGTCACAAATGAATTAATGAATAGGTAAACAGTGACAGAGCATGGAGTGGCACGCTACGCTAACGTAGCTTTAGCTCACGCGTGATCACACCATAGAATCACTATTTATTAATGGGATTGAACTAACCAAAGATACTAACAGTGTGGAAGCCACAGGGATTATAATATCAACAGTGTAGCATCAGGCTAAGTACACTTAATAGCCCCAAGAGATAGTTGTCTTTAACTGTTTTTTTTTGTATAACATATCTTTATTGAGTTTTTTTACACAACATCCTTCCCCACAACTTACCCCAGACAGGTTAAATAAGTAAATAAAAAAATATCATACACTTCTTACATTCCATAACTTCACACATCTAAAGCATCTTCCATATCTCCATTTTTAACAAAGTCTAAAAACACCTCCCAGATTATAAAAAAATTCAAAGGGTTTCTTTCTTATTTACATATGTAAGTTTTTTCGAGAGCCAAACATGTTATTAAGTTTTTCAGCCATAGTCCAATGGAAGGACGATTGGTATTTTTCCAGCACAGGGCAATAGAACGTCTTGCTTGTAATAACACAAATCCACCAACTTTCGTTCTTTAGTGGACAAAGAGCAATCATCTTCATACATACTCAATACACATAATACGTCTTTAACTGTTTTTAATTGCCTGAAATATTAGCTATGTAAAAATGTAACATATTTTTAGAATGTAATGTTTGAATGGTCCATTACTGTATACAGTTTATTAGCCATAATACAAAAGAATTGCTTCTTGCAGGCTTTGTGGCACTTTCAAAGAGAAATGTTCCAAAATGGTGTTTAATGTTATCCAAAACAGGTTAATGTGAATTGTTGTAAGTATCGATAACAATAGTGTTAACAATAGTCAATTAAAACACATTTGTTACCCTGGACCACAAAACCAGTCTTAAGTGTAAATTTTTTCGAAATTGAGATTTAAACATCATCTGAAAGCTGAATAAATAAGCTTTCCATTGATGTATGATTTGTTAAGATCGGACAATATTTGGCCAAGATACAACTATTTGAAAATCTGGTATCTGAGGAATCTAAATATTTAGAAAATCGCTTTTAAAGTTGTCCAAATGAAGTTCTTAACAATGCATATTACTAATCAAAAATGAAGTTTTGATACATTTACGGTAAGAACTTTACAAAATATCTTCATGGAAATGATCTTTACTTAATATCCTAATGATTTTTGGCATAAAAGAAAAATTGATCATTTTGACCCATAAAATGCATTTTTGGCTATTGCTACAAATACACCCCAGCGACTTAAGACTGGTTTTGTGGTCCAGGGTCACATTTGCTGATGCAACCATGCCATTTTAGCTTGTTTCTACAAGCCTTTAAGCTCTTGTGACTCATGACTTGTGTTTCATAAGATTTGTAACCTGTGCAGTGCTGTACCAGGTGAGCTACCAAGCAAGTTTACTATTTCAGAATAGCAATACATATGAAGCTGATGCAAAAAAAAAAAAAATGTATCAGTTGTAAAAATGTTTTAAGGTTACGACATAATATTGTGCAAGGACCAAGCGAAATTAAGTCTTTATGAACTGATAATCTGCTAATCACAATTTGTGATTTTTTTGGTGCCACTAGTGTTTATTTCACCCAGAAACTGCCATAAATAATACAGTATACATTATTTTTGTTTGAATGGTTTAATATCAACTTTACACAGCTGCAACTTTAATAATTAGAATATTTTCACCAAAACAAGTCTTCGCTTATGACTTTTGATGGGAAATTTCTAAAGTGAATTACAGCCTGTTACATAGAGAAAGAATGTGTTGTCCAATATGACAGATTGCAGCAGAGTTGGGCGAGCAGAGCGAAATCAGCCAGAGAAAAACTCTGCCAGACAAAATGAATGTCAATGGCTTTGCTCTGCTCTGTTTATGGCTGGTCTAGTTAAATGTCAAAAGCTTTACCCTAGAGAGTATGTCCTCTCTCCAGACTGGTACTGAATTTGTAGGCACCTCACTTTCTCCTCTCTCTGTCTCTGTTTTATAACCGATGTTTCACATCCCATCCAATTTCTGAGCTTCTCAGTATATATCTACCCTGTGTTATTATTTCTTAAGTTTTAAGTGCTTTAATTTCAAATAAGCTCCCAGCAGTTCTCTTCATGGTCAACCATATTCAGCTATTATACAATCATTTCTCAGTCTGATAGACCTTTTTCTTTTTCAGGGTTCTTGCATGGCTGTAAATCTAAGAGATTTTAGAACTTTCAAAGTAAATACAAATAATCCAAAAAAAAATTTTATAAGATGAAGAACAGGAATTTTTTAGGTAGTTTACATTTATTAGACTAGCTAAAGTTGTGCTTACAGAAATGGCTTAGAAAGATTCATACAGGCACAGAGCTCTAACTAAATGCGAACTTTTAAAAATGTCTTGACAGTCAAATTCAGCACATTAGCAACAAATGACTCAATTCCACCAAAAATAAACATCGATTCAGCCGTTTGTGGCCCTTATTGATGGTCCCTTATCTGCAGTGAGTTGGCACTGACAAAGCAAATTCTGCAAACGCTTTAAGCTGTTTTATGACTCTTCCCAAACCAAAAGGAAATGCTAAGTCATCTCTTTTCTTTTGAGGGAGTCACCATTCAAGAGAGCAGATGCGTTAGCATAGGCTGAGCTCCAAAACGCCTGACGAAATGTATGAACCGAGGGAAACGTAACAAGGGAAATGTAGCCTAAACTCATATTTATAATTCATGAAGCAGAAAGAACCTGAGGTACTTCAAACAGGATCTTTGAACATGGATCCCAAGGCTCAATGAAATCATTAGTTGCATACTTGTGTAAGGTCGTGAAACATTGAAAAACATATGGGCGCAATAATAAATCAGTGTGAATCAAGGTGAATCAATGTGTGTCTCCCCAGCCAAAGCCTTACACTGTCATCTACACCTCTCGATTTTAATAACACTATGAAATAATATATGTGTACGGATTCAAAACAGCTGTGATTCAAACCATTGAATATCCAGCATGCTTTAAAGCTCATCATAAGTGCTTCACTGTATCCATGGTGATGCAGTTAGTACAGACAGATCTGCTCACACAGAAACATACACAGTTTCTCATTGCTGCTTTGAAAGTGTTATTTATTATAGTCAGCAGCCCTGCATATGGAAATTCATTTTCTCACCTGACGTTCCTCTCTCTATCTTATTCAATATTAATGTCATCTCACATTACCAGCCAGGTTTACCCTATCCGATAAAGAGAAGCTTTCTTAGGTGCATACAGCCATAATCATGCAGCTGCATACTCACAAACAGAATGAAAAACTGTGAAGGATGAGAGGAGAGAAAGAGTGAACAAGCAAATGGGAACAAAAGAAAAATTTTAGAACAGATTCTAGAGGAAAATAGAGTAGTGTAGCCAAGCAGTTAAAGATTTGGGGCAGGTTACTTAAAGATTGTAGGTTTAAATCCTTGGTTTGTGGAAATGAATCAAATAAAAACATAACGTAAAATAAAATAACATAACACAACACTAAAATAAAATAAAAGAGTAACACACCAAAGTTTAATATTGAGGAGTTATGAGTTTGTTAAAATCACTAAACAATAGTATAGTGTAACACCACTTATAAGAAGAATAGAATAATAATAGGGGATGAGCACACAAAACAGAATTAGAATTTCATAAACATTTACCCTTTAGGTCTCGCACATAAACAACAGGAACATATGCTTTTGGCATAACTCAAAAATAAGCCCCGACTCAGAGAGGTTGTATGAATTGATTAGATCTTCTCTTTGCACAAGCTGCAAAACAGCAGCACACTGACATAAAACAAAGCTTTTATCTCAAGCAAGCTCTCATTTACAGCAGGAGTCAGATATGGAATAAATCACAGTTTGCACTAAAAGAGATTTGGGACGCAAATCCAAAGGTGTCAAAACTAAATCTCAAGACAAAAATATCTGCAGTGAGACAAAACCACAGATTTATTGTAGGTCGTTTACACCTCGCATTAACTAAAATGAGGGTGTCTGGATATGAGTTTTATAGCAGGTCATGTACGATTGAAATTAAACTTGTTAATGTAATTTAATTATAAATGTACAATTAAGGTATGTAGTAATTAAGGTCACCTTACCTGATGTTGCATTCTGAAAGGACTAAATAATAAAAAACGTGGACAGGCAGAAAAAAAAAAAAAAAAAAGTTATGGTAGTTTAGTTATGATATTCGGCAAAGGTCAAAATATTTTGACCTTTGGCCTTTCTTATGAGGGTTTGTTGATTACTGACTACCTAGGAAAGTGTGACAAAAGAGAAATAAAAAAAAAAACAAAGACAGGAAGACAGCTTGAAAGGGGACCTGTGATGACCTGTAATTTGAACCTAGTGTTCGGACTAGTTTACCCGACACCAATGGCTCTTTCTCTTTTCCTTGCTTGTCTTTTCCTTCCTTATCTGATAGCGAAAATAAACATTGAAGATCAAGATGTTCAAAACCATGTCCAACATGAATTAATTTTTTTTTGCTTTTGCTACATAACTAGCTAGATTGAACACTAGGGTCAGTCTCTGATGAGTTTACTAACCATCAGATGCATAATGCGCACAAAAAAGACTGAAATCATCAGCTCCAATCTGATTGGCTGGCTTGGAGGCAGTTATTAGCAAGTATGCTGGATGCACACAAATATCATGTGGTATCATGGATTTCCAATTTAACTGCCCTTAAATATCGCGTAAAAACAATCCAAACAGTGGTAGTTGTTGACATGTTTACATGTTCTAGACCAGAATGCAAACATCTGGCTCTTCCAAAATAATGAAAATTTGACATAATAAAACAAGATCACATTAAGCCAGTTTTACGAAAACAGATTTCTGAAAGCTTAAGCAAACCCCCCACTGCTCGGCAGATGAGATTCATTTAATCAGAGGTACATCAGGACTATCAGCTTTTCTGTCTTTCACATTAAACTCTAGATCTAACAAGACAAAATGATCAAAAAGTCTAATGTGTTCAATGACGCTTGTTATTTGGATGAAGCAGAATTTGCAAAGGTGGAGGACAGAGAGAACAATGTTTGTTTTTTCTTAAAGTACTTAATGTGAGCGTCCAATTTAACGGTGTCTTAATAGGCTTAAGTTAGTGATCAAGTTGGTGTTGATACTTGAAATAAAGTCTTAATACAAAGCCCTTAAGAGCGTATTAGGATCTCTTTTAAGAATTTAAAGAGGCCTGATTACTCCAAACTAATTTTCTTTAAAAGAAATTAATACATTTTTGTTTTTTTCAGCAAGGGTGCATCAAATTGATCTAAAGTCACAGTAAAAACATTCATAATGTTACAAAAACAAAAAAAAGGAAAGAATGGGTTTATGTAAACCATTATCAAATGGTTGTGTTATATTACCAGAATATCATTGTTCTAAATCAATTTAAACATCACATGAGCGTAAAGCTTGTAAAACTTGTCAAGCAACAGACATTACAAAATCAGAAAAAATCATGGCAACATTTTATCTAGTGAATCTATTTATGCTGATTTTGATGATGATATTAATCATAATAATATAGAGAGAATTGTATATTTTTGAGAATTTGCACAATTTGCTTTATAAAATTTTATTTCTTATTTCAATTTTGGGATGAAATATGACTAACATTTTGTGAGATTCAACCATGAAGAAAGACATTTTAGTGAAAACCACTGATGTAATTCACTAGAAATCTTCACAACCATTACAAATAACCAAAAAACTGCAAACCAACCCATTTCTTTATAAATTGAATTTAATTGTTTTATTTACAACTAAAATGAACGATAATTGATATGGAAACACGCTAGCTACTATGACATCAATGAGGTATTATCAAGCCTAATAGCACCTTCACCAACATTTTAGTAGCAATTTCTAAGGTAGCTTGTTAGCAAGGGGTCTGACCTGTTTATAATTAAGTCCATATATAATCCTGTAGCTTGGGTGGACCTTGCTGGGTTTGGTCACTTCTAAAGGTCTAATCAGTGCTAGACACCTGCCAGAATCATGTGACTGCTCTGGGTGGGCTACTGAGCAACAGGAGGTAAAGGCGGGATGTCCTCCCTCTTCCCAATCTCCCTCGCCCCCTTTCCAGTCAGAATAAATCCTATTAGCCTTGTTCATCTGGCCCACATAACTACAATGCTAAACAATCCTAGGTACAACCTTGAATGTTTCTCTCTGATCATCTGTGTTGTTTATTATTCTCTTTAAGATTCAAAAAAATCAATCCACTTTTCTGGTTTCATTTGCTGCTATTATGAGGCACTCTGCATTCGATTTTAATGAGTCTTCTGAAGTTTAATGTTTAATTTGAAGTCTGAGTACTTCAGCATTTTGAAGGAGATGCTGAAGGAACATTTGTTTTATGATATATTACAGGAGAATCTGCAAAGGAGGTTTCGTAAGTGATTTAAACTCTCCTTCAGAGCATAAAATCTCCTTTAGAGGGATTTTAAAATCTTAAATTAGGTGAGGGAGCAAGAAAATTAAACAGAGCCAATCCTGGGGATCAAGACTTGACAAAATCCACCCTGAAGGTTTTCTTAAGTAGCCTATGCTGAACAAACCTCAAGACTGGAATATCATAGCCAGGTCATTAAAAATGCATGTTTAAAAAATGCCAAAAAGCATGCTGAAAATGTTCCAGACACTGTTCCTAATGACTATATTTATTAATTAATTTATTTGAATTAGACATTGGAAATGATCATTTAGTATCTGTCTTTAGTGGCTCTAAAAATAGGTATTTAAGCATTTTGGGCAGCCAAGTCACACTTAAAAATGCATGTTGCAACAAAAATATATAATGATACAGAATATTAGCCAAACCAAATGGCAAATAGCATTAGAGCTTATCTCAGAACTAACTTCTGAGTCTTTTTTTTTTTTTTTTGCAATAACCATCTGGTGTCAAACTGATTTTTTTTAACAGAATAGTATAAGTCAACTCACACTCCATGGACAGATAAGGACAAACAGCAATGGACATGTTCATTGGGTTTTGTCGGATCAGTGTGTTACCCGGTCATTGATCAGCACTTGTTTTCACCAAATGAACATGTTGAATCACCATTTGTTGGGTCTTGGAAAGTCTAAGAAGTGATATACTGTAGTCTTAAGACTGTTGGTGTTGTTTTGCATCTGTCAGTGCAGTGTGAACTGGCTTTATGAAATCAGATCCCCTCAAATTTACACTGTGTTCATCACCTTGGGAACATCTGACAACTAGAAAGTGCCCATTTTAGTCTTAACCCAACACTTTATTTTAAGGTGACGTTGGTACAGTGTAAGGACACAAATAAGCAGTGAGTAATATTATTAATGACATGTATTTAATATAGGGTTAAGTTTTGGGTTTAGCGTTAGCTGCTTGCAAATATGCATAATTTACTGTTATTACTATAGTACATGCATGCAATGTGTAATTACGTCCACTTAAAACAACAACAACAAAAAAGCTTTTTTAGCTTGAAAAGTGTGGTTGTGGTATATTACTTGAAAATAAATGCCACTTGATTTTTTATTTTTATATATATATTTTGTTCTACAATGCAAAGATACAGTACATTTTGTACGGTATGTGCCCAAGCACTTTTCTGAGTCACTACAAGCATTATTGCATTGGGTACATTTCATACTGATGAATAGAACCACCATGCCCATTATTACATTATTAAATCCTTGTTTGAAGTGGCTGTTCAGTCTGGAATAAGCAGTGCCAAATAAAGCTGAGGACCTTTGATCAGAGGCAAGCCAAGCAACTCACTCTGACAGCCTGAAGCCATCAATTGATAAAACCCTTGCTGTAAAGCCAAACAGAAGCTACATGACTTTAAAAAAAAGGGACAGTCCAGAACATTATTTTGCATTAGCTTCTTAGTATAATTGGAAACATGAAAACATCTAAGCGTGTGTCCGAAGGTGCGGTGTATCAAGATCAGGAAACAGCATCCAAAGCGGAGTGGCGGCAGTCATGGAATTCCAGGAATTCCCCCCACACACTTCACGCTCCATCAGTCCTCTCCTCCTCCCGCTCCCCCTTTCCCTCTTATCTTCCTCATCCATCCCTAGCTCATTCTCTAATCGCCGTAATGGCTGTATCCACGGCTGTCCTGTCCCCCGCTGCCCTTCCTGCCAACGGGGACATGGGAAGACCTGTTGTTGCTTTCAGCACTGCCCTGTGGGTAATTTAAGACACCTGCTATGTCAGTACATCGAGAAATCCAAGTAGGCAGGCGCTACTTTGTGCATTCTAAACAGTGTGTTCAATATTTCAGAGTATCAAACTCACCTGAGATACTAGAGTTGCAAAGCAGTTCAAAACACTATCACAAATTAGGTTAAATTAATAGTTTACCCTCATGTTGTTAAACATCATTTTGACTTTTTTCTTCTGTGGAACACAAAATGAGATGTTTAGTAAAATGTTGAAGCTGCTCTTTTTTTGCATAATGAAAGTGAATAGGAACCATGGCTGCCAAGCTCCAAAACAATTATCCCATTTTACTTGTGTGCTACTGTATATTTTTTTTTATTCGCATTTAATATTAATAAAAGGCCACTTAAAAACAGTACCATGACTGTTTCTTAATGCACTATAAGTAGTACATGTAAACAGTGCACTTCATAATGCTATAATTAAAAGTTTTAGTTCAAAGCACATATTTTTACAAGTATACCCTAGTAAAAAAGTAATATATTTAAAATACATTTATTTCATACTAAGTATAGTTCAAATATATTAACTTATTTACTACCATATCGCTCGAGACGTACTGATTTAAAAATTATTTTTAATTTGTGCACAATGCATATTTCTTATTATTAAGCCTAAAATGGGTTTTAAAGTAACTATTGATGAGGATTATATGATCTTTGCATAATTTTGGTCTTTAAATGCAAGATATTTAAAGTACACTTGCAATAGTTCCACTTTAGCACAATCAAATATACCTCAGTATGTCTATAGTTGCACTTCAGCACTACTTCTGTACAATTAAAGTGCATTAAGTACATAATTAGTTGATCCAACGTAGCAACTTCAAGTAAACCAGTTTAGTATATACCAAAAGTATTTGTATTAAGTACATAAATATGTAAATGCATTTGTAGTATACTTAGCATGAAATAAATGCATTTATTTTTCACTAGGGTACTAAAGTGTGTTGTTTTGCAGAAAAGAATGAACATAATTTTATATTCTGGGTAAACTATCCCTTTAAAAACTGAATTGAGTTGTTCCTTGAAATAGAGAACTTTACTGTCTCCTTCCATTTGCTATTCCTGTTAATGTTCAGCTCGACTAACCGAAACTGAACCTTTCAGGCTGATAGAATCATCAGAGTCTTACAGAAATGGGAAGAAATGTCCAAGATCAGACAGTGACGGACATCTCGACTAACCCTTTATAACCTAATTTACCGAATCTCAGAAATATCCACCTCTGTTCTGTTCTGGCTTCGAAGAAACACATTTCTGAAGCCGCTAATGTAATGTGGCATTCGTAGGAGAGCATGTCACACTCCAGGAAAAGAACACTGGTTGTTTTTCTTCCGTTGCGCCTGTGTGTTCGGGTTTTTCCTGTCTACTGGGTTCTATGAGCATGGAAGTGCTGAGTTCATTCACAACACCTACTGTACTCGAGATCTAGAATACTTAGACATGAGACGCATTCCATACCACACTGTGCCATTCTGCCATGGGTCATATGGGAATGGTTAAAAGAGGAAGAGAGAGAAAAGAGAATGGAAACATTGTCCTTTCTTTCTGGATACTCTCTGATAAGATTGTAAGGCTTCCTGCTTGACCTTGAATTTTTTCCAGATGTTGACTGTTTTTAATTGGGATGGTGTGTTTTCCTTTTTGACGTAACTCTATAAGATTGCAGGAAGCCTGGTGGCAGATTGCTATGATGATAAGTGAACCATTGACACATGAGTGATGTTTGGTGTGGCCAGAGGTGACACCACAGGACAGTTGATACGCTGTTGTCCTGGTCTGGTTACTGTCACTCTGAAATGACCCCGATTCAAGAGGATAATGGAGGATCATCCATAATCACCCCCCAAAAACAATAGATTAAAATGTCTTCTTTGAAATATTTAAATCTATTTAAACAAACAATCTATGCAAATTATATAAACTATCATTGAATTGTTTGGGGTCAGTATTTTTTTTTTTTTTTGATGAAAGTTTATTATATTCATCTGTTATACATTCATTTGATCATAAATATAGTAAAAACAGTAATATTACTAAACATTATTAGCTTAAAATAATAGTTTTATATTTTAATATATTTTAAAATTTAATTTATTCCTGAGATTTTCAGCAGCTATTACTCCAGTCTTCAGTGTCGCATGATCTTTCAGAAATAATAATTTCTTTCAATGTTGAAAAAAGTTGTGCTGGTTAATATATTTTTGTGGATTTTTTCAGGATTCTTTGATGAACTGAAAGTCATATATATATATATATATATATATATATATATATATATATATATATATATATATATATATATATATATATATATATACACACACACACACACACACACACACACACACACACACACACAATGTAAATTTTATTTATATAGCACTATTAAGCACAACCAAGGTTGACCAATGTGCTGCACAATAGAAAACATAACAATAGGACAAGTTCAAAAATAATAACTAAAAACAGTGCAGTAAAACTTTATCACTGATAATATGCCAAATCAAAAAGGTAGGTTTTAACTTTGATTAAAAAAAAATGTAAAAGTAATATGTGACCGTGGACCACAAAACCAGTCATAAGCAGCACGGGTATATTTGTAGCAATAGCCAACAATACATTGTATGGGTCAAAATTATCGATTTTTCTTTTATGCCAAAAATCATTAGGATATTAAGTAAAGATCATGTTCCATGAAGATATTTTGTAAATTTCCAACCGTAAATATATCAAAACTTAATTTTTGATTAGTAATATGCATTGCTAAGAAATTCCTTTGGACAACTTTAAAGGCAATTTTCTCAATATTTTGATTTTTTTTGCACCCTCAGATTTCAGATTTCCAAATAGTTGCATCCTGGCCAAATCTTGTCCTATCCTAATAAACCATACATCAACGGAACGCTTATTTATTCAGCTTTCAGAAAGTAATATATAAATAATACAATATAATTACATTTCTGTAAGCAAAATTCAAGAAAGTAAGGTGATTTTCTTAACACAAAAGAAGAAAAAATGGCTTTTTACCTTGGTCTGTAACCAACGAAATCCCATGCAAACTAAACAAAAATAAACAAGGCTGTCTTTTTTCACAGACACTTAGGTCATTTTTAAAGAATGCCATATTTAGAGAAAAACGAACACGGATAAGGATGCTGCCCTGCAGCAAGTTAACCAATGGATGGTAAAAGGTGTCGCCCTTTGACCCAATGAATCAAAGATACTCCTCCACTTTTCACAAGACACTCACTGCTTAGCGGCCCCATCCCAGGTGACCCTTTCTGGACAACTTGTCAGCTACATATGTCTGTGTCTCGCCACTTGACCCGAGACCCTGCTCCCTCCCTCTCCCTCCCCATTGGACAAACCAGTGGGGAATTGTCCTGTAGAACAAAGCCTATAGTTGGGGGTGCTCTATTAAGGACTTTGACTAACATTCCATTCACAATGCTCTCTGGCGACCAACTTTTAATGACCCCGCACTTCTAAACATTTACTGTTTTGTGGGTCCTCCAACACACACAAAAAAGGAACATTCAGCGCTCACAAATGGAGCATCTTTATGGAGAGAACCCCTTCTAACGGCCTCAAGCTTTAAGAGAGTTGCCTCATTATTTAGAACTGAATATTAATGAATGAGACCCAGCGTAAAGAAAACAATCACTGTTCTGTAACCTTTGTACAGGTGTTCCTGTAGTACAACATGGTCAATGTCGAGGTCATAGGTTGGATTCCCAGGGAAAACACGTCACATAGAGTAGGCCTATCTATAAGATTCATACTCTAGCTTGAATTCAAATAATTTAGGATTAATTTAAATGGTTATGATGATCAAATTAATATATTTAATGTAAGCTATGTTCCTAAACCACTAAGGTACCTGAGATTCCAGAATGGACTTTTTGCATGCCACCAAACTGAAAAGAAGGATGTTTGAAGCTATAAGATCTGGAACGGAAATCGACCATTATTGTTTTTTATAACCAATATTGCTTAACAAAATGGCTGATAAGTGATGCAGAATCGATCACTTTTTTTCTGACATATTACTTCATTCTGACATAGCATTAGACTACGAGAGTAAAACCTAAAATGCATTATTATTAAAGATAATAATAAAATAATAATATTAAAAGTGATGCCATTTTTGGCCTGTTGTTAAGCTTAAAATTCATTTCTCACTTGAGAATGAAAAGTTGCTTGATAAAAGCTCCAGTCATTTATGCAAACAATAGGCTACATAAGTTTTAATATCTGCAGAATGTGAAACCGTTTATCAGTTTATCTCTAGTCTTTAGACTATCTATAGCTCAGTGTGTGAAACTAAATCAAAATGTACCATCCTAGCATGTTTTTCCCCAAATCACAGTCTGTGTGCAGGTGCAGCCATGTGAGTTACCAAGGCAAATATTCCAGAGGAAGGGTGAGAAAAGCTCTGATGTCTCTTACCTGATAATAATATGATGGAAAACGATCAAAGACGCCTGTAGCATAACATGATGTTTATCTGCGTTATATCCTCAGAATCCTGACAACGAAACACACAATCAATGATCTTTCACGGCTGGTAATACCGTTAAGCGTCCCCAACTCTCCTTCAGCGGCAGCTCACATTAAATAAAGGCTGATACCCCGAGAGAGAGAGTGTGTGACCAGACAGAGAGAGAGAGAGAGAGAGAGAGAGAGAGAGAGAGAGAGAGAGAGAGAGAGAGAATTTGGCTTGATGAGCAATTCAAATGTTAGTTTATGAGTGAGACGTTATACTTTATAAGAAGGGTTGGGAATCAATAACTAGTTCTTGTTCGGTTCTGTTTAAACAACAGCGGAACCGACCGATTTTAATGACGTCTGTGTGTATTTTCCGTCGTTGCGGACAGAAAAACGTTATTAAAATACTCCTGCACTTCTGTTCAGCACATCAACACCGCTCCTGACTCCACAGCGCCACCAGCGCGGTCCGATTCCTGCACGAATGACTCCTTTGAACTGGCTATGTTTCAGTGAATCAAAAACATATGAGAGGTGTTAGTAGTCCGATTTCCAAATGAATATTGTGAATACGTATTTTTAGTGTAGCCTACTAAAATAAATACATTAGTAAATAATAATCTGTGTAATGATTCTCATGATTCAGCGAATGACTCAGGATCTTTCACTGAATTGATGACATTTATGAATCAGTCGGAGCGGTTACTGAATTAATTTGAACACTTACTGAACCGCAAGTTATTATTTCCCTTCCTGTGTTAAAATGTAGGCTACTTAGGGCTTGTAAGACTTAAACCAATGTCAGGCTACTGACTAGTTATGACAACACATTTTGAGTTTTGTTTTCATAAAATTAACAAATTATGAATGAAATATGCTACCACATTTTGTTTAGTAGCATATTTTAATAAATAAATCATGATCTGTTTTTAAAGAATCGCATAAAAATGGCATTTTCTTATGTTTCTGTGAACATTTTGAAATGTTACAAATTGTAGAAAATTAGTGATCGCTTTGTATGATGGAATGTAAAAATGTCCCATCCTTTGAGACTGCTGGGGGCAGTAAATAAAATACGAATTCTCTAAATATTTCTCTCTCAAAATTACTAAAGAATCGTTCATGGAACTGTTTGGGAACCAGAATCGATTCCGTATGATTCGCATCGCTATCCATGACTCTGTAGAACATCAGTTACGCATCAAGACACTGAACAGTCCGATTACAGCATCTTTCATGGGAGTGTAATGCCGGCTGGGAAACCCCAAAAATCATTTCAAAATAATGCCATGTTCACAAATGATTTTAAGAGACTCCAAAATCGAGTAAGTTACAGTACCAATGCGTAATAACCGATGTCATAATGTACGCAAGACAATAACCAACAACGACAAGCAGTAGCTAAATAACCTGGAGAAGAAGGTGTTTAGGTTTACCTATATGGGGACTAGTCCGAAACCTCTTCCTTCCAGCAGAACCGGCTCATCAAAGCCGCCGTGTCACCGGTCCAACACGCAAAGCGCACATGCTTCCCGCACCGTATCAGACTGTCACATGAGCGGAGCGGTCAGTCCAACCCTCCCCTGCCTCCATCCAGCAAATCTCTGAATCCAGTCCAACACCTCCCCACCTCCCCAAACACACAGGATAGCCTCTTTAGATCATTGACTGGTCATCTGAAGGCAACAAGCAGCAGGTGGAGGTCGCGTGATAACAGCTAATGATGGTGCGTGTCGGTCACCCCGGCTCTTTAAGACTGTATACGGCTTCAGAATAATAATGAGCACATATTGCTGCAACAGCAAGAGAGCATTTGGGCAGCTGAGCTGAGTGTTATACTGTCTCCGGTGTTTTAAGTTGAATTATCCTGCAATAGGATGACAGGTTCGCCCTGAGGACCACAACAACATAGCCTATACGTAAACACAGATCAGGAATAGACATGGAATAGAAACGTATAAGGGAATAGACACTTTTCATTTTTAAAATTAATTAGGTGAACTGCTTGCGCGATATTAAAAATTAGGCTAGCCTACAACGCATAAAACGCCCTTACTACCTCACAGATGTCAGTGAAATATTAAAAATGACAACTACCCCGATTATCTCAATGGCAGCTTTATGTTACTTTATATTATAGATCTATAATAACATCATGTAAGATGTTTAGGAATAGGCCTATATATATATTTTTTTTTTTAAATCAACAACTCGTTGAATCACGCTATATATATATATATATATATATATATATATATATATATATAAAGTTGACCTAACTCAAAAAAAATAAGGCAACCTGTCGCAGTCAACTTAAGTTAACTCGACTAGCAACCGACAACTTAAAAACTTTAGTTCATCTAATGAATAAATGTCAGTCTACTGAGTGATAAAAGATATCTCAGAGCAACCAAAGCTGTTTTAGCATTTAGCAATGTTAATCTTTTTTAACAATCCTCTTTCCTTTAGATTTTTGTTTATTTTCAAAGCCTCCTACATAATATGGGTAGTATTTGCCTCTTAAAACTAAAGGCAAACATTTATGCTGATAGACAAATGTATTGAACAAGTTGCACTGAGATACACATATACAGTACCTCAGCACACGATTCTCAACCATGGTGAGGATCAACAAATTTTAAATCAGCAAAAATATGAACTCTGATCCACATGAGAGCTAATTGACAGTGACAACAGCAGCAGCATAAATTAAGCCAGTAAAATTTAAAACAATGATATTATTTTCATAATTAACATAAAATGCTTTCAAGCTACAATGCATGCTGGGAACTTGTGCAATTTTGTTCAATGTAAAATTGTTTGTTCAGATGACTCAGTTTGAAAAGTTGGGAGAACATTTGCATATGTTGTGAACAAATACTTGAGTATCTAAGTAAGGTAAACAAAACATTCTAGCGAAATGTTTAGACTATTTTTGTTCAGTTCACACAAAAAATTAAACTGACTCCTCCTACTAAAAATTATTTGTTCAGGCTATTTTTTACATTGCTTAGTAAAACTTTCCAAAAGTTGGATTTTTTACAGTGCAAGAATCATTTCAATCGGATATACACAACTCGCTCCGATTAAAGATTTTATGAGCTGAATATGGCTGGCTGCAACAAATTGAATTTGTACACGTGGACTTACAATACATAGCCTTATAAATGAAACTTCACAGAAAAAAAAAAATGCAATTAACACCAATTTGTGAATCAAGATGCAAGATGTAAAACAGAATCACTGACTTGTTAAAAATGGGCTGTCTAAATGAATAGATTAACAGAAATCAGAAAAAAAAAAATCTAACTGCCTACTTCACTAAATTCTGTACATTTGATTACCAATTTGCCATTTTATTGAAGGAGTGAAGGAGCTGTTTTTAACATTGTCTTGAGCAACAACAGACCTTGTCTTTATTTTAGACCGGAAAAAAGGGACATTCTGTTCAACTTCTATACAATTGCTGTGTCATAACCCCTATTTATACATTACAAAAATATGGAAATTTTCCATGGTCTGCATTGGTCCTAAACCTCAGAACATGCTACCCTTCCACTTATTACCACAGCATCATGGCATTGCTATCAGATTGGGGTCCTGGCGGGGTGGCTTATTCTCATTAGGTTGTACTTGTCCCATTATCAGTCTTGCAGACAGGTAAGGAGCAACGAGGCCTTATCTGCACCAGCAGTTACAGTGCTGTATAGCTTAGGCAAAAAAAAGTTGTTAATTTACTGCATTTAATTACTCATTCAGGACCGAAGCAAAGAAACAGAAAGGCAAAAACACAGAATGCAATGACATTAAGTGATAGCAGATTTGTTTTCGGTAAGTGAAACAGGCATTCAGAACATTTCCCTTCCCCCTACCCCATCACCTCCCTCCCTCTGTGACAAATGGGGGATCCAACTTCATAATCCGGAGGCTTTGAGACTGTGGTTTAACCCCCCACTCTTAGTAGTCGGCTGGTGGCAGGCTTAGCCATGACCAGGGTAAATCATTTACATGCCCATATAGGCCACCAGACTTCTCAAGCAAATCCAGTTATGGCACAAAGTGAATGTGTGCGACAGGCATCAAGGGATTCCATGCATACTTCAGTCTAAAAAAAATATAGTAATCTGTTATTTGGAGTGAAAAAAGGGGGACAAAGACTAGTAGAGGGCAGTGAGTTTAAACACTAAAAATGACATCAATTAAAATGAGCTTAATTGTGTAGGAAGAGATGGCACTTTAAAAAAAAAAGGTTGGTAAAAAATTGTTTATTATTACATAATGTTATTATTCCTATTGTTACTATAGGAAGAGTACTGAACGAGATCAATCAAGTGATGTGTATTTGACCAAGTAATAACAATATGAATTGGTTCTATGACATTTACCAGACAGCAGCAGCATCAAAAGAAATCTGTGCACTTGTTGCCATTAGAAACGGAACGGTTGCTGTGGACACATGATTCTGATGTCTTTCGTAAGGAGGCATTACACCGGGGGTCAAACAGGAACTGCAAACAACACCTTGAGTAAATATTCAGGGGATTCATCGAACAGAGTGCTAAACTGAATTACAAACCACTTTTAAATGGATTAAATGAAGTAGACCGTATTACAATGCAGCAGACTTTTTATGAGACATCTTTCAAGTTAATTTTCTCAATGTCTAATTTGTCTACCTGTACATCCTGTTTGGCTACGCCAATAATTTTAAAGGATAGTTCACTCAAAAATGTAAATTATATTATTAATTACGTTAACTACTCTCATGTCGTTCTGTAGACCTTTATTATTATTTTTGATAATAATAATACTTTTTGTGCACAAAGAAAACAAAAATGACGCATGTGTGTGGTGCTGCTGACGCAGGAGCCGGTGATCTGACGTAGAACCTAGATGCAGTGCGCCTTGTTTACAGGCAGTAGAAGATGCTACACATAAAACAGTCTTCGTAAACATGTCTGAAAATGAATGCAATTTTTTACCCAGCCTTACTTATTTTAACCAGAATATACAGACGATGAACTAAGAGATAAATGTTCTACATCAGAAAGCCAGCTCCTGCGTCAGCAGCAACACACGCATGCGTCACGGTACTCTCATGAACGTGTGTCGAAGACTCACACGGAAGAGAAGAAATTATTTAATAAATTTGTTATTTTTGTTTTCTTTGCACACAAAAAGTATTCTCAGCTTCATAACATTACAGTTGAACCACTGAGGTCACATGGACTATTTTATCAATGTCCTTACTACCTTTCTGGGCCTTGAATGTGTCAGTTGCGTAGCTGTCCATGCAGGGTCAGAAAGCTCTAGGATTTCATCAAAAATATCTTAATGTGTGTTCCGAAGATGAATGAAGGTCTTGCAGGTTTGGAACGACATGAAGGTGAGTAATTAATGACAGAATTTTCATTTTTGGGTGAACTATCCCTTTAAGCCTCTTTCTAATTATATTTATATAGTACTTGTCCATCCATTTGAGAGCAGTTTGGAGGATAAAAATAAATAAATAAAACTTGTTTTTGTATGGAATAGTAATACATAGTAATTTTAGGATAAAATTTCCAGTAAGTCTGTCCACCCTTCTATTATGTGAAAGACACTCCCTCTGCAGGCACAAAGTGGTAGTACAGAATCTAGAGATGTCTACCATAACACAAATGCAAGCTTGTGTAATTCTGTCATTTTTTTCATTTTTTTATGCACGACTTTTCAATAGGTTTCTTGGACTGTGCTTCACATTATGAATTTATTTTTTATTGACAAGTCAGACAAATATTTTATCTACAATGTAATAATTGAATAAAATCACTTAAATACATATTACATTAGCATTTGAAATTGGATGTTTCATCTCACACGACTCTTCTTCAATGTGGACATTTCCCCAGAGGCTTTCCGTTTGCGTGAAGATGTATCTTGAACTTTTTCTAGATCATCCGTAGCTGCACCAGGAAGATAGTAAGCATCCATTGAAGGAGAAGGCTCCTGAAAAAAAAGTTAGCTTAAACTTAGCAAACATATGCACTGCATGTTTCAGAGTGAAGTGTGGCATCCAGTGTTTTCAGTGTCTCTGAGATTGGGTTGCTTAAAATGTACATTTGGGAAAGAAACATATGCAAACCTTCATAAACTTGTAATGAGAAGCACTTTAACAAAAAGAGCATGTCAGCAAAAGAAAAGCTTGATGGTTTATCTTTTGAAAATGAAGACAGTTGTACAGTAAAAAAATAAATACATTTTATACTTTAAAAAATATTTGTATAGATTTATTTTTTCAGTGAAATGTTGCAATAGCAATATTTTTCATTTTGTTAAATATTTTAATTTAGTAATATTAATAAAATTGTACTATACATTTTTATATTGTGATTAATTTTCTTAAATACTTTAGGGGTCTAAGAACTGAAGGTGTGGGAACCTTACTGTATTTAAAATTATTTTCTTATTGTTTTCTCCACTTAAACTGTCTGGGCATCAGAGACTGTAAGTTGTAGAAAAGTTCCAAATTTGGTGGGATGGTATTTCTTAATTTTGATTTTTTTTTTGAAAAACCTAGTTTTGGAACTCCTCTTACGATGTTCATCCACTCATCACAACACTGTTTGCAACACAGCTTCAGACAATGCTGGCAAAAAAGGATAACAAATCCTATTAGGTCTCATAGTTTAAAATCTGTGTAAACTGTTTAATAGATTGACTTAAAATTCATTATAGTTTCATCAAGTTTAAAGGGTTCATATGATGCGATTTCAAGTTTTCCTTTCTCTTTGGAGTGTTACAAGCTGTTCATGCATAGATAAGATCCCTAAAGTTGAAAGAGATATTCTTTATAAAAGTTAAGACTTGTCCACGCCCCCCTAAAACGGCTCATGTAGTATTGTTGCTGCCGCCGGCACCATGTCCTGGAGACACGGTTTCTCGTTGTGAAAGCGAAAGTACTTTGTTTGGGCTTCCAAAAGAGGACACAACTAGAAATCAGTGGTTAAGTTGTATTTACAACACTGTTCCAGAACAGTGCAACGCAAATATTCGAGTGTGCAGAGCATTTTACAGAGGACTATTTCCTGAACCTGGGAGAGTAGCCTACAATGCTAGCTGTTTCTATAAAGTGCGGCAATTCCAACTTTGCAAGGACAGTCTGGGGCTTCATATTTAAAGAATTTGCCACTGACTATTCAAACATTAGTTTTGAGCAGTGTAGAGTAGCGCTGGTTGTTTGTCGTTTCCGATCACAAATGCAGATATGGTTTTATGTTTACGCGGCACGATACAACACGTAAAAAGCTAGTATAAGTCACTATAATCAGTAATTATGTCCCCACTGGATGCAACAAATGCCTTGTTTATAATGGGTTTTATTGTTTTTGTCTCATTGCGCGTTGTCCCGACACGGCATCACAATACGGTAAGGGGCGTAACATTTCCGTCTCACGCTTGAGGTATTCGGCCAATCACAACACACTGGATAGCTGGCCAATCAGAGCACGCCTCGCTTCTCAGAACGATGAGCTTTGTAAAAATCGGGGCGTTTCAGAAAGGCGGAGCATAGAGGAGCAACAATAATGTAAAGTATGTGGCAAATTATGTGTTTTTTGAACCTTAAACCACATAAACACATTGAATTACACCAAATAATGTTCTTTTTAGCAACGTCATATGACCCCTCTAAAATCTAATCCAATCTAAGGAAATCTGTGATCTTTTTGTTTTTATATTCTAATGATACACATTCGAACTTTTGCCAAGTTGCCAGACTAATGTATTGCTGTCCAAATAAAATAAGGAAATAATATTATTTGTCTATTGTAATACAGACTTAAAGACTTGTAATAATATTTGAAAAGCCACATGGCCTTTAGTTAACTATACTTTCTACATGAGCTGTTTGTACTTGGACCCCAATAACTGCTGCTTGCGACTGTATTTCTTATTTTGTTTAATATTTAATTTAATATTTGCTTAAGACTTTTACTGCAAAATAAATTAGTTTTTATTATAATTATTATTATTTTGTAGTCATATCGATATACAATTACACAATTTTGGCCAAATTGTGCATCCCTATATACAAGCACAGCAAAACAAGCTTGGGGGGGGGGGATCCCCAAAACATGCCATCATCTCTCACCTGCATGAGGTAATCAGCAATGTACTCTGGTTTTAGACATTTGACCCCTTGAGCTGCAGCTTCACTGACATCCACTCTGACGTCACCTGGTTTTAACCGACTAAAATCCACAAAGAGGTGAGTTGTCTCTTTAAACAGCGAAGGAGAAGGGTCTGGCAACACCTATATATGGAGAGAGAGGGTTAATACAAGACAGAGTAACAGAGTAACCAGAGGAGGGGGAAACGGAAATCACTGCCTGTAAGGTCACAGAAATCAAATGATATTTATGGATTCAGTGTGGAATCAAAAGAGAAGAGAAGACAAAAGACAACAGACCTCGGCTCCCCCGGACTGCAGCAGCCGTCTGAATCCAGCCTCTCTGGCCTGGTCAATATTCAGCATCACAGTCCAGCCGCCGAATGCACCCTGCACATCAACAGGATTAGGTGCTGCACCATGTACACTTGCATCGCTCATCCAAGCAAAACATATATGTGTGTACCTCCTTGTTTGAGCTGCCTTGTAGTGTTTTCCTCCATCGCATGGCTGCCAGTGCCAGTCTCTTCTGCTGAGAGTTGATGGATGGCAGAGCGTCCAGGATGGAGCTGCTGCCCCACTCGTACTGCTCCTCCTAATACACATACAGGATATGAACATCATCTTTTATCACTGAAAGATACGAATCACAAATGCAGACACATACCTCTATGAAGTGTCCTTCTGCACGACAGGCCTCCAAATATGAGCGGTGAAGAATCCACTTGCCTGCTGCCATTGCTGCCAGATACTTCTCATTCCTCAGAGGATAACCAACAATCACATGAGTGCAGCTGGGATCAAAACTCTGCTTCTCCAGCACAACTCCACCTGCACATGGCCACATTCATGACGCAATCAAATAGAGAACAATTAGGTATGAAATACAACAACTGAATGTAGTAAAAATACAGAGTAACGCCAGTTTCACACCGCACGCGCAAGCAGAGCAGAGGCAGCGCAGAAGCGGCATGTATGCAGAGCGTGAGCAACTGAACCGCGGCTTGTGTACTGCAAATACAGACGAGTATCGTTCATTCGGCCACGCTTTTCAGGTGTTCTCCTACAGCTGTCTGTCATGTGCTTTGATATGGGCAGCGCCGTGTTCCCCTCTGTCACGTGTATAACATGCTGTACATATAGTTTACATGATAAAAAGTAATCTTAAAGTTAATAAATGCCTCTAGTTTTAATAATCTAAACAGGCCTTTGAAGTGGGCAATAACTCCTGGCAGTGATGTGTTTTCGTGTAGTTGATTCTATGCTAAATCTAATATTTGATGTGTTTTTTTTTGTTTGTTTGTTTTTTTAATGTTGTAGATTTAAGTAGAAAATGAGAATCGCTAAAATTATTGAATATATTTTGAGACAAAGGTCTTCTTAATGATTACCAGTTTGGTTTAAGTTAATTAAAGCAACAGTTTTTCAATAACTAGAAGAATATGTAAAAGTATGGTATTTGGGGTAAAAAGCTCCCCTGCTGTTGGGGCGAAAGGCACAATAATTAACATGATAATTAATAGATGGCTGACTTTTCCAATTGTTGACATGACATGGTTCATATGGTATCGTATAGCCTATTATGTTGGGTGTCCACCTTAGAGATAATCACCATGTTTATAATGAAACCATCATATTTAAAAACATGATATTAAATCATATAATAAAATAAAATTTGTTGTTACTACTGTAAATCTATATTAACTTATGGGATCTCCTTCAATGCTTTCAGAATCTTTACTTTTTATTTTGTTTCTGTATTTTAAAATATATTTTTATATTAACATTTTAATGACAGTATATTTATTGAACATTATTTATCAAAATAAGCAGAAAATAGCCTAACTTTGCTAAAGTGATTGATTTGAACAAGTATTAACTTAGACAATAGTATCATTTTTTATTTTTTTTTTTTAGCTAAAGTATTTATCAATACAGTGTGCCTTTTACCCCGTGATTGTGAAACACGAAACACCTCACATGATTTTACGGTGAAATGTGTCATTTTTCATGTTAATCAGGTCAATTTTGATTGTGGCTTTCACTGTAATTTTACTGTGGCTTTAATTCAGCGTAAGCGGTGAAGCAAAAATAGACTCGGCGCCGAAACTATTGCGGCACTGCCGCTTCTGCTCTGCTCCTGGTACGCGCTGCCTCTGCATGCGGTGTGAATGCTCTAATCTGTTAACATGGGCGCTGAAAAAAATATGCGCTGCTTACGCTCTGCTTACGCGTGCAGTGTGAAACCGGCGTAAGTCCCTGTTTACACTAGTGCGTTTTCATTTTAAAATGAAAACGATCCTCATCTACACTGGCGTTTTCATTGCGTTTCAGAAACTATAAACGAAAAAGCATGTCACATTATCATTCATGCAGGTACAACCATAGATATGTATAGGTAGATGCTCTATTATTTAGATGTCTACGTGCTTGGAGTGGTTGAATAGGGAATCTACCTATATATATCTATGGGTACAACAATGAGCACGATGTTATTGTTTACACGGTCGTCAAGGATTCGCAGAGAGAATATGGGCAGCCACACCATCGTTTTCAAAAGTCAGAGGGTCAGCAGTGTTTTCAAAATCAGTTTTCGACCTCAAACCGCCGGAGTAGAAAAGACAAGCGTAACCTTAGCAAAAAGTTATGTGTTTTAAAATGTAAACGCACTAGTGTAAACGGGGACTAAAACATGGAAAAAACAGTATGGTGAATGGAAAATTTTATATTTCCAGGTTATTATAATTATGCATTGTTATTTTCATATTCATACAGATATTATGTATTATGAATTTCCTTATGAAGTTATCTATGAATTTTGCGTGTTGCTTTTCACTTACTCACTTATTCATCTATTATTTACACATTTATTAATCGTGTATTCTCAACATACACTGCCGCTCAAAAGTTTGGGATAAGTAAGATTTTTAATGTTTTTTTTTTACGGGAGTCTCTTCTGCTCATCAAGGCTGTATTTATTCTATCAAAAATACAGAAAAACAACAGTAATGTGAAATCTTATTGCAATTTCTAATATTGGTTTCCTATTTTAATATACTTTAAAATAGAATTTATTTCTGTGACTCCAGTCTTCAGTGTCACATGATCCTTCAGAAATCATTCTAATATGCTAATTTATTGAGAGTGTTGAAACTGTTGTGCTGGAACGTATTGTTTTTTGGAACGTGATACTTTTTGCTTTGATTCTTTGATGAATACAAAGTTAAAAAGAGCATAATTTGTTCAAAATAGAAATCTTTCCTACGACTTTTTATTCATTTAACATCCCTCCTGAATAAAAGTATTAATTTCTTTTAAAAAAAGAAATGAAAAAATGAAAAAAAATGAAGAGCCTGCATGCTCGTAACGTAACACACTATGCAAATTTTAAATAAATTTCTTTGATACTTTTGGAGCTTTGGTGTTGCTGACTTTGCATTTCTAATATGCTTCTACTTGTTTTTTAGTCGAGCACCCATTTGAGATCGATGTGCGTGCGGTTGCTTACTCGGTTATTCAAAAGTTTGGGGTCAGTATTCACTTTTTCTTCCTTTCTTTTTTTTAAATTGTATATTTTAACAAAATTTCTTTAAATAAATGCTGTTCTTTTTAACTTTTATTAATCAGAGAATCCCTCAAAAAAATATGAAACAGCACAACGGTTTCCAACATTGATTATAAATCAGCATATTAGAACGATTTCTGAAGGATCATGTGGCACTGAAGACTGAAGTAATTATGCTGAAAATTCAGCTTTGATCACAGAAATAAATTATATTTTAAAGTTTATTAAAATAGAAAACTTATTTTAAATTGCAATAACATTTCACAAAATAACAGGGTTTTTTTCCTGTATTTTTGATCAAATAGATACAGCCTTGATGAACAGAAGAAACTTCTGTAAAAAACAAAAAAATCTTACTGATCCTAAACTTTTGAGCGGCAGTGTATATTATTGATTGTGTGACTGTATGTGACATGTATACTTAAGGATGATGTTGTTTAAGTCAGTCTCCTCTAGTTGTGTGTAAGTGTGTGTGTTAGGTTGAGATTAGGACAGGGGTACCTTCTCCTTTTCTTCTCTCGCATCTTGCATTAACTATTAGGCGCCTATCTATCCTATTGATTGTTTGTATTTCAAAAGGTAGACTTGTATTACTCAAATTTGGTAATTCAGATTGATTACTCAGATTGGTAAATCTATAGATTGATCATTTATTTTTACTCCGAACTTAATCTCATGGATGTAATAGAGTTTGTGATTGTAGTAGAGTTTATACACACTCTTCGTTTTATACTTTTAGCACAGTGCTTTAATTAGCAAGCTAATGAGGGCTTTCATAGTAAGATGGTGAAAAATAATTTCAATTTAAGATGACTGTCTTTGACCATTGTGCTGTTTTGTGCAGTTTTTTAGGCTTCCTACCACAAAAGCTCATTTTTAAAAACAGTTCATCTTTTAATCTCAGGACCCATGCATTTTGTTTTATTCCATTATGCTCTATTCTATTTGCTATTGCTCTATGCTATTATGCTATGTAGCTATTTTTGAACAAGCATTATGTGAAAGCTCAGAACAATACGTGTCTAACTGGAATCTGACAACATGCCTAACTTTATAAATGGTCCATGAGACCAATTAGCTAATTAGTTGATTTTGAAAATATGTAGTTTTACACATCCCTAAATTAAATTCAGTGCAGTCAGGTATACTGACAGATACCATAAAAAGTACAAGAATTGGGAAGCACTAGGTTGCTTTGTGTACTAACCTAGCTCTTCTATGAGATGACTGTAGTCGATGCGTTCCTGTGGGTTCAATGAAGACAGCAAGAATCGTGGAGGATCCTTGACCTCCTCTTTTTCTTCAATCTGTTTAGAATAGATCCAGTTAGATCAAATTTGAATAAAATGAATTATAACTGCTGTTGATGTAAAGTTCAATTAACACTGTTTCATTCATGAATGAATTAGCATTTTTAACATATTAGTTGAATGAATGATTTAATGACTCACTCATAAAAGGTAGCCACTTGCTGCCACCTACTTGCATAATGTAACTTGCACTGACTGACAGCCTGTTTACAACATGCAGAGACCCAGTGCTGATACTGGTGAAATATAAGCATTCTTGGAAAGCCTCATGTCCAGTCAGATTTGAGAATCTGAACTAAGTTATACAGTCATGGCCAAAAATATCAGCACCCTTGCAATTCTGTCAGAAAATGCAACACTTCTCTCAGAAAATTGTTCCAATTGCAAATGTTTTGGTATTCACGTGCTTATTGTTTTTGTTTGCACTGCAACAACACCAAAAAACAGAGAAGAAAAGTCAAACTTGATAAAATTTCACACAGAACTCAAAAATGGACTGGACAAAAGTATTGACACCTTGTCAAAATTGTAGGAAATAATTGCTTTTCAAGCATGTGATGCTCCTGTAATTTGTATTTAGACACACCTGTGGCAAGTAACAGGTGTGGGCAATATAGTAATCACACTTGCAACCAGTTAAAAGGGAGAAAAGTTGACTCAACCTTTGTGTTGTGTGTCACACTGAGCAAGGAGAAAAGAAAGAAGTGTAAAGAGTTGTCTGTGGATTTGAGAGAAAAAACATGGACAATCTCAAGGCTACAAGTCCATCTCCAGAGATCTTAATGTTCCTGTGTCCACTGTGCGCAATATCAAGAGGTTTAGAGCCCATGGCACTGTAGCTAACCTCCCTAGATGTGGACGGAAGAGCACAATTAATGAAAAATTACAAAGAATGATTGTTCGAATGGTGGATAAAGAACCCCGATTAACTTCCAAACAAATTCAAGCTGATCTGCAGACACAGGGTACAAGTGTCAGCTCGAACTATCCACCACCATCTGAATGAAAAGGGACCCTATGGTAGGAGACCCAGGAGGACACCACTGCTGACACAAAGGCATAAAAAAGCATGACTGGAGTTTGCCAAAACCACAATCCTTCTGGGAGAACGTACTGTGGACAGATGAGACAAAAGTAGAGCTTTTTGGTAAAGGACATCATGGCACTGTTTACAGAAAAAGAAACGAGGCCTTCAAAGAAAAGAACACAGTCCCTACAGTCAAACATGGTGGAGGTTCAAAGATGTTTTGGGGCTGCTTCTGGCACTGGATGCCTTGACTGTGTGAACGGTATCATGAAATCTGATGATTACCAAAGAATTTTAGGGCGCAACGTAGTGGCCAGTGTCAGAAAGCTGCATCTCCACCAGAGGTCATGGGTCTTTCAGCAGGACAATGACCCGAAACACTTCAAAAAGCACTCAGAAATGGTTACAAACAAAGCGCTGGAGAGTTCAGCAATGAGTCCAGATCTGAATCCCATTGAACAGTGGTTCCCAACCTGGGGGGCGCCAGAGTTCACAGCGGGGGCGCGGGAGCAGATATACTTTGAGATGGGGCTGGGCGATAAAATGACAACTACAATTACAGTGATATAATTTTCCTCGATAAAACAAGTTCGATAAGCATTCAATGTAATGTTTATGCGGGAAGTCCAGTGAGAAGCATCTGAATTCAGCGAAGAACACAAATGACTGGTATAAACTAGTATCACTCAACTGATATAAACAGTTATAAAAAAATAGTTTCAATCCAGATAAAACAGTATGTGCAACGATACAATCAGAAGGCTTTTCAATCTACAAATCGCCGTCATTTACCAGGGATTTACTGTAGTAACATTAACTGCACCATGGTATTGTGGCAGAAATCTCTGGTATTTATATCAAATATATTATATTAATATAGACGTGTATTAAATGTATTAAAGGAGTAATGGAATGTAATTACACTATTTGTGATTAAGCTATAGGCTAGCATTTGTGCATTTATAATAAATGTATTTAGACTACTGTTTTACATATAAATAGGCAACCTAGAAACCATATAGTTGCACTTTTACCACAGTATTGAGGTGCTATATGTGTGGTTTTAACTCTGGTTATCATGATGTAAATGTATGCTACTATGGAAGAACAATGGTTCATTTTAATAAAACTCAAACAGTCAGAAAAATAAAATTTCACCATATAAAAAAGGAGGTTGTTGCAATTTTTTTAACATGTTTTTTTTATCTTACTGATTTTGATAATGAACATAAATTTACATCTGCATCCTAACTCAAACTACTACTGTCAACTCAATGTCAAATGTGCATTTCTAAGAGACAAAATACATATGGGCGTGTATAAATATAATATGGGAGGGTTGGGGGTTTGGGGCGGCTCAGATTACCACATGTGTACGTAAGGGGGGCCCATGAAAAAATGGTTGGGAACCACTGCCATAGAACACCTGTGGAGAGATCTCAAAACAGCAGTTGGGAGAAGGCATCCTTTAAATCTGAATGACCTGGAGCAGTTTGCAAAAGAAGAGTGGTCCAAAATTCCAGTAGAGAGGTGTAAGAAACTCATTCATGGTTACAGGAAGCAATTTTTTTTCCAAAGGGGGTACTACCAAATATTAAAGTTAAGGGTGTCAATTTTGTCCAGTGCATTTTTTTTGGGTTCTGTGTGGAATTGTATCAGATTTGACTTTTCTTCTGTTTTTTTTTTTGTGTTCCAATGCAAACAAAAAATAAATAAACATGCGAGTACCAAAACATTTGCAACTGCAACAATTTTCTGAGAGAAGGGTTGCATATTCTGACAGAATTGCAAGGGTGCCAATATTTTTGGCCATGACTATGCATCAATAAAACCACACAAGCTTATTTATATAGCAAAAAATATATGGTTATCATAATCACAATATTGAGCCACTCAAAATCAGCCAATGCTTCAACGAGAGCGCCCTAGGTATGTGTACCTGTGGAAGGGAAGGAACTACAGGTTTAGAGGTGGGGAATGCAAGAGTAGGTGCTTCAGGTGTTTCAGGGTTCTGTAGCGTGTCGGCTGGAGGTGGGGTCACCTTTGGCTTCAGCTGTGCATCAATGACTTCAAATGCAGCTGGGAAGGGTCAGAAGGGTTGAATCAGAACATTTATAATGCAATTTCACTCCTTTACACAAGGGTTCAAAAGTTTGAGGTAAGTAAGTTTTTTTTTTTTTTTTTTTTAATTAATACTGTTATTCAGAAAGCGTTTAGGGATTAAACGGTTACCGGTATGATAAACCATGATAAAAAAGTCCCGATGGTTAGTATTACCATTTCATATTTAATTATCATTAAAACTATTTTTAATGTTTTAATATTTATGAAAACAAAAATAAGCTTTACCCTTACAACTATAAATTACATTTGAAACTGTATTTAAGTTGAATAGAAGTGTATCTGCAAAAGTACGAAAATTTTCTAAAAATTTCAAGTTCTCTCATACCCATTTCCACAAGTTCAGAGTCAGTCATGGAGTCCCTGGCTGTGTGGTCAGAGGGGGGCGGTGGGACGATGGCGAGGGTTTCAGAGTGCTGGGAGGGGCTACCAGGCCACTGCAGGTTATCAGCCAGTTTAGCTCTCTCCTCTCGTGCTGTGGGGTCATCCCACACGATTTGCTCACTCTGAGACGGCTCTGTGTTCAGGTCCACAGCTACTTGACGTGACATTCTGCCAAAATTATCAAGCAATCTTAAAAATGCAACTTTCTCAATGGGAAAAAGTGGTGCAACAGCTTAAAGGGTTAGTTCACCCAAAAATGAAAATTCTTTCAATAATTACTCACCATCATGTCATTCCAAACCCATAAGATCTTTGTTCATTTTCAGAACACAAATTAAGATATTTTTGATTAAATCTGAGAGCTCTCCGACCCTCCATAGACAGCAATATGCATAAGCATAAACTGCAATGTTAACAGATACAGAAACGTAGCAAGGACATCGGTAAAATAGTCACATCACATGTGACATCAGGGGTTCAACCGTTATTTTACGAGTTATGAGAATACTTTTTGTGCGCAAAGAAAACAATAAAATTATTAATGTAACAATTCTTCTCCCCGAGTTACCGTCTTCCGCCATTTTGGAGAGTACTCCAGAACGTAATCAGCGTTGTTTACGTTCAGCATGTGAACGCTTTATCCTGAACGTAAACAACGCTGATT
This sequence comes from Onychostoma macrolepis, assembly GCF_012432095.1. Lineage (NCBI taxonomy): Eukaryota > Metazoa > Chordata > Actinopteri > Cypriniformes > Cyprinidae > Onychostoma > Onychostoma macrolepis. The sequence goes on along the minus strand of NC_081178.1, from coordinate 16,750,404 downwards.
ACGTTCTGGGGTACTCTCCAAAATGGCGGAAGATGGTAACTTGGGTAGAAAAATGTCACACGGACTATTTTACCGATGTCCTTGCTATGTTTCTGGATCTGGGAACATTGTAGTTAAGTTGCTGTCTATGGACGGCCAGAGAGCTCTCAGATATCATCAAAAATATCTTTATTTGTGTTCTGAAAATGAACAAAGGTCTTGTGGGTTTGGAACGACATGAGGGCGAGTAATTAATGACAGAATTTAAATTTTTGGGTGAACTAACCCTTTAATGTTAACCAGCATATAATGCGCCTGAGTAAGACGTATCAGAAACAGAAGCAAGAACATGTGCTGTGTCTGCATTCCCTAGTAAACAACTATAAACTGTGCTGTATTCTCTCAGATGCTACAAGCTTTGAGAGAGTGATGGGATCAGAGAGAGTACTCAAGCTAGTCTTGTTTTTATACCGTAGGGCCTCTAAAGTACGGCTGCGTCTTCCTATTCGCCCCAGGCTGTCCGGGGTGTGGGGTGAGTCTAGTCCCCCAGAGCCTGTTCTGGCCAACCGCGAGGAGCCTCGACGACCGCTGGTCAGTTTAGTAGCAGACATGATCTCTTGAAGTTGCCTTTGAAGACTCTCTCTCATCTCAAGTGTTTCTGTGAGATCTGAGGGAGGGAGAAGATAAGAAAAAGAAATGAAGAGAGAAAACGAGCTGTGAATTGTGACTTTAGATTCAGAGAGAGACATGATTGAGATTTAATACATAAATCAAAGATACATGTTTAAAGATGACTCACTTCTTTCAGTGCTGATGGTCTGATCTTTCTCAGGCTCTCCCACACTGACACGCTGAGGGGTTGAGATGTCCGTGATGCTGTCAACAGGACTAAGCTTTTTAAAAAAAAAAAAAAAAGAAAATCAATATTTTATAAGTTACAGCATATTAAATAAGGCTCCATATGCTAGGACTAAAGTGTATGGGTAGTGCAGTGCAAGGTATAAATCTCTCACCCTGGTTTCCTCATTCTCTGTAAATGCCCTGAGTCTGGTGCGGGGGGTGGGAGGAGGAGGTGACCTCTGAGTGCTATCTGCCACCTGACTCATGGTGAGGCTCATTTTGGGGTTGAATGTAAAAGGGTAGAGTGACTCAGACACATGCTTCTGCTCATCTGCACACTGAAAATAGAATGTACAATGGGATTTAAACCCCCACATTTTCACTATGCTTTGAGATAATTTTTATGTACTAATAAAACAGTTTACATCTTTGTTGCATGTTCAGATAATAAATATGAACTACAATTTTTTTTTTTACTTGATTGATTAAAAGTAGCTGCGTTTCCATTACAGATTTGCGTAAAACTGTAGCAATATTTTATAAATGTCAATAAAAAAAGTTTTGCAAAATGACAGCATTTGCATTAACCGATATTATGCGACTAAAACTTTTTTTTTTTTTCTTTCGTAATAAATCATGGTGACTGATTTTGGTAGGTTTATGTATATTGTAGCCACTACACTAGCCATTATATTTAATGGAAGCCACGGATGCTTCTGAAATGTGCCGCAGCTGATATTAACACAGGCATTGTCTAGAGTGGCCGCGATCAGCTCTGGTATTCATAGAGCAGCCGTAACGTGCTGCAGATGTGTGCAGTGTAAATTGTCCAAGCATTAATGGCAAGGAAAGCCCCTTATACTTGAGAGCGGCCACATATGAAGTGTTTCTTAGAGGTTATAGTACATTGAAGAACGATCATATGACTTTTTTTTTTTTCATACGCCATGTGACCTGTAAATGTGGAAAAAAAAACTGCTTGCAAAACCACTTTATGCGAGCGTAAAAAAAACAATATATGGGCATTTTTGCCAAATTGACGCATTTCCATTAGGCGTATTTGCAATTTGCTTAATTTAAAGGGTAATGGAAACACAGCTGGTGATAGTAAAGACATTATAATGAAACAAAAGATTTGTTTTTCAAATAAATGCTGTAAATGCTTAATAATCAAAGAATCCTGAATAACTGCATCACAGATTCCACATGTGAGACATATATTTAGATGTGTACATACAGCCTGTAGCCAGTGTTGTGACACTATATGTAGTCCTCTCTCTTTGACAGCTTTGTATTCTTTACTGTTGTCTCCCACTTTACCCTGGTAGATGTAGTGAGTCACAGAGTCATCACACGACCACCTATAAGGTGAGAAGATGCATTAAACTCCACCACTTTGCCAAAAAACAAATCTGTATTTCCTACCAACATCTCAGATGGCATTATTACTTTTAGACTGACTCACTGAAAATGAGAGAGATTTGGCATATACCTGAAGTCTGCGCCTAGTGAGGCGGCCACTGCATTGAGTTCACTCTGTTTCTTGCTTAATTTCTTGCTTACACACACCACCACCCCACTAAGAGGAGCTGCAGCCTTCTGCTCCACCTGCAAGACACAGACACACCTTTATATATCTTTATACACATAGAGGTTGTGTGTGTATGAGTGTGTGTGTGTGTGTGTGTGTGTGTGTGTGTTTGTACCTCAGGTTCAGGCTCTTTTCCCAGTTGTGGACTGGCAGTCATGGCTGCGAGGCTTGTGACATGACTGCGATTGCTGTTGGCAACTGCAGCTTTAAGGTTCCTCTCAATGACCTCTGACAGAGGAGTCTCAGCCCCCTGACCTTGCTGAGGATTATTACCAGGAGTCTGCAAATGGTCAAACACATCCTACAACACAGATGTACCACCATATTACAAAACTTTATTTAGTTTTATCTTAATCATTGTGCACTTCTCTCTGACCACTAGAGGCAATATAATACTGAACAGACAATGATTTGTAAATGGGATAAAGATTCTGACACAAAGCATAAGATTTTTTCTGAAATTATAATTAGATCTCTTCCCATGTCCAGCTCACCTTTGTGTTAAAGGAGGGTCCGAAGAGTTTGTCTCTGCTCAGGAACCGAGAGGGAGTGTCTAGTTGGAGGGAAGAGTCTTTCTGCAGGGCTCCTTTGGCCTCCTCCTGTCCTGGGGTGGCAACATCCACCTGCTCCTCCTCTCCCTGTCTCAACTTCCTGACTGCTGAGCGGACAGTGCGGCTCTGAAAGCGAGCCGTGTCCAGAGGGGTGATGGCAGCACTATTTTGTGGACCTAGTAGTGGTAGCTCTGGAGAGCGCTGAAGGAGGCGCAGTGGTGGCGGGTCTTTCTGAGATGCTCCGATAAAACTGTCCTCAGTTCGCTCTATGTAAAATCACAAAAAAAAAAAAAAAAAAGAGTATTTGGTGTCCAAGTGGTATATTATACTGGTTTATGACATTTTTAAAATTGTCAGTCAAAATTGAATTTCAGGCTTAAAACCAGAACTCCATCATAGCAGGTTGTTAATTAGTCACAAACAAATTCGTTATAATTCTACTTCTGACTGACCTGGTGAGGGAGGCAGGTCAACCAGGTATCGTCCTTCATCAGCACGCTTCCCTGTTCTGGCAGACTCTAAAACCCAGCGGATTGCGACTGCAGGTAGACCCCATTTCTGAGCAGCCTGGTACTTTGTGCCCTCAGGAGTCTGGAGTACCAAATGAGTGCTGGCCAGCATTCCTTTTCTTTGATTAGCAGTCCGCACAAAGTAATCCTGAACACTGCAGACAGATGTGTAGGGGGAGAGAAATAAGAAAACATTACTTTTCTGCTCTGAGAAAAGGTAATGTTATTAAATAAAAAATTATAAATGCTTATAATTATTAATAGTAAAATTGCAGTTTTAAAATGCTATTTAAAAAAAACTCAGGCTTAATGTAAGGCAGGGTTTCTGCAGGATTTGTGAAAGCAAATTCAAGACTTTAAAATTTATGGAATAAATGGAAGTGGACACATCAGAATGAAATTAATTTATGATTAAAACATATCTGCCAGTGGGATTAGAAAAATGACATTTTCAAAGGAAAAACAAGTGTATTTTTCTGATCCTATTGACTAACATGAACTGCCTTTTTTATTATTTTGTACTGTTCTCTTAGGTCCCCTTATAATGTTATAAAATTGTTTACATCAAAAATAACAATTTAGAAGTAATAGGCTATTTTCTGTCCTGATTTTCGATATAACCAGCACAGCATTGCCTTTAGTTTTAATCTTTCTGCAAATAACGCATTGAATTGTTCCCTGTTTGTTAACGAATCCATGGTATCCTAGGTGTGCTGTTTGGTAGCAGTCTTTCATTTGAAATCCATGTTTCCAGCATCTGTAAAACTGTGTTTTTCCACATCAAAAACATATCTAAATTGCGACCAATGCTCTCAACGTCAAATGCAGAAATGTTAATTCATGCGTTTATGACCTCAAGGTTAGACTATTGTAATGCTTTATTGGGTGGTTGTTCTGCACGCTTGGTCAACAAACTACAGTTGGTCCAAAATGCAGCAGCTAGAGTCCTTACTAGAACCAGGAATGTGACCATATTAGCCTGGTTCTGTCAACACTGCACTGGCTCCCTATCAAACATCGGACAGATTTTAAAATCTTGTTAATTACTTATAAAGCCCTGAATGGTTTAGCTCCTCAGTACTTGAGCAAGCTCTTATCACATTATAGTCCTCCACGTCCAATGCGTTCTCAAAACTCTGGCCGTTTGATAATACCTAGAATATCAAAATCAACTGCGGGCGGCAGATCCTTTGCCTATTTAGCACCCAAACTCTGGAACAATCTACCAAACACTGTTCGGGAGACAGACACACTCTGTCAGTTTAAATCTAGATTAAAGACCCATCTCTTTAGCCTGGCTTACACATAACACACTAATACGCTTCTATTATTCAAATCCGTTAAAGGATTGTTAGGCTGCATTAATTAGATCAACCGGAACCGGGAACACTCCCCATAACACACGATGTACTCGTTACATCGTAAGAAGAATGGCATCTACGCTAATATTTGTCTGTTTCTTTCCTATTCTGTTTCTCAGTCCGTATCCGATCAGATGGTGGATCAGCACCAAGAGATGATGTCTACAGCCCTGATCGTCAGCGGAGACCAGGACACCCAGATGACCCCCAGAGACATATCCCCAGTGAAAACCTTGACTAAAATATAATAAAACTAAAAATATAACAAAATAACTAAAAATATAATAAAATACCTAATTACATAATACTATTATTGTTAGAAATTGCAACAATATAAAAATAGACAGAGAAACAATAAATGCATTAAACTATACATTACAATTACAGCAAATGAATAAATCATATAAATGAAAAACTTCAAATAATGAATAAAACACAAATATAACAAATACATTAAATTATAAATTAAAATGCTCCATCGGGACAAGACCACGGGAATCAGATAAGCCCTTTACACAATCTGACATGGCTGCGGTTGGAATTGAACTGCGGGTTTCGTCTGGTCAGAGGAGAACTGGCCCCCCGACTGAGCCTGGTTTCTCCGAAGGTTTTTTCTCCATTCTGTCACAGAGGAGTTTTGGTTGCTTGCCGCTGTCGCCTGGCTTGCTCAGTTGGGACACTTAATTTCTAGCGATTATCGCCGATTTGATTGCACAGATACTATTTAAACTAAACTGAGCTAGACAATGACATCTCTGAATTCAATAATGAAATGCCTTTAACTGAAAATTGAGTGTTTAATCTTATCATTATACATTACTGACACTCTATCCTCCAATTTGATACTGTTAAGTGCTTTGACACAATCTGTATTGTTAAAAGCGCTATATAAATAAAGGTGACTTGACTTGACTTAAAATGAAGTGAACAAAAGACCAAGTTCTTACTGCCGCAGTCTGGCACTTCATTAAAAATAAGGTTCATCCACTCTTTCCTAGCGTTGGGATCAGAAGGAAGGCAATGCAAAGACTGTGTTTTTCACAACTTGGCACTGCACAGTGTCTTCTATTCGGAGTGATATTTATCGTTTGGTTTCGCATAGACCTGTGTTTGCCTCTCGTTATTTACACTACGTGTGCGAATTGATGGGCGGGGCTAAACAGGCAGTGATGTAGAAGTAGGTGTTGATCTTCTTCTGCAGAGGAGGTGTTTAGCCACACTACTACGTCATAAAGTGGCACATTCCACAACCTGTCATTTTGGCAGATTGGGTTCAATATAAGCTATTTTTAGACTAAAGGGCCTTGCACACCGAGTCCGAAATTTTCGTATGCGTTATCCTTTCCTATCAAAATGCTTGTTACGGATGTGAAAACGCAGAAAATCTAACCTGATACGAATTTTTTTTATGACGGACGAATGTTTCGGAGGCAGTGTGTAAACGTGATTGACACAACGTGAGGACATATTTATTTTTTAACGTGCGAAAAACTCTTTATATGTTCATTTTGCATCTCAAGTATATGTATCTTGATTTAAAGGTGCTGTATGTAGGATTTTGACTCTACTAAAGCATAAAAATACCATAATATGTTTGCAGATATTTAAGAAACATGCTAAGTTAACATACTTGTTTATCTGAAAAACAATGCTACAGTCAGTTATTCTCCTTTGAAAATGTGCATTCCGGCCCGGAATGTCTGTGTTTGTTATGGTTTGTGAAACCCGCCCACTGCCAGTTTACCCAATTGTATTTCAGCACCGCGGGTTGCCAGTTGGCGGAAAACACCGCGTATTTAATTGTATTCATTGTCATGTGCGCTTGTTTCTGTTGGTGTCATTAATCTGGCAACCTGCGTGTGCGTCAAGTCTGAGGAGGAGGGGCCGGGTGAAAAAAACCGTCTCCAATACTTTGAATTTGGATTGCAATACCTAGTTCAATCCTACATACAGCACCTTTAAGGATATTTAGATATTTGTACTGGAAAACAAGACAAGAATACTAAGGAAGACATAACAATATCTAGAAAGTGAGGACTGTGAGCAAAAGGTCTTACCTTGCCCCCAGGTGTTTGGCAAGCTGAATAAGAGACTCTCGCTCAGCTCCAGTGAACTGACTGACAGACAGCACACAGCCTTTCAGAGGAGAGAAGCCGTCTCTCACTGCTACTGGAGTGAACAGAGGATGAGAAGGTAGTGGCAAAACACACTGCTGCTCCACACACATGGCCTGAACAAATACACAAAAACAGTCCATTAGTAATAAATAAACATCACAAAGAGTGTCCTTCCTGTGCATAGACTCAAACGTATCTTTCTTACCAGCCAGGTATCTGTCGCGACCTCATCTACTGTAGCCTCCACATCACAGCCCAACAGTGGCACGATGGCATAATGCGCCACAGCTCTCGAGCGGCCGACCAAGATCTTCCCAGAGTTTTCCATGACTAGCTCTGAGAGCTGCGCTTCAGCCTCAGCTCCAAAACCAACCAAGATAAAACGCTTCCCTGCAAAAAGGCCCTCTGAGGTTTCAACCAAGGTTGAGTCCTTCACTGCAGGTGGAGGCTCTGGAAGCAAAAAGCTCTGCCTGCTGCTGGTACTATTAGTGGCCTGAGGCAGCTCCACTAAAGGAAAGACAGGCAGGGAAGAATAAGGGAGATAAACAGGTGTAGACAGAGGAGGGTTTAAATATTTATCAACTCACCCACAGTCTGATCATTCTCCATGTACTGTGATAGCAGGTCTTCCTCTGCTCTGGCTTGTCGGCCTGGACTAGGGGCAGGAGGGGGAGCTACAGAGGGTCTGGAGGCACGGGGGGCAGCTTTGTGAGGAGCAGGCATATCAACAGCGGCTGGGGCAGGGGGCAGAAAGGAGGGGTGAAAGTAGCCATCCTCTGGGAGCAAGGAACCATGGGAGAAACTGTCCAGTAACCACTGCACGGTCACTATATGGGGTCTGAGGAGAAGAATACATGTCTTAAAAGCACATTTGAATTGTTTAAACTGCACCTTATTTTTGGCCAAGGAAGCCGAATTAGATAGGAAGGGTCCATCTGAATGACATGTACCATGAACCTTACGCAAGGGGTGTGCGATTGACAAAATATAACATCTCAATATTTTCTGGAATTTTATCAATAACGATAATTAGACAATATTTTGCTGAGTGTGTTATTGTGCTGGTATCTCACATCGTGTCCTAACTACACACGACGCGACAAGCAATAAAAGGTATCTTTTCCATGTTAATCGTAGTTTTTGTCCTAACGAGCCGCGACGGTGACACGCGGAATTTCTAATTTAGAAACGGTTTGAACAACAAACAATCGCGGCTGGAACAACAATATACAAACCAATTACAGATTATGTGCTTTATTCAATGTTAAAAATGTCTAATGTGAGTTTGACTATCATATTGCGTGGCATTTATAGCCATACTTAAAGCAACAACAGACAGTTTACCTCAGATCTTGAAAATAAATTAAAGCAAAGATGTAGGCTACGTTAACACTGTGAACTCACAGCAAATCAACGAGTGTATTCCATAACAAAGATGGTATCATTCACTCAGTATGTACATTTAAAAATGTTAAAAAGGTTTAATATTTATGGATTAGATTAGATTAGAGAGCCTGCCCACACACGCGATATTTGATTGATTCTGTCACGTTGCGTGTAGTGTGGACACCTAAATTGCTTGTCGCTGGAATCTTGTTACGTCCCGTGTAGTTAGGACATGGTGTTAAACCGACTCCTAAAGTTTTTGATATTCTTCATATTCTGTGTAGTGGTCAGTTCACACTGATAGAAATTAATATTTTTTCAATAAGTTTAAGTTGATTTTTACCATTTATGGGCATTTTTACTTTTATAAAGCTTTTTTCTTCTAAAAGTGTGCATTGTCTTTTGAGTCAAATTCTTACATTTACCACCATCAGTGAATTAGAACAAGATGACATTTGGTGTGTTACCAAGCAAATGAAATCAGTACCAAAATTCATCATTGCAATGCAGAGGAAACACCAGCTGCATCTGAAATGGAATTTAGATGCATTTACACCAGGGGCGGTTCTAGACCCTTTTTAGGTGGGCTTCAGACACCCTATTTGTCATCTCAGCCCCCCTAAAACTATAATCACCTATTTGAATGATCAGGCCAGTGCTGCTTCCTCAAGAAAGGTGACGTGAGAGAGATCTCAATGTGGTACTCACACGCTGTGATAGATCGTATAACTTTAATAGGCAACTGTGTATATTTACCTCATCCAGTAATACGGTTTTCATAAGCACAGTAAGATACTGTTTATTTAGGTAATTTGTATCATTGTATCTAATGGTCTCTCTGAGGGCAAATCCCCCCTGAGGGTGTAATCCTAGAAGTGCCCCTGATTTACACAATGTTCAGTGTAGGACATGAATGCATTTAACCTGCCGTTACAAATGCATAAATATTATTTTGATCTATTAAACATAAAACATTGAATACTGATATTTGAAATTACTTAAATAATAAAAAGATTCTGTGAATGTCAAATTAAAACCGCCAGTAGGTGGCAGCAAGTCACTGTGAATAAGTGAGTCATTGCTCACTTATTTGAACCAATCATTCAAAAGGTTGATTCATTCATGAAACAAAACCTAGTCATTTTGTGCAGACATGTAAAACAGTGCTGTGGCTGTGTTTGGAATTTTTTTTGTGGGCGAAATAGAAGAAAAACAGCCGATATGGTGACTAAAACGCAAGTCTCTTAAATTAACTTATTGTTTATTGAACAATTGTAAAAAAATTCAATATCACATTTGTAATTATAATTGTAATTGTAAGTATAAATCATTTTCTGCCCCCATGTCTTGAATTTGTGATCATCATTCTAAATGTATTTTAATAGACTGAATCATGCAGTGAAAGAATGCACTCTAAATGCACGCGCGTGCGTGTAATGTATGCGTGCACTCTGTAGGTGTGTTTTGAATGGTTTTTGCTAAATATTGATAATGTCAAATCGCACATCGTTAAAACAACAATTACGATATTATTGCAGAAGATATACATCACACACCCCTACCTTGCACATTCTGCAACTAGTTACCCTGACATGGATTTCGACTGACCTGTGAGTGGCTTTGTCAAGGAATACTTTGACCCCTTGGTCTGGTTCACCCATCACTATATGTGTCAGCTCTTGGCTGGGCTGGTTGAAGCGCAGCCCTCCGGCAGAGTTCACCATCCGCCGCAGTTTCTCCAGTTTCTTTCCTGATAAGCCACATAGATATAACTGCAAGACAAAAAGAAAGTGAAAAAGGTTCAATGATTTTTTTCCTTCCAGATTCAACGTTTAAATTCACACAAAAGGATATCACTTAGGATTAATCCTTAGGATATCACTAAAATATGTTCTAAAAAATGTTCAGGAAATGTTTAAGACAAACTAACCTTAAAGCCATCCAACAGGTCATCAACTCGACAAACAGTAATGTCAAACGAGTCAACTGGATCAGGAGTCTCTATGTGGCTGATTCCTGCTGTGGTGAGGGCTGTTTCATTGACATTCATACTGATATTGGAAATATGGCTCAATCCCAGAAGTGAGGGACCTTCTGCACAAACAAATGACAAAGAAACATACACCTGTCAACTTAATAAATCAGACATTGGAATTGGTCATAATTATAATCTATTCAGGTGATATGTTTTATGAAATATATAAAAATAACTAACTTGTATACAGTCAATATATAAAATAGTACAATCGAAATAAATAAAATAGTGTCATATCTATACACATTTTTCCCAGAACGTTCTTGCAACCCGGTAGCAATTCTTCCACGGCCTGGTAGTGGGTCACGACCCGGTGGTTGGGGACCTCTGACGTACAACACAAATGGTGCCTCAAGCGGAACAATAAAACAGTGTTTTACTCACCCTCTTTGCTCCTGTTGGGTCCTGTTGGAGTGGAGGTGTTGGGTCTGCCTGGATTCTCCTCCGCTCTCTTCTTTCCACGCTCCACGGCATACCTGCCCTCATCCTGACAGAAGCCCTTCTCGATGCTGTCAAACAGCCAGTGCATGGACACACAATATACGTTCCATTTACGGGCAAACTCATATTTCTGACCTGAAATGCAACACAAAATGAAGTGAAGAACATGCAAGAACTGTGTCCCAAAACATACTGATGAGGTCAGAGATTATGGGGTCACCTGTGGGTTCACTGACAATAAGGTGAGTACACTCATTCATCTTGAGCTGCCCCGTGTAGGTGCCTCCATTCTGCTCACACAACCTCTGAACCTCTTTACGCTCCACAGTAGAGAGTCCAGTCACACACACCGTACAGCCTTTCAGGACTGGACACTGATAGTCCTCCGCATTCAGTTCAGAGTGATGGAAAACACTGTGGGGGAAAAAAAATGATTGTGAAGGCTTTTTTTAGTCCCACCCTCATGCTGGTGCACAAGTCATCAGAGAAGAGATGTTGTGAAGGGAAGGGAAGTATGGATAAATTGTTGACAGAGAGTTGTCAATTTTGATTTCACTGTGACTTATCCCATGGTGACTTTAACCATGTAAACATTACCTATCCTGAGACTTTTCCCAGCATGCTTTCACCCAGCTGGGCAAAAAAATGGGCTTCCCAAGGCTTGCAGCCACCAGGTATTTCTTACTCCCCACTTCACCTGCCACCAGGTGAGTAACAGACACATTGAGATCACGGTAGACCCGTCCACCCATCAGCTGGATAAGATCCATCACTTCACTCTACAAGAACAACAAAACAGCTGCTTATTTGTCATGTAGATCTGCACATACAGATGTAATTATTTCACTATTTCAACCCCACTTTATACACTCTGTACGCAAAGATGGAGAAAATAAACAATTATGTATTAGACTTAATCAAAGTTTTTTCCTTACCCGTGCCTCTTTGTCAAGGTTGGTGCAGGAGACCGTGACATCAGCCATGGCCATGTTGTACACGGGCTGCTCTGCTTTGGGCACACATCTCTGCTTCTGCAGACAAAACAGCACTACGAGAGGACTCACGATCCTGCATCCCAGCTGCGAATGAGACAAACATACAGTTTTGTAAGATTTAACATTGTGAGATTATTGATAGTAACATTTATAATGTTACAGAAGATTTCTGTCTCAAATAAATGCAGTTTAAAAAACCCTCGATTGCACCAAAGTTTGAATGTAAAAAGACAAAAAACAAGAGTACAGGTATTAAAACTTAAGTTATACATCACTCTCAGCTTTTTTTTTTTTTTTTTTTTCTGTAAATGACGGAGAGATTAGTGATGTACCAAAATTTCGGGAACCAAAAATATCCTGAAAAAAAGTTTTGGAAGGCCAAACTTATTTATTAAAAAAGTAATGTTTAATTAGTGTTTCACTGATAACACCTTTTGACTTTGTGAACATGATAAAGATACACAACTGGTCAAAAGTTTTTGGACAGCAAAATTATTATTTATTTATTTTTTATAATTCTCTTCTGCTCACAAAGCCTGCGCTTTTTTGATCCAAAATAAAGCAAAAGCAGTAATATTGTGAAATATTTATACTATTTAAAATAACCGCTTTCTATTTGAATATATTTTAAAATGTAATTCATTCCTGGACTCAAAGCTAAATTTTCAGCATCATTACATTACCAGTCTGCAGTGTTATATGATTCTTCAGAACTGTTTTTCAATATTTAAAACAGCTGAGCACATTTTTTTCAGGATTCTTTGATGAATAGAAAGATCCAAAGATCAGCATTTATCTGAAATAAAAAGCTTTTGTAACATTATACACTATACCATTCAAAAGCTTGGAGTCAGTATATTTAAATCATTATATCTTTTTTATGAAATTATAGAAATTAATACTTTGATTTAGCAAGGATGCATTAAATTGATCAAAACAGTGATGGTAAAGACATTAATAATGTTACAAAATATTTCTATTTCAGATAAATGCTGTTCTTCTGAACTTTCTATTCATTAAAGAAACCTACATAAAATTCTACTCTGCTTTTTTCAACAATAAATGTTTTTTGAGCAGCAAAAATAACTCTAGAGTCGCAATATATAAAATTTGTTCAGCAAAATAGCTTGTTTTTGACTGGTTTATCACCTGAGAACAACTATTTTGAACAGTATACAGAGTTAAATTACCAGAATTTAATTAGAGAGACTTTCTCTGTTTCCTGCTAAATGAGAACGTTAAATTTGGTTTTGGTGTCTCTGTAATAAAGTCCAAAAACTCATTTCAAAAGTTTATCACTAACCAAGATCAAAAAAACTTATGGAAATAAAGAATATGGAATTATGTTTTCTCTGGATGGAATGGAACTAAAGTGGCCAACTGCTTATCATTGTAAAAAGTGAAACGTCACACAAACGCACCCTCCTGAAGTGATCAAAGGCAGTGCTGGTGAAGTCACTGAAAACAAACAGGGACTTGTCATTGTGGTCCAGCTCTAGTGCGGCTTCCTCATCCAGCGTCTGCACATATTTCTCAGACTGCAGTTCCACTATTGCCTGAAGACGAGCATATGATTATATGAACAAAAGACATCAAGTAGTACTATTAAGGTTCAAAGGATATTATAAGACATAAGAAGCATTTAATGACAGAGGTTAACAAGAATGACACATTATGATCACCTTATAGGCCCGGAGAGCCAGATCACTCTTCTGTCCATTGTGTTCAATAAATTTCACAATGTATGCCTCCTTGTTGACTTTTGACATGGTGGCATATAATCTACATCACGTGGAAACAAACGTGCAAAGATTTAATATCATTAAACAATGTAAACATCTGCTAATCATTAGTATTCCCTTATCTCATAGTGTTATTCTGTAATGTAATACTATACAGTATATTCTATTTTTTTTATTAGGTTTAACAAAGTAAATAGCAACTTAATGCAGAGATAGAACAAAAACTGGATGCTACTTAGGACTGACACTAATAATGCACATTCGACTTCTCACTGCAGGTTGTTTTGTTGTTATCTTATAAACAAGGCCAACAAGACATTAAAGAGTGTCAAACTGTTGCACAGCTCTAAAACCAAGTAATCTATCGCGTGTCTTTTTTAATTTATTCAAATAAAACAACCTAAACAAGCACTCATAATAACAAACGAAGACTTACCGCGAGACAGAATCTCGCGCTACTGCGCGGTGATTTCGAGGATTAAAACTAATTACTAAAAGAGTTTGATCTCATTTCAACTTAGTTTCTATCACTTCTGCACAGACACACATAGAAACATCTCTTGTATTAGACCGCAGGATCATTCATTAGCTGAGCTTATTTATTTTGAAAATCTATGACAGTGAAGCCATATTCCAGACATTCGCGCCATCAGCTCTGAAAAAAACTTCCGCTTCACTTCTGTTTCTTTGGTGAAATGGGAGAAAATATTAAAATATATGACCGCCACCCACCGGACTGGAGGAGTGCAGCGTCAGAAATGAAAGAAATAGTTAAATTCAACTATTATTTTCACTCTAGGTATTTTTGGAAGTGAGAGGAAAACATGTAATTATTTTCCAAATGCTAACAGCGTTTTTTAAGCTGTTACCATAGTTACATATTCATTCTAGCGGCGCGCGATTCGTTTTTCTGAATCGAATCTTTTCAACTATTTGATTTAACTGGCTCACAAAACTGATTTGTTCACATGCAAAAATGCTTAGTATTGTAAATAAATTGTAGTATTGTTTATATTTAAATGATATTTAGCCTCTAAACGGCGACGAGTCATGGGTCTAACTTGGAAAAAACTGTCGAACAAAACGTAATAAACAATAGTATGTTTTTAAATGTGGTGTAGTGATAGATATTTTTTAATTATTATTATTATTTTTTTAAACCAGTTCATTTAAAAGAACGAACCGATTTGCGGGAATCATTCATTAGGGGAACTTTCGTTCCTGTGTACTTTGTGTTTCACTCCGGGCTCAATATCTGGACACACTGTTCGCCAGCTGATTTGTAACAGTGCGGACGTGTACATTAATTGTAATCTTTGGCGTGCTTTATTTTTCCCATTGGAAAATCATATCAACTCGTGTTTAATACAATATAGGATTTTTAAAGAAAAAATGGCCACCGTTGAGGAACTGAAGCTGCGAATCCGTGAGTTAGAAAATGAACTAATAAAATCCAAACAGAAGCAAAGTGATGCTGAACATCATCTCAGACCAAAGATAGATAAAATGAGTGCTGAAGTCGTAGACTCAAATCCATACAGGTGAGCAATTTGACGCTGCTATGTTTATTTATTATCACTGACTTGTTTTTGAACATATGGAAAGCTAAACCGGTGCGATAGTCACTTTAATTTTATATTTAATATCTCGCAGTCGTCTGATGGCACTCAAAAGGATGGGCATAGTTCAAGACTACGAGGTAAACGTATATTTATAATTATTTTTATGATACTTTTATATTGATAACTGCTTGCTCGTGTTCAGATGAGCACTATCCACCTGCTGTCTTTCTCAGAAAATCCGCTCGTATACTGTGGCAGTGGTGGGAGTTGGAGGAGTGGGGAGTGTCACTGCAGAAATGCTCACCAGATGTGGCATTGGTAAGGTAATGCACCTTTATCCTCATTCCTCAATATATAGATCTAATATATAGGACAAATGAATCAAATATAAACATGCACTGATTGGCCAGTCTGTTAATGTTTTTTTTAGTTAAAATTGGCGCATTCTTGTAGTGTGTGTTGCCAGTCGGAGTACAGGAGGGAAGCCAACAGCATAACCCCCAGAGACATGCCTCAGCTCTGCAGTAACAGACTGTCATGCCTCTTTTTGCTGTGTCTGTGATTTCTTCCCTGCAGTTGCTGCTGTTTGACTACGATAACGTGGAGTTGGCCAACATGAACCGGCTCTTCTTCCAGCCACATCAGGCAGGGCTCAGTAAAGTTGAGGCTGCAGAACACACTCTTAGGTAAGGGGGAGGTTAATCATCTTAACATATATAGCAAGGATTTTCAGAAGTGACAGTCAAGACATTTATAGTGTTACAAAAATTTAAATATATGAGATTCAAATAAATGTTTTTTTTTACTTTCTATATTTTTATCCTGAAAAAGTTTCAAAGTAATAAGCAGCTCAAGCGTTTTCAACATTATTAATAATAATAATAATAATAATAATAAGAAGAAATGTTTCTTGAGCATCAAATCTGTATGAGATGTTTCTAGTCAAGTCTAAAAGAAATAAAAGCATGAATCATTATATCACCGTTTCAAAATTCTTAGCGAAATTGTAATTAACAACTAGGTTAATTTGCATATCAAACTTATTTGGAAATCCACCTCATCTTTCTCTATTTATATTTTATTTTAACAAACTGTGATGTGGATTAAAAATTAGAAATTAAAAGATTATTTTACAGCATTTTAGTTGATATTTCCCATTTTAATTCTGTTTTCCTGCAAACTCACTTAAAGAGCTAACTATAATTTTGCCAGAAAAAGTATTAGAATTTTTATCATATTTTAATGTAAAAAAAATCTTGTCTAATATAACTTGTTTGTTTGTGTGCTGGTTTTTATTGTATTTGTTTTACTTGTATTTTTTAAATAGTTTTTGCCATGAAAATAGCCTAAGATGCTGACATGGCATTAAATAAAAATATACTACTACTCTGTTTTCTTGCATAGGAACATTAATCCAGATGTTGCTTTTGAGACCCACAATTATAACATCACCACAATGGACAACTTCATGCATTTCATGAACCGCATTAGGTGATCACTTTTTATTTTTAATGTCACAGTATACTCAAAGTTTTCCTTCTCATTTTCAATTTGGCTATAATAAACAGTCTTGCTTTTGTGTTTTCAGTCACGGAGGACTTGAGGAGGGGAAGCCTGTGGATTTGGTCCTCAGTTGTGTTGATAACTTTGAGGCTCGGATGGCCATTAATACTGTGAGTTTTTGTCATTAAACTGTAAGAACTTTTTTTTTTTTCATTGTATACATATGTTATATATATTTATTTATTATTTGCATTTTTATTTAATTTTTTTGCTATATTTTGAGAAAAATCAGTCACTGTAATTTAGCAATTATTATTATTAAAAATTCATGTTAGTTTCTCTCTTATAGGCATGTAATGAGTTGGGTCAGATCTGGATGGAGTCAGGCGTCAGTGAGAATGCCGTTTCTGGACACATCCAGCTCATCATCCCTGGAGAAACGGCCTGTTTTGCTGTATGACACACTCACACTTCTAAAACACATACTATGTGTCTTGAATATAAATTATGATCTTAAAAACCATTTCATATGGTTGTACCCTCTTCTATACGGTCTAGTTTCTGTGTCATAAACCATAAAACACTGGTTATTTCTGCCAAATGTCAGATGGGTTGGTAACAGTGATCTGATCCAGTTGTGTCTGTGTGTGTGTGTCAGTGTGCACCTCCCCTCATAGTGGCTGCAAATATCGACGAGAAGACACTGAAGAGGGACGGGGTTTGTGCTGCCAGTCTGCCCACCACAATGGGAGTGGTCGCCGGGCTCCTTGTGCAGAATGTCCTGAAGTAAGACCTCATCACAATCTTGATGATTCAGCACAGACCTAACCATGCTGTTTTTAATCTCTGTAAAGCATACTGTATCTGTATACTGAAAAACCTACTACATGATTGATTGTTATACTTTTTAGCAATTAAAAGGCCTTTTAGTATAATTCTAAAAACATTCCCCTTCAGGTTGTGGTACGTGTCTTTTTGCTGCAAACTCTTAGTATACATAAGAATAACCTTTAAATTGTTAGTAATATTTCAAGATGGACACTTAGTTGACTGAAGCAACTTGGGTTTACTTGACTGATCCATACATAATTTAAGAAACAAAAATCATACGTTTCATATTGCATAAGTAGGGCACCACATCCAACTATTTTAGCATACGTCCCAGTATGATTTATTCCAGTATAACAAAAGGAAAAATATTAAGACTTAACATTTTAAATAAAGATAATTGTTTTAGTAAGTTAAAGAATAAGTTTGAGGATGATTCTCACAAAACTATATTTAATTTTTCAAGATAAATTAAAACTTTTTTTATTTTTATTTTCATAATTCACAATTTATGTATACAGCGCAACAGCAAAAACTGTGAGGAAAAGATAAATGCCACATTTGTTTAGATCATTTTCTATAACAAGTCAAGCTGCAATACCAAACAGGACCACACGGATTTGCCAAAAGACCACTATACCAGCCGCCTTAACCTGACAGTATATAAATACATACAGATCCATTGAGAATTATTAAACACAAATTAAAAAAGTAAATAAATTGTCGAATGTGGCAATCTGAAAGCAGCTCAACATGACCAGTGAACAGCTCCTCTGTCAAAGTGAGTGTTGATGCCCATAAACACCACTAACCATTGTAAACTCCTATTAAAACGTGCTTATTCAGCAAGTGTCCATCATAAAACACTTGCCTTGCATGCGACCATACTGAAATGTGTTTGTGCAAAGAGCTATCAGAGAGCGCGCTAATAATCTATGACTTCTGTACGTCACTGTAATCGTCTTTACTTCCATTACAATCGTCATCCATCAACACTTTACTGTTGAGATACTGGTTTGCTTTATTCAGCCCATACAGACTGGTCCTGACTTCATATTTCTTATTAATAGAGGTATGTTTGTTCTCCCCAATCTCTGCACAAGTTAAGGTTACGTATGATGACGAAAGTACATTGGTGCAAGGAACTCATAGAGATAGCATTACAGTCCCTGAGAACACTCGGGGTGAGTCTCAGCCAGAGTGAAATTGTCCAAAAAAGGCCAGAACTCCACAGAATGTGACTTGATGCTGATTGGACTAGAACAGTGAAAGCTAGAGTAACACCGTGGTTGAATGGGACAGAAAAAAATCCCTCCCTTTCACCCTAATGAAGAAAACCGCCCATGCTCACTATATCATACTATATCAGTAGGATTTCAGTAAAACAAAATCATTTATTTGATTTCTGTCAAACAAAAATAACTAAATCAAAAGGGCAGCTATAAAGAGCAGCGGAACAACCTCTTTAAGTTGGTTTTCCATTTACCTAAGAAGACCTGTCTGAGATTGATACCTAAAAAGATATGAAATATAAAACAAAAACACGTTCTTTGAAAACTAAAATCTGAATGTTTATTTTACTGAAATTACACTGGTTTGTGCATAATCATTTGGAAAACCATGCATATGAGCCATAAAAGCCTGACATAATACTCCAAAAACTTTATTGTTAGAATATTTTGTCAAAAGGTTCAAATAAACTGTTCCATTTAAAAATTTTACTATTACTACATTTGTACTATTGTACTATTATTACATTTGTACTATTATTTCAGGCTTTACAGGGTTAAGATTACACCATAACCAAATGTATCCTATTTCAGTTTAGTTATACTGATTACTTTGTGTAGTGGATAGTAAATGCTGTAGTATCATACAAATGCCATTAGATTTTTGTAACTTAACCAAACTGAACCATTCTATCTTGGTAATTCTATCTTGCCCTGTCAATACTTCCAAAGGACTTTAGAACACAAAGCCTGGAATGAAATTGTCTGTGTTATAGGTATCTGTTGGGGTTTGGGACAGTGAGTTATTACCTGGGCTATAATGCCATGCAGGATTTCTTCCCGAGCATGGCAATGAAGGCCAACCCACAGTGTGACGACAGACACTGCAGACGACAACAGGACGAGTACAAGGTGACGCTCCTACAAATTAAAAAAGCAAACATAAACACTCATTTTCATGTGTTACTGCTACACCTTGATGGTTCAGTCAAAGGGTAAGATTTAGTGATTAATAAAAATATATAATAATTAAATATTATTTAACCACAACATTAATTCTGAAACTTTTTCTTAATTCTATTAATTTAAATTTATATTAATCTTTTTATATATATTATAGATAATAAATTTATAATATTTTAACTTAATATTAAATTTTATTTTTAAATTCATTTTCTGTAACTGCATGTCTTTTAAGTAGTTTCAGATTTGCTGAACATCACTTTTTATTTTTTTGAAATAGTTTACAGAATTCCCAAATATTAACAACAACTGTTTCTAGGCAAGTTGTTTAATCATGGATGTAAAAAAGGCATAATGTGACAACCAATTAGTATTAATACTAACAGTATATGATGTTATTCCTTCCTTACTCCAGAAAAAAGAAGCAGACCGGCCAAAGCAGGAAGTGGTACAGGAAGAAGAGGAAGTGGTGCATGAGGACAATGAATGGGGTTGGCATCCCACACACACCACATTCCTCATTCATAAAACAGAAATCTTTAAATGTTATGTAAACTTGAACATGATGTTGTTTCCTGCCAGGCATTGAGCTGGTGTCAGAGGTGTCAGAGGCAGAGCTTCAGGACGCATCAGGACCGGTACCAGATCTGCCGGAGGGCATTACTGTAGCCTACACCATACCTGAGAAAGTATGACCCACTGAATTATAACACAACACTGATTATTCGGGAGTTTTCATGCTTTAAAAAAAAATTGACAAGCAGTGAAGTTTTTAATGCGATTTTTGGTTTGGGTTAGATGCTTATGTGACACTGGACCACAAAACCAGTCATTAGGGTCAATTATTGAATAATTTTAAATAAGCTTTCCATTGATGTGTGGGTTGTTATGATAGGGCAATATTTGGATGAGATGCAACTATTTGAATATCTGCAATCTGAGGGTGCAAAAAAAATCTAAATATTGAGAAAATCACCTTTAAAGTTGTCCAAATGAAGTCCTTAGCAATGTATATTACTGATCAAAAATAAAGTTTTGATATATTTATGGTAGGAAATTTATAAAATATCTTCATGGAACATGATCTTTACTTAATATCCTAATGATTTTTGGCATAAAAGAAAAATTGATCATTTTGACCTATATAATGTATTGTTGGCTATTGCTACAAATATACCCCAGCGACTTAAGACTGGTTTTGTGGTCCAGGGTCACATGAGATCATTTATAACTCAAGCATCCTGTGAAAACAAAATGCATTTATCTGCTAAATAATTAACATTAAAATTTTGGGGACAGTAAAAATATTTTGAAAGAAATTAATACTTTTATTCAGCAAGGATGCTTTAAATTGATCAAAATTGACAGTAAAGACATTTGTTTGCCAAGGATTTTTATTTCAAATAAATACTGTTGTTTTGAACTTTCTTATCATCAAAGAATGTTAAGCAGCACACCTGTTTTCAACATTGATAACAAGAAATGTTTCTTGAGCAGCAATTCCACATATTAGAATGACTTCTGAAAGATCATGTGACACTGAAGACTGGAGTAATGACAGCTGGAAAAAACATTTTAAAATATATTAAAATAGAAGTTATTTTAATTTGAAGTGATAATATTGGTGTTGTCCTATATTTTTGATGATAAATGCAGCCTTGGTAATCATTACCGTCTTTTGACTACCATGTATGTGTAATACTCCATGTGTTCTTTCTTTTTGGCAGGATGGAGCATCAGGGGAGACGGTGGAGGAAACCGATCAGAGTTTAGAAGAGCTGATGGCTCAGATGAGAAAGATGTAAGGGAAATGACATCCTTGAACTCAGAAAAAAACTCTCCCACATATACACTAAAGACAAACTCATTATTTTGTACTTACATACATGTAACATCTGAGGTCTCATACTAAATGAGTTTGGATTTAGTTTTTTTTTTTTTTTCTGTTTTTGCAAGCAGCCTGTAACACTCAAGATGCTTACAGGTTTACTTCAACTGAAAGTCTTAATACTGCTGATCTTTTATTTCACAGTGTTAATGTTTCAGAGCATGGAATGGTAAATAGAACCAATCTGAAAGATTGTTTTTAAATAGCTGTTGTTAACAGCTATGTGACAGAAATGGATATGACTTCAGTCACACATCTATATATGTTATTGTCATGTCTAATACTGAATGTGCTTGTAGACACCCAGCCAGATGTTATAAAGATTATCACACAAATATTTCACATTTCATCGTCGGCCTGATTCTGACTGCTGTATTGAATGGTATAACATTGTAATAATGCAAATGAAAAAATAAATTTATTGTTGTTACTTTCCATTTTGCTTTTCCTGCATTTAAACTAGATCAATCTAAAGAAGCCTTAGCAATAGTTGTGAAATCAGTTTTCCTCTGCATTGAGAAAGAATAACTACAACTGTTATTGTCATTCAATTATGCATTTATTGGTAGATAATACACAATATTATTTTGTGCATGGATCATGTGCATTAGAAGAATTTGGGTATAAACTACACCTCTTTTGGCAGTGTATAAAAAAAACCTGGCACAAATTGTATGACAACAATGTGATATAATACAAGCAATAATGGAAGTTTAGAGAATGGAAGTTTCTGATGTTCTCCCAGAATCTAACAGTTCAAAGATGATTTTTCTACAAAAATGATGCCAAATAGTTTTTAAACACCCATAAGTATTTGCAGACATTCAGAAATGAGATTTTGGCATTTCCACTATTTTGCATCCGTTTAGTATTTTATATTCCTTCATTATACATGTCTCTTCTAAGTAAACAGGTAGTCATCAGCACTAGACACGTGCGATATAGCCAGGTATTTCACATTCACAATTCAAAATGTAAAAAAACAAACAGCAGTACCATTTCCAAATACAAAAATATGGGTCGTAATATCAGATAAACAGTCATTGTATAAACTAAACTACATATATTGACACTGTCATTATGCATTACAAGCAGCATAATTATTGCACATGCTGTGTTCTGTGGTGTTGAACCATTTAAATGCTTCTCAAAAATGTGAGACCTATACAATAAATAAGATATTGAATACAATAAAATCAGACTTATTTTATTCATTACCTGTATTTTGATATCATGTTATAGTGTTTTGTATGGCTATGTATGACAGCTGTCCTTTATTAATACTGTGCAATTTACAACAGCATGACAAGAAGTAGGCCATAGACCAAAAGAAGGAGCTGAGACGCTGATGAAATGATGCGAACTTCCATTACGCTCGACTTTGTGTTTGCATATGCTGAATGCAGCAGTGATAGAAACCTGAAAAAATGTGCTGAAATTGGTCACACATCAGCTTTTCCAAAAGGTTTTTGTACCATGCAAGTGAAAAGTGCTTTGGAAGAATCGAATACTGACGTTGTATAAAATACCAAGGTAATTATATTTCTTCAACCAACATTTTGAACTTTAACCAAGTCATTCGACTTGTACTCAAGTTTATAATAAAAAGTTTCTCATAGTGATAATTAGAGGAAAATAACTTGAATTTTCTATCAAGTAAATATATAGAGAAAATGCAAGTAATATTTTGCACTGCATTAACAATCATGCTTCATTACTATGAAGGCCTTTTGCCGTCTGAAAGAAGAAAAAATATAATTGCACCACTATTTCTTGCAGTTGCAACTTCAAAATTCATAAATGTGGCTTCATATCTTGATATGCAATTTATTTTTTTTGCTGTTGCTGCTTCATAACTTCATATTTCACAATTGTGAATGTATATAATTGTAACCCAAATTCACATTATAATGTTATTTCTCCAAATTACTTACTCATAGCAACATTATTTATTGTAATTGTGACTCCTAATATCGTAACTGCAATTTCTCCTAATTGCTACTATATATCTTGTAACTGCAACTTCTTTTCTTCTAATTGCTACTTCATATTTCATGACTTTAGTGTTTTTTCACATAATTTCTGATAATTGCAAATTTATTTTACACTCTGAGGTGGCCTTCCATAAATAACACTATTCTGGTCATAGTGACTTTACTAAACACTACTACACCTAACAGTTTAACAGCAGTACATTTGAAATGTCATTGTATGCTTATGCTATGGAGTGTTGTCTTTCAACAGTCATTGAAAATCACAGGTATAAAACACTTTCTCGGATTTTACCTTTTTGAGAGTCAGAGAGCACCTTTTATAAACCCAGTGGCAATGAATGATACATTAAAACATGATTCATACTGTAAATTACAGTAGGAATGAGAACCATGTTCCAATGTTTTCTTACCATATTTGATTGCTCCATGTAGACTTCAAGCACATGCCTGAACACATCAAGTGTGGCCAATATGGCTTCATTAATAGAGGTAAGAGTTTCACCTTGGTAAGTATTGAGGTGTGAGGTGTCACCTTGAGGTGTGAGGCAGGGCAGGGCTTCGCAGGCTAAAGGTATCGCCGCTAGATGAGTGAGGTGAGGGGGCCTTACCGCACACCAGAGATGGCTCTGCCTCTTTTATTTCCATTGCTCGCTTGTACAGTTCAGCAGCTTTCTCAAAATCTCCCTCTTCATAGCTGAGAAAGTAAGAGAATGGTTGCCATGTTGTTGCTATAAGGTTTCTAGGATGTGCTGGATGGTTGCTATGTGGTTATTACTGATCCAAGTTATAAAATTCTGGTTTCTAGATATGGTTAATTACTTTCCCTCTATTATTTACATATTTATTAAAATGCAATATTTACAAAATGTACTAAAATGTGCCTAAGGGGCAGCATGTATAATCAAAACAGCAGGGGGGCTAATACAGATCCTTGAGGCACTCCATATTTGACTGCTGTAAATATTTGTCTTTTTGCAAAGATTTCAGAAGACGACAACATTTGTAAAGACTCCAAATTATGCCGACCTTAGATTAACATACAAAACTGTCAAATCTTATCCTTACGATGTAATATTATCCTTACATTGTAATCATAATGAGCACAAGTTCTTAATTGCTGCCTAACACGTTTGTTGAATGTGCCGAGAATTTAATCTAAATTTAACTGGTACAGCTGAGTTAAGAAAATATGGCTAACCTGAGTACAGCCAGGTTTTTCAGAGTCTCTCCAACACGAGGGTGCAGTCGGCCGAGACTGTCCTCATATACCTTTAGAGCGCGCTCGTACAAAGGCAATGCATCACTGTGCTGCTTCTGCAACACAAACACATCACATGAGTTACATCATCAGAGAACGGACTGGATAGTTTTACAATACAGCAGGTGGGAGAAGTCTGACATGTTTCTCACCAGCTGGCAATAGAGCACTGCAAGGTTAACCAAAGCGGTGGCAACACTGGGGTGTTTAGGCCCGAAGCTCTTCTCTCTGATTTCAAGAGCCAGTTCATATAGAGGGACTGCCTTTTCCAGCTTCCCCTATCATACACACAGACAGACAGCCAATTAAAAAGGGTCTCAAATTCATCAATAATATTAAAAAGACAAACATTGCAGAATAAATGTATGCATAATTGCCACATGATTGCTACATGTTCTGCAGAGCTAGTGAGTTGTGACTCTTTCCTGTGGTTTCTCACCCTGCGTTTGTAAAGCATGGCCAAGTGTTTGAGGGTATAGGCGAGAGAGGGATGGTCCGGGGCGAGTGCTCGTTTACGGATGTCAAGTGCTCTTTCGTACAGCTCCTCTGCACTCTCATACTCTTTCCTTTCGCTGTGAAGCGCGGCTAGGTTGTTCAGACATTGAGCGCAGTCGGGGTGATCTGGCCCCAGCACACGCTGGCGCATCTCCAGGGAACGGGTCAAGAACATTTTTGCAGCACTAGGTTATAAACACCAACATATTAAAATGCATATTACATACATAACTGCAAATGGAAAATGTGTATTATTAATAAAGTACTGAAGTATAAGAATAGTTTACAATAAGTTGGCCATACAAAGTAAGTCTTTTCAGAAATGATGGACAATCCTGTTATAGATAGGTACATTTTAGGTGCCCATTGAGTGTAATACATGAGGTGCAAAACAAACAAAAACAGCAAGACAGGCTGAATGAAAATGCAAATTTACTCTCTGGTGATTCTTTAAAAAAAAAAAAAAAAATACTGTTTACCCCAGCTAACCCTGTACACCAAGCAGTGCAGAGCTGAAACACCACCTTATTTGACATAATTGCCACTTGATTGCTACATGTTTTGCAGAGCTAGTGAGCTGTGACTCTTTCCTGTGGTTTCTCACCCTGCGTTTGAAAAGCATGGCCAAGTGTTTGAGGTTATAGGCAAGAGAGGGATGATCTGGGGTGAGTGCTCATTTACGGGTGTCAAGTGCTCTTTCGTACAGCTCCTTGGCACTCTCATACTCTTTCCTTATGGTATGAGAGTTGTGTGCAGGAGCTGTGTGCTCCCATTTGGCTCCATCTGTACACTGAAAATGTGCAGAGACAGAAGAACCAACCTGTCTCTCGGGTATGGTTATGTTATCTTTGAACATCACCATGATGAAGAAAATGCCCCAAAGGCTCTTAATTTTTTAATTTTTTGGAGCTCATTGGAAAACCAGTATACATCATGTGGGGCAAGACATGACTGTTAAGGTGCTACTAAGTGGCAAAGAAAGCAACTCCCATAACAGGCATGTAGAAGAAGTAGACCCAGCTGAACCCAGTCAGGGGAAAGAAGGGAATACTGTGCAAATACTATGAAAAGTTTTTCTTTTTTTTTTTAAGAACAGTTTTGAGCAGCCTGGAAATATGTCCAAAATATTCAGTAAAAAAAAATTTTGTCATTTGTATCAATAATGGTTGCATTTTAATTGTATTTGTAATATCTACTAAAACTGTTAGTGATGAAAAATATTTTACAGGACATTTAGGTGTTTTTCCTATTTTCCATGACTGAAAATTTGCATTGCACAATTCCAAAATTTCCAGGATGTGTGGTATGTATGAAATGATGATTTACTCACTCCAGATTGTTCTGCAGGTAATAAAGCACTCCAAGCTCATTTAGAGTCTTGGCACAATCTGCTGAGTCTTTGCCAAGAGTAAGTTCCTCTAACTGCAGTGCCCGCCGCTTCAAGAGAGCAAAACCATACTAAAAAGAACACAAGCACATACAGTATAAGAGATACTGTTTTTTCCCCCCACTACTCTGAACTCACAGTTCATTGAGTGGGACCAAATGAGACACAAATGTGGCTAAAATTATTGTTTGGTCTTTCCTTACCATGTGGCCTTTCTGTCGTGCTGTCTTCTGTCTGATCTTGACTGATCTCTTTCTCAACTTCTCGGCCTGCTCATATCTAGATAAAACAAAACAAAAGAAAAAACAGAATTAGCCCATCCCCAAGTCTAAATTAATAACATAATAAAACAAACAAAAGGCCTAAAGGTATATTTTCCAAATCCTAGAAAGCTGCCTAGGATGGGTTTCCTAAAAGTAAACCAAAGGTCGCATCGTGTGAAATCTAAGGCAATCCCAGAATGCACTGCAATTCCAAAAAAAATGGGGGTCATTTCTATTTCTATATATATATATAACGATATTGCCAAAAGTATTGGGTCACCCCCTTCTAATGAACCGGTTTGACTACTTTAGTAATTTCCATGAGTACAAATCTTAATGTTTAAGCATATAATGATATTCTAGGGAATTGTGTGCTTCTAATTTTAAAGCAACAGTTTGGACAGGAGCCTTTTCTATTCGAACATGACAATGCCTCTGTGTATAAGGCAAGGTTCAAAAAGAAATGATTGATTTATTCAGTGTGGAAGAACTTGTTGCTTCCCAAGAGCCAGGGTTGTAACATCAAGGACACAAAACAAGTTTACCAAATAAGATAAGGTTTATTAAGTAACAAAAGAGAAAAAAAAGAAGGGACTGTCACAAAAACAAGCTGGCTGCAGGATCAAAGAGAGAGAGTGAGCATGTGTCCTGCAGTTTTAAATGGCTCCTTTCAGGTGACCTCAATTAGCCCGTTGATTGCAGGTGAGCTACTGAGTAACTGCAACAAAACACAAGTTAGAACACTCCCACCCTTAAAATGTTGCTATAGGACAACCTAATGCAACACCAACATGTACAATAAGATAAACAGACAAGACCTTGATAAGGCATCTGCCAACACATTATCCTTTCCACGAATGTGGCAGAATTTAAGACCATTACCTTACGGAAATAAACTCCCTCACATTAACTGCTGGTTGGAATCTCATACAACCTTCCAGTCAATGAGGTATGGCCCACTATATTGAGCCTGTAACACAAAACCAGATACAGCTAAAAAGCACAAGTACTTGGTCTCCTGGACAGAACACACACTGCTTAGCCTTTCAATCAAATCTTCTCCAGAGTTGCTTTGAAATACTCTTTGGCCAATTCACAAACCCTACTAAACCTGAAATGAAAATAAGACAGTCCAAAAAGTTAATAAGTGTAATATGTTCAGGAGCCAACCATTTCTCCAACTAGGATGTAGTGGAGCTACGGGAATAAACTGGTTAGGTTTACCTGTCACCTGACAAACATGATCTGCAATACTGAGCCACATCTGACCTCACCCGAAGCCAGAAAAATGCCTTAACACACGATCCAGTGTTCTCCTGATACCCAAGTGGCCAGATAGACAACGATCATGAACAAGAGACAAAATATCAGATCGATAAACTCCTGGTACCACTACTTGAAATGCACTACTCCAATCATCCTGACTTGACATTTTTGGATCTGTCCACTTTCTCATCAAAACCCTATCAATAATAAAATAACTAGAAGCTACATTTGATAATGTTTCGTCTGGTACCACATCTTCAAACATCGGTAACAAGGTAGGATCTTGCTTTTGCTCGAGTATTAACTGTTCTCGAGATGGAAACATCTTTCCAAACCCTGTGAAGGTCACATCACCATGGGCCATAAAAGTATCATAAAGTGGAATCTCTGATTGATTTGAAGGAGGCTTGCCTTCAACATTCCTCAAATGGTTCCTCTGGATATGCCAATTCAAGCTCATCTGGGCTATCGGGCTTACAGGGAGTGGAAGTTACTTCAGGAACAACTTGCACTCTACCACCAGCCAAATCGTTCCCCAGAATAAAGGACACCCCGTCTATAGGTATACGGGAGCAAAGTGCAACTACAACATTACCAGAAACTAGATCAGATTCTGGATGAATGTTATGTAAAGGCATAGACAAAAATCCTCCACCAAATCCTTTAATAATTACTTCCGAACCTTGAGCCAACTTTTCATTAAAAGACAAGACATCCTGGAGAATCACAGATTGGAAAGCTCCAGTATCTCTCCAGACCTCAATAGCTTGTCTATGTTCAGGGTCAGAAGACAGACATACAAAACCATCCATCAGAAATGATGATGAGCCAGCTAACTCACCATTTTTGCATTCCACTTTCTCAGATGGAACATTTGCAAGTGAGGATGACAAAGAGAACTTACAAACGCTACAGTTTTTGTGAATTTCTGCTTCTTACTTAGAACAGGACAGTCTGCAATAAGATGACCTGGGGCCTCATTTATAAAGCGTGCGTACGCACAGATTTGATCTTAGAGTGTGCGCTTAAATCCACGCCAACGCTCATATTTATAAAAAAACGGTCTTTTGACGTCCGAGCAGACGTACGCACTTTTTATTGTCGGAGTAATGCAGAATTTTTCAAATGTAAGCTGTTCTTGCAGGTCACTGTTCTAAATTATGATGATTGGTGATATTTTATATGTTAATGATATTAATTAGGAGTCGTTTACAAGGCAGAGAGCTGAAACCATTCAATTGTGCGCAAGTTCAAGATAATTTGCAATTCATAGATTTCACATCTGAAATAGGCGCGTACGCTCGTTTTCTGTTCGTACGTTCATTCTATGAATCGCACGTACGAATTTCGGAGAAACGATCGTAAGATCAAATTTAGGACGGTTTCTGCGCAACATTTTATAAATGAGGCCCCTGGTCTCTTACAATAAAGACAGGCCCTCTCATCATGAGAAAAATCAGAAAATTTTCCAAATCGGAACATTGTTCTGGCCCTTACTCGGAGACTCTGCCTGTTTGTCACCAAAGTTTACTTTATGAGTTAAAACAAACTCATCTGCCAGGATAGCAGCTTGCTCTAAAGTTACTGCCTTCTGCTCATTCAAATGCTCATTCAGACACAACTTCAGGCAGACAGTTCTTAAATTCAAGCAAAATAAGTTGTCTAAGTTGCTCCTTACTTTCCACCCTCTGAGATGTACACCACCGATCAAACAGACTCTCCTTCTGCTTTGCAAACTCAACATAAGTGTGATGCACAAGTTTAAAACGCTGGTGGTAAGCTTCAGGAACTAGCTCATTTACTTTCAGTACAGCTGCTTTAACCTCATCATAATCAGTGCTCCTCTCAAGGCTCAGAGCAGAGTAAGCTTCCTGAGTTTTACCTACCAAAACACTCTGTAAAATCAAAGTCCACACATTTTTGGGCCACTTAGATGTGGTTGCCACACGTTCAAAGTGAGAAAAATCTCTCAACATCTTTCTCAGAAAAGGGAGGCACTAACCTAATATGGCTACCCTTTCAACTCAAACTCCTTAAGAAACCGTTCATGTTCAAGATATATTTGGTTCTCTTTAAATTGCCTTTCCCTCTCCCCAGCCTCCAGTTGTTGTAAAGCTAGCTCCTTAAGCCTCAATTGAATTGCAGCTTCAGACAAAGGAGTAACCATGGGTTGTAAGGAAACTGACTTAGCTTTCAAAACACTGTTATCAATCAACACGCTTCTAATGATGTCCTTTATACTATCCTTTAAACGCCTTTCACTACTGGTAATGGTAATATCATAATGAGAAGCTAATTGCAAGAGTTGATCTTTTGTAAAAAGCTCAAGCAACTCATCTGAAGGTTCCTTTAGAAAATCCTCTAAAGAAGCCATTACTAAACTGAACTCCTAAACTAAAGTGCTAACAACAAAAGCACGAAATACAAATGGAGTCCTTTCCACTACTTGCACAAATGTACAGCTAACACCACAGGTCCACAGTAGTACAAAACTACAAAAAAACATTATTTTTGTATAATAATTATCCAAAAATTTACTGACACAAAAGCTTTAAACCCAAAAGTAGAACTAAATGACCCAGTAAACTACAAAATGTTACTCCTCCCAAACAAGCAACAGCTCTCTAATGCCACTAGTTAATCACAAATATATTAATACTGGGAATTAATCTACACTAAAGTCCACAAAGGAACATCACACAAAAGCTGCTAGCACACTAAAGTTAGGATCACGGACCAAACAAACACAAGTGGGAGAACTTTTAACTCACCTAACTTAAATGCTCTCGTCTTACTCCCTCCCAAAAAGTGAGCATGGTTGCGAAGCCTAACATAATACAAAATACATGAGAAACACCCGGATACATGCCTAACATTTCCTAATCCCTATCTATCTTCTGAGGTGCACCAGGCACGAGGCGACTTTAAAAGCACAAAAACAAAAACAACTGTAGACCATATAATCAATGATCAAACAGTTGTGAATTGCTTACCCCCGACAGAGAACAAGTCTCCACCCAGAATAACCTCGAAAATAACAAAAGAGAGAGAACCAAAGGAAGGATTTAATGTTCAACCCAGCTGAAACTCAACCAGGGAAACTCATGCATAATCACAAAAATACTCCAACAACCATACTCACCAAAACAAATCAAAAAGGGAATAAAGGGAAAGAATTAAAATAAAAATCAGTCCCCAAAGTATCAAAAAAAAATCATCAGGTGAGCTACTGAGTAACTGCAACAAAACACAAGTTAGAACACACCCACATAACACTTGACTGGTCTGCTGAAAGCCAAGTCCTAATCCAAGCTGAACACCTCTGGTGTGACTTTAAATGCAGATCTTGAGCCAAAAACTCTTTACCAAACACCAATGACTTGTACATATGGGTACAGTCATTTTAGACACTTCCAAAACTGTTGCAACAGAGATGGAAATACAATTTTTGGTCCCACTTTATATTAGGTGGCCTTAACTACTGTGTACTTACATTTAAATTAATCATTTGATACAATGCACTTATTGTGTACATACATGTTTTTACATTGTACTTATATTTTTAAGAATACCAATATGTAGTTACATCTGTGATTAATTTCTGTAATTACATTTATAATTACACTGTTGACCCATCCCTTACACCTTAACCCACCCTTAAACCTACCCCTACCACCAAACCTGTCCCTAACCTTACCCATATCCCACCTCAATAGCAGCAAAAGTGTTTTGCAATACAATATGAACACAATAAGTACATTGTACTAATTTTTTGATGCAAGTACATAGTAGTTAAGGCCACCTAATATAAAGTGTGACTCAATGTTTCCATCTTTATTGCCACAGTTTTGGAAGTGCCTTTTTCTGTTCTAAAGGGGGGGTCCCAATACTTTTGTCCATATAGTGTATGTACAAGTCATTGGTGTTTGGTAAAGAGTTTTTGGCTCAAGATCTGCATTTAAAGTCACACCAGAGGTGTTCAGCTTGGATCAGGACTTGGCTTTCTGCAGACCAGTTTGTACTCCTGGAAATTACTAAAGTAGTCAAACCTGTTCATTAGAAGGGGGTGACCCAATACTTTTGGCAATATAGTGTATATATTATATAATAAAACATTCAGCTTCACCATTACAGAAATAAATTACATTTTAAATATATTCAAATAGAAAACAAACATCTTAAATTCTTAAGATTCCTTACCCCAAACCCCAAATAGAAAACGACCAATAAAATAAGTTGTATATATTTAATTAAAAATTAAACATTTCATCTAATATTTGTGTGCTATGTTTCTTATGCTTATTTGACTGTCAAGATTGTCAAAATTTCCGGATATTTCCATGTTTACTAGTTTGCTGCATTATGCAGAGGGTTTTAGTTTAGTTCTTTGGGATGGCTTCTTCCTCAGAAGGCAGCTCATTAGGATTTGGAACAAAGCCTCTGCAATATCTGCATAGTGGAGTATGAATTTTAAGAAAAATGTGTTGTACTTGTTTTGTTTCTGGTAGAGGAGCGAGAGTGAGTCTAGTTCTCTAGCGACAGTGCTGTGTTCAGGGCCGTAAGCATTTTCAAAGATCTCCATAGCTTGTTTGTACAACTGCTCTGCGTTTCCAAATTTCCTCCAATGAACGTAAACCCCCGCCAGCTGGTGCAGGGACTGAGCCACACTTGGGTGGTCCGGATCCAGAGCCGTCTCACGGATCTCTAAGGAGCGCTGCAAGGGGGCCACCGCCTTAAATACAACACATTCACGTCATTTCCACACACTTTAAAATGGAGTACAGGTGATCATCAGTCTTTCCGTTTGTATCACCTGGCTGAGAAGTCCCAGGTCTTTAAGGAAGCGGCCTAGTGTCTCGTACAGGTTGGCCAGTTGGCTCATGCTTTGCTCACTCTCACAGGTCTTCTCAAACTCTTTCAATGAGTCGAAGTACTCTGTCGCCATTGAGCACTTATCCTTACCAACAAACTGCCAGTATGTCAGCAGCTCAGAGAAATGACCCCTGAGAACACACATCAGCAGCAAGATGTTATTTCAGACATATATTCACACATAAATCAGAGATACAACAAGAATGTAAGAATGTACCTTTTGTACAGGTTCTGGGACACAAACAAGTTAAGCAAACTCATCTGGAGTTTACTTCGATCTTCCTGCTGCTGCAGTAACCACGGCAATTCATCAGCCACCCTCCACGTCACTCTGTCTTGCCTGAACCAACAAAAATGATTTAACAAAACAATCCAACACGGCAGCTATTTGTCGATAAATCTTTGCTTTGTTTGATCTTAGAGAATATCAGCCATGTGATCAGCTAAGGAAAAAATGCAATACAATTATTTATTTTTTCTACAATTTAAATAATAAAATAAAATAATAATTATAATTATTTTATTTTATTATTTAAATTGTAGAAAAAAATAAATACAAAGTTACTAATTACAATAATATCATTGTACTTCAATAAAATAAAATAAAATATTATTTTATTTTATTATTTAAATTGTAAAATAAATAAATACAAAATAATTTTTTTAAATATTACTATAATAATAATACCATTGTACTGCAATAAAAAATAAGATAAAATAAAATAAAATCAATGGAATTTATGTGTAGCAGCATTTACCGTGAACTGAGATACTGAAAACACCAGATAATGAGCTGCTCTGGTGAAAATGAACACAGTATCACTTCACTCTGAAACATTTAACAGCCAGGGAGTATCACCGTTTCATCTACTCGCCAACAACAATTTGGCGCTTGGTAAGAGTGTTCAGCCTTGAAATCACAGTAATCCCCCCCCACACACACACAAAACTACATAGAAATACAGAAAAATCTCATTCCTGCAATATGCTCAATAAGTTATTCTTACTTCAGCTGTTCACTGAAGAACCAAATGATTTTCTCTCTGTAGGATCCACGACATTTGCCCCCATCTAGAAACTCCTGGTTGACCGCTTCACATGCCTGAAAATGATACACGGTTACACAAACCAGTTTCACTTGAATTTATCTCTGTAAATTCTCTCTCAGTGAGATGTGAAAGTGAAATCTTCACCCAACAAAATTCACAGTACCATATTTAGTTTCATCAAAAAATATTAAGGGACATTTTGTCAAATATAACTTCAAAGGTACAGCTAGGTCAGAGGCATGCACACCTGTGGGTGCTGAAAGCGAATGAGGCCACAGGCGTAGGTAATGATGAGGAGTCTCTCCAGATTGTGGAGCAGTGAGTTGAGAGCGGGAAAACTCAGGTCTGGGAACAGCTCCAAAGCCTCTGATTCACTGATGCCGTTGTGACTGGCACATACAAGGCACAATAACTGCACGAGGAGAAATACAAATAAATAAGTTAAATTGTGTACTTAAGTGTTTTTTTTAGTGATACTCTTCTTCGAACAGGTAACTTTGGACAGGTGACCTCTTTCATGATGTGTTTTTCCTGATCCGTGCTGAGTGAGTCTAGCGCCGCCTTCAGACCCAGTCTGTATAGCGATACTGTATCTTGACACAACACACACTGCTGTAGAGTCGTCTCCAATGTCCAGGAGGATTTAGAGCTGACAGATTAAACATAAAAATCTTATTTTCCCATACAAACAGACAAAGTGTGTGCTAAAGAGAGACAGAATAATTGGAATTTGGTTGTTTTAAGATTACTGTAGGCCAAAAACCATCCCCGTCTGTCACTAAAACAGAGTTGTTACAAATTATTTTTTTTGTTATATTATATTACCGTATTTTACATATAATATACATATACAGTGCCTTACAAAAGTATTCATACCCCTTCATTATTTTTTTTTTTTCACGTTTTGTTATATTGCTGCCTTGTGTTACCATACACCATAATGGTAAAGCAAAAAAACTGGTTTTTAACATCTTTGCAAATTTATTCAAAATAAAAAAACTTAAATGATTCCATTGCATAAGTAATCATACCCTTATCTGGGACAGCTCAATTTAGCTCAGGAGCACTCATATTGCTTGTTACACTTGTACAGATGATACTAGACTTTGAGTGAAGTTAACCTGTGGCAAATTTAATTGAATGGGTATGGTCTGGAAAGGCACACACATCTTAATAAAAGGTCTAACAGCTGATAATGCATATCAGAGCAAATACCAAGCCCTGAGGTCAAAAGAACTGCCTGTAGATCTCAGAAACAAGTCTCTGTTACCCTTAATGGAAGAAGTCTGAAACAACCAGGACTCTTCCTAGAGCTGGCCTCCTGGCCAAATTGAGCAACTGATGGAGAAGGGCTTTGGTTAATGTGGTGACCAAGAACCTGATGGTTACTCTAGTTGAGCTACATGATCATATGTGGAGACAGGAGAAACTTAGAGAAGGTCAAACATCACTGCAACACTCCACCGATCTAGGCTTTATGGCGGTGTGGCCAAACTCAATCCTCTCCTCAGTGAAGATATATGAATATACACTTGGAATTTGCAAAAAAGCACCTAAAGGACATTCAGACTGTGAGAAACAATATTCTCTGATCTGATGAACCTCAATTCCAAGCATCATGTTTGAAGGAAACAGCTCTGTTCATCACCTACAGAGTACCATCCCAGAAGTAAAGTGTGCTGGTAGCAGTCTCATGCTGTGGGGCTGTTTTTCAGCTGCAGGGACTGAGGGACTCGTCAGAGTATAAGAAAGCTCACTGCACCAAAATATTGAGATAGCCTTAATGAAAACCCAGTCCAGAGCATTCAGAACCTCAGACTGGGCAGAAGGTTTACCTTCCAACAGGACAATGACCCTAAACACACAGCAAAAAACACAAAGCTTGTTGCATCAAAAAAAAAAAAAAGACTTGTTAAGGTGCTTCAGCTAAATATTTAGTTAAGGGTATGGATACTTATGCAATGTACTTATATCAGTTTTTTATTTTTAATACATTTACGAAGTTGTGACAATTCTGTTTTTCCTTTGTCAATATGGTGTATGGAGTGTAGATTTATGTGGGGGTAATTTAAAGCAGTTTAACATGAGGCAGCAACATAAAACATGAAAAAATGAAGGGGTATGAATACTTTTGCACAGAACTATAAATACAAACAAGTAATATTAATAGACACAGACCCACAAACACCACAATCTAATCACTCTCTCACATGTCTACTTACTGTGTAATAAGTCTTGCCAGTAATGAGATATAGAGTGCATTGCAAGTTGCAGCTGAACGGCAATGTCTCTCCAACTTCTTTTCCTGTTTGCAAGCAATACAGACAATACTCATACTCAAAATACATAAACAAATATGAACACAGCCTGATAAAGATGTTTACCTGATCTTTGGTGAGTTTGATATCGCTGTTCACACACTCTGTGCTGATGACACTCTTCACCTCTCTGGGATTGAGTGGGTCCAGGTGCAGTGTGGGCCACAATCTAAACAGCATAACATGTTTTGTGATTGTCTACCTGTGTATAATATTACATGCATGCATAATATCAAATAAGTTATGTGTGTTTGTGCATCACAAACCTCCATGCCTGTGGGCAGGTCTCCACATTAACTGACACCAGGACTCTCACATTAGCAGGAAGAGGATCAATCAGCCACTTCAAGTGCCGCTCAGCATTCTGGGGAATACAAAAATAACAAACTGATCATGCTGAAGAATATATAATGATATACGCAATGAATAATGGAAAGCAGATATTTATTTTATTCTATAGTTATGATTAATGGCTGATAAATATTAAAATGTTATACTATTTTCTATATATTTGTTGGTATTTGTTCCATCTCTTCCTCTGATACTGGTATCTCTGATCATAAACTCATAGACTTTCACTTTAGTTTGCCTATACATGATAAATCTGCAAAGACTGTTATATCCTACCGTAATTGTAATAATGTTGACGTCACATCATTTTGTTCCTCTATTGCTTCCTCTAATCTTTCTGATGTTTTTGATTTATCTTCTCCTTCACTGATTCTTTCAAATTTTAACTCCATATTATCTGATATTTTGTCTGTACATGCTCCTGTTAAGACTAGAACTGTTCCTTCTACTCATACTTCTCCCTGGTTTACCCCCGACCTTCACATCCTCAAGAGCTCCGGTCGACGGCTTGAACGTCTCTATAGGAAAACTGGCCTCACTGTTCATCACCAAGCCTTTCTTGAACATCTCAAAATTACAAATCTGCCTTACACTTAGCACGCTCTAGTTTTGTTTCTGCCATGATTAATAAAGCTAGTAACAGACCAAAAGCACTATTCGACACAGTAAATAAACTTACCAAACTCCCACCTAATGATACTGCAGGTTCAGCTGAATTCTGCTACTCCTTTCTAAATCATCTTCTAGACAAGACGGCTGCCGTCCACCAGGGCTTTTCGAACAGCACTATCAACTTTAACTTTGAGCCTAATCCTCTGGTCATTCCCTATCCTACTTCTCTCTTACTAATCCTTCCTCTGTCTCTGAGCTTATTTCGAAATCCAACTCCTCTACCTGTCGACTAGACCCAGCTCCTACTTCTCTCTTAAAACAGTGTCATTCGGTAATTTCTGCACCTATCTCTCATTTCATAAATGCTTCGCTTGTCACTACTACTTTTCCTCAGTCACTTAAAATCGCTGCAGTTACCCGGTTCTCAAAAACCCAATCTCGATCCGTCAGTTTTATCCAATTATCGTCCCATTTCAAACTTGCCATTTGTTGCTAAATTACTGGAAAGTACTGTAGCAGCCCAGCTTCGGTCCTTCCTAGTGGCAAATAATTTCTTTGATCCATTTCAGTCAGGCTTCCGTCCAAAACATAGTACAGAAACTGCCCTTGTAAAGGTAGTTAATGATTTATTACTCTCTTGCGATACCGGCTCTCTATCGTTACTTCTGTTACTAGACCTCAGTTCTGCCTTTGACACTATCTCTCATGATTTACTCATCTCTCGACTTTCGGCTGTGGGTATATCTGGTACTGCTCTTTCCTGGTTCTCTTCATATCTATATGATAGACACTTTTACATTTCTGCTCGGGATTTCAGATCCCCTACTGCCCCCTGAAACAAGGCGTCCCCAGGGTTCCGTTCTGGGGCCTTTGCTGTTTATTATTTACATTTTACCACTGGGTCAGATACTACAGCGTCACGGCTTTAGCTATCATTTTATGCTGATGACATCCAAATCTACACGTCATGCAGGCCTTCCCTATCCACCCAAATCGACAAAATTTCTGTTTGCGTGCAGGATATTAAAACTTGGCTTAACTCTAATTTTCTGAAACTAAATATGGAAAAAACCGAGATCATCATCATTGGTACTCCTGCACTTACCACCAAAGTTCCCGCTGACTTTACTTGTGATATTACTGGCACTCTAATCACTCCATCTAGTATCGTCAGAAATCTCGGTGTTATGTTTGACCCATCTCTTTCATTTCAGTATCATATTAACTCTCTCTCTAAATTGGCATTTTTCACTTACGACGAATTGTCCAGCTCCGTCCTTTCATAAGTACCAAAGATGCAGAAACTCTCATTCACGCTTTTGTCTCATCTCGTCTCGATTACTGTAATGCCCTCTTCATTGGCTTGCCAGCTACCACTATTGCTAGATTACAGTATATTCAAAACTCAGCCGCTCGTATTCTCACTCGCACCAAGCGTTCAGCCCACATCACCCCTATTCTAGCTGATCTGCACTGGCTACCAGTGGCCTATCGCATCAAGTTTAAAATTATCCTGCTTACTTTTAAAGCCTTGAATGGTCTGGCTCCTTACTATCTCTGCAATCTGCTCCACCCCTATTCTCCACCACGTTCATTGCGGTCCTCTGATTCTCGCCTTCTCACCATCCCTCGATATCGCCTCTCTTCCATGGGATTATCCATCTAAATTATGGAACTCTCTACCCAGATCACTCTGTCTTGCCAATAGCCTGTCTGAATTTAAATCGCTGCTCAAAACTCACTTGTTTTCAGAATGTTATCTTTCTTAGTTAACCTCTGTTTACTTTGTTTTATGTTGTATATTACTCTTTGGATTTCTGATGTTGTTTTCTTTCTGTTTATTGTTCGATGTTTTCCTCCCATTTCTGATGTTTATTGTAAAGTGTCCTTGAGCTCTGGAAAGGCGCTATATAAATAAAACTTATTATTATTATATAATTTTGTCAAATTAAAAAAAAAATTTTTTATTTAAATAAATAATTTTAAATGCTAAAGTGAATTTAGGCATCTCAACATTATAATGTACATTATGACAAATGGATATTTATTTTGAGATCTGATTACATGTTTATTTAAAACTACATTTAACTGTGTGTGTGTGTGTGTGTGTGTGTGTGTGTGTGTGTACACATACACAATCACATTTCTAGTCACTAACAAATATCTAATAAAACAAAATCTTTTATTTATTTTTTTCCTAATGAAGATATATAAATACCCTTTCCATATAGAAAAAGGCAGAACATTTCTGCTGAAATTAAAGAAATTTTAGCATTATGTAAACAGTTGACCGCAAAATGTAAAATTAATTACTATTAACTCCCACACATAAAAAAAAAGAAAAAATCCCACAACTAAATGTGGGTGTTTAGTTGTGTTTTCACCAGCATAGATTGTTAAACATGATGACAGACAAACATACCACAGCTCAATGAGGAAGATTATTTGAGGAAGTGTTACCTGTATTTGGTCAATGGAGTCAATGATGATTATGATGTTGCCATGGTGACGCGCAGACAGCCGCTCTAGCCAGCGTGGGAACTCTTCGAGGATCTTAGAAGGGTCCATCGAGAGACCGGAAATAGACCAGAAATGCTGGAGCAGCTACAAGGACGATTGGGAAAGAGAACTTGTTCAGAGGAAAGTTTTAGGTTTAAGTTAACTATGCTTGAATTGTCTCTATAAAACCCTTTAATGTAGCCTTTATGTAACCTCCTTATTACCAGTAAGATACTAGTATTCACACATCAGTACCAAAATACCGGTAAACTCTGTGATGTCAATCATCGGAAATTAGGGTCGGTAGGGTCTTGAGCGCAGACGTCCGTCTGGAACGTGTTTTTGCATAATAGTTAAATAAGAACTTTTTAACCCTGGATTAAGGCTTCTTAAAATTAGGGTTAAACCAGGGGTTTTCAAACTTGGGTCCAGAGACCCCAATGGGGATTCAAGTGTTTTCTAGGTAGGCTAGGTTTTTCTAGAGTTCTAGGGTGTTTGCTACGTAAAATTTGAGGGAGGAATTTTGTTTTTATTTGAATTATTATGTATTTTTAGGGTTGTTTTACGATTAGCTGTAAAACCACACTGATCTCATATTTATTGTTAAATCTGAATTTAACTTATATGTCTAAGAATCCTCTAATAGTGAATAAAAAATGTATTACAAAATCTGTGAGAATCTTGAAACTTGACCACCCAAGACAAAGTATAAACAGCGTAATGCAACACAACCCAGGATTATGATAGCATTAGGGTTAAATATGACAATGTTATAGCAATTTCGTGTATGAAAAGCCCTATATAGTGCAGGCTGCATGTAATAAAGCACTAGTTATAACAGAACTGATTCTGGTCTGTGCCGCTGTTCTTTTCACAGTTTAAGGAACTTAACAGAGTGAAATGAGTGTGTGTCTCTGTGTCTGACCTTCACTGTGAGGCGCTTAATGATGAGCACTGGATCTGTGCTGGTAGAGAGAGGATGTCCAGTGAAGTGATACAGGATGAGGGTGTTGGGAGAGTTTTTCTGCTGTAACTCTATCCTGCAGAGAAATGACATATTGTTTAGAGTGTGAAAATTGTCGTACATTATTATTATTGTGCAAAAATACCTAATATTTAGAGTTAAGATTTAACAACCATTTAGCAAGCAGAAGTGATTTGCCCGATCCAGGTGCACCAGATACCAGCAGTGGTGGGGTGGGTGGAGGGGCGGCTACCATGTCATTGAGTTGGTCGACATACTGAGAAAAGAACCAATACAGCATTCAGCTCAGTGTATTTACGCATTTCCTGCCATTCGTATACAGTTTATTCAATATTTGTTTAATTTTAGCAAATTGTATGTGTAGTACTTTCAGCTATTGTAAAATACACAGAATTACAAAGATTTCTTGTGGACCTCAATCCTAAATTAAAATGCTTGGTCCTTAACGAACAATACAGAAAATTATAACAGAGCCATCATGCCTTCTGGAAGCTGAATCTGGAAGCGGTGCTGCAAGCCTGCTGGAATGCCTCAGTCTGCTCCTGCTCATCATGAAGATCCCACAGCACATCACCAGAGTCCTCCTCTTCTCTCTCCTCCACCGCTCCACTCTCTTCTAACTCCAA
Source organism: Onychostoma macrolepis (assembly GCF_012432095.1). Classification (NCBI taxonomy): domain Eukaryota; kingdom Metazoa; phylum Chordata; class Actinopteri; order Cypriniformes; family Cyprinidae; genus Onychostoma; species Onychostoma macrolepis. The sequence goes on along the minus strand of NC_081178.1, from coordinate 16,708,909 downwards.
ACCCAACAACTCCTGAAAAAAAAAGAAAAAAAAGTTGCCCAATGTATCATCAGCCTTTCTGTTTAACATCATTCATCTCAAGAAAATATGTTCCTCTTTCAGAACCTTAAATAGTGAACCACACTCATATTTTTGCACAAACGCTGGGTTATTTTCAAAGTGTTGTTGGTTGTTGTTTTTTTTACCAACAGTAGAAACAATGTGCAATCTCAGCGTTACCTACTTCTGTTTTTTCTGTTCCAAACTGGACTGTCAATAGTCATTTTCACTTGATAGTCCACTGAGTCTGCTCCTACTGTATTTTTGCATAGACCTAAAAACCTATTTAATTTCACTGTAAATCTATTACATATATTATTTTTGTTGTAAATATTTTAAAATAGTAAGTATTTATAAGGTAAAATAAACCCAGCATATTGGCTGGCACATGTGTGCTGGCCAGTATTTACCAAGCTCTTGACAGCTGGGTTACTTTTAACCCAATCGTATCTCAAGTGCATGATTTCTTAGTGCGAGAACACTGCATACCAGAATGCTATTAACCACAACACCCACTTGTGTTTTCCTGTGTGTGTACCTGTTTGATAACTCTCTCAAGTTGAGTGAAGATAAGAGCAGCTCCTTCCTCTACAGACCCTGCATGATCCACTACCTGCAGAAAACAAGCAGCAAAGAATAATTCACCAAAAATAAAGTGTGAAAGTGAACTAAACACACAACAATATTATAACAATATTTCTATATTTGAAATTCTTAATAAAAGTTTCTTGGTAATTTTTGACCGATTAATTTTTTTTTTTTTCTAAAAATGGTTTCCTTAATCTGAGTGGTTCAAAACATGGTGACTTTTTAGATATTCAATCTAAACAAACAAAAAAAAAAACATGACTTCATTCCATGAGTCTACTCTAAGTGGTCATAAAAAACACACATTGGCTGTTTGCATTCAAAACTGACAGACCATGTGGAATAAGTGTAGTGAAGTGCCAAAGGTTTGCCTTTGCATGTGAAACAGAAATTTTCAAACAAATAAGATCTAAATAAGACCTAAATTACCTAAAATCTCAAAAGAAGTGCATAATGTTATTGTTACTATGTCAGGGAAATTAGTGTTAGAACATTTCCTTAAAAACACCTTACTTACTATTCACGGTCAAAAATGACAGTATACAGTCAAGGTGTAATCCTTAGTGGTCTTAGAAGAAACTTAAAAGAAGAATTCTTAAAAGAAACTTTATCACCTATAGAATGTTTAGAAAAACCTTTGAAACCCTTATGATCTTCCAAAAATAAGAATGGATCTTCAGAAGAACCTTCAGGAATTTCAATAGAATTTTTAAACTAGGGGTGTCAACGTTAACGCATGCGATTAATCCAAAAAATGTAACGCTTTAACATTTTTTAACGCAAATTAATCGTTAGATAAGGTTTGACCCCAACTTCTTCCCGTCATCGCAGCGCGGAAGGTTATCTATCATTGTGTGATGAGGGTTCAGCGAACCAGTGTTGCCAGGGTAGTGGCACAAGTGGGCTATTTTGAAAATACAGACGCGGGAAAAATTACAGAGCCGTGGGTTGTGGTTTTTTGGGCTACTTTTATAATAAACTACTTTTATAACCACCCAAAGTGTATATAGACAAATAAAAATTTAAATAGATCCTTTTACTAATGTGTATTATACTTGGAATGTATCCCTGGCAACTTAAGAACGGAGAGACGGTTGTAACATAACAAACAACGTGAGTTTCAGCAGAGCATATATGTTAAGGCTTTTACACAGCAGAAATAAACATGACACTATAGATTATATAAGATAATAAACACACGATTATGATAGGATATTTGTATGTGATTTTCTTGAGTTGAATGTGTACATCTGAAATGCTAATTTGTGCAGCAATATAAAAGGCTATAAATAGCATATTTTTACAACAGTAAACGACCAAATTCCACAAGTTATTACAAACACTCGATGGTGATTTGAAGTGAGTTCTGAGTAAAAGTGTACTATTAATCTCATAAATTGTCTTATGAAGCATGATGCTAATATTAGCTCTAATGCAGCTGCAGAACAGGTCCAATTCTTCTTCATAATGCATTTTGTCATAATACTTCATGTAAGGTCGCAAGAAAATGTTTTGTTGTATTTATTTAGAAATGCTTTTGATAATAGGTGGGTAAATGTATACTGGGATTGAAGCGATGTGGCTTGGTAAACGTTTTATTGCCAGTATAATGGCTGAATAAAAACAAAAGAATAATGATAAAAGAATAATAAGGATTATGTCTCATACCTGGCGGAAGTGTGAAAGGTTCTGTTTCCTTAAACTAGTTTGTCATGCATTTCTTTTTCAACACATTTCCAGGTAAATCCTAGTATTTTAAATCTGCGATTAATCATGATTAACGTGATTCAATTTTTTAATCGATTGACAGCACTATTTTAAACCCATATGAATCATTTGAAATTACCTTAAGTTTGGCACTCTTGTCAGCTTTGTTAACTCTCTCCAGCAAGTCTCTAGTGGATGGGCTGAGGGTGAAGACCTCTTCCTTTTCTCCTTTTCTCTCACCAGTTCGCAAATACAGCAAGAGAGGCCGAGAGTCTGGGGTTTTCACAAATGCTTCCTCCACATCCTCTATAACACAACTAAAACAGCAAAATAGATTCATACAATTCAACAGATTCATTCAATAGAGACATGTGTTCATTGTTCATATCAACAATAACATGATAACTGGATAACCTGGACACTGTGGACTTGAGTAGCAGCACACACACAGAGCTCCTCTCGATCTCCTGCCTGCGTTCAGCAGCATACAGAGCAGCTTTCTCCTCAGAAAATGACACATTCAGGTAGAAATGACCCAAACCCTCACAAAACCTCTGCAGCCTCAAAGAATGAGTCTGAAAGAGAGAGGCAAATAGATGAAGATTGCTACAATGTGAGAATGTGTGTATTTAAGATGTGTTATCCAAGCATGTGTACTTGTATAAAGGCCTGCAGCTCCGCTTTGGTCTCCTGTGTGTATATGAGGTAGCAGCGGACTGTGTTACTCCACAGAGCCTGAGAGACGTGAGGAGAAACCTGCAGCAGACTGGCTACGGCCGCATCCCAGTCATCTGAAACGACACACACAAACATCAGCATACATACACGTACACCTAAAACAACACACACACAGGTGCAAACTCACCTCTGCTGACATTAGCAAACGGCCCCTCCACGTCAATGAGACTGTGAGCGAATTCTGGACCCCTGTGTGTCTGCTGCAACTGCATCATACTGCCCATGGACGGCTCGCTGCCCAATATGCCACCACTCCAGTACTCACACTGAGTTCCTGCGGCTGCACACAGAGTGGACGTTAGGGATGCATTGGTACAGAAATGTTGATTTCACAATAATGCTCCAATCTAGAATTTGGTAGATACTACAGCTGTACAGTATGGGAAAAAAAATAAAAAATACTTTTTATAACTGTTTAATACTTCTGTGACCTGGTGTAGACAATAATCATATTAAATTAAGAAAATCAATACATAAACAAACAGATCAATAGTGCTGGGCAATGATTAACTGTGATTAATCTCATCCAAAATAAAAGTTTTTGTGTAAATAATACATGTGTGTGTACTTTATATGTATGTTAAAAACACACACATACAGTATATATTTAGAAAATATTTCAATGTATTTACATGTATATATTTATATTCATACAATTTATGTTATATACAAATATATTTAATATATAAACAACATATTTTTCTTAAATATATAACATGCATGTGTGTGTATTTATATATACATAATAAATATACACAGTACTTACCCATATATTATGTACACAAAAACTTTTATTTATTTTGGATGCGATTAATCGCAATTAATCATTGCCCAGCACTACAGATCAATAAATTAATAAAGAAATATATAAATAAACAAATTAAATAAATAAACAATTAGACAGATAGATAGAATAAATTATGGCCTGGTCAATACAATGTATCGGCACAACACACTTACTTTTAAAGTGAAATGCACCAAACCAAACCTGACTAAAAAACAGATAGAAAGGGAACCAAAAGGCTACTTCCACTTCAAAGAAAGGTGAGTCAGTGTGATGTATCTCATGCATCTTGACATGTGGCTGCTCATTTTGGTCCGGAAATATACAAATCTAGTTTCCCTTGTAAAAATGTATCTGCCACATTCTTACTGGTGACAGTAGTGTGGTTGTCGTCTGAGTCAGAGTCTGCTGGATCATAAATCTGAATGCCTTGAGCCTGCAGCTGTTGAAGTTTTGACTCCAGATCTCGTTTTGCCCGCAGCAAATCCTGAATTTCCTTTTCTTTAGTCTCCCGGAATATCTGTCGGGTGATTTAGGACAGAAATAAAGATGAAGGAAACACATTGGTGAGGTAAAGAATGCACTGAAAACTAGAACAGCTACAGGCTAAAGAGGCATAATCTAAAAGCATAAGGAGTCAGACAGGGGCTTGGGAAGATTTAGGATTGTGCAAGGTAAGAATGAATGCAAGTCAGTTAATGTGAGAGAGAGAAGAGAACAAGGTTCACACCTTAAACTGCCGTTTGACCTTGTCTCTGTCATGCTCAAAGGTGGCAGCTCTCTCCATGGCTTGATACTTTGCCTCCAGGGCACTTTCCTTCTCTCGAAGAATCTTCTGGTAAGTCTTCTGAAGAGCCTGACAACCAGAGAAACACAGAATCCGCAAAGCTTAAGTTGTAACATATAAATTTTGTGAAAAGTAACATTAATTTCAAAATGCATTTGTATTTGGTACATGGGTCTATGACATCTACTGATCTATTGATTCAAAATCTATTCAAAAATCAATTACAATGTAGTGCAAAACACTACATGCAATGAATTGTGTACACTTCTTCTATGATAATACATGTTTTTGATAACCAAATAAAAAAATTATTTTGATATCTTTAGGGGGCATAAATAAAACACTGACATTTTTTGGTATAATCTATCATAATTATTTATGAGAAATAAAAGACTAAACCCCTTCAGTCATGTGGTGCAGCCAAAATTCATTAAAAACTTCATTTCATCAAAGAAAATCATAGAAAGGACCCTCATGGACCACCAGATAATTTGACCTTTTTATGACAAAGATAAGGTTAGATCAAGCTGAAAAATAGCATGTGATATGACTTCCCAAAAACTTATTTATAAATTAATAATTAATTATATTTGTGAAATAAAGAAATAAATATTTTTATATATAAATTTTACCTTGAAAATTATATTGAAAAATGGATTAAGATGTGTACATTCACATGCATTCATAGTGTAATAAATTACATTTTCAGCCATTACATGTCATTTTTCTTGAAAATAGCATAAATGTTTTGGAAAACCACATAGAACCAAGATTACTATAAACAGTACAAACTTGGCATATGTGTTTTAAGCAAGGCCAGATTTTTTTTTTTTTTTAAATCATTTGTCTTTGTTTTTCTTATTTTCAAATTTTTCTTTATTTTTGCCCAACACTCTTATTTGTCAAAAGCTCAGATTTTCTTATTCTCTCTCAAACCTGCAGCTCAGCGCGCAGTCTCTTGTTCTCCTCATCCAGCTTGGCTTCTTTCTTCTGCATAGAAGCGATCTCATTGTTCTTGCTGACCCGAAAGATCTCATAGTCTTTCCTGAGGCGCTCATTCTCAGCCGCATACTCCAGTTCCACCGATCCGGTAGATTTGAAGCTGGCGCCGATGACACGAGGCCCACGGCGGAAGGAGCTCTGCAGCAGACGTGACTTTGGCTTCACCTCCACCGGTATCTCACACGCCTCGCCTCCCTCACCCCCATACACATCCTCAATCACCTCACCGGGGCTCACCAGAGAGGATGCCGTACCCATAACAACTGATGAGAGGTGCCACAAAGACACCCGTCAACTAGATCACTCACACTCTTCTAGACTGAACATTGATGGTTCTGTTGGAAACAGTAAACACAAGCAGTGTGCATAAGTTCTGATAAATTTAACCATGGATATTAAGTATAATCTGAAATTGTACATCAAAAGAGTAGAGCAGTAGTCCTTCACAGGACTAAAAAGTTTTGTGCTGCTGTATTTGAGAACTAGATATGTATGACCCTGAGGTTAGTGCACAAGTATGCATTCGCCGTTAAAACGTATATGCCACCATTGCAAAAATCCATTAAAAAAATTGCATAATTCTGTCAGTAAAGTTAATGTATTGGAAATATATTCTATGTACAGTGGCGCCATCAACACTGGCATATAATGTAAGAAGGATTGCTTTCGTCAAATGATTTTACAAATAGACTAACCAAAAACTTAATTTTTGATTAGCAATATGCATTGCTAAGGACTTAATTTGGACAAATTTAAATGCGATTTTCTCAATATTTTGATTTTTTTGCACCCTCAGATTCCAGATTTTGAAATAGTTGTATCTCGGTCAAATATTGTCCTAACATAACAAACCATACATCAATGGAAAGCTTATTTATTCAAAAGATTGACCCTTATGACTGGTGTTGTGGTCCAGGGTCACAAATTATGAATGCGGTGTTGCAAACGTTAGCTTCCTCCTTCTGTAATTTGGTTCAAAATCTAAGGTTTACAATACAATGGATTACTAAGAGAAAGTGGATGCCATTTAATATTTTAGCTTTCATCGATGCATGTTTGTCTTTCTTCAGAAAAAAATATTAACTAAATCAAAGCCAAGCAGTTTCTCAAATGTGTTGGCACGCATTTCTGTATCTTTGTTTACTCAGTTATGGGAAATTTTGGCAGCTTTCTTTTTAAAAATGTGTTAATCAAATGTGTTTTGTACATTATGTACAACATAATACATTATATTGTGTTTGCACTTACAGTGTCAGTTCCACAATAGAAATTATAAGAAGAAGTTGAGAACATTTATGAGAAGTTGAGACGAAGTATGACCTGAAGATCCTAAAAAGTCTGTTTATTTGGTTTAATTTGACGTGTTGTTGGGTTAGCATGTTGTTCACTAACGTTACTTTTACAGTGTCATCAAATCAAACACACGGAGGACGAGGATATCTGCATATTTAATGCTTAAACCTCACCTTAAACTGTGGTCTTGAACCCTGCGGTCATCCTGGAGACGATGTGGGGGACGAATTCCAGCAGAATGAAGAAAAACACTCCACCCAACCGAGAGGACTGAGGAGATCCAGGACGATGAACTTACACTGAACCGATACCAATCTTAAAACCCGAAATAAATATCGATAAGTAGCCTAACGTGTTCATAAACACGGCTACCATATCAGTCAAAAGGTAAACAAATCATATTGATGCACACGTTTTCTCTCCAATGTCTTCCTGACAACCGCGTTACTAGGCACGCCTTCTTCTACGGGTCTTCAGTGTGACCAAAAAGTGAATCTTTTCTTTTCGTACGTAAGCCTCGGTTTTCATCGCGAAATTAGTTTGTAGACCATGGTCTGCCTATGTAATTTCCTTTTATAATAGAAGTTTATAAGTTAATTAAGGTATGTGGTTATTTTGGTTAACATTAACATAACTTGATGTTTCTAAGTCGAAATACCCAGGGCTCGAAAAAATTTGGATTGTTAATTTTGTGTATTACGTAAAACTTATCATGCACGTGACGTTAAAATTATCTACCTATGATCATTTACGAACTATATAACGGCGATTGGCCAATCAGAACTCATACTGTAACAAGCTGCGCACAAGCAGAAGCAATTTCTTCATTTTTCGCGTAAAATGGTTCAAGTGCAACTTTTTAAGTTCTTTAAAGAGACAACAGATGATTTTTCCTTGATTAGAAATTAAAGACATTCTGCTGACATAATGTATATTACGTAATCAGATTACTTTTTCAAGTAACTAGTAAAGTAACGCATTACTTTTTAATTTACTCCAGTTACTTTGTTTTCCCATTTATTGACTGACAAGCAGAGGTGTAAAATACTTGAGTAATTTTACTTGATTACTTTAAGTATTATTTTGGGGGATCTGTACTTTATTCAAGTACAATTTAAACTGATTACTTTTACTTTTACTTGATTACATTTCTGAAGAAAAAACTGTACTTTTTACTCCTTACAATTTTGTTTCATCTTGAAAAGTACATTACATTTTTATTTTATCTTATGCACATTAAATACGGTAAACGGAAGCTCAAACGTGCGTGCTTGACATGAGAACCAATGATCATTTTTTTCATGTAGGCCTATCAAGCACACACATTTCTACTCAGGTAAATGTCTGGTTTCAAAAGTTCACCATCAAATCCGAGGAAGCATAAGGTAGCATAACTTTGAGGTAGCAAAGTTGAGTTTTCCCCAAAATATTTTTATTCATTATTCGTTCTGTTTTGATAGAGCCATAGCTGTGTAATATATTGGCTGAATGCACAAGATTGAGTGCAAATATAATCAGTGATGAGAATTTAAATACAAAGAGGGGAAGCTCATTTTCGGCCTACATCATAAAAATTGTCCATTTATTTATACATAAATCCTGCCCTACGTTCCTTTTCAAGAAAATGCTCTGTGACCCTGTCGTACCAACTAGGCGTCTTTTCCAGTGACTCTAGCCTAGCCTACTGTATGAATGAATGAATGAACAAACAATCTAAAAAAAAAAAAACTCGACGGAGGAAATGTGAGAATTAGGTTAAACTGAAACAAGGAATGTGGTGTAGGCCTATAATAGGGTTGTCATGATACCATAAAAATGTCTTACGATACTGTACCAGCTTAATTTATAATTCAATTCTACAAAATGAATCAAAATTTAATAAATAAATAGATGTACATATACTTAATGTGAATGAATGACTAGCTATTGTTGTCCATGAAATGATCTAAACAAAACTCATCTTAGCACTGCACAGAAACTGCATGAAGTGACATTTAGATGTGGCATTTATTCATTTAGACTGTATTTATAATTGCATAAATAATGTTATGAGATTAATGTTTTAAATACTAAATTCTGAATATAGAAATATGTTGGAAAATAATGTAATATGCCTACTTTTAGACGGGAAACTTAAAAACGGCCAGCAGGTAGCAGAAGTTCGTGATTGAATCACTGAGTCATTCAAACGATTCTTTCAAAATGGCTGAATCCTTCAGGAGCGAATCAAATTATTGTTTTTATGAATGGCTCAGTGAATCAGTGATTCTCCCAAATCAACGCGGATTTGGATCAAACACAGAAACAAAACAAAAACAGCACTCTTTCTCGTGTCATATTGCCAAAGTATCAGGAGCAGTTTTTGCTCGCATATCTTGAAATTTCCGAGTTAGCAGCATGTATATTAAAACATAACATTATAAATGAATAAAAAAATATATATAATGATTGATAAGAACCAAGTCTGAGTTGGACCAAGACTGAGCTCCAATAGCTTCAGCGTCAGCGACTTTTTATAGTACAAAATCGCTGTCAATCAAAAGGAGATGCAGACCCTCCAATCATCACGCAGAAGCCCGGAGTCCAGGCACGCCCACTCCTCCATTCACCCCCAGAGACGCCGAGCGTCCGTGGGCGGGACATAATCGCAGCATTTATCCAATGACCGTCTAGTTTGGATGCACTGAAAAAAACTGTTCAAAGCAGCCCCATTGAAGTCAATGGACGCTCGGCTTCAACAGAGAAATACACTGAAGTTACGGTAGTGTATGAGAAGGAAATCGAGTCAGCGACCTGCTATATGTAGCTGATTCTGAACGAACTCGTCTTCGAGATGAACGAGTTCTAACGCATTTTTAGTCAATAAAATGTTAACACAATAGTACATATTTGACCATTAATTTGTTGACATTATAGGGGAAGCCGAGCTTCCCTTGCAGTCTTAAAGAAATCCCCACTGATATATATATATATATATATATATATATATATATATATATATTAATTAAATAAAATCTCCAAAAGTGTTTAAATAAATATTGTAAGTTTAATTATTTGTAATTCATGTTTAGTGATGTTGTTACCAGGTAATGGATAAGTTGTATTTATAATATGTCATTATATGACACATTGAGTAGGAATTAGGAACGTCAATGAATTCTTTTTTTAAATTTTAATAATTACATGATTTGCTCATTAATTAATCTAATTAGTCACAAATAATCATGTATTAATATTTGCTGAGAAAAAAATTATAAATGCCCCAAATAAACAATTAAAAAAATAATTATCCTTTTAGACAGTGACTTTGAATAGACAACGCACAAAAAATTGGCCTTTCAAAACGTTAATGTTGTAATTCTATGACTCTCCTCATTAATTCAACACATTCTTGTATTCTGTCTGGAATATGTTTCTAGCCTCCGCATCACATCTTGCTCTTCAAAGGGATAGTTCACCCAAAAATGAAAATTCTTTCATCATTTACTGACCCTCATGTCATCCCAGATGTTTATGACTTTCTTTCTTAAGATGAACACAAGCAAATTTTTTTAGTCCATATAATGCAAGGGGACAGAACCACTTCAGAACCACCACAAAGTGAACATGACGGTCAAGTTTAAAATATTAGTATATTTGTATCCATCTTACATGCCTATTGTTTCACTTGAGAAGACACTGATTCATTAACAGGGGTTACATGAGTTACTGTCATATTCACTTTGTGTAGTTTTTGAAGTGTCATTTTTGGATGTCCCATACACATGATTTTTTCTAAAACTCTTAGTTTGTGTTCATCTGATAAATCAAAGTCATGAGGGTGGAAAGAATGGAGTTTCTTTTTAATCCCTGTCCCTGTATTTTGTTGTGCTGCATTTTAATTGTTGTTGTTGCACTAGATATACGTGTTTGACCTGTGCCATTGCATTTTGTTTCGTTTACTCTCTTTAACCAAACTTCTGAGCGTCTGTCAGAAAAGAAAGTACTTCTACTTTTCAAATACTTGAGTACAATTTAAAAGTTGTACTTTTTTACTTTTACTCAAGTATGTTTTTGGACAGATACTTGTACTTTTAATTGAGTAAAATGTTTGAGTACTTTTAAGTCTCCTGTCCCCATATTGAGAGAAATCGGAAGTGCAGAGGCGTTGTGTGCGCTGTGTGAACATGATGTTCATTAGCCTACTGTAGTAGACTAAAAAACAAAATTAGTATTCATCAAAATGAATTAAAACAGTGAAATGCAAACTCAGAATATGACGCAAATCTGCAATAATTAAATATGTTAAATAACACAAATGTATCTAATCCCATTTTATTAACCAATGTCTTTGCTGCTGACCTTTGATGATCCAGTTCAACCATACTAATAAGCAAAAATGACTTCAGATAAACTAACAATTGTGCTAAAAAATATGAGATTTTGAAAGATTATTTTATTTGTTCATATTTTGAACAACTGAAAGTATATGCAAAAAATGATATATGATAAATTAATTGATAAATGATAAATGTTGACAGAATAAAAAGGTAAAATAAACACAAACACTAGTGATTCATACATGTTGTAGAAGGAATCAGATTGCACGTCATGGATTCAACAAGTTTCTGAATGAATCCATATGAATTCAGCCATACCTTTTCTACTTCTACTTGTTTTACAGATACCGAGTTTCAGTATGTCTGGTAGTTCACAGCTGAGAAGATGTTGTGGCATTTCTTGTTCGATCATGTGGTAGATTGCTCATCTTTGGGGTTTCTACCACAAAGCTGCAGCAAGGTCTCTTGGTAATTTCTAGCCAGAAAGAAGTACATGACAGGATCCAACACACCACTTACGCATGTTAAAGCTGAGGTGATGCGATTTCCTAAATGCAACATTTGTCTTTCGGATTCTGACCTTGACATGTCATCATGCTGTAGGATAAATACAAATCGGTGGATATGATAGGGCACAAATGCAATCAAGAAGTTAACCACAGTTAGAACAACCATTCTCATTGCCTTACGCTGAGTAGGCATCCTTTCTGTAAAAGTCATCTGTTTTACTTTGGCAAATATGAGAATGTAAGAAATGCTCAGGGTGACCAGAGGTATCACAAATGCAATAGCAGTGGACACCAACGCACCAGTGCGATTGGAGGAATTCTCTATGTACAGCTTTTCGCACACTGTCACATTCTGCATTTGTCTGGTCACTTTGTTTTTAGAGAATAGGACAGGCAACATGGAAATAGTCACCATGAACCACAGCACTGCAGAGACCACTTTGGCATTCCTGGTATTTCTCAGATTGTGAGTTTTGTGTGGTACAACACAAGCCAACAGACGGTCTACACTGATACAAGTCATGAAGTACATGCTGCAGTAGAGGTTGACAAAGAACAGGAAACCAACCACGCGACAGGCTCCTTCACCAAGAGGCCAGTGACTGTTTGACATGTGGTAGATCACTCGCATGGGGAGCACCAAGACGTAAGACATGTCCGCTATAGCCAGGTGCTTCAGAAACTCTTTGGAAGGGGTGTTGTTGGTGTTGCGGTGGCAGAACACCCAAAGTGCCAGTGCATTACTCGGGACTGAGAGGATGAAGATGACAATGTAGAAGGTTGTGAGCAGGCTGTTCTCCAAGTGAGAGCTAAGGTAAATCCCCTCCATGGAGTGGTTTGACATAGAGCAGGTCTATAATATGAGATTGAGCTTCTGTTTGGAGAACACAAGAGTCAGAATACGTATCAGATATTAAATCTAGCTTATCTATGATAATAGATAAAAAAAAAAAAGTTTAGAAATGACTATTCTGTGATATTATTATATAACAGTAAATCATCGAAGCTATCCATTCACAAATTGAAGTGTGGATATTTTCCCAAAATGTTTAACAAATCAACATTTTTCTAAGAACTTGACTAGCAATTTGACTATATGTCTTTGAACTTAAAAGGTCTATTTATATGATAATACCGCTTTATTATTTTTATTTAAAACAACATGAATAACCAGACATTTTTGATTAAATAATGTGTGTCTGTATATTTATAAAGTGTAGACCTATTAGCATTAAGAACTTTAAGTCAAACAACATTCAGTTTACCAAGGTAAATGGAAAAGTCACTGCTAAAAAAGCAACATGTTTTAAAAGTCATTAAAAAAGCATTTTTCCTTTTTAATAAAGGTCAACGATATTAAAATCATTTGGTATTGCGCTTATTATTTCTGTACTTACAAGTAGGTTAGAGTCTTCCCCAGCAGTCAGCACATTGACCTCCTCTGGCTATAGACCAAATGAATGTAGTGTTTGCTCATCCGTTTCCTCTTTTAGTCATATGCTTTGAATTCATGTAGGAGGTATCACAGAAAAATGAATCAGCCCTTCTACAACATCCCCATTAACACACACCACCCTCTACTGGTCTATTTACCTGCTGTATGCGATGATTACATCTTCATAACAATTCTTCATGAAACAAACCGTAGTTCAAATATCCAGTAACGTTGAAGCTATTTGTGTGCAAATCCACTTAGGCTAGGGTTTATTAAGTTATAAAATAACAGTAAGAAAGCTGGACATTTATGCAGTAGTTTGGACATGTGGAGATCAAAATTAGAGAACAACCTATAATTTCCTAAATTTCGAGGTCACTATTGAAGTTATCCTAACAGGAGTAAAAGCCCAGTTTTTAAGCATATTTCATGAGCATTCAGTATAAAATACTTAAATGAGATATTTGAAAAAGAACACTGATCAAAATTAGAGAACACTTTCAGATACCTCCCAGTTATTGGTGTCAATCTGGTACCTGGTGCTAATTTCCATTGTTATAGCAAAGTCCACTAAAGGAGGTAGAGCTTTTTCACATTTGGCTCCCAAACTCTGGAATAGCCTTCCTGATAATGTTTGGGGTTCAGACACACTCTCTCTGTTTAAATCTAGATTAAAGACACATCTCTTTAGCTAAGCATTCACATAATGCATCATATAATCTTGTACTGCAGTTATATCTGCTCAAATGCACATTATTATTCTTTAGCTTGGGTTGAACAAATCATTTTTGCTTGGATGGAACAGCAGCTACGCTAATTATGTCTCTATTTGTTTCTCTGTTTCTGCCTGTGGTAACTAGGAATTACAGAAACTTCAGTCTGGATCCAACCCTTAAATGATCTGAGATGACCAAACACCTGAGAAGAGATGATGCCAACCCCTCAGAGGACCTCAGAGGATGCCAAACCTCAGAAAATATACAGAATTACCAAAGTTAGCCGTTCTAAAGTGACTGAAACATTCCTACAGCAGGTTGTCCAGATGAAGGCCAATAGCAGCTATAGCAAGAGAAGTTGATTGTTCCAAATCTGTGATTTCTAGAATATTGCATCTTTACAATGTCACTCGTTCAAGTCCTCCAAAAAGGCTAGTCGTTCACAAAAGACAAATGCACAAGAGGACAGGATAATGCAGAGAATCTCAATGGGCAATCGGTTCAACACTGCAGCTGGAATTGCTCGCCAGTTCAGTGCTGAACAGCATACAGTGTCTCAATGTTTAAGAGAATTTGCACTGAAAGCGCACTCTGCAGTGACCAAACCTCTCATCAGCAGAAAGACTCAAAAGGCTACGCTCACCTTTGTTGAGGAGCGTGGTGTGTGGACAAAGGAGAACTGGTCCAAAGTTCACTTCAGTAATGAAAGCAAGTTTAATTTAATTGGGTCTGATGGGAAACATTATGTTCATTGTTAAACTGGGGAAAGACTGAACCCAGAGTGCGTAAAGAAGTCAGTGAAAGGTGGAACAGGAAGTGTCATGATGGTTTGGGGGATGTTTTCTGCAGCAGGACTTTGGCCTCTTATACAGCTACATGGCAGATGTGAATGCAAATGTTTATCAGAACCCGCTGTGGCCTGCTCTGAGTCCTGATCTAAACCTGATTGAAAATCTCTGGAAAATCCTTGGTGAAAAAGCTATGGCTAAAAAACCCACTACAGTCACCGAACTGTGGAAGAGACTGGAAGACCACACCAGAGCAGTATGAGAGTGAGAGACTAGTGATGTCCTGTGTCTGCAGATGTGCTGAAGTCTCTGGCCAACTCTGGCCATTTGATAATACCTAGAATATCAAAATCAACTGCGGGTGGCAGATCCTTTTCATATTTAGTGCCCAAACTCTGGAACAATATACCTAGCATTGTTCGGGAGGCAGACACACTCTGTAAGTTTAAATCTAGATTAAAGACCCATCTCTTTAACCTGGCTTAACCACATAATTCACTATCGCATTTCTATAATTCAAATCTGTTAAAGAATTGTTAGGCTGTCAACCGGAACCGGGAACACTTCCCATAACACCCGATGTACTCGTTACATCGTTAGAAGAATGGCATCTACGCTAATATTAGTCTGTTTCTTTCTTATTCCGATGTCACCGTAGCCACCCAGATCCAGTCCGTATCTAGACCAGATCAGCACCTATAGAGACGACCTCTACAGCCCTAAATGTCAGTGGAGACCAGGACAACTAGATGAGCCCCAGAGACAGATCCCCTCCGAAGATCTCATCACTTAGACGACCATCAGGACAAGACCACGGGAACCAGATGAGTCCTCTGCACAATTGGACTCTGCTGCAGTCTAGAATTAAACTGCTGGTTTTGTCTGGCCAGAGGAGAACGACACACTATTTCCCCGTTTAGTACTGTAAAGCTGCTTTGACAAAATTTGCATTCTAAAAAGCGCTATATAAATAATGGTGACTTGACTTGACTTGCTGTTCTATAATTTTGCTCACTGTGTTTTCCACAAAATAAAGGGTTTTTGTTGAAGTGCCTTGGGTATTTTGTAAAACACTGTTCTACTAGCATGGTACAGCCACAACTAAAATTATTTCAAATTTTAAACGATGAAGATTACATTATTTCTAAAAAAAATCAAGTGTCCATAAATTGTTCTTTAATTTTGATCTCCACTGTGTATTCGGTATTATTACTACAATTTTTAGTATAATATTAATGTCACTGAAACTATACATTGACACAAATGGAAGCATGGGAAATTCCCCAATATTTTAAAGAAACCAAATGACTTTAAGCAAAAATGACTTCAGATAAACTAACAATTGTGCTAAAAAATATGAGATTTTGAAAGAATATTTTATTTGTTCATATTTTGAACAACTGAAAGTATATGCAAAAAATGATATATGATAAATTAATTGATAAATGATAAATGTTGACAGAATAAAAAGGTAAAATAAACACAAACACTAGTCATTCATACATGTTGTAGAAGGAATCAGATTGCACGTCATGATTCAACAAGTTTCTGAATGAATCCATATGAATTCAGCCATACCTTTTCTACTTCTACTTGTTTTACAGATACCGAGTTTCAGTATGTCTGGTAGTTCACAGCTGAGAAGATGTTGTGGCATTTCTTGTTCGATCATGTGGTAGAATGCTCATCTTTGGGGTTTCTACCACAAAGCTGCAGCAAGGTCTCTTGGTAATTTCTAGCCAGAAAGAAGAACATGACAGGATCCAACACACCACTTACGCATGTTAAAGCTGAGGTGATGCGATTTCCTAAATGCAACATTTGTCTTTCGGATTCTGACCTTGACATGTCATCATGCTGTAGGATAAATACAAATCGGTGGATATGATAGGGCACAAATGCAATCAAGAAGTTAACCACAGTTAGAACAACCATTCTCATTGCCTTACGCTGAGTAGGCATCCTTTCTGTAAAAGTCATCTGTTTTACTTTGGCAAATATGAGAATGTAAGAAATGCTCAGGGTGACCAGAGGTATCACAAATGCAATAGGACAAGACCACGGGAACCAGATGAGTCCTCTGCACAATTGGACTCTGCTGCAGTCTAGAATTAAACTGCTGGTTTTGTCTGCATGGGAAATTCCCCAATATTTTAAAGAAACCAAATCAAAACAAATTAAATCATCAAACTTTGTTTCAGATTCCTCAATATAAAAAACTTTTTTGACTACAGCACACATTACATACAATCAATAAAGCTTGTCCAAGTTTTTGACCTGTACAATAATGTTCACAACATGTATACTGATTGTCATTACTATGCAAGTGTAAAAGAAAATATATAGGATAAAAAACACAAGTCAGCTGAACTATCTGCCAAAATGTTTAATAGAAGGACTTGCAGTGTTGCAGTGAAGAAACCATAGCCGAGAGGCCATGTGAACAACAAGCATGCAGAACTTTACTACTTTAATACCTACACTCTTTTGCACAGATTGCTTCTGCAATTAAAGCTATACAAAACCAAAGAAAACATATTTATTTACAAAATCTGTCTGTGCAAGCATGGTTTTTTCTATTACATTCTCTCTTTCTACAATTTTGTATAAGCATGCATAGAAATAAACTTTGGTACAATATGTTAACAAAACTAAAGACAATCTCTGAAATAGAGATGTTACAGTATGTACATGTGAAGTAGAGAGCAATTGTATCAATCACTACAATTTTTAGTTTACATTTAGACATCAATACCCATTAATTTAAGAGACATAGACTGCATGAGTAAATTAAGGAACTGTGACATAGGTAGGTTAAGCCAGGTATAACCTATCCTAAATGTACAAAGTGTCTAACACAGTATAGTCAGTTGTAAAGATGTAAAATACAAACTTTGGCAAATAGGCACAACTACTGAAAAGACAGACAACTGTTCATTGCGAAACTGTTGTCAATTTATAATGATAAATCTTAAAAGACATTGGCAGTGCATGAGAGAAAGAAAAAAACAAAACAGACACAATGTTTGTCAAATTGTATTAATGGTTAATATACTTACAGTACTTTTTCACTTATTATGGCTACAACCAATGTCTGTCAACTTAAAAAATGAAAAAACATCTACAATCATTTAGAGGATACTAATAACCAAAATATTGTTTACAGACTTTTACTACTGACTTGAATACTTTTTAGTCTCTCAACTTGTATGAAAAATAAATATTCTTTTCAAATGAAGTGCTCTGTAAAATCCTTGATCAAGAGCCTGCTCTCTGCAATTAAATCATTTTCTTTAGTTTTTAAAATAAAACAGTTTATCTTTTTATATGTGTATGATTTGCAGAGATTCAAGTTTAAAACACTGATTAATGGATGATGGCCTTTCACTTTAACAGAGAAAATAATAAACATGCAATAACCAAAGTCATGCCAAAACAAAGTTCACTCTGACAGAACAATATTATCTGTTCAAACAAATAAAATCTTAACTTAAAAAATGAATCAAAGTAAAATCAGGAGTGACTCCACCTCATTAAGATATACATAAATGGTTGCGAAGCAGCAAAGCATTCTACGCAGCATCCTTAGCGAGAGTTACCGTGGGAATAGCTGATTTACCGGCATTTCCGTTGTGTGGCCGACTGTAGTTGGTGAAGCTGGGTGTGTGAATGGTACGGATACTCTTCGCACTCTGACTCAACATAGTCGGGGACAAAGGGGAGTGGGAACAGGAAGAAGAAGAAGAGGAGGAAGGTCGACCGTTTTGTGTCTGTGTGGGAATAGAGAGGCCTTTAGTGCTGTGAGTGGGAGGGGCAAATTTTAAAGAACCATTAGAAAGGGAGGGGATATGAGTGGAGGGGGTGGAACTGGACCGAGGAGGAGGGATAGAGGATTTGCTAGTGGGAAGGGAGGAAGAATTAGGAGAAGAAGAATTAACAATATTAGTAGAATCAGACTGGGACAAGCCTTTTCCCGTACTAGAGGAAAAAGCAGGAATTTTAGAAGCAGGCACGGTAGGAGAAGTGGATTTGGGATCTCCTCCAGATCTCTTAGCACTTCCATTAGCCTGCAAACAAAGATGCCAAAACACACTGATTGTCAACATAGGGAATTTATGATTAAAATACGCAAAATGTCTAAGCATGTTTCAAATCATACTACTGGGATCTACAGTTAATCATGATAGATTATCAAAGACACAGAAACTACATATATAGGTGAAAATACTAAAGGCACACACAAAAAAACTATCTGTCTTGAGGGTGAGAATATAAAAAATCATTTTAGATAGACTGTAAGCAGGAAAGGAGAGTGAAGGTGAGGGACGGTAGGATTATAAGTTTTAGAGTGAGTATTGCGCAGAGTGAGTGCAACCAACCAGTACTCATAACCAAAGGAGGCTCCAGGAGGAATAGAGGAGGTACAATTTGGGAAGGCATCCACAGGATAATGGGGACTTAGTAGATTTGTGGACCCTGGGCATTGAGGCCAGGGTTTGCAGATTCCTCCGAGAGGTAAACAGGGAAAGGGTCCAAATATGGGTTAAACAGAGAAGCATCCTGACTTACAAGGGAAGCTGAAGTGTCACAGGCATTGGAGTGTGTAGGGGTTAGATGTCAGTGGTATTTTAGTTAAAGAGACCCAAGTCTAAGCATCCAACAATGTTAGGTAAGCAGTGGCTGTGGTGTTTATATTTCTTTCTTTCACTTTTGTAAATTAGTTTGTCTTTTACAGCACCAAAGCCACAAGCAAAGCAAACATGCAGAAGCATTCGATGGTATTATGAAATAACAGTCAGTTGCCTTCGGTCACAGCCATTCAAAAAAATGTAGCAGGAAAAAACGTCAACAGTTCAAAGACAGCTTTCGGCACTAGGCCTTTAACCAAAGAACAGTTTGTTCGGTCTCATCAGGTTTTTTTTTGTTAGTTCTTTTTCCCCTCTCAATACAAGCCCTGCAAGAACTGACTTTCCTCTTGAGCATACAGTCTATGCCTAGGTGTGTGTGTCTTTCTGACTGGACCTATGGTCCTATGATAAGACTACCTGGCGGAACTGCCTCTGAGAGTCCTGTAGCTTTTGCGGTTTTGTTGCCCTCTCTTTCTCTGAGGTGCCCGGTTGCTGCCGCGCCTTGGCAGAAACAGGCACCGGCAT
The DNA here is from genome assembly GCF_012432095.1 of Onychostoma macrolepis. Classification (NCBI taxonomy): domain Eukaryota; kingdom Metazoa; phylum Chordata; class Actinopteri; order Cypriniformes; family Cyprinidae; genus Onychostoma; species Onychostoma macrolepis. The sequence goes on along the minus strand of NC_081178.1, from coordinate 16,689,051 downwards.
CCGACTAGTAGGTGAGACCACGCTGGCATTCTGCAAAAAGGATTTAAACCAAACAGAAGAGAAAAGGAATAAAAAGAAAGAAACAAAAATAGAGCCATATTTGAGGTGGTTTGTAAGCTAAATCACAGCAAGACAAAGCTTGCACAACACATCTGTGTGGTATCACCATGACATTGTAGAGTTTGTATACCAGAAAGAGAAATAAGGAAGCATGCAAACCAGCCCAGAATACCAACAAATTTCTTTAAGGACTGCCTTAGAACCCACAAAAAGGATCCAGAAACAGTGTGAGACTCTGGTTCTAAGACGGTGAAAGTTGTTGGCTGCCATAACCCAAGATTAGAGCACCATCAGTGAACACACAAATGTCTATCTATGACACACCACTCCAGAAATAAACACACCATATTTATAAAAATATGTGAAGGTGTTAAAAAGTTCAGATCCCAGAGTTGGTAGCCTCCACTGCAGGAAAGGCTAAGGATCTTCAGAAGTCACTGGATAGGGTGGAACTGTTGTGAGCAAGAGGAGAGGGACAGACCCATAGTCTTTGCTAAGGTAGTAGGAGCTAGAGAGAGACCTGCTGGGTGGGAACTGGTGTGACTGAGACCCCAGTAGTTGGTATGATGGCAGGCCGAGGAAGGAGCTGTGGTTTTGTCTTCTTTCGTAGACCAGGACCTTTACTGGCAGAAGTCAACCTAGGGACCAAGGTTTTGGGAGAAAGTCCTTTCTCTGAGTGCCCTGGGCTCCCTACAGTCTTATTGTCCTGAGTTCCAGGGTTCACCAATATTTCAGGCTCTTCCGAAGACTTCGGTCCCATTTCGCAAATTGTGTTCTCTAGCTGCTTTATGGTTTGCTCTAGACTGTCAAGGGTTTTGTAGGTATTCTTACGAATCTCGTTAGTTCGTCCATTAGGCTCCTGCTGATTTGATTTTGAAGACTCTGTTTTGGAGCAAGCAATTTCAAACCTCTTGGCCTCTTTGTGTTGTTTGACAGTCCCATCTGACTCTTCCTCATCCTCATAGACGACAACCTGCAAAGTCTTTTTGCCTGTTTTACTTCCAGCTCGAATGGCTTGAGTTAATGCTGCTAGCTGTTTCTTAGGGAACTTCAACTTGAACTTCTTCTTTCCATCTTGCTTTGCATCACCAGTAACGTCTACTAATGCCCCTCCCTCAGATAAAGATGAGGATGAAGAAGAGTTCCTGACTTGACCGTCTGTGATATCTGCAGGAGAATTTGAACCAGCACTTTTTCCAGAATCCCTACCATCTCCATTCTGTTTGACCTGCACTCCCTTAGTCCATTCTTCTTCCTCAGTTTCCTCACTCTCTTCATCTATTCTTTCTGCTGCAAGCATCCGCTCTAGCTCCTCCTCACATTCAAATATAGTAGAGAGGCGTTTATAAGCTGAGCGGATATCCATTGGCTCGTCAAAGATGATGATGACTGGCTTTTTACTGGCGTGGTCAGCACCAGTGGGACCATTAGTACTGGCATCACCTCCTGATGCCGTGCCACTTTCAGAAGCACTTGGTCGTTTGCTGCCAAACGTTACTGTCTGCACACTACCTTTCTTGGCATTGACTAGCTGATGGTACTCTCCAGTGGAAAGGGCTTGTACCTTGGTGTTAGTGATCATAAAGGCAAAGTTATCAGGAGGAGGCGGAGGTGGCTCTTCTCCTGACAGATCGGGACTGAGAGAGGCCTCATTATTTTCCTCCATTTCCTCAAATTTCTTTTCCTTCACCATGGATGAACCAAATATAAGTTTCTGATTTGCTAAATCTGTCCCAACAGGGACTGCTTTAGAAAGAATCGGTGCAGTGTTTTCAAAAGAGACTGGTGAGCAAATTGCTGTTGGAGAGACTACCCTCTCCTCTATGCTAACCTGCACTTGAGTAGCTTTGACCACATGAACTTTCCCTTGGGTTGGGCTAGCTGGAACTTCTTCCAGTGGAGAGGGTGGATTTGACTTCAACGAGGCTGAACGAGACAGCTGATTTTGTTGTAGAGTGATAGAAGAGCTGACTGGGCCGCTACTTTTGAGGGCACCAAATTTGTTAGTGGATACCTGCAGCTGGCTTTGGCATTGGTCAGAAGCATTGACATGTGACACCTGTGATAGGAGAGACTGTGAGGCGTCTCTACGTTCTGTTGATTCCTCTGAGGCTGATGGAGTTCCCTTGGAGATCTGAGCTGTGACATAGTAGATGACCTTAAAAGGTCAAGAAAAAAAAATTAAATTTCAATTAGGTATAGTTTCATGAGCCAAATATAAATCTGTTAGTAATCCTACCTGGTATTAATCATATTCTACAATTGACTTGGCCATTACTGGGTCTTTATGAGGATTCACAGAAGACTATTGCATAGTTATTTTAGTGATGGCGTTCTAACTAAGTTAAGTTAAGTCGTGACGTACTGTCAAGTATGGTGACCCATACTCAAAATGGTGCTCTGCATTTAACCCATCCAAGTGCCTTGCTCCAGGGGAGCAATTAGGGGTAGTCATCGTATCGAAGGTGGAGAGAGTGCTGTTCATTCACAATCCCCACCTTCAATTCCTGCCGGCACGAGAATCGAACCAGCAACCTTCAGGTTACAAGCCTGACTCCCTAACCATTAGGCCACGACTACCCCATAACTATTAAATGACCAGTCGTCACTAAGACTGAGTTTTTTTTTAAACAGAGCTCAAACTATCATACCATTACTTTTCTTTTAGGGGTTTATAATAAGTTTATAATAACTGTGCAACTGTGATAATAAACACTGCAGCTCACCCCAGGACTCTGACGAATTGTATTGTTGGCATTCTCATCTGTGTCAGGGTTCTTGTCGTCTTGGTTTTCAGTATTCTGTGGTTTGTGGGGAACAACATCACTTCACAAAGAAACAATTGCAGTCTATAAGCTACTCTAAGACCACTGAAAACATTTAGGCTGCTTTTGACGCAACATATTCTTGGATCATATATTCTACCATATATATCAAAATATTTTTTAATTAGTGCTGTCAAACGATTAATCGCATACAGAATAAAAGTTTTTGTTTGCATAATATATGTGTGTGTTCTGTGTATATTTATTATGTATATATAAATTCACACATACTGTATATATTTTGAAAATATTTACATGTATTTACATGTTTATATTTATATTCATATCATTTATATTATAAATAAATATATTTAAAATATAAACATAACATATTTTTCTGAAATATGTACATGCATGTGTGTGTATTTATACAGTATATACATAATAAATATACAAAGCATACATACGTATATTATGTAAACAACAACTTTTATTTTGGATGCGATTAATGATTGACGTGGTTTGACAGCACTATTTTTAATATTAAGAATTGTCATGAAACATGTTTCTAACCTTAATGATGCCAATAATATGTTACAGCTGTACATATAGACTATTTCTCTTCTCTACAGTAATAATCATATTTTAAAATATGCCATGAATGAATGGGATTAATAATAATAAAAAAAATAAAAAAAACTTCATGGGATTAAAACCATAATCTGGAGCTAGACCAAAGGCATTTGTGAACTAATCTGAAAAAACAGCTCAAAATTATACACAAAAATGGAAAGGAACAACAAAAACGTCATTTTAAATTTATATTACATGTACCAACAGTTTCCAACTTTTTCCATTCTGAATGCAATTTTGAGCATAACAAGGTTCTTATTGGTTATATTTCACCTGTAAATTCTATATTACACTGCACAATTTTTGACAGTGAGAAAATACTGTGAAATTGAAGGTAAAGAGAGAAAGTGAGACTGAAAACCCATTAAATAAGTAAGGAGGCTTATACAGTAGCAGGCATGCAGCAAAGTGAGAAGATCAAAGAACAAATTCTGAACTCCAGACTGCTAGCTGAAAGTGTCCTCTAAAATCCTCAATAACAAACCAATTCTAAGTTGCATTCTACTGATGCATATGATTTAGACATTGACCCTTTTTAAAGAAAAACTAGATGCGCACAGTAGGACAGTAGGTCCTGATAATTTCTCGTAAGTCTGCTAAATTGCTAACACTTTGCCCTGGACAATTTGATTATGCTTCACCCAGTTAGATAACTCAACCTGTAAATGTACATTGTAAAGCATAAATGTAACCTCAGGTAAGCTTCGGAAATTGAATTGTCTCCAATTGAGATCACACTTTTTTTTTTTATTAAAATGCTAAATGTAAAAAAGAAAACACACACACAACACCCTTTGACAGCAGAGTGTCGAAAATCTAGTTTATTGATTGGATGACTCAGAGCACACAAACCCAATCATATCTGTTTCCCCTTTTGGCTCACACTACATCACTACAATCAGCACAGGTCATGAGTTCAGCAGAAATAAAAGAAAAGGAACAGAATTTAAACTTAAAGAACAGTGAGATCATTTTTGCTGTCAGATACCCATCACAAGAGTGTACAGAGGAAGTTAGCAAAGGGTAAGAAAGCCATACAAGCATCGCAAAGAACAGCCATCAGGGACAAGCGGCTGGCACAGGCAGGCAGTTGGAGGGTCTACTAAAGGACATCATATCCTTTACCTTCTTATCTTTAAGGGGCAGTAAGACCCCAGGTCTTAGCTCTCTGATCTGTGGCTCTACCAAACCCTTGAGCCCTACCTCCTTAAAAGAGCACTTCTGGAAAACCTGAAGAGAAGAATTTGTGAGGAAGGGGGTAAAAGATTAGAATTTGCCCATAGAAAATTGGGCAAACCTGTTCAAGATTACTGTACAATGTAATAGAAATGACCTACAATTAGTTTAATCAAATTAATTAGATTATCTGCCTATAATGTATTTTATTGTCATTAAAATGAAATGACAAAAAATAATGTATTTTCTATCTATCTATCTATCTATCTATCTATCTATCTATCTATCTATCTATCTCTATTAATATTATAATTTTTATTTATATGCAATTCTTTTTACATATATTTTTATTTTTACATATCTTTGATTACATTACACTTTCTGTCCTATTAAGCATGTATGCTTATGTGTATTATTTTAAAAGGCTGTTTTGTTTTCTTTATGAGAACTATGTTATGAATTTATAGAATTGTGAGAAAAGAAGCTAATCTACTGCAAGGGAAATTAAACTGCCACCGAATGAGCCACAGGGCACGCCAAAAGCATCTTAGCACCCACACAAAAGCAATTTCACACCCAATACATTTAAACATCAAAACACCTATAGTTAGTGAAAGTAAGTGAGCATGTGCATGTATAAACATTTATACCCATTAGGAACATGAAGTTATGCTTGCTACAAGTCTGTATTAGTGTGCATATGTATGTATGTATGTTTGAGTTTATGCGTGTATCTCACCTGTAGCTCTGCCATAATCTTGTCTCCCTCATCCTCTTCCTCGGTGATAGCCGAGGCAGCGATAGGTGGAGGAGTAATGGGTTTGGGCTTCACCTCTGGAGAGGATTTTGGTTCAGGCTGAGATGCTGTACTGTTGGACTCCTCTTCACCCTCCTAAGAAACAAGTTATTTCAATAATCATTAAAAACATAAATATAATTAAATAAGCATTTATATTCATTTTATATAAATATTTTTATTTGGTAACACTTTACAATAAGGTTCCATCTGTTGAACTAATAATGAACTAATAATAAAAAATAAAGCATTTATTAATATCAGTTCATATTAATTACAACATTTACTAATATATGATTAAAATCCAATGTTTTGTCTGTTAATATTAACTAACGAACCTGAGCTAACATGAACTAACAATGAACAGTTGTGCTTTTATTAATTAATGTTAACAAAGATGAATAAATTATTTAACAAATGTATTGCTCATTGTTAGTTAATATTAGTTAATGCATTAATTAGCATTAACTAATGACCCTTATTTAATTGTATTATTTCATTTTATAATGATAATTATTATTTGAAAATACAATTTAAATTTCATGAATATTTATAGATCTATCTGATTTTATTATTTAATTTATATTAATAATTATTAAAAATATAATTAAAATTTAATATAATTTTATATATATATTGAACTTAAGACAAAGTAAAGAAAAAAATCTGTCCTACAAACACATTTGTACCATAACAGACTCCTTCCTGCTGGTGTAAATGACCTCTCCAGATCGGGTGGTGGTCATCCCAGTGTTGGTGGTGTAGTTTCGTCGAGGTGGGGGTGGAGGAGGAGACTTGTTGGCTTTCTCTGTGGTCTGAAGCTTAACAACTTTTTCCTGAGTCTTACTTTGTCTCTCCAGGCTGGATTTGATGGATAGGTTGGCTTTAAGAGGTCTCTCCAATGCTGACTTAACTGGTTTCTCCAGAGGCTTGGGAGGTTTCTCTGGCGCAGTCTTAGTAGGTTTCTCAGAATTTGGCTGATTGTCATCTACAGACACAAAATTAAGTATAAACATCGCCAAACAGTAGTCTCAAGAGCTCTGATGTGTCTTTCAGTCTCTTACCCTGTTCTGCTGGTGCTGCTGTGGGCTCATTTTTTTCCACCACCTCCTCCAGGGAGGCAGGAACCACTGCAGGGGAGCCCTCAGGTTCACTGGGCACCTCAAGGTTTGGCATTCCTCTCAGCATATTGGCTTCTGCTTCCTGGAGCATCCGTTCGAACTCCTGCCCATCATAATGACCCATGTTCTGCCTCTTCTCCTCCCATTCTTTCTCTGCAGCCTGAAGATACCAATAAAACGAGTAACTAAACAATGGAATGCACAATTTTAACTCACTCATTTGGTTTAACATGCACAATGCTCACCTCTATGGACACAGCCCTGTTCTTGTTCTTGCTGCGGCTTGCATGAATCTCCTCAATGAAGTTTGGGGAAGGACCTTTGCCATGAATGCCATTAGCAGAGACTCCATTACTGCTGTTATTTGGTATTAGTGTCTGCTCGAATGAGGGTTTTTTGAGTTGTTTGGTGGGTGAAGGGGTAGACTCTCGTCTTTGTGCAGCAGGGGGAATGGGTGAGGGTGCTGTTGAATGCTGGGATTGTTGTGAAGCTACCGGAGAGGCCTGGGCATGGTGGATCACCACAGGGTTTGACGTCATAACCTCTGACCTCACTGTGGAGCTCTGAGGTGCAACTGAGGCAGTCTCGAGGGATTCAACCATGGCTGATTCTGGTTTTTCAGAGGCAGGTGTTGAGGAAACAGGGTCAGAGGGCTTCAGCAGGCTATCTGTGGCAGACCTAAAGAATAAATGATAAATCAAATACAAATCAATGAGGAAAACTTTCACAATACAGTAAAATCTAACCACATTTAAAATCATGAGCTTATTTTTATCATCTCTATAATATTTTTTAAGGAGTAAAAGCTACAGTGTGTAATTGTTTAAAAGTATTAAAATACACCTATCACAGCTGAGTTCCTCTGGTGGTTGTGTGGGGCTTTTAGAACATTTGTCTGAACAAAAATACAGTTCTTGTATTTGAAATTAATAAATTATTATATACATATTTTTTTTAAAAAACGTTAACATTTAAAAATAAAAACATAAATAAAATTAGAAATACATTTAAAATAGAACAGAAATAAAATAAAATAAAAAAAGGGTAAAAGAAAACGAGAAAGAGAAAAAAGGATGTAAATAAAAATTAATACAATTAAAAAAATAAAAGAAAATCAGCAAGTAAAATATGATTTAAAATAAAATCTAAAATACAATCTAATTAAATTTAATTACATTAAATTAACGACAGTAATTAAATTGAATTACATTATATAAAATATAATGTGATTAAATTTATGTAAAAAAGAAAAAAGAAAAACAAGTCAGTGTAATTTAATTTAAACTCAGGTTTTCACCTGATTGGCAGATAACAATCCTAGTGACTACCACAGAAGAAGAAACTTGAGTCATATCTAGACTTGGGGGAGAAAACTTTTGACTTGGGGTCAATAAGTAACCAATTAGAAACCACCCGAAACACACTAGCAACCACCTATTTCACACACATTTTCTTCAGAATGTGTAAAAATCTGTTTAGTTTTGCAATTACATTTGGTGCCGCTAGCGGAGCAGAAACACGCAGCAGCTTTAGAAACAAAACACTATTTTCCAGAGTGCTGGATATTATATATATTCATTATATATATTCATTGCATTCGCACATTCACAGAGAACGGCAACCGGCTTGAGTCTGATCAGGTCTGACACGGAGGAGAAAGGAAGTGACTAGTAGCAGATGCTTCAGATCTATCATCTGTCTAAACCTATACAGAGTCTCTGCTCACACATGATTACAATCAGAATGAAAGATGGAGAACAGAAACTGCATATTCATTTCCATAACGCTCGGATACGTGGCTGGAATCAGAAGATGTACAGATCCATAAAGTTTGTCATAAAGTATTTTATTAACCACAATCTTATTATATTCGCAATTGAAACGTCTGTCTCAATCTCTTTCTCTCTCAGTCTGTACCTGCGAAGGTTGCTGAGTGTGTCCGTGAGGGTTCGGACTCTCTTCAGCATGCTGTCAAGCTTGTGCGGCTCTTCTTTGAGGAACTTTACAGCCTCCACCTCCACCCTGAGCACCGCCCGCATACGGGATTGAAGAGCTGGAAACTCCCCTGCAGAAAAAAAACAATGTTTTGCTACTAAATTGAGTGTCATTATCAGGTGGGAAACCGTCTGACATTTAACCTATTTACATACGACTGAGAGTTAAGTAGGGGGATTTTCCTTGAAGGTGTGAAATTTGAGCTTATTCTATATAAAGATGCCATTATAGCACTGTAAGCAAGTCATAACAAGCAGTGTTTTTGTATCTGTTACCTACAAAGTTGTGATAAAATCTTTATTGCAGTGGATCTATCACAATTCACACCTCCAGGGACACAGCTGGCCCACAGTTTCTTTAAGTTACATAATATTAACGTGTGGGCAAGTGTAATAACAGAGAATACTCAACTTCCTCTAACTAAGGAAGGCGCTGAAACATTTTGAATAACACGAAAGCAAAGTCCAGTTGCTTACAATCAATTATTATATAAAATAGTTTGACTGAGGTATTTCAGTGAGTAATTTATGTTGTTGTACCTTTCAGTCCAGCCAGGTTCTCGCCCACCTTCCTCAGACTGACAGCTCCCTCCTCTACCTCCTTCAGCGTCACGGCTCTCTGAGACACAGCAGGGCTGGAGTCAGTCCTCAGTGTCTCCACATACTGCTCCAGATCCCTACACACAAACACACGCGACACTTATGACACAAATAGCAATGCTAATATCTTATATTATAACTGACGAGCCAATCCATCCACATAAACCATTTGGTCAATATTGAAATTACACTGTTATGGCACCAGAGGGCAGTGTAGATTTCACATTATACTCTTGACATTTTGCCTCCAAGTGTCTTATGTTGTCTTGGCAGCTAAAATTCTGATTGAAGAAAACTATCCAGTGCTTGCAGGATTTAGTGAGAGCTTAGGAGAATCATTACATTATGGCCACGATGATTTGCTTATGTTACACCATGCTTGTTTATATATCAGTGGTTCTCAGCCTTCACACAATATTCACCTGTTTTTTTTTTTCACACTTAAAATGAGTTTGATTATTTTAAAATAAAAACAAATGTGATTTTAAACCATTTTAAGTCATCCTGTGGCCCCCTGTTTGAATGCTTTTTTTTTTTCTTTTGGTAATTTGCCCCCTATTTTCCTATAAAATGCTCCCTTTCACAACATTTTTTATTTTTTGTCATGTTTATATACACATATAGGTGGCTCAGTACCAAAAATGTGTTAGTTCTGGATACCAGCAATAACTTTCATTTTTATATTGTGTTTTAAACCATGTTTAAAAGAGTTAAAGACTGATTAGGCAGTGTTCACTCCCATTTGGCATTTGTTGAGTGTTAATTTTGGACCCTGTTAGTGTATATATAAGCAGTAACATAAGAATAAAGTATAAATCTGAAGTGTCAAGTGAGCAGTTTTTACAGTTTAGCAGTTTAAATGGGTCTGCACCGACCTATCTATCTATCTATCTAGCTAGCATTTTTAAACAACAGATCTTGTTATGATGCATTCTTGTACACTCATTTTAGCTTCCAAAAATAAAAAATACATAACATCAAAGTTTATGTTGAAACTAAATTATGTTCTACATCACATTAAATACATTATTAAATAAATGATGTGTAATTTGGTATATAAGATGAGGCACATCTCCTTTCACAAAGAGGAGAAAACTGCTGTTTTGATGCCACATTCCTAAGCTGCCACACATGTAAAAGTCAAACTGTCCTTGTTGGCTCAACGATTCACTGCTCACAGGCACCCAGAGACCTTTGCTGACTGGGCACTGGCGTAAAACCAAAGAAAACAGAGTGTTAATGCTGCTCCTGAGCTCTGCCTAGTGTTTATTCCCACTGAGTTCAGTTGTGCATGTTTAAAGCTGTCGGGAGATCACGCTTGTTAACCAGTTAAATTAAAGTGGGATTTAATTATGGTTTACACACAGCAGGGTGGACAGGGCTATGAGTTAAAAAAGGGGCTGTAATGGATCGTACGGGGAACGATTTACAGTTTTTCTCAGTCGCTTTGGTGCATTTCTCGAATCATCCTTAATATTTGCAACGAAGTATGTGCATTTCTCAAAACAATTCGTCCAAACAGCACCACACAATGGATTTCCTGCAAAAGCCTGTAACTTACTCAAAATCGTTAGTTCATCTCTCAAAAGTAAGTATTTATGTCAATGAACATATCAGTGTCATCAGAATGAAAAGTCCTTTCATTGTTCACAAACAAGATAGTCTAAATGCTTAGTCATGTTGTCAATATAACAGTGCACTCTGTTAGCATTACCTGATGTAAACTATGGCAACAGTTTGAATGACAGCCACTGCTGCACTTCTTATGTATGCCATATATCAATTTCAAAAGTACAAATTTACACATTACTGTATATGTGGGATATTGATTGAAAGAGACTGTTTCGAAATGTTTGAATTATTGAGGATATGGTCGATCTCCCAATATTAAGCTGCACCCTTCAGCCATTGTAAGGCCATGATTGACAACATGGTCCACAATAGTGGCCTTTATTTCATCTGATATGCACCTCCGTCCTTGTCCTCTTCCTCTGTTTTGCCTCTGTACCCTTCCACCATGCATCTTTAATCCACTTCTGGATGTTCATTCATTGTCAGAATTTGTAACTGTTGTGTTGTCCTCTGTCTATATATGCTTTCCAATTGAAGGTTCATGAGATGCACCTCTGAGCTATTTCAGAGAACTGGTTTATAATTGGTTGATCTATATTCTCTTCATTAGAGAAAGTCAAGATTCACCTGCACAGTTCATGGCAAATTTACAAAAAGTCTAATAGAAATGTGTAGAAAATATGCTTGACAGTTTATGACAACTAGATCATCCATTTTGCATTTAATGACTATTGCACGGAGAACTATATAATACATTTTGAGCAACATGATATTAACAACTGATAATGTAGGAAACCACCGACAAATGTACATAATCAGTTGCATGAATGTACCAAAGCAATCACAACTTGTTCAAAAGAATGAGAAACTGCTTTTATGATGTGCACAAGTGACTAGATGATGTGGAGGTTGAACAAGTAGTTTTGAAAATTTCATTTCTGATCTGAGAAATGCACCATTGCGACTGAGAAAAACTGTAAAATAAAAGGCATTTGTTTGCCCACAGGAAAGTGAATTTCAGATTGCATGGAGTATGTGTGTGAGTGTCGTACCCCAGCTGGGTGAGAACTCCTTCCTGCATGCTGAGATATCGGTGTCTCTCTTCCTCCACCAGTGTCCTCTGTTTCTGTGTCGGATCTTCCTGACGTCTCAGCATTTCAGCCAGCGTCACACTGATCTCTTGCTCCGCACGCTTTATCTGAGCACGCACACACTCCTGATTCTGAAGCTGAAAACACACACATTTACTTCATTTTGTAACATTATGTATGACCCTGGACCACAAAACCAGTCTTAAGTCGCTGGGGTATATTTGTAGCAATAGCCAAAAATACATTGTATGGGTCAAAATTATAAATTTTTCTTTTATGCCAAAAATCATTAGGATATTAAGAAAAGATCATGTTCCATGAAGATATTTTGTAAATTTCTTACCGTAAATGCATAAAAACGTCATTTTTGATTAGTAACATGCATTGCTAAGAAGTTCATTTGGACAACTTTAAAGGCGATTTTCTCAATATTTAGTTTTTTTTGCACCCTCAGATTCCAGATTTTCAAATAGTTGTATCTCGGCCAAATATTGTCTAATCCTAACAAACCATACATCAATGGAAAACTTTTTTATTCAGCTTTCAGATGATATATAAATCTGAATTTCGAAAAATTGACACTTAAGACTGGTTTTGTGGTCCAGGGTCACATATGTGTCTTTACTGTGACGTTTAATCAATTTAATGCGTCTTTGCTAAATAAAGGTAAAAACATTTCTCTCTGACTCCTAAATTTTTGAACTGTAGTGTGTTGTAATGATTTTAATGTAAAACTGTCAAATAATTTTGCCCTGAATATTATTTTACTGAATGTAAATCTGTCATGTTTTTCTAGATAAATGAGTTATGAATGTTGTTTCATGTTGTCTTTAAAATAAGAATGAACATTAAGACACCTGTTGAACATGTATGGGGCAAAATGCATAATATAACAGCTGATTTCTCATGATATTAACTGGCTTTCATTACCTGTAGTTGTCTCATATGTTGCAGTTGGAGGCGGAGCTCAAAGATATTCTTCCTGAACAGGTGTAGGTTCACATGCAAGGGGGCGGGGCCTAGTGGTGGTGTAGGGGCGGGGCTATGCTCAGGAGGTGCTGCAGCAACTTTTGGTGCTAATACAGGAGAACCTCCTAAACAAAATACAAAAACGCACAAAAAAACATGACCTACAATAACAAACATAAGTATTTCATGGTAAGACATCAGAGTGAGCTCTCAAATGTATGTGTGACATAGTTATTTGATATAGATGTAGACGGATTGCTAGCAATAATGTGATGATCCAAGTTTTATATATATTGTTTTTAAAGAGAACCTATAATCTTTTTATAGATCAAGAAATTATGCTGTTGATATAATCAATTTAAGTGTCTTACAAACACATATTCACATACAGTATATTGGCCCTAAGCTTAAGGATATGTACTTATATTCAGTTGTATCTGAATATAAGTACCTTGGTGTTCTGATTGATTCCAAACTTTCATTTAAGGCGCAGGTTAAAAAGGTCTGTGACCGGGTCAGATTTAGTTTATCAAATTTTAGATTTATTCGTGATTATATGTCGTCTGAGGCTGCTTTGATGTATATGCATTCCATGATTATTTCTCATATTACTTACTGTTTAACTACTTGGTCGCAAGCTAGCATTACTACTCTGAAACCATTAGAGTCTTTGTATAAACAATCACTAAAAACTCTTGATAAGAAATCAGTTCAGTTTCATCATTGTTCAATACTAAAAAAATACAATTTGTTAAGCTGGGATAACTTGATCAAATATGTACATATCTGTCTGCTATTTAAGACTATGCATAGCCTGACTTCACCACTAAAACAGTTTGTGAATATTAGAACAACTGCTCACCGATCTACAAGGGGTGGGGAAAGAGGGGACTGTATCATTCCTTTCAAAAGAAGTAAATTCAGTCAGTCTGTATTTTCAGTCAAAGCTGCAAGGGAATGGAACTCCATCCCATTAACAATTAGAAGTTTACATACTTTTGGTTCTTTTCAGTTTCATCTTAAAAAATGGTTACTGACAACTCAGCACTGTCAACATTAGTATTGTATTCTTGACAATAGACTTCCTTGCGCTAATTGCTCTTGGCTATGTTGCCTTCTCCTGTTGCCATCTCTCTCTCTCTCTCTCTCTCTCTAATTTACTTATGTTTTGTATTTTTGTAGCGATTTTGTTTGTGTGAATTTTAATTTTTTTTTTTTTTTTTTTCTCTCTCTTCCCTTACTCTCTCTTTATATGCTGTGTATCGTATGACGGTTTGTCTTTGTTTTTAGGGTGACGTTTTAACATTCTGTCAAGGGTCTACAGATGTAAAATAGCCTTTTGGGCTAATTCTGGCACATTTACATTTATGTTTATTAATGTGCATTGCCCCTGTAAATAAATAAATTAAAAAAAAAAAAAAAAAAAAATGTGATATTTGTTGTTGTACCCATATTTGATCATGACATTTGGCAAGATTACATTTCAATCTCCACTGAGCATAACTGAAAATACAGCATTTCAGGTCAGTTCTTGCAAAAGCACATATTTATGTGAGTGCACAAAACAGTGTGTAGACATGTTTGTTCTTTCATGGCTTATACTGTTTGAGTGACTCACTCTCAGTGTTCGCGTCAGCATGTATGTGTGGAAACAGTAGGAAACTTGTGGCAGGCTGCAAATCTGAGTGACAGATGAGTGGGAGAGATCGGATTTTTGGGATGCACAACAGCCATTGCATTACAATCTGTTGCTGCAAGAGCCACCATATACACACACACAAATAGTGGTCGACCAATGTTGTTTTTTTATGGCCAATGCCAATATCTTAGAGAGCAGGCTGGCCGATATAAAGCCAATCGCACTATTTAATTTAAATATAGTAAAAACACATGCAAAACAATTGCTTCATTTGAAATTATATGAAAATAACACAAAAAAATAAACAGATTTATACTTTAGATGGCAACTTCTTGATTCTGTAATCCTAGTCTGTGAGCACTAGGAATCATATATTTTTAATAATGTGCTAATTTTGCATACATTACACGATGTATATGACATGAATATGACAGTGGCCATCTGAATATAATGCAGCAAGTCTACAAATGCACACTTCAGAAGATCGCACTGCTGCATTCCCCAAAGTTTGTGAAATAAAATTTTTATGAGATATTCAAAGACTTGTTTAAATGATATAAATGTGTATTTTCTGAATGTTGATGGCAGATAAGAGAGTATTACAGAATTTGCCTTATATTACTAATAATAGATAAGAATATATGTTGACAGGAAGCAATGGTAAGAAGGAATTTACCTGTGCTAGATGTGCTGTGAGCCGGTGATCCAGATTTGACTGGTTTCTCACTGGAAAAATGCAAGAGATATAAAATGACTGAATGCACATATGCACATGTATACACACACACAGACAAAATCACTCTACAAACACTTGCAGTTAGTCTGTGTCGTAAAGGCACCAGTTACTGTGAGAATGAGTTAATTTAGTTCATGCACAGTTAGTAGTCATATAGCCCACCGAGTCTTTTTCAAACACCCAGAGTATGATTACCACCACCTTTAATCCACCATATTCCTCCTTTTTTCTTTTCTTATTTGATTTGGGAAACGATGTGATATTCTGGGAACCTGCCCTGCTTACCTGGGGTGCTCCTTGTTGCTGTTAGTGCTGTGGCTCTTTAAGAGAGCATGCTGCACAAGACCAGTCAGACTGGCTATTTGCTCCTCCATGGCCTTCATTCTCTCTCTGCAGAGAGATAGAGCATATCGCATGCTTACTACTGATGGGGCATGTGTGGAGACGGGCGAGGGGGAAAAAATTGAAATAACAGTAGGACTGTGTACCTCCTGAGATGGCTCAGTTATCTAAGGCCATTTTACTCATTCATCATTAATAAAAAGACAAGATATACTAACTGGTTAATATAGCATTTTGGCTAAAATATCAATTTTTCATACTGTACATTAAAATTTTGTAATGCCTAAATTCACTTGTAGCCTTTAACAATTGATTTTAGTGTTTAGTTTTAATGTATTTACACTAAAAATGGCCATTTATTGGTTATTGACTATAACATGAAAATAATTTTACTATCAGTCTCTTGTACTTTAATGCTCAAACAGAAGTTTTAAATAAAATTTACCAAGTGCAATACTTGCTTTATCACTTACAGTGTTGTTTTTAAACACACTCCCATTTAAAAGTTTAGGGTCGGTAAAATATTTATTTATTTATGAATGAGTGAGAAATTAATATGTTCATTCAGCAAGATTGCGTTAAACTGATTAAAAGTGACAGTAAATACATTTATAATATTATAAGATTTCTATTTAAAATAAATTCAGTTCTTTTCTGTGCTTTCTATTCATCAAAAAATTCTGAAACAACAACAACATAAAAGTTTCCACAAAGGTATTCAGCAGTACAATGGTTTTCAGCATTGATAATATTAAGAAATGTTTCTTGAGCAACAAATCAGCAAATTAGAATGATTTCTGAAAGATCATGTGACACTGAAGACTGGAGTTATGATGACTGCTAAAAATCAGCTTCATCATCAAAGAAATAAATTACATTTTAAAATGTATAAAAATAGAAATCAGTATTTTTAAATTGTAATAATATTTTACAATGTTACTGTTTTTACTGTATATTTGTTGAGCATAAGACTTTTCAAAAAACATTAAAAATCTTACCAACCCCAAATTTTTAAACGTATGCTGCCATTCATAAACTGGGAATTTTATGTGAAACTGCACAGAAAAAATAAATAAAAATGAAGTAAAAATAAAAAATAAAAAAATAAAAAAATCTCTTGGCAACATATTAACTACATTTCAATTATAAAAGACTTCCTTGATTTACGGTCAATCCTATCTACAAAAAGCATTAAGCGAAAGGGAGTATGATCTGGACTCCTGCCTATGATCTTTTTTAGCACATACAAAAAAACACAAAAAATCAAAAACATTAACTTTTCAAATGATGATTAACTAAAGTCTTTTTTTTTTTTTTTTTTAAAGCTAAACTGCCCATTTGCCCTTTCTGTGCCAACACACACACTGAACCACTATTTCTTTGCTCTACAGGATAATGTTAGAAACGTCTGGCCTGCATGTGCTCTGCCCTTTAAAAACAGTTTAGCATGTTGACTCTGTGTATTGACTGTTCTCAGCCAGCGAGTACATCGCCAAGCACAATAAATCTGATTTACAAGGCACAGACAAACATAAAGGGTACGATTAAGTCCACTTAACCAACACAGCAAAACAAAGTTGACTGAATTACAGTTCAAAGTCTTTTTCTGAGTTACGTAAAGCTGTATTCTTGAAAACAAACCCAGCTAAACAGATAATCAACCCTAAAAAATTTTACGTGAACATAACTAGGGATATAGTCGACTAATTGATAATGCTGCTACTTGACATTGCAAATAGGCTATATGGATATGTCTTTTGACTTAGAATAAAACTGAATATAATGTCAAACTGGCATATACCAATATATAGCTTGCTTATAGGTTTTACAAAATTTGATACCAGTTTAAAGAGTAAACATTATAAATGAAACATACTTGCTTATAATAGGCTATTGAGGCTATTGATTCAGTTACTTTTAATATACAGTATATGTCTATATTTGCTAAAAAGTGAACACTTACGTTTATATACAACGATCATAATGCAAGACAAGCACATTGCATAGACAGTATATGACCTACTTCTCAGCAGCATTCAGTATGAAGTTTGACTGTTGGATAGAATAAATAGGCTATTTCAGATGGGTCATTTACTATATACAAACTGTTTTTTGACTCTCTTTTGGATGTTTGTTAGAGTAATCGACAAGTTGGTTACAAATTTCTATTTAAACGTTAACACGCACATCCAATAATAGCTGCTAGTACTTAGACAAGACATTGTTGATGTGTTTTGGATGCAGTTAGGGAATGCCATGATGCAGTGGAAGACAATAAACTGATGCAGAGTTAGAATACGAACATACCACGGATGCTGATGTATACTGGGATGTTGTAGATGGAACGTTAGTTATTTTCATGCTTCAATATTCTCGTTTACTTTTAATGATGACTTACCGTGTCTGAGGGTCTGTTGGGGGGGCAAGAGGATTGTGAACATGAAGATCAGGGGTGGCCGGGGACCCCATGCCACCCCTTGCCTTTACCATGGTATCCATAGCAAGAGGAGCCTCCTTCCTAAATGATTGTCTGATAGGTGATGCCCTTTCGAGAGTCATGGAACTCTGCGGTTGGATTGTGTGAATGTCCATTACTCGCATCTCAGCCATCCGGTGTGGGGAAGGGGGCGGGGTTTTGGAGCCTAGCATGGGTAGCTGACTATCTGTATACTTCCTGCTTTTCTGTCGGAAGAGCGAAGGATGGTCCGTGGGCTCTATAGGAACGCCAGGGTTACTGTAAGAGCGCATGGTGGTACGGTGGTAGGCGTGGTCTACTGTGTCAGGGGGCAGGGCATGGTGATGTAACATATAGGGGTCAGCATAATGACTTTCGGCTCGGGCGGGCAGTGACATGCTCTTTGCAGCTACGTCCTCGTCAGGTTTGACGTCGCGCCGCTCGAGGATGGCGCTCGGGCAGGGGGAGGATGCGCGAGCGGGGGCGGGGAGTGTGTGTCCTGCTCGTTCACGTGGCATCGTGGCAACCCCACCGCCTGAGGTGCGTGGGCCGAAGGGGATACGGGATGGGGAGGGGGGCATCGCATGAGGTGTGGTAGGGGACATGGAGCCCTGCATATGGGGTGGAGGAGGACCCATCGGGGGCTGCCGGAGAGGATGACCACTCGGTCCAGCATACATCATCTCCCTGTGAACCTGAATGAGAGAAAAAAAGACATAAGATTTCACATTAAAAGAGAGAAAACATTTCAAACATAAGAAATCTAAACTGGTTTGTTGGTCATAGGTGGTCTTTTAGCCATCTTAAGCCTGGTTTAAGAAAAAAAAAAAAAAAGAATTACACATAATGTATTCGAATATGTGATGCGAACAGAAAAAGTAAATTGTATTTGGTAAGTGGCTTGTGCAGGAAAAATAAAATAAAAATAAATAAATTACAAAAAAATGATCCATTGTGAAATCTCAAAAAATACTTGCTGATATCACATTAAAATAATATTTCTTAATATATTTCTACATTTAGAACCATAATGTAAAAAAAAAAAAAAGAAATTTAGAGAATAAAACTAACTAAAAATACTTAAATTCTCCAAAATTACACTTTGCATGTTAAACATATATACCATTGTTATTTTAGTATTATTTATAAGCTATTATAGTATTTATTAATATTTTGAGTTAATAACATTTGTTAATAAGATTTTGAGTGATTTTATTTTAAAAAGTTCAGTTTTCATTTTAATTTTAGCAATTTTGTTATGTGCTTTTGTCTTTTTTAGCTTTTGTTTTTTTAATATTTCAATTTAGCTTACATTTATTTTATTTCAGTTGTAATTTTGGTTATTTCAGTACTTCAACTTTTCTAATTTCAGAAAGCTGACAGGGCAACATTTCTCATTTTCATTAAAGTCTTTCTGTTTTTCATCTAATATTTAGATTTTATTTCAGCTTTATTTCAACAAGCAAAACATATTTTCCAACAGTTTTAGTTTTTCAATTAACAATAACAACACTGATGAATACACACAAAAATAATGTCTATGTGATCTTCAATGCTCTAGTTTAGTCTAGAAAGGCTATTCTGTTCATTCATCACAGTGAGAAAGAAGTGTTACATTTCCATCTCACATGTGAAATGAAAGGGCTGAAAGAAGTCAAAGAAAGAAACACTGAGCGATCATGGTATTCATGGTTAAAAAAACCTTCTGCTTGGATCAAATAATGTGTCATTGTGCTCCATCTAAATACAGATCATCTGTAATCTATGCTGGTTTTTAAACAGGCAGCACACATGGGCAGCCTGATCTGACCTGACCACCCAAGAAGGTCTCCCAGAGTAGACTAATCACACTAATAAGCTTCAGATGGAAGCTCATATTTTGGAAAAACTGTGCAAGTATGTGCGTGTGTGCACTGAGACATAGGTGGTCATGGTTCATATGCATCCCACAATGTAATTAAAAAGCATAAGTGGATATAGTATTGCTTTAAACAGAGTCTGCATCCATAAAGCGATGCTACTGGTTTACCACAATCTACTAAAAACGAAAGATGAATAGATAAGCTGCTGATAAACTGCCATTTCATTCAAAAATAACAAGCAGTAAACACAACAGATGGAGTAAACATCAACATACGACCATTGAGACCACTTAAAATGTTGTATCTACATCTGATAAGTACATGCATGCAACAAAAAATAAAAGAATAAGTCACTGAGATTTCAGATATGACCTGAGCGGATGAAAGATTTCCGATCAGTGCACTTCAGAATGCAGAACTTCACGCCTGAGGATACTAGACAAACTCAGATGTATCCGGCTCCAAACGCAGCAATGAGGAGCAACAGGAAAAACCATATGACTTGACAGATGAACAGAATTCAGAGATAAACTGGTTTAGAGTGAAACTAAATGTGTTCTTTTTTCGGTACGTAAAAAATACAAAACAGTCATTCAGACTTTTCCATCACCTCCGGCCCACTTTTATTTAGCACAAAGCCTTTTTTAAACCAGTAACTCATTTAAAGCGATAGTACCAAATCAAATCAGGTTCCATTTTAATTAGAATACACCTTAGAAGGCAGTACACAGCAAAGCATTTATTTTCTGAATACGTCTGCATCATCCAAAAATAGTAAACAGACAAAGCAGAGACATAGAGAAGAAACAGACAAGAACGCGCCTTTAAGCCAAAGAGCTTTGTAAAATAATAGAAAGACGACAGAATGATGTTCCTTGGTTCGAAACATTGCCCTGCTTCTCTGAATCTCAAACAATGAGAGCATTGTGCTGGGGTGAGTCAGCGTTCAGGCTACACCCAGAACAGGTGAGACTTCCAAGTCTTTATGTGCCTCAGGACACCAGCATGCTATTTTGCAACATCATATCACCATGGTGGTGAATCCTATGAATAAATACGTAATTCACTTACCACTTTACCACTTCAAACATGTAAAGACAGAAAAATATTAAATCTCACTTTCCGCCAGAACTTGTGCACATGTCCAACATTTCCTGCCACCTCTCTAGTATTATGTTCATCAACACTGCCAATATCTGAGCAAAAATACATTACAAACATTAATATTATGAAATACAACAATTTAAAATAACTGTTTTCTATTTAAATGTCATGTATTAAATGCTATTTTCTCTGCAACTATACGTCTCTCCAGTCTTAAGTGTCATATGAGCCTTCACAAACCATTCCGATGCTGATTTTGGTGGTCAATGTTGGAAACAGTTGTGCTGCTTTATATTTTTGTAAAAAATTTATATATGCCGAGTAGTGTGCAAAAGTCTTAGGCCATTAACATTTTCAAAAAAAGGGTTTTTTAAGCCAGTTATTTGATATATATATATATATATATATATATATATATATATATATGTATATATGTGAAAAGTTTTAGCACTAGTGGAGCACACGCTTATTACAATTAACGGCACAAGTAATGTTAAAACTGATATTTCCTACTGACACAATACAGCAAAAAAAAAAAAAGAAAGAAAGAAAAGAAATATATATATATATATATATATATATATATACAGTATATATCTGTGTGTGTGTGTTAGACAGAGAGCAGATTTGTTGGAGTTTGATACAGTGGAAGGCATAAAAATCACCTCCAAATGTTACCTGAGCAACACTCTCTGAATAACATGAAAGCTCTTGCCTGTCTCAACCTCTCCAGGTTCTCATCTCTTGGTTTTCTTTGTGCATTACCTTAAAAGGTAGAAAATTTGCTGGAGGAAGGCTGACATGAAACATTAAACCTGTGATAAATAAAGAAATCAAAAGATGACGGAATGAGCACATTTGGTTTGAATTTGGCCCAAGAGGGATTAAACACAAATTCTGATGCCCCCTTTTTCCACTCATTTTCTGCTCCTCTTGCTTTCTCTTTCTTAGATAAATGGCCACAAGGCCTTGTTAAAACCTACAACCAGAAAGTTTAAGTGTAGGAAAAAGATGGCATTATTCTTGACACACACCGGTGAGATGATCGATTTTCGATTTGCCCAAAAACATCTTGGATACCCAAATTCAAAACTTCAGGCACTTTTTGGTCAGAATGATCTGCAAATTGGACCAAACTTCAAGCAGACAGTCAAAAGAGACTAGTCTGACCATACGTTCATGCAGAATTTAGCAGACTGCATTGGTTTTTATGGGTCTGTTTCAAATTAGCAGTCGTCTGTAAACTGTGGTCAGTCACGCTGCACAATAATCCGCTTGCTGTTTTAACAGACTGGCACTGAGACACACACGGCTGCATGCATATGAGCTTAGACGTGTGTGTGTGTGTGTGTAGGTACGGATACAGAGATTCAGATCTGGATAGGTGCACTACTGTTAAAACAATCTCATTAAATCACTTTAATTAAATTAACGGCTGGATGTTCAACACACAGACACTTGTGTTACACATTCAAATGATCTTTGAATTTTAATGGTAAAAGACTATAAAACTGTTGCGGTAAGAAATTGGTTAACGGTAAGTTTCCTTACTATACGGTGAAAAGCTATAATATATCTAATGTGACATTTCATGTAGTTCTACAGTAAAATACTGTTAAATTTATCATGTCATCTTATTATTAACAGTGGAAAACCATAAAATGACAAATTTTGACCCAGAATTCTCTGTGTAACACTTCATATTTGTGACCCAGGACCACAAATCCAGTTATAGGGGTCAATTTTGTGAAACTGAGATTTATACATCTTCTGAAAGCTGAATAAATAAGCTTTTCATTGACGTGTGGTTTGTTAGGATTGGACGATATTTGGCCGAGATACAACTATTTGAAAATCTGAAATTAATGAATAAAAAATCTAAATATTGAGAAAATTTACTTTAAAGTTGTCCAAATTAAGTTCTTAGCCATGCATATTACTAATTAAAAATGAAGTTTTGCTATATTTACAGTAGGAAATTTACAAAATATCTTCATGTAAATTGGAAAATGATCTTTACTTTATATCCCAAAATTCGATTATTTTGACCCATACAATGTATTGTTAGCTATTGCTACAAATATACCCGTGCTACTTATGACTGGTTTTGTGGTACAGGGTCACATTTGATGACCACTTATGTACATTAGGGTTTTACATTACATCTAATATTGCTAAGTTAATTTTTATTGCATTATCTCAGTGTCATTTGTGTTCCCACGATGCTGTTTTGTATTTGTGTGAATGAAATTTTACACTATCTATATATTAGTATGCATCTCAACTTGTAGAGGAGCAACCTGTGATGAACTTTGATTCATCATGTGACTTTTTCTTTTATTTAGTATATTACAAAGATAAACAACAGATTAAAGTAATTTGGTATTTTAACATTATTTCAGTGAATGAAATAAATTTTCACTCTGTTGCAGTCCATTCACTGTATGTTTTTGGCCTAAAGTTTCCACAGGAAGTTACGACAATGATCAAGACTCTTTCTTTCTCTCTCTCTCTGACACAGACACACACAGAAATAGTGTGTTTGAACAGGTGCAGGGCTTATTTCATTAGTCTGTTAAATCTGTCTGAGTATCTCCATGCCTGCTTGAACTGAGAAGGCCTGATCATGTGTTTCTGTGTATGTGTGTTTGCTCATTCACATGTGTGTAAGTGTACTTCAATAAAAGCTCTGGATGAAAGCATAATGCATCTCTTGTTCCCTGAAAATTACAATAGCAACAACTGTGGTCAAAACATCAGTGTGTGTGTGTGTGTTTGAGCATGGTCTTCGTCATGTGTGTTTTGGCTTCAAATCAAGCTTGAATTATTTGAATAACTGAACCAAACACAATTAGACTAGGAGATTTGCAGGCAATCCTCCCTACTGAATTTATTTCCATATTTATACAGTATGTAATTTAGCCTGTCATGCCTGACAAAGACAAGTCAATAAACCATTAACCACGTGTCTTATTTTACACATCAACAAATAATTATGTCCTAAAGTTTTCATTGGCATATTGATTTACGCTCAGGTTTCATGCACACAAGGAACATTGTTTATGAACATCCACTGCTGTGTGTTGATATCAAATGTTTCTTTTTTCCATAGAGGGGGAAGATAGAAGAAGCGGGATGACTCTCATGTGACGTGAAAATGCTACGTTTAGGATTTCCTGCTTTTTAATTGGATGACGAGAGATTAAAGTCATATGCACTTCATTTTTCAAGATATTCAGATTATATGACAACGCTCTGATACATTTACAGACCAGCATATACCTACAAACAAATAATTCCATAAATATAGTAAACTTTGGTGTCACATTATAGCATTAGAGGCACAAAATACAATACTTTATGCTAGTGCTATTATTAGTGCTATTATTTAACTGCTATCTACATTGTCTGAAAAGTATAGTCTTTAATGCATTAATCACCTTCTTTAGTCTTGACTTTAATAATACAAAAGTGTAATTTTTCTTCAGGTACATCTCAAATTTTGCAAAAACAGCAGTCTCCATAACGGCTAATACTTTTCTGACAGTTAAACACCTTATTTCACTAGTCATTTTTTGCAAATATACATATGTTAAATTCTTCAGGTCTTATTTTACATCCTATTCGTGCAAAGTGCCTGCTGTGTTTTTACAGATACACAATATGAGCTGGGTGTCAAACCTATGATCCGTGTCGGTCACATGATAAAGCATGTGAGAACTTGCACAAAACTCAAAGCCTTGATAGCTGTTATGCAATAACCTCTTGAAGGTGGAACAGGATTCACAAAAACACAGCTCTGTTGTAAAGTCTGTTACAGTTTCTTGCTGATTATACTTTTTTTGACTTGTTACATGTGTTACTATTGATCTATTTTTTACCTAAACTAGAGGACAACCCAACACCAAACACTTGCACAGTCACACATTTGTGTGACTAACATACCATGCTTATAGTCATAATGCCATATGAAAGAGCTGTACTTTTAATGTATCTTGACTTCTCTGTAAACTGCTACAATGACAAACGCTGACACTGTTTCTGTGAACTTTGGCAATTTTCTGTACAACTTGTTCTCACTCTCTCTTGTCAAAGAACAGATAATAGTTTCTATCTTTCGTATTGCTTCTCTCTCTCTCTCTCTCTCTCTCTCTCTCGTGAGTACGTATACAACTGTAAGTCATCACACAACATACTTTAATCCACTTAGACACAGACATATGACACAAACAATAAGCCTTTCAACTTCTAACTTTGCACGCATACTCTTGAAAGCGACACAAAATGTTAATAAGATCAAATGTTAACAAAAATCAAACAAAATATAGTGAGTAAAGTCCTTTACTTCCTGGAACTTCTTCAACTTCCCTTAAGGGCTCTTATGGCAGCGTTTAAAGCTCTAATCAAATGCATATTAGCTGTGCGAGTTGGTCAAAGCCAGACCGGGGATTACCACAGACAAAAGTCTGGGGCTACCTTGTTAAATTTGGGGAAACAGAGAAAATGAAAGCCTTGCGATCTAATTTCCGTTACAACACTGCCAAACAAACACGGCCGGCATGGCAAGAGATTAGAGGGGATTATGGGAGGAAAAGGAACGAGGAAAAAGCCTTTGCTTTCTATTCAGTGCTTCCACCAATTCCGCTTCAAGCCTGATCCAATCCCCCTGAAATTAGGCCTAGGGGACAAAGACAGACATGAAAGGATTGGAATGGGGTGACCGGGGTGGGGTTACTCTTAACTGTGAAGAGCAGAGGGACCCCTAGAGACGGCCGAACAGAAGACTGGAGGCCGAGAAGGGACCTGTTATTTAAATAATGCCCTCAGTTCGTTCTTTCTTCTGAGCATGCCAAAAAATAAAAAGAGAATTTGCAAAAGAGCATATTTTCAAAATCAAGTAGTTAGTGGACTGTTTGAACACTGTATACTTATGCTCGTTTGGAGTCGTGTCTACCAGACACATGGTTGTTAAGTATGACATACATCGGAATCACATCGGTTATTGGCCGATATAAGAGATTTTTATTTATTGGTATGAATCGATACTGGATATTTATCAGTTGATATTGTACATATAATTGCTCATGCTCATTTCTCCTATTTTTAAGTTTAGGTTAATCTTTAAAACATCAATAATTTAACAACACTGTTAAATCTTTAGCAAATCTAAAAATGAATATCCAGATTTCAAATACCGTATTGACCCGAATATAAGACGATGTTTTTTTCTTTAAAATACATCTGAAAAAACGCGGTCGTCTTATATTCGGGGTCTAGACTTTGACATGTCAGTAATACACCCATAACAATAGGTGGCGCCAAAAACACATAAAACGAGTGTGCCATGAAATATGTAATATGTCGTGACTGTCATGTTAGCCTGATGGGAACAAACTTCCTCTGTAAGTGGTTTTAAAACATAAGACAGTACCCAGATCTGAAGACTACAATAAGATTTCACTTCTATTGTTAATAAAATTGAAAATTGAGATGTTATAAATGCCTAAATGTTATATAATTCAAATGGGCTACCTGTTATTTCAATGGTATATAAAAAAGTGTATATTTTCAATGTCATTGTTGGTACATTTTACCAGTATTTACCATATTTTCAAAACTGAAATTAAAATAGGAAAAATATGCAATTTGAAAATAATTTAAGAAAAAATGTTTTACAGAGAGAGAGAGAAAAAAAACAATATTTGGTTTTCAAAAAGCCTTTTTCCAAAAGGTACATCTGGAAAAAGGGGGGTCGTCTTATAATCAGGGTCGTCTTATATTCGGGACAATACGGTAATATATTATAGGCACATGTTTGGTCCCTAAATTATAAGGATTAAAACTGAAAAATGTTTGGTTTTTAAATTTGTTTACATTAATAATCATTTTTATTTTACATTTTTTTTACATAAATTAATACTTTTATTCAGCAATTATGCATTAAATTGATCAAAAATTACAGTAAGAACATTTACGTTACGAATGATTTATTTCAAATAAATGCTGTTCTTTTGAACTTTCTATTCATCCAAGAATCTTGAAAAAATGTATAATGGTTTCCAAAAAAATTATTATTAAGCAGCACAACAGTTTCACAAATATTTCTTGTGCACCAAATCAGCATATTGGAATGATTTCTGAGGGATCATGTGACAGTGAAGCAATGGTTTCTTAAAATTCAGGTTTGCTATCACAGGAAGAAATTACATTTTACAATACATTTAAACAGAAAACAAAAATATTACTGTTTTATTGATCAAATAAATCCAGCCTTGGTGAGCATAAAATACTTCTTTCAAAACATTAAAATTTTACTAACATTTGAACAGTAGCGTAGCTAAACTAGTGAACCTCACAAGTCAGTTTTTGTGTGACTTGTCAACTATCCAGACCCATCCTTAACAAAACCCAGCCAACCAGAGCTCTCAACTGCACCAAACTCCAAAAATTATTACACATTCTCTTTTATCTACTGCTCTGCTTGAGTAATATATATCTGTTCTGACTTGCAACATGGAAGTCTAAAGTATTAAGATCACAATTATACATATCACAATATGAGGACAAAATACAAATCCTATTTGTACACTGTAAAAAGTGATAAGTTGACTTAACTTAAAAAAATTGAGTAAGTAAATGATAATTAAAAAAAATAAGTTAATTGAATTGTCAAGTTCACTTAACTTTTTTTTTTTTTTAATTATTATGTACTTAATAATTTTAAGGCAACGGGTTTCCTCAAATTTTTTAAGTTAAGTCAACTTTCACTTTTTACAGTGTAGCTATTTCATTTCTTTTAAGAGAAGATTTCTCCATTAAGCCTTCTGTCTTAACAAAAATGTCCACGCTAGGTTGGCACTCACCCTTGTGTCTCCATTGCTTGGCCTGGCTCCATGACTGAAGGCATGTGCTGGATCTTTGTGGTACACTTTTAGGCAGGAGTGATCTGTGATGCTCCTGTGTTGGGAAAAATCCACATCGGTTACATATACAGACCAAATGTCACCATCCGAACGAGGTCGGCCATGGTGCCTTGAAGATCGGCCCCTCAGCTCTGCCACAACGGGGTGCACTAGGGCTGACGAGATGTCAACACGTGAGAGTGGAGAGTGACAGCGAGAAAGGTCAAAGGAATCGCGAGAATGAAGCGATTCACTGAGAGACACAGGCGAGCTGGAGCGAGAAACTGGAGATGGAGGTGAGAAGTTACGACTCTCCGAGACAAGATCCATGCCTGAGATGTCCGTTAATGTCCAGACTTCAATTCTCTGTAGGTCCAAGAATGATTTACTAATACGGCATCGAGCGAAAACATTAACTGTCTACTAAGTAACCAAGCTTGTCTATTTATGTTTTTAAGTCTCTGTCTACCAGGATCGCTCATAATGTGTTTGCGTATGAAACCTAGTTGTGTAAAGTGACGTGAGCATTTTTCATATGAAGTCTGATACGTGGTCATGTGGCTGTAATTCAGATTTACAGCCTTGATAGAAAAGGAGTTGTATCAAAGTGCAAGTTACATCACTATGGAAATGGAGATGGACTTCTCCTCTGTCTACACAGGACAATATGACTATGAGTCACTATTGATAATTTCATCAGATCTGAGGAAACATAGTCAATGATTAAATTTGGCTTTTATTCTTTGGTTCTTTAAAGACACTTATTTTGCTCTGCCATCAAAGGAATAAATTGCTTTTTAAAATATATTTGAATGGAAAATTATTTTAAATTGTAATATTTCACGATATTACTATTTTTATTGCATTTTGATCAAATAAATGCAGCCTTGGTGAGAATAAAAGACTTATTTCAAAAACATTTTAAAAAAAGGCGCCAACTTTTAAACAGTAGTGTATCATTTTGTCAACTTTTAGCAGTATACTAGCACATAGACATGGACTAAAAGTCACAAAACTCCAGTTCTCATTACATGGGGTCTTTCAAATGTGAATGTGTTGTGGTTTACTCATAATTCTGTAAATAGGTAGAGAGATACGGTAAGAAAAGCAATGTAAACATAAGTGTTTGTAGACTGAGGGTGGAGGGAAAGGCCAGAGAATGAAAGCCAAAGATATGTGGGAGTGTTTGTTTGAAGTGTGACATAAGTGTTATGTTAACATTAGCTGTGCTGGTGGGTAATGTATGATAGACAGTCAGGTTTATTGGTTTAAAGTCAGAGAAACAAATGCTGTGATGTATTTTAAAGTATGAGACAGTAATTCGGTTCATATGAAATCTAAATATAATGTTCCGTTCTTGTGTATGTGAGCAAGGGTGGCGTATTTGGCGTCTAGACTGTTTCAAAGAAATATTACTAAAGATTTTCACAGCTATAGTTCCATATAAGATAATAACTCCCACACAAAATGAAAAGTCTGCCATCATATATTCACTGTCATGCTGTTCAAACCCATATGAAGTCTTAGTATCACAAATAAGATTTGTGAGCCATGACAGACAGCAGAAGATTTGGAATATAATGCAGTCGTATGGACTACTTTCATGACACATTTAGGCTTCTTTTGTTGTTTTGTCTTTTAATTTGGAAAAAAGCAGCATGAACATTCTGCTAAACATCTTTTTTTATATTCCACAAGCAGAACATAAGGGTGAGTAAATGATGACAGAACATTCATTTTCATTCATTTTCAACACTTTTTATCAACTGCACATTTCCTGTAAAACTAATGCATGTGAGATTCAATTATCGAGTTGGTTCTCAAGGAAAAAGCAATATAAAAGGAAACAGAAGTGCACTTGGACTTCGAAGAAGGTCACTTCCTATGTTAAGTGATGTCATAGAACTAGAGGAAGCAGGCCATGTGGAATGAGGAAGGAAGATAGTAAGCTGTTGAAACTTTAAGGAGGCTGAAGCTCATGCACACACACTCACCTGACATCAGTGAGCTCATAGTACACGTTCCTGGTCTCGTCTTTTACGTAGATGGCGGTGCTGGGCGACTCCAGCATCTTCATATTGAGCTGATGAGGGAAGGCACTAACGAACAGAGCTCTGATTGTATCTACGCTTGTTATCTCATTAGGCATGCGTATCTGCTTTGTGTCATCTCCATACTGCAGATACAACACCCCTGAGAAAAAAAAAAAAACAGAGAGAAGAAACAGTGTGAGAAAAGTTCAAGGCATTATTTGAGCCTTCGAGCAGCTACTAAAATTCTGTAGTATTTTGTCTTAATAAATGAAAAACAACACTTAAAAGTCACTTTGAGTTTAGGCGTACTGTACAGTAAGAACAATGCTAAACTGATATTTAACAGTCTTATTAAGATAATTAAACAACTGTAATATCAGATGATATCTGATATGGCACTGATGCATCATGCATTTGTACATATCGATTAGCCAATTATCTCTTCCTGCATGATACTCTATGAGGGATCCACCCAGTTGTATGTGTGGGTGTGTAAAATCTGGTGGAAGAGCATGTGGGTGAGAGAGAGCAGTAGGGTGTGGTAGAATGTTCTGGGATGGATGGAGGGAGTTTTATGTTTGTCACTTGTTCACAAGGGACTATATGAATGCATGTATGTGAAATGTGTATTATAAAACATTATAATTCGACAGACAGACAGACAGACAGGGATGGATGGATGGATAGTTAGATAGACAGACAGACAGACAGACAGACAGACAGACAGACAGACAGACAGACAGACAGACAGATAGATAGATAGATAGATAGATAGATAGATAGATAGATAGATAGATAGATAGATAGATAGATAGATAGTTATTTTGAACAAAAGACAGATAGTGTTTTTGACAAAAATCACTCAAAAAGTAAGAGAGATCACAAAAAGAAGTTGAGAAAATTGACTCCACCAAACTCCCACATAATTGCATCAACTCCTGAATAAATGAGAATGTGAGCATTTGCTGTACACTGTTAGACATTTCTGTAATTTCTACAGTTATTTACTGTATATCACCCAGTATAATACTGCAAATTCCCAAATACCCTTTGCATCATGGGAATTTTCTGTGACGTCAGACCCCACACTGTAAAAAAAAAAAAAGTTGAGCGAACTTAAAAAAAAACATTTTTTACCAGCTTCAGCAGATTTTTGAGTTTGCTCAACTTGTTTTTGTGGGAGATTCTCAAATTTTTGTTGTATAAACTTAAAACAACTTTTTTTTTTTACAGTGCACATACAGAGACTTACTGTATTTTTAAAATTACTGTATACTACTGTATTTGCTCTTTGACGCCATTCTATTGAGGTTGTTTTATTTTCCTCATTTCTTACATTTGGAACGACACGATTTGCCCAAAAGCTGCCGCAAACAGCTTGGGACTGACTACACTGGATGTGTTACATCGCTTGTAATGATTGGAAAATTAGTTTGTCCTTCATGTCAGAAACAGCGCGAGCGCTTGGAGTACATGTACATCTATACGTCAGAAATATACCAAGGCATCACTTTGCTGTCCGCATCCACTGTAGATAGTATATATAATGGGTTCTATATTGTCTTTTGTCTAGTCGCGCCGCACCACTCGCATCCGAGGAAGACACGGATCCAACGGGGCAGCGCTGAGGGTTAGACTAATAATTCATGGTAAGAGAACAACTATGGTTTTGAGAGGTTTGTGTATTCTGTATGGGGTTTGCATTTTAAAAGTGTACAATTTCTACTCATTGTTAAGACATTTCTGTCACTAACAAAGTGGATGGTGACCAAAGGTGGTGGCCACGTTTTGGAGCAGCACCTGGGTTTTGTAGATGGCTATGTATTTTTTCCCCATTATGTTTCTGTTGCCTAAAGGTTCTTTGTGAGGAAAAATCCAAGAATTTGATATTTTGTAATTTTTTTGTCTGTTTTAATTGAATGCCAGTAGTACCTATGTAGAGTTAAAAAAAAGAATTTTACAAAACCTAATGAAATCTATATTAAAATGAATGAATTACAGTAGTATACTGATGAATTGGATTTTTTACAGTAATTCAATTTGTAAATCTTAATTACAGTAACTTACTGGCAACATTGTTGAAATGTCTAACAGTGTACTTGTAAACAGGCCGTGTTGATGTCTGGAAAACCAGCCTGCAAACCTCCAGTGGTTACTATGAAACTGTCAATCAAACAGAAACCAAACACAGAAACGACACGGAAACGTGATGACAGCTCTCTTCACTCCTTCAAATGCTACATTTCCGCTCTGTACAATCATTCATGTAGCCAAACCAGATCTGCATGTTGATTAAAGAAAGCATGTTGGATGTTTATATCCTAGTAAAGAAAAGCAGATCTATTTTTGTACTTTAAGAATTCTGACTATATAAGCCACATGAAGTGTTGCATGTATCCTTCATGGAGATGAAAGCAGCTCAGTGAAAACATTTGTAAATGGATCATATGGTGTGTGATAATATCATAATTGTTGTAACTCAGTTTGCAAAGACCAAAAAAGAAGGATTTTCTATATATTGGAACTGAGAATGAATTGTGACTTCATGAATCACATCAAATTGTGAGATCCCAAATGTTTCCCACTTCTATTTTAAACACACTTTTTTCATTAAGTGCTGTTTTTTTCATTCAGCTTACTTTGGTTTGGAACAGTTTCTGAAATGCTACCCTACAATTTCACTCTAATGACCAACATTAATAACTAATTACCGAGCATCAAACAATCAACAGCATATAATTCAGACGAGCACCTTGGGCAAAATGCCAAGCCACATCTGAATGACAGCTTTCACCACAATCACATACAAACACTCTCAGCCACACTTGAAAACCCTCCGAAGCAAAAGCTTATAATTGTATGAATTTTAATACAACCACATGAGACATTTCAATCATCCATTTATACTGTTTACTGTGGAAAAAAATAATTCACTCTAATTACAAATGTATTCTTATATCATCCCACTGTCTTATTGTCCAATTGAAGACATAAGTAAGATTTTAGTAACCTCCCTCCTTCCGAGCGCTTCAGTTCCTTATGTATTTTTTCTGTTCATTTTCTCCATAAAGATCGGTGTTATTTTAATATTATTTGTATACAATTATATTATTTATTAATATTTTGAATTAACTTTTATTTTTATATTTTAATTAAATTTTTAGTATTCTTGCTATGTTCTTTTGTCATTTTTATATATTTTTTATATTTCTACTTAGCTTTAGTATCTTTTTATTTCAGTTTTGTTCATTTTAGTAGTTCAGCTTCAACTTAAATTTTATTTCAATTAGTTACCAAAGCAACATTTCTCATTTATATTTATGTTTTTAATCTAATATTTATATATTTTTAGTTTCAGCTTTATTTCAAATACTAAAAAAATACTTTTAATAGTTTTATTTAACAATATAAAAGTATAAATGATAATGATTTTTAAAAATTTTGAAAAAAGAGATCTAAGCCATGAACTAAACCAAACAGCTTTGAAATGAATGACCAACTTTGATTTGAATCTAAAATGTATTTGAAAATGTAAAAAATAATTAATAATTACAAGATTGAATACTTAACATCTTATACAAAGTCATGAACTTCACATCCAATGATGCACTGCAAATTACGTAAACAAATATAAATGGTACAATATTAAACTACTGGCTAAATGTCAACATACAACTGAATAAAATATGACATATTCGAAATTAATTACAAAATTAAAAAAGTGTTTTTTGCTACAAATACATTTCTGTAAAAGATGAAATTTTTACTTCCAGAATCTATACTTCAAAAGGTCTTAAACAAACCTAAGACGACAGCGACTGAAACTAAATACCGCTGAACTAGATGAATGATGACTTACAGCAATCGGGTCAATGCTGAATCTCTTTAATAGATGCACGTCTCCTTACCTTTGTGTTCCTTCCTGATTAAACAACATCTAATTTCTCTCTGCAGGTCTGTCTACACCTTCTTAGACGAATTTCGAGGGAATAGTTTGAGTGAACACACTTTTTCTCCCCATAACTGTCTTTCCATCTGGTCCTTGTTCAAACCAACCAATCAGAATTGAGCAGCCAGAGAAGGCTCCCATTTCAAGGACTGTGTGTGTTTGACCCGTCATTCAATCTGGATGTAAGGGAGAATACAGAGTGTGCTAGTGAATATATATATGTGTGTGTGTGTGTGTGTGTGTGTGTATATATGTTGGCAAAAGAGTTCCATTTCCGTGTTTCTGTGTGTGTCCACAAGCATGAGTCTGTGCTGTAATATACGCCTGTGCGTTGTTAAATACAGGCTATGAATTTCAGCTGTGGAGCCTCGCATATTTCCATTACATGAAGCGGTAATGACAGAGCCGAATTCGCTGTTATGACATTGAACTTAAATACAAGAGACAGACAGACAAACTTAAGTAAACACACACTTCCATAGACGCTTTAACTCTGCAACTAAATCATTTAGCAGCAGATGGGAAATAAGTAAAGCAGCAGTGCAAGATCACTCATTCGACCCACAGAACTCCACAGAAAGCTCAGCAGATTTCCACAGAAATCGAATACCCATCATTAACAAAATTTGACATGCCCGCAACATTTGCAAGTTTGAATTAAATGGGGAAAATATATTGTACGTGTATTGTATAGTTTCTATTTAGCTAGTTGTAGGGCTGCAAGATTTAGGTAAAAAAAACATGTAATTGCGTTTTTTCCCAATAAAAAATTGCGACTGCAGTTTAAAATGAATGAATGAATGCAGATTTAATAGATCTAACTGGTCTGCATGGTTGCTATATTTGTAACGAGTGTATTTACAGTACATATAATTTAGTATGTGCATATCAATCTGTATACCTAGTGAGCGATCCTTGGTCTGGTTGGTAGAGCGGACCACGGGCAGACTGGCTCGAGACCGGGAGCCTCGGGTGAAGGCGATGGGCATGTCACACTCAGACATGACCTCCAGAGCATCTAGAGAGACCAGTGAGCCGTGCTCCACCTGATCCACAAACACAGGCACTGGACTCGAACACGCAACACTCTGCTTAGGGCCTCGGTTCTGTTGAAAAAACAAAATAAAAGTTTAGATAATATGCTGGATTTGATGAAACATCATTAGTGCAATTCCTCAAAACCATCTTTGGCTTCTCTGGAAAACAGGTCATACCAACTTAAGATGTTACGGCTGTTTGTAGGACAGTGGTTGGTTCAAAGTGGTCTACTATAGCACAAACCAGCTTGATATAGCCATTTTGACAGATCTTACCAGCTTAAGATGGTCAGGCTGTTTTTTTAGAACATGTAGCTGGTTTAAAGTGGTCTACCAGCATTAACTAGCTTAATAAAGCCATTTTGTCTTTTTTAGGACAGGGTAGAGTGCTTTTGGGATGTGGTAGGTGGTCAATGCCATTTTTGTCTTTTCTGCTTGAAAAACTAGATCATACCGATGTTTAAGAAATGGGAGGTGGTTTATAGCTGGTTTAAGTGGTCTACTATGGATGGAACCAGTTTGATAAAGCTGTAAAACTAGATTCTACCAGATTAAGATGACCAGATGATTTGATGATATGTATAACTGGTTTAAAGTGGTCTATCAGCACTAATCAGAATGATTAAGATGATCTACCAGGTCAATCTCTGCACCACCAACTAGTAGACCAACATCAAGGTTGTCCATCTTTTTGAAGCACCATCTAGCCTATGGCCATCTAGACTAGTCAATGGACACTCTTAAAAAATAAAGGTTTCTTATTGGCATTAATGGTTCCACGAAGAACGTTAACATCCATGGAAACTTACCACTGCACAAAAGGTTCTTATGGAATAACTGCTGAAAAACCTTTATTTTTAACAATGTTGAACCTTGTAAGACCATCAGAAGCTGGTTTTAGCTAGATTTCCAGCAGGGTTTTCTTCACTACATGCATGAAACTTAAACCACTCATTGTGACCAAACCATAATTTGTCTGATTACATTAGCATTTTCTGAACCACACATTGCACTTTTCATTTAAAGCGACAGGCACCGGTCAACTATGAAGACTGCAATCAGTCATGCAGATCAGACTACCTACAGTACATACACCAAAAACTAGATTCAAAATGTATCCATCAAAGCCAGTATGGACATGACTGTATATATCAATACAGTCAATACTGTACAGTCAGTACATTCAGTTTCAGATGAATACGTTTTTCCATGTTAGGTGATTTTGTGGGATTGTTAAACACACACATGCAGAAAACATACACATTCATCCATGTTTGTACTGACTCTGCGTGAATGAACGCGCTGGATTTTCAGCAGATATCTTTGAATATCTATCTCAGAGTGCAGAGTGGACAACATCCCCTGAAATAACTATTAGGACAGAGAGAAAGATACAGAGTATGAAGGCAAAAAAAAAAAAAAAACATTGAGGAAAGTATGCATAATAGAACAGAAAATGTGGAATTCAGTTTGAAAATCCCCACAAACCCACAGCAGATGATGAGCACCTTCACGCTAAACATTTTATAACCTTCAAAAAGTGTTTCATAAGTACTTCCTCCAACACAAAGAGGTGCAGAGAAGTTTGTGACAGACCCAATCCCTACAAAAGAAACATTTTATAATTCATTTAAACAGCTTTTGATTTTGAATTTGTATTCAAACATGCCACATTTGTTTACCAGCCATTCATGTCATAAAATATGACATACAATCATTAACAAACTACTCCTTTAAACTCTGTTAACAGGAATCAGTTTCAGTGCATTTGCAAATGTCAAATGCATTTTATAATAAGTCATGACATCTGATACACAGAGCTTTTGATATTTAAATTGGCTGATGCATCTTTAACAGTCAACTGATGTATGAAAGAGCAGATCTCCTGACACTGAAACACCCACACACCTGTGGTTTCTTGTAATTTAGATGTTTATTCATCTCTTTGATATGAGGTAGCAAAAGAGAGAGTTTGAACTAAACCAGATGAAACCGGATCAGAACTTTCCAGACCACAGCAAAGTGTCCTGGGGTTCTTTTGAGGGCAGGAGGTGGAAAATTAGATCCCCAACCACCAACACGATGATAGTCAGTGGGCACACACAAAACAGGAGCTGTCAACCGACCAATGACAATAAAAGCTCAAGGGTGTGTTTGTGCGTGTGTATGAGTCACCACAGGTTAGCTTCTATTCTCGAACCTTTTCTATAATTAACTGAAG
Organism: Onychostoma macrolepis; assembly: GCF_012432095.1. Classification (NCBI taxonomy): domain Eukaryota; kingdom Metazoa; phylum Chordata; class Actinopteri; order Cypriniformes; family Cyprinidae; genus Onychostoma; species Onychostoma macrolepis. Next base: position 16,651,994 of record NC_081178.1, on the reverse strand, counting down.
TTCATCACAAGTTCAAAATGTTTTTGAGAGTTTGAGAGTTTTGCACTGTAAAACCCGATAAGTTAAGAATACTCAAAACATTTGAGGAAACTTATTGCCTCAAAACATTTGAGTAAACAAACTCAATTTTTTTAAAGTTAGTAGAGCTTAAAATTTTTATGACAAGTGGGGCGGGGGTGAGAGCCATGGGAGCCAATCCAAGCCTCACTTCCATGATCCCACCCCACTCATCACAATGATAATTATATACAACTTGCTTCCGTAAACAGTACATTCACTCAGATCTTTATATTTAAGTGTTAGTTTGCAATAGCACACGGGCACGCTAATGTAGTTATCTAAAAGACTCATGACACATTTGCATGTAAATAGTCAAACAACATGCAGTATATATAGTCTTTAAGTTTTGCTATCCATCCTCAACCTAACCACAGGCTCTACTCTTCACCACAATGATAACACTACAAAACCAACATAACAGAAACCTATGTAAATCTTAACATAACACAACATTTAAGTACTAACTTGTGTCTCTCTATGTTAATCTTGTGCAAAAACACACAAAATAACACTTAAGTTCTGCATTTATTTTCCTTGTTGTCTGATGCAAAGCATGCTGGGAACTAGAAAACGCAATAATTTTAAGTTCACCTTACTACAACAACATTTTGAGTTTACAGAACTTATTTCAATTAAGTCTAATGAACTTTCATTATTATTTGAGTGAAATTAACTCATTTCATTCATTTCACTGTTCGGTTTTACAGTGTGAGAGAATTAAGAATTAAGAGTTAAACATCTCCATTCAAGTACCAAAGCCAAGAAATATCAAATAAACACTGTAATGTTGCTTAAAATACAGGACTACACTATCAATTTTAGTTGAAAAACACATATAAATGATAAAAAAAAAAACAAATTAGGTTATTACTAGCCAAATTATAAAAATATAACAATTTATAATAATTTATTAATAATTTCAAAACAATTATTAAGAAATCATAGTTACTGTAAATATTTGTTAAAATTATAGTAAAGTATAAATAATGGTATGTTAAAAATGGTACAATGAAAAACAAAGTATGTTTAAAAAATGAGTACGATAAAAAGTTAAAATTGTATGATAATATAATCATAATACTTTAAACAAAAATGTATGAAATAATATTTTTAAAAATCACAGTACCTTAAAAATTGTTCAATGAAATAGTATAAATATAATAATCATAGTACGTTAAAAATAGTATAGCAGTGGTGCCTGGATGGTATATTACTGGCATTGCATTTTAAAAATATGCTGCATGCTTTTAAAGCTAATATTACCTATAACAAACGTTGAGGAAGTCTATAATATCTGGAGACAGCTGTCTGTTAACATTCCCATTCAGCTCAATGGCAGTTGCACAGCTGACGCATGTTTGTTAGAAGGTCTGTAATATCGTATATGTGTTCTCAACCCTACAGATCTGATAAAAGTGTCTGATCATCTGAATACAGTTATATCGCATATACAGATATTGCATGAACTACTGATCCGGAAATGCTTTGGTCAGGTTTGGTTTCTGTGTCTACAACGGGACATTATCTTTAAACAGCATGATTGTGGTTATGATAACTCACTTATCTTTAATTCACTTATCTTCATAGTTATCTATGTGGAAACTGTGGCTAAGAAAATTGCTAGAAACATTCATATCTGCAGCTGTAAGAATAAAAAGTTTGTGTGTGTTGGCATGAATGATAAAGATACAAACAGAGATAAGGAGCAATGCACCTTGTGTGTACCTGCATATTGCTTTGGCAATACAGCAAAGCTTTTATAGTCAAGCCAATAAGGCTTGTTATGAGAGACGAGAAAGAAAGGCAGTAAAAAAGTGATAACTGCACCAGATACCATGATGAGTCTAAAAAAAAAATTTCAGACCAAAGTTAACCAGTCTATGTTTTTAGTAATGAATGAGAAGGGCTGGACAGAGAAGATTTTAAAGCTGAACCGAACTGACCCTGCCAGTTGTTTTACCCTTTTTTCTGGGCATGATACTTCAGTTAAACTGGGATTCCCCTTGCTAAAAGAGTAATGTGACATCAGCTATACTCATTATAAACAAAAAACACTCACACACAAGATGCCTTGGAGTCTATGATATCCTGTCCTTGTCTGCCCCCACAGACAACATTAAAAGAGACGTATTTTACTTTTTCCCTTAATTTCTTTCCACTATAAGTCAGCTTATAATGGGTTCTTGCACCAACAACATTTTCACTCTCTCGTTGGCCCTTAGAATCATTTATGCTACTGTAACTTTAAGAATCTACTATAACCCTAAATACCTTCTATATGCAAATGATTTGCTAACCTTTTATATCTGAAATGAGTAACAATGGCAAGTTGTTGGGCACTAAAAGGTGTTGACATGTAAATATGGGCATTCAGTCATATGTTAATGCACTCAATGCTGTGGTGTCATTATGGTGACGATGCCTGAACAGCCCGTTTTTCTGCTTAGTCTCAAAAAAAAAAAATTCTCAGTGGACCGGATATTTGTGTTGAGAAAGTTAAAGAAATAAAACAAAACATGGCGCACTTAAAGGGATACTTTAAGTGTAATTAAGCAAAATTTTGTCATTAAACACTTAACCCTATGTCGTTCCAAACCCGTAAAAGCTTTGTTCGTCTTCAGAACACAGATTAAGACATTTTAGATGAAAACCGGGAGGCTTGTGACTGTCCCATTGACACTGTCAAGGTCCAGAAAAATATGAAAAACATCGTCAGAATACTCTATCTGCCATCAGTGGTTCAACCGTAACGTTATGAAGCGGCGAAAATACTTTTTGAATGGAAATGAAACAAAAATAACTGTAGCGTCACTGTAACGCCATTTCGGAGTGTATCGCTGCACGCAAAATGCGTACGCTCTTCTGTGTCAGCCACGACACAAGTATACGTTTTCTAGGTGGATTTACGCTTTGATTTGAACGCAAACAGCAAATCCCTATGTCACGGCTGACACGGAAGAGCGTACGCATTTTGCGTGCAGCGATACTCTTCAAAATGGCGCTACGGTGACGCTATGGTGCCGAATTGTTGAATAAAGTAGTTATTTTTGTTTTATTTCCATACAAAAAGTATTCTTGTCACTTCATAACGTTACGGTTGAACCACTGATGGCAGATGGAGTATTCTGACGATGTTTTTCATACTTTTCTGGACCTTAAAAGTGTAATTTACTTGGCAGTCAATGGGACAGTCATAAGCCTCCCGGTCTTCATCTAAAATATCTTAATTTGTGTTCTGAAGACGAACTAAGCTTTTACGGGTTTGGAACTACATGGGGGTAAGTGATTAATGACAAAATTTTCATTTTGGAGCGGAGTATCCCTTTAACTTAACTTAAATCTTGTTTTATCTGACATGAACACCTGTCTTGAGCCAGATACTGAATAAAAGCAGTGGATAGCAAGAGAAAAAAAGAAAATTGTTTCACTTTTTTGTTTTGCTTTTAGTGTGAACAGGCCTAAACACATATATCCATGCATTACATACACTTAAACACATTAGTCAATGGTTCCAAGTGATGGTTACTTACTAATTTAGAAAGAGTAAGATGAACTGACATCAATGCTTGGCCTCTAAAATATTCAATCATGGTGTGTTCATAACTATAGACGTGGTTGTACTAACAGTGATTAAATTGCTGGAGATATGAAGTTTTAGTCTTGTTTCTTGTTAGTAGGTGTTTCTACTCAAATGCAGTAAATGGCCTCCAAGATGCATCTGAGATGAACAGCAATCCAATCATTGATTCAAACCACCTCATTTAACAACCAAAATATTTTCTTTGCTAAACCAGACACATAATCTTATCAGTAATGCAATAACAGACCTACAGTTTGCTCTATATCGCCTGCACACACAGCAGGCCTGCAGATACTGTATCTAAATCCTGTTGAACCAAGAGCATCTGGAAAGTTGTCCATCTGGTCTTGTTTTGGTCTGGTGAAAGGTATAAAGGCCATTTTCCTCTTTTCCTTTTATGCCGGTTCTTTTCTCTCTCTCTTTCTGAGTGGATAGGGCAGTGCAGGAACATGTGAGGGTGAGGTTGCAGTCTGTCTGGGCCAAACAGAACCAGATGGTGGCTCTCTGTTTTTTCCGCTCACAAAGTCTTGTGACATGCTTTCACCATGCCGGTGCTTGAGGTCTGGTCCGCACGCAAAGGTGGGACACAGATGTTCGGCAGGGAGGTGTGTGTGTGTTGATAAACATCTGAGCGATCTATCACATCAACACTGACACCTTGGCAGGAAAATATCACACACACGCAGATGGGTTTGGGCATGTTTGCTGACTTTGCAGGTTCATTCTTAATGTAATACAGAGGCATTTCTGCTGGTGGTGTCAGTGATGTTGCAAAAATTGTTCAAATTTATTATTTTTTTTTTTTTTATAACAATAACATAATTGTCAAATTGTATATAGTATAAATACAGGCATTTTGTGTCTTACTTTTCAGTAAAAATGTTGCTAGAAAATATATTAAGATATATATTTTTAGATAATTATTTTGAATTATTCTGAAATATTTAGAATTTTTCTTACCTCACTAACATTTTTTTGGTTCAAGTATAAACAACATGAATGTTTTTATGTTTAAAACACGAAAAACTATTTACTTGCTTGAAGAATGATTAGATATTTAGGTAACATTTATTATTTATTCAAATGTATTTACTATTGTACACTCTCAGAAATAAAGGTACAAAAGCTGTCACTGGGGCGGTACCTTTTCAAAAGGTACACTTTTGTACCTATTAGGTTAAAATATGTACACTTTAAGTACTAATATGTACCTTTAAGGTACCAAAATGGACCCTTTAGGTACAAACATGTACCTTTTGAAAAGGTACCGCCCCAGTGACAGCTTTTGTACCTTTATTTCCGAGAGTGTAATAACAGTAAAATATGCATAACTACTAGTAACTAACCCTAAACCAAATTCGAACCGTAACCCTATAATAAGTACATGTAATTAATATTACTCAATACTTACTTGTGTAATTACAATGTAAGAATGTCACAAAATAAAGTGTAACCGATAATTTTATTGGAAAACACGACAAAACTACTGATAAGAAAATAAATTTTGCAGGTCAGTATATTCTTATGCACAACTGATTTCTCACATATTGTTGGTTTAAATAAAATATAAAATTGTTGCTGCAAGTTAGATGCATAAAACCAAGAAAAATATATAATGCAGCAGTTACTAAGACTTTACTTACAGAAAATGCAAAAAGTCTCCTTGTCTGTGCCTAATAAAGGCTTTAATATAGTAACTTACTAATTGTATATAAATTGACCCTGCTTGATGATCCTAAGCCCCATAACCCTGAACTGTCTCTAGACGTTAGATAGCCATCTGGAGGGTTAAATTTCCATTATCCTCCTTTGTCATTCAAAGAGCAAAGGTCGCCAACCTGGGAAACTCTCCTTTTTAAAAACATTTGAACAGACATTAACAAATACACGCTCACTAATAATAATAGAATGTCACTAGCTATTTTAATAATACTGTTACTGTCTGTGTCAGCCTCATTCAAGGAGTATTAAATACTGTAATCATCAGCAATTTTATGGTCTAACTGGAAAATTGGCTGTTTTCCTACTATTTCTGCTAACCTTGGTGGTTTGAACTGTATCAGAAAAAAGAGAGAAAGTGTCTGAATTGAAAAGGAAGGAATGTGCTGACACATCAATAACCCTGAGTGGGGGTGTTGTAGCATAACTATGAGAAATCCACATTCTGCAGAAAAGGTTATGTAGCATCTTAGCACTAAAACATGACAATATATACACACTACCATTCAAGGTTTGTAAGATTTGTAAATATTTTTTGAAAGGAGATTCTTATGCTCACCAACGCTGCATTTATTTGATCAAAATACAGTAGTTTTAAGTCTTACTGACCCCAAACTCACACTTCAATCACAGATCAAACTACAGCTTTAGCCAAACCTGGCTCCACTCAACAAAATGAAGCTCTGGTCTTCATTTTGATCTTTGGTCTGGTACTGGCCCATGAAGAATGGGAGAGGTCAACCTCAACCTCAGTGAAGACAGTCACAGACTCTCCCCTCTCATTACAGGACACTGACCACTGCCACACACTCACATATAAATCACACAGATACACACAATGACAAAACACACAGGAAGAAAGAGGAAATGATATCTTTCAGATGACAGGATAAGAGAAGGTGCGGGTGAAAGAGTGGAACAACAGACAGCAGAATAAAAGAAAAAGAGCCAACAAATAGTAACAGAATGAGTCACTACACTAATCTATATGCTGAAAGATCACTTTTCAAACCTGTCTAACACTGAGACAAAACACTCCTGAGAAAAATTAGCAACGCTCAAACCTTCTCTATGGGGTTACCTTTTCACACATTCTCAAAAACCGTGATGTAACTGAATCAAACGTTTCACTTACATAAACTGAGATATGCAATCTTTGTAAACATACACAATCGTTCAAAAATTCAACCAGGGTAAGTAAGATTTTGTTTGAAAGAGAGAGAAATTGACAAATTAAACTGCTCAAAAGTGACAGTAACAACATTTACAATATAACAAAGATTTCAATTTCTAATAATGCTGTTCTTTTAAACTTTCTATACCCTGATAAAAAAATTTTTTTTTTTTAAATCCCAGTTCCAACAAAAATGTTATGCAATCCAACTGTTTACAATATTGAGAATAATAAAAAATGTTTCTTGAGCACCAAATCAGCATATTATATTACTATATTACTGAAGGATCATGTCACACTGAAGACCGGATTAATGGCTGCTGAAAATAAAAAATAGCTTTGCTATCACAGAAATGATTACAGTTTAAAATGTATTAAAATTACAGTTGCTGTTGCATATTTTTGAATGGCACAATATGACGTTACTTATTTCAGATAAAATTAAGAAAAGTCTTTAACTTCACTGAACAGCTCTGATTGGCCACACGACATCAACACTTGTGACTGGGTCACCTAAGAAGTGTAAACAGGACCAAAAAGTTTTTAATACAACGGTAATTTATTTACTTACTCTCATATATTACGTGCAAAGTGCCACCATAAAAAATGAAACACCGTTCAAAAAGATACATCCTTCGTTCATTGATTTTTGCATGATAAAAGGCACCTCTCACACACCATAACAATGCATAGCTGGTTGGCTCCTCTGCACATCATGCTTAAATGAGCATCAAATCCCCATCAGAGCAGCTTGCCACAGTCTTTGCATGGCCCTGTGAAATTGGACCATTCATGGGAATGAAGCAGCCAAACATGCAAAACTGAAACTGCACTGACGCTTTGAACTGACAGCGTCTCCAGTGTGAGCTCATGACCCCGGAATGACCCACAACTGAACATTTTAATATATCAATTCACTCATGTCTGCTCTTGGCAGACAACGGCAATGATGGAGAACTGGGATGGTGCCAAGCGGTTGATCTGTGACCAGCCGGGGTTACTGCACTAAAATAAACCGTGCCGAAGATCATTACGAAGAAGATCAGCATTGTAGTGCATAGGATTGTGTCAACAAGAAAACTGCTAATACAATTTAATATTACAGTACAATTAGTGCAAATGATTATCCAGCTAGTTAGTGTTTCAAACTGGCATACACAATGGTGTCTTGCTCAACTATTATTTGGAAGAACGTAAGTCTTTATAAAGAATGTAAAAATTAATCTGACACTTAAAATCAACTTCCTGTCTGACAGCGAGCTCAGTTTCCACCCAGAATGCTCATCCCTTTGTGAGCAATGCTCTTAAAGTCATTGCATTAGCTGTCAAAGTCTGCAACTGGATGAATTCTTAGTGTGACTTTTCAAACAGGTCTAAACAGCTTTTTAATACACTATATCATGGCTCATTTCATTTGAAAGCAAACGCTGACAGCTTCTTTACAGCAATATTGATGGTCTGTCAGTTTATTAGGCATACAATATGTTTTGTCAAGTCAAAAAATTGGAAAACCATGCCCCCATCGACATTTTAAAAACTCCTAATGAACACTAGTAACAGTAAAACACTAAGAACTTTTATTCCTTTCCACACAAATTAATAATGGTGGCAGACAATCAAACGGTTCCTTCCACAACACAATGCTATAACCTCACAACAATTGTACTGTAGTGCATTATTTGTGAACTAAATAAACTGCATCACATTTCCAGCTCCATATATTTGGCTCTTTTGACATAGTAAACTTGCTTGGTAGCTCACCTGGTATAGCACTGCACTTGTGATGCAGAGCACTGAATTTAACAGGTTTTATTCAAACATATTACATTACGTGTGTGTGTGTGTGTGTGTGTCAACCATAATTATCCTTTATTTAAATAACCCCATATATCCCTATATTGTCTTAGGTTTGTCAGAAGAAATGATCAACCCTGTTGCTGTGATTTTCTGGTACACAACTGGTTATTTAAAACTGGAACTGTTGAATTATCATAAGAATTAGAATGCTTTATCAATTACCGCCAGCAAATTATCACAAAGTATTGTTCTTCTAATCTAAATACTTTGAAAATAAAAGTACAGTTGTTATGTTTTTATGATTTGTTAATATCCTTTTTTTAATCCACTAATCTTGTTATCAATGAAAAGCCTTAAAGCCTAGTTGAAACGTTTACAAACACTAATAATACACGTTTCCATCTTATTTTTGACATCTTTGGTCAAGCTCCGCCCCCTTGCCATTATTCTTACCTTGGACCCAGCCAACTGAAACTTCCCTGCAAACTACTATATAAACTTAGCACGCCAACAACAAACCCCAAAAGCCAGGTCTTCACATCTTATATCTTCCCAAGCAAACGAGAGCAAGAAAAACGACAACAACAAAAAAACATATCTCAAGAAGTCTATCGCTGTCTAAAATCAAAAACGGGCATGATGGAACAGTCAGCAAGTTATATTAAAAATCCAAACGATGGCTAAAAAGTTACAAGCCTCCCAGCACTCCAAACGCCGCCTGAACACACCTGGTCAGGGACAGCAGACCCCTGCCATTGTTGTCCTTTTTATCCGCATCTATTCAGCCGTGTCACTCTCCAGAATGAATCGCATATCGGGTTACTTACTGCAACAGTAACGTGCAGAAACGCAAACATGCGCGCGCCTTCTCTAGTTACAGAACGCGCCGCTCAGAAGTTTGCGGGCAAGACTAGAGACAATCGCATGATCGAGTTTGCAGGCGAATGGATTAAGTTTATATAAATAGATTGCAAGTTTAAAAAAAACAAAAGTATGAGGAACTGTTACCATACCTTATTTCACAATATGCAGGCACCCTCAAAACAATCGTCCTCAGTTACGACTCATTCTCAGTATTCCCATCATTTGGAGGAAGGCTGAATAGTATGCCATGTCCTTTCAGACTCTATTCCCGGAGTAAGTACAGTTCGCTCAATGGGAGAGCACGAGTGTGTGAGAGAGTGTGTGTGTGAGTTGCGCGCCCCTCCTCTCCGCGCTTTGCCCTAGCAGCTCTGCGCGCTCACCTAGTTGTAAACTGAGCCAAGTCTGCGCTTACATCACACATTATTATGGTGACTTCAAATCCCTATAACTCTCCACCCAAAATACCTGGCGGATCGTCATAAAAATAGAAATACGTTTGTGACTTAAATCTTGCAACGTTAAATGACTCCTAAATCGAATCAGAGCATGCAACATTTATTTAATTTTTTTTCACAGAGCTTTATTAATTTAAGTTTTCTTAATTCATTTGATTGTGTTTTGTTTATGTTTAAATAATAGAATAATACAACGATCATCATGGCCTATGTTTTATGCATTTGTTTTTTATCTGTTGTCCCTAATTTTATTGGCTGTTTTCAAATAAAATATTTAATATTCTCCAAAAAAAAATTAAATATCTAAATTAAATTACAACAGGACTGACAATTATTTTAAACAAATAAATGTTATTATCATAATCAATTAATGCGCAAAATTTAAAACATCCATGCTTTCCATTCAGTAGTGACAACTGCCTTTTTTAAACTTAATTTACACTTACAGTAGATTTCTTATACTTTCATTAACATTATATTAAAGCTTGAGACAAATAGTGCAAAAACCACTGAAATAAAGATATTTAGACAAAATGCAATGCAACACTCCCCGATCTCTCCTACTTTTGATTTAGTGTGAGCCGGTGAAGGGCAAGGCGAAGGCTTACACAGCTAAACTAAATGCTAAACTGCTCGTGTTTAAGTGCGATTCAGCGCTTTCCTGCTGATAGTGTTCAGTGGTCAGCAGTGTATCAGCTACAGAACGCCAATACAAAATAAAGACACAGAAACATTCAGAACAACTCATATGACACACATTCAATGCATCATGCCCTGATTAATGCAGGACTGAACAGTTCTAAGATAGTAACCACCAGCCCCACCTTTAAAACAAGATATGCTTTTATATTGTTTGTGCAATTGTTTTATAATAATATGTCTGTGTTAAGTATTGTAAAAGAAAATGATTGACCATACAAATAAGATACAGAGAAAAAAGGTTAGTCAAGTGTATGGATGACTGGGCACTAAACCAATCAAAATTCCTCTCTCTCTCTCTCTCTCTGTCTCTCACCCTCTTTCTTTCTCTGTGTGTAAACCCGCCTACACTGTTACAAACTCTCTCTCTCTCACACACACACACACACACACACACACACACACACACATTCTGCAGCCAAGTACTCTCATTCTGCAGCCAAGTACTCTCATTCTTGAGAAGCTGTCAATCACCTCTATTGTTCTGCTGTGTAGGTCTTTAAGAGCAGGTGAGAGGCCTTTTGTTTTCAATCGGAGTAAACACACGCAACACTCCCTCACTCACATGCTGTGGAGAGGCGTTTGGACCCTGCCCCCACCTTTTCTCTTTAATACCCCCTGGGGCAATCCAAATAACATTCCACAGGCCCACTGAGTGGATGAGTATGGGCAAAAACGAGTGAAAAGAGAACGACAGAGCAAAAGAGTGCATTTTACAGAAAGCATGTTGTTCTCACAATCTTAATATCACAAAATGATACATCTAAACGTGTTATGTACTGTATATAAATGATCCCGTGTTGTGCAATAAAGAAAACTTTTGTCACATTAAACCAGAAATGTACACACTAACGGTCAAAGGTTTGGGATAATTGTTTAAAAATGATTTTGAAAGACGTATCTTATGTGCATCAAGACCACAACTCTACCATTCAAGAGTTTGGAGTAAGTAAGTTAAAAAAAGGGACATTATATTGATCGAAAATGAGAGTAAAGTAAGATTTCTATTTTAAACAAATAACTTTTTTTCATCAAAGAATCCTGAAAAAATTATAATGATTTCCACAAAAATAATAAGCAGCAATATTAACACTGATAATAATAAGAACTAGTATTAATAATTGAGTAGGCGACCAATAAAAATGAAGCAGCAAATCAGCATATTGAATGATTTCTAAATATATTAAAATAGAAAACATTCATTTCAAATTGTAATAATAGTTCATAATATTATAGTTGCTACAATATTTAATCAAATAAAGGTAGCTCTGGTGAGCATAAGAGCCTTCAATTAAAAATCCTAACTATCCCAAACCTTTGAGCAGTAGTGTACTTTAAGATCTGGTCAGTGCTAAACTTTGTCATTTTTCTTAAACATTCTGACTTGAGTGTGACACCGAACAGAAAATGGAAATTTCAGGGCATGGCCTGACAACAAAAATGTGCACAGACTTCAGTTCTCACCTCAGGCAACAATGGCTGGGCACAAGCACTGAAAATGGATTCTTTCGGCCAAAGGGGAAAAATATAAAACAAACCTCCACCTGTTCGGACTGAGAGGTCATTCTGTTTACAACCTTTTTAAGTACTCTGCAGCTCTAGAGTTTGGTTGGTTATGGGGTCACAGTGAGAAAGAAAACTAACCAGCTTTTTAATATAAAAATAATTTAGCATATAATGAATGGAGCTAATATTATGAGTCAGCCGAGAGATGATCCCTGTGGTCATATAACTGAAGAATGTGCAGCGTAAGGACAGCAGTGTCTCATAATCACACACTGAATATAGTTTCATATTGCGAGATCCATCATTCACTGCAGAAACTGCTCATTGTTCACTGACGTTTTTTCAAGAAAGCAGACCAAATAAAAAGTTTCTTTTATTTTCACTACTTCTTTTCTTCACTGTATGGCCTCTGTCTGATATTTACAGCCACCAGATAACACAGTCCTTAAGATTTGGAACAAAGAAAACCTGTGGACAACCTTTGGCTGACCCACTGAAGATCAATAGATAACAAATACACACAAGACACTGTTACAACAATGAGATAAGTTTAGTGGCTCTTACTATAATTTTTCATGGGTCAGTGCAATCATTGCAACCAATTAATGCCTGATAACTTGTTTTAATGTTTCTTCCAGCTACTACCTGCAGGCAATAAAACTGCTGCAGTCTCCTTAAACCATTCAGCCACTGGTTAATGATCTTTTTACTTCTTTTTGCAACATAAGCTTTCCATTGATGTATGGTTTATTAGGATTGGACAATATTTGGCTGAGATACAACTATTTGAAAATCTGGAATCTGAGGTTGCAAAAAAATCTAAATATTGAGAAAATCGCCTTTAAAATTGTCCAAATGAAGTTCTTAGCAATGCATATTACTAATCAAAATTAATTTTTGATATATTTACATTAGTAAATTTACAAAATATCTTCATGGAACATGATCTTTACTTAATGTCCTAATGACTTTTGGCATAAAAGAAAAATCAATAATTTTGACCCATACAATGTAGTGTTGGCTATTGCTACAAATATACCCCAGAGACTTAAGACTGGTTTTGTGGCCCAGGGTCACATATTTGTATTGCATTTTTATAGTTTGCATATTTTACTATTCATCTGTTTCAGTCATGTGACTTTTATGCTATATTTATGACCATCAGTGAAAACAAAAACACATGCACACACATACCAAAAAAAAAAAAAAAACCTCTGATATTTGGATTTGATCCATACCAGGTCAATCTATCAAATCTGACATTAACAGATATATTAGTTCTGTCAAACGATTAATCGCATCCAAAATAAAAGTTTTTGTTTACATAATATATGTATGTGTACTCTGTATATTTATTATGTATATATAAATACACACACATGCATGTATATATTTCAGAATTTTTTTATTTTTATATATTAAATATATTTATTTATATTATAATTTATATGAATATAAATATAGACATGTAAATACATGTAAATATTTTCAAAATATATACTGCATGTGTGTGTATTTATAAATACATAACAAATATACACAAAACACACATATATTATGCAAACAAAAACTTTCATTTTGGATGCGATTAATTGCGATTAATCGTTTGACAGCACTTTCTATCTATCTATCTATCTATCTATCTATCTATCTATCTATCTATCTATCTATATATATATTAATATATTATGATATATTCATATATATTGAAGAAAAAAGCAGAAATGTCATTTGACTGCCAACAATTACATCTTTTCTTGATTATAAATGCATGTTAGAGTGTGCGTTTTTATAAGCCTTCAAGTTTCTGAAGGAAGTGTTGCATAAGTGACTATAATATGACATGTATGTGATACACCACTATTATAAAGAGATTTAGCTCAGGGCTGTCATTCACCTTTGTTTATGATGCTAAATACACCTATTTCCACAACTCTGTTTCATATCCCTAGATCAAATACATTAGTGGACAGATTCTGGACTTCTGGAGCCGACATTGGCACAACAAGATAGTATTGACAGTGAGTGGTCTTCACCTGTTCTCGGAGTCTCTCCTGATGGCCCATGATGGCAGAGGCGTGGTGAGGGTACTTCTGCTTCAGATGTTCCAAAAAGGCCTCTCGTTTTTTATCCATATCTGAGGGCTGCATGGCCAGGATCTCCTGTGAGCTGCGCGCTCCGCCCACTGTGTGTCTTCGTGGAACCCCTGCACGGCTGGATTTGGCCTCACAGCGGCTACCAGGGCTGTTAGCGGAAACAACCTGATGTTTACGGGCCAGGTGCTCGGCGTCTTCACTGGAAGTCACCTTTAGATTTCCCTTCAGAGGTTCTAGGGAAAAAAGACAGAGATGCAATGAAATGATTAGAGAAAAGTGGGAAAATATGAGAATGTTTCCTTGTGGACTGCATTTGCACTGGGTATTAAGGAAATCAATACATGCACACACACACACACACGCTAAATAAACTTTTACAGATGTCAGACAGATGATTCTCAGATGGAGCTGTCGGGACAAGATCTATTAAATAAAGATGTCAGGTTGATCATCCTCAAGCTAAAGTTTCCAAAAGCTGAAAGAAGCAAACATGTCCTAACAAAGCTAGCAGAGCGTTAACGCTGAATGTTTACTTATATCAAATGTGACACGCACACCCACAAGACACGTACATCAAAATATCATTTGAAACGGTAGATGCACTTTCTTAGAAGTGAATAAAATTGAATGCTAAAGTAAGACAAAAACATTCAGTCATATTTAGTTAGTGTCATGAGCGCTAAAAGAATCGCAAACGTGCTGAGGAGAAAAATACTCTGTCAGCAAAACTACTGTTTGGAATGACCTGCCTCTCTGATATATTGCCCTCCGGTGTGAAGTTGGCACACAGATTTTTGTACCTAACATGGGCATTTTTCCCTCAATAACAAGTTGAGATATGGCCCAAATGGGATTAATTGTTTACTTCATATATAAGATGAAAAATAGTAGGCTAACATTCACTTTTGTACAGTGCTCTGTTGTTTACCATAAATGCTCATTAAAAGGTCAATAAATCTTCCAAAGTGTAAGAGTGTAAGGTTGAGAAATCCTGAAACCCATCCTCCTCCCCTGTACGCTTAGTGTCACAGGACAGCAATCTATCAGCTCTATTTATAACTGCTAAGCTATACACACATACACACTTGTACACACAATCTCAAAGTAAGTCAACAAGAAAATCAAGAAATCCGTTCATTCAGCAAACATTCAACCCTGTCATTGCAACCTTGCTTTATCACGTCTACATCAGCGTCACGGAGCCCTTACCTTCCCCAGGCAGGTCTGTCCTATTCTCTTCCCCAAGTTCTGCCATGCTCTCCAATACAATGACCCTAGACACTGGATTTCAGAGTCTGTCTGTAGAGAGCAGCTGTTGGCCAGATTCCACAGCCTCTCACATGAATGAAAGACGCTTTAGCAGTTTGCTTTAATGGAGTCTGGATTACTCTCAACTTTTGCGATCAACTCTAGAAACTTGCCAATTGAAAACACCCCGCTGCATGTTGAGCGTGTGGGAGTCTGTGTGTGTGTCCTCATTCCCAGACCTAAAAAGGTGACGGTGACGTTAACATTCCCATGTAAAGCTTAGCGAGGGGCCCTCGCCAACAGGTGCTAGATCCACACTTCCTCTCTCCTTCTCATTTTTATCGCAATTTTCTCACTATTTGTTAAGCGGTCTTTATTTTTGCTTCATGTATTGGCACTCCACAAATGAGATGTAAAATAATGTAAAATATATATATATATATATATATTGTTCTTTTCCAACAAAAGGCCAGTGAAAGGAAGAGCTTAAACCTTTAGAAAATAGTGTTAGGAAGTTAAACTAAATGTTATATGATGTTTTATGCATTTTAAATAGGGTATGATTTTTTTTTAAAACTGTTTATAGAGATTTTTTCTACTGAAGTTTTTTTTTTCCTCCAGTATAACAGTACAATCCACTAAATGTACTGTACTTTAATCCCACACAGCCTCATTTCCATCACTGTCAAAAAAATTTAATATGGCACTAAACTGACTAAGGTATGTAGACATTAAATAAATAATTAAATAAAATATATCAACAAAGCTGCGATTGTTGGTTAGTATTTATTAATACATTTTAATTGATAAAATATTTCTCATAAATCAAAATTTTTCTTAAAAATAACAGTGTGGTAACAGTGTGTTTGTCTGACATTTCTTAAAATTCTTTATGTAAAAAAAAAAAAGGATTTACTTTAAAAACATAATGAGTTGTACTTATGCACCCTATTTGTGGTAAGTGTTTCCTGTTGCTGCCTATAAAAGTCAAATACTCCTGTTTGGTCGAACCTTTTTTCCTGATACAGTGTGTCTAATGTGAAGTGATTGTGAGAGAACTGTAATCCTTCAACAGCTGAATGTGGGCGGCTGCTCCACAGTTTCACGACAAGTAGATTATTCAATGAAGGGTATTTTAAAATGTTTCAAATATCTTCTATAATCCTATTCAAGTCTGTCATTACATCAAAGAGGCATAAGAATATTTATGTCTGTGTGTGGACACATGCAGTGTGCAATTCATAATAGTTCAGTCAGCTCAGACAGACAGATGAAAACTAATGCATAACACATGGAAAGGAAAGAACCTCTTGTACTCTCTCGTAAGTTTTATATTGTTGTTTTTGTTAACTAAACACTATTCCTCATGTCAGGGTATAGACGCCATGTTTTATTTGACATGCCTATGAGAAAGAGTTGTACTTCTGTGTATTTTGCATCAATTTTTCACCCAACAAAATACTGAAAATGTATAGTTCTAAAATATCCGTTGCAAAGAAAACTCTGAAATGTTAGCCTTTATTATATGCTCAGATTACATGTGTAATTAAAAAGATTGGGAGATGTTTCTCCAGGTTATATCGGCTTGAGAAATTCCTAGTTTTTTTTTTTGTTGTTGTTTGTTTTAAATTCATTTTACCATGTTGCTAGCATGTTTTAGAATCTTGATAGGCTCTGTTAGCATGTTGCTAGCAAAGTATTGCTATATTACATTTTAACATACTAACATTTGGAGTCCCATGTGTCAATGTAAGTCTATGGGAATTTTGGCCTATTTGGAAGTCCGCTACTGGAATTTCATGAGTTGGATCAGTTAGAAAAGATACAGCAACATGAGTCAGGCAAACCCAAAGGTTTGTGCCAAGTTTGGTTGATCTAGCTTGAAAGCTTTAAGAAGCGTTAGAGTCAGAAATGTTCGTGACAGAAGAAAATGTATACGCCACAATGCATTTCTCTAAGACTTAAACATTTGTCTAATTGCAATTTTTTAAATCATACAAATGTTTTTTAAATACATTATTTCATAGAATGAAATTACAGTGCATTGCAAACATGCCATGGAGTCACTGAGGATGTTAAACAAACTCTTTTAGTCATCCTTCTGTTTCAAAAACCAAAGCAAACCTATAAACTCCATCCAGTCAAAGTCATCCAGTTATTACAAGCCCAAATACCTAAATGACCAAATGTTCCATGATAAAACATAATACCAACTGTACAGTCAATCATGATCATCATCAGCACCTCTCATACCTACCAAAGCACCAGTGACCTTCTGCAAGATATTGATTAAGCTCTTCCTCATCACACATATTCCCCATTGCTTACTTTCCCCCAAACCACAAGCCTAAACATCACAATTCTCATCTACCAAACCACACAATCCTCCTTTTCCGATGAAAAAAAAAATCTCACACTGAACAATGCTAAGGAAGTATAACCACATCCCTCACTCTTTCCCCTGTAAAAACACTTTTTATTTCCATTCCAGTCTTCTTCACCTCCTTTAACTTGCAATTCCTGGTCACAGGACACAATGGCCTGACACTGAGCTGTAAACCGAACAGGGCATGTGTCTTTAGTAAAGAGATGTGTGTGAGTGTGTGTGTGTATTCCGGTTCGTTTGAGGTCAGTGGTGTAGGGTTGTGCTCAGTAATGGATTTATGGAGGAATGTGTATCTGTGTGCTACCACTCATAAACTTTCATCTCCTCTCTCTAAAAACAATGTACATCTCTCTCTTTCTGGTTGGACAGAGCTCTTTTGTGTGGCTGGGGATATTGTGTTACTGCAGACAGTGACTGACTAAGGGATGATAGTCTCATTTAATAAGATAAGTGAATCTTACACACATAATTTTACACACACCTCACAAAACTGAATTCTCCTACATATGATCATCCTACTATTCATTTGTGTTCAAAAAGTTTAATAAGCTAAAACCAAGCTCATTTTGACTTGTAAAGTTGTCAAGTTTTTTGGGAGCATTCAGGAAACATGTTTGGAAACAATCATTATCTTTGCAGTTCAATTTGGTGGTGCAAATTCCACACACACACACACACACACACACACACACACACACACACACAATTCTCTACAAATTGTTTACTTTCTCTACACCTCTAATAAGCCCATTTTAAGATCCTCCAAACCCTGAGGCATTCTGGGTTATAGATTCCAACTGTCAATCACTGTCACTTTTAAGGATGAGCTTCAGGGTTTGGGCGGCAAGAAGAACTCCTCATCTTCATCATCATCTTTTACTTGAATAATTAACTTTAATCGGATTATGAAAGCATAAAAACATACAATAACATGATACGGGTGTGACACTATATGCGTCTCTTCCCCTGATCACAATGCTGGGTGGCACACTCAGCCAATGAGACTGATAAACCCTTAAGACAATACAAAGAATAGAAGGGGCCTTCAGGCAGAATCTGTTTTTATCTCCTTCATCAACTTGTAATCCAGATTAAATCTGACTCGCTCTGTTCCAACAAGTTCCCATAGATGATCTTGTTCCCTAAGCCAGCAGAAAGCCCAAGGCAGAAGACACTGACAAATTCCCAGAGGAACACAAGGCTTTCTCAACAGAAAACCCACAAATGTTTCAGACAACTTACATTCACAAGCACAGTGTTTAAATATATACGATTCATTTATTGAATGAACAATTGTATTATATATTGTAACTGTAATCAGTCATATCAGTTGACCACTAGAGACTACAGACTTTGCTGGAGTAAAAGAGAGCAGATGTTTTTCCGTCTTAAAGTTTACAACCTCCAGACCTTTACACATACCCACACATTTACAGGCGTCTGTAAAACAGGTGTGGAGTATAGAAAGTGTGTTCCTGTTTTAGTTCCCGCATATGTGCAGGTGAGTGATCTTATTTATTTAAAAAGAGCTTTCTACTGTAAATACAGGACTTTGTGATGCTGTAATGGTGCCACAATGCAGCCTGGTAACATTTTTGCCTCTCTCACAAGAAGAGTTCAGCTTTCGGCCTCCAGTATCTGTTTACAGTGGATGTGATCTTTTGATCTGCAAGCAGAAGAGCAGAACCGGATAACAATGTCAGAGTTCAGTCTGCTCGACATCTTGCCTTTCATTATCAGATTATGGTCTTATTCATTTGTATAAGGCCAAACATCCTGACCTAGTGCTCTATCTATCTATCTATCTATCTATCTATCTATCTATCTATCTATCTATCTATCTATCTATCTATCTATCTATCTATCTATCTATCTATCTATCTATCTATCTTTGCATGGTTGTTTTGGAAGTGACCACAAGAGGGAACTCTATCAGAAAGTGAAGTGCACCAAAATTTTAAAAACTCTGCCTCTTTTTTTCAAACCTTTAAACACAAATCCAAGAATTGCACACACAAAATGCAAAATGCCTCACATCTCGTGCAAAATGAAGCACTGCAACAAACACATCTCAAAAGCAAACATTTGTCTTACGTTGCAAACACCTTTGCTATAATATTATATTTTTGGATATATCATACACACAGTTATTCAAAATCTAAAGCTCTTCTTTCATGAGCAAGATTGAAAGTAATTGGCAGACAGATGTTAAAAAGTTCACGGCAAACACGAAAGCAAGATTGAAACCAGACTTTTTTTACTGTAAGCATTTGTGGTTGTGAATAAAGTATTACACCGTAAGAAAGAAAAGAAATACATCAACCATGTGTATTTATTGGCCTATTCTAAAGCCATGATTGGTTGGTGTTAAGTAAAGCAATGAGTGTTTGCACATGTGAGGAGTTAGTGTGAGGCACTGATGAATTAGTGTGGCATTTTGATGGGTTGTGTTTGAAAAAGGAAATCAAGATACTTCCTGTTAGATTTTTGTGCGTTACATAATTGTGTGTTGTGTTGTGCAAAAAATGTTTTATGAAATTGGAAACTGAGTCAGAGGCCGAGAATTATGGTTTTGCAGATTTGGTGTGTGGTAAAAAAAAAAAACTGTAATAGTTTTTGTTCTAAATGATCATTTCTGTTCGTCACACTGTGTCGTTTTAGGGTTTTCTTTAAGTATTACATGATAGTTTGAATATGTGAGTTACCGCGCAGTTGGCAACGACTGACCCTTCCCCTTAATAAAGTGAATAAAGAAGCTCTCGGCTGTGTGTTTGTCTCTGTGTCAACGGTCGCCCTGCCAACAGAGGGGCTTGCGGCACCCTGAAGAGAGGAGATGAGGGAGCCGCCTGTGAACAGCTGCTCACACACACACATACACACACACCAGCCCTAGCTGTGAGAATTGCATCTTGATTATATTTGGCAGAATGAACTCATGGATCATTCCGCACACAGCTGGAGAAGAGACATCCAAAGGTGTGTGTGTGTGAGAGAGAGAGAGATAGATAGAGAGGAACAGAAAAAGAGAAAGAGATGGGATAAATGAAGAAGATAAAGCGGGAAGTGCTACACCATGGTTATATTGTATAGTACAGCAAGCATCCAAAGTCATGCTGTCTGTTGAGATTTAACAGGAGTCTGTCCTGGCAGGAGTACAGCTGTCTGTCTGACCAGAGATATAGACAATAAGGTACTGAATACAGTCTGTTGAACACAGACACACACACACACACCGTTCTTATCTCAGTCCAGATTCTTCATTCTGTTCATGGGCTTTGCCAAATTAGAATTTATGTTTTAATATAACACTGCTGAAATGGCTTTATTAAAATGTGATTAGAATCCATTCGCTGCTCTAAAGCGAGATAAGCACCTTCAAATGTCAGCGCTCTTATTCAGACATGACTGCACTCCACATCTCACTCCCTTCATTCTGTCTCTGTCCCATTAAAATTAAACTGGCACTGTCCCGCATGGTCACATATTGATGTTTAGGTAAATTCTGGGGGTTTCAGAAGCTGCTTTATGCACTATAGACTATTCACTTTCACTATAGAATGACTGGAAGTAAAGCATTTGTGGTAACACTTCACAATAACACCACATAATTATTCATATAATTATTACTTTAATACAAGCTAATGATGAGTTAAGGCATGCACTAATCAAGAACTAACCTTATCTATGAGTCATATTAAGTCATATGACAAGAGTCACATGAATTAATGTGTAAAAACCCACACCAAAGTGTTAATTAATACATTAACCAACAAACATGTAGTCAAGGTTATTTACAAATGAATTAATTTCACTCATGTCTTATCTATGGTTAGGTCTTGATTAGTACATGCCTTAACTAATATTTAATTTAAGTATTAGTATACGATTATTCATGTACTGTTATTGTAAAGTGTCACAATAATAATAATAATAATAAAGGCATTGATTTTTAAGAAGTAAAAGGTAATTTATTTATAGTATTTAGCTGTTTGAACATTTTGGATATTTTTCATCCTTTCTGGAGCTTTACAACCCTTGGTCCCTATATATAATTTAGTTGTACGTAAAAGAGCAGTGTGAACATTCTTCAGAACATCTACTTTTTGATCCACAGAAGATAAAAAGTCATACAGGTCATAAATCATGGGGTGAGTAAATGATGACTGGACTGGCCCATGGCACTGTCACACCTTCATCACACCCCTGGCTCTAAAGTGACCTCTAAAATATGTGCTCTTTCCTAGATAAACAGAAAGAAAAAAGCAAAAGGGGTACAAGATTGTAGAATCTGACAGCTATTGCACCATGACACAATATGGTACAGGGGTAAACCATCAGGGGACAGACTACAAAGTGCAGAGATACATTGAAAACAAATACATACTGCTATTCATCTCATAAATCACATATCAAGATTTTAATATCAATATGACATCAACATCTGGCCAAGTGAAAACATCTCAAAGTCTCAATTTCAGTTCCTCACTGTGTACACAAAATCTTTCCAGCTTTAATTACTGCAGCCTACAGAAACGGTTTCCCACACAGAACAGCACTACAGACCCCAACACACTGATATCGTCCAAGACAGCGGTTAGAAACACTAATACACACTCTGATAGAGAACATACCAGCTTTTGACTGAGTCACTATGAAAAAAGTAAACATGGCTTTATGCAACCAAGGAAACATAGTGGCCTCCTCAAGCATTTAAATAAATACAAATTCATGGACGTCACAGCTAATCTTTTGTCTTATAATTTAACAAACCTTTCAATGAGAAAATGTAGCCTACAATTTTGCTTGAAAATGTCACTTGGTTTGGTATCTTGCTGTATAATGCAGTTCTTCCCCCAAAGTGTGCCCTAAAGGACTAAAAAGAAGATCCTGTCATCAAATAACATCATGTTCCAAACCTTTATGACTTTCTTATGGAACACTAAAGAAGATATTTTAATGAATGCGAGTAAACCATCAGTTTCCGTTCCATTTATTGACTTCTATTATATATTTTTTGACCTTACAGCATTGGGAAAGAAACTGTTTGGTAACCAAAATTCAAAGTATCCATCCCTTAAGTGCTCAAATACTTCAGAGAGTCGGACTTGTAATCCGAAGTTTGTGGGTTTGAGTCTCAGGTCCGGCAGGGATTGTAGGTGGGGGGAGTGAATGTCCAGAGCTCTCTCCACCCTCAATACCACGACTGAGGTGAGACCCCTTGAGCAAGGCACTGAATCCCCGGGCTGCCCACTGCTCCGGGTGTGTGCTCACAGTGTGGGTGTGTTTGTTCACTTCTCACTGCTGTGTGTGTGCGCACTTGGATGGGTTAAATGCAAAGCACAAATTCCATACTTGGCCACACGTCATGTCATGTCCTTTCCTTTCCTTTACTTTGGGGGCCGCTGCACTTCTACATTAATGTTAATTTTATTGATACAACTCTGCCGCCCTCTAGTGTCTGGTTTACAACATGCACATACATCTGGCAAAGTGATTTCTTTAGCTGTCACATCAGAATTTCTTCCAGCTTTGCACAGACATCCATTAACTATCGAACTACTGCTGAATAACACAATGGATGAGCAGTTTAAAAACTAAAACGGCATCTGTTTCGCAGCATTAATCAGAGAAAAACAAACAAACAAGTAAACTGATCATGGCAGAATTAGATTTATGTTCCAGCCAGAGGCAGAGCAGACTGGGAAAAACTGGTTTAGGGTACAAAACATCACTTCACAGAAAAAGGAAGTGAAAGCAGTGAGGTTAAAAAGATGGGACATAAGAAGGATAGAGGGCAAAGAACGGAAGAATGATGAGGGTGAAGATATACAAAAAAAAAACTGTAATTTCTCTAATGGATGAAGGCTGCAGCAAATGATCTGATTCGCTGTCTATGACATCATCCCTGCTAGGCCGCCTCCCAGTTGGACGATGTCATCAGCACTGAGGCATGTCAGTGCTGTAATGCAGCAGGACCCCAGCTACACACACTCATATACAAGAGCACAGGGCTAAGACACTGTTTGTGTGACACAAAGGCATCCGAGGGCAGTCAAGGTTTGCATGAATTAAGTCAAATTAGTGTGAAAGAATGACCAAGTGCTACAGGCTCGAGATCACTGTCCCCAATCCAGATTCCTGTCCTCTTTAACCAAAAAAACCCTGATCATCCAGTTTCTCATAATCCAGATTAAGTGTCCCGAAAGTCACAGGCAGATGCGCATCATCCCTTAATGCCCATGTGATGCAAATCTGATTAACACAAATGTCAACATCATCACAAGATTAGGAGTTACAAAACACACATTTACTACATTGCAAAGCATGATTTTGTTTATGACATCAAACAGAGGCTTTGCAGAAAGAGATCAGATCAATTCCAAATACTAGCTGTTCTGAACGGTGATTGCAGTTCAAGATTCAAAAATGACACAAATTGAAATTAAAATATCATTAAAAGTAGTATATACAATTAGAAATATTTTCATACAAACAGTTTTTGAGCACTGACAATCCTCTCCAGCCGAACTCGAGAATCAGTTTGACTCATGTATGAATCATTCACAAGAACAGTGTTGTGAACCAAATCTACCAACTGGATTTTTTTTTTTACACCATACCGTTCAGAAGTCTGGGGTTAGTATAATTTTTAGCGGTTATGAATTTGGTCCAAAAATAAATAAATAAACTAATATTGTACAATATTATAACTATTTAGAATCGCTTTTCTATTTGAAGATGTATTAAAATGCAATTTATTCCTGTGAAGGCAAAGCTGTATTTTCAGCAGCCATAACTCATCTGATCCTTTAGAAATCTTTCTAATGCTGATTTGCTGCTCAAGAAACATTTCTTATTATTATCACTGTTGAAAACAGTTGTGCTGCTTGATATTTTCATGGAAACTGTTAGGATTCTTTGATGATTCTAAGTTCAATAGAACTAGGGTGACCATATTTTAGTTTTCCAAAAAGATGACCGTAGGGGGCGGGGCTCATGGGCGGGGCTTCACCTAACAGTAGGCTATATGTAGCAAGTTTGTTTGTTTGTTTGCTTATTTTGTTTTTATAATAAATAAAAAGAAAACAAGTAGATAGAACAGAAAAAGAATAGATAATTCTAGTGTTAGAGGCTCTTTTTTCTTTATAAATAAAACAAATAGAATAGAAATAGAATAGAGAGTGCAAATGTTAGAGGGTCAAGTTTTTTAATTAAAAAAACCCCAGATAAAATTAGAATTAGAATTAGAATAGAGAGTGCTAGAGTTAGAGTGTCAAATGAAGATGAAAGAGATGTGTTTTCAGCCGTTTCTCGAAAATATTAAGGACTCAGCTGCTTGGATTGAGTTGGGCAGGTCATTCCACCAGGAGGGAACAGTTAATGTAAAAGTCCATGAAAGTTTTATCTTAGGTAGAATACAAAATGTTTCAATACAAGCATTTCAGTCAAATGTAATTTGTGCAATATTTCAAACCTTTAACCCACCTGGAAACCCCCCCACCAAAAAAACCCATGACAACAGTTTAAAAGTAGCCCAATTCTGTGGAAAAAACGCGGACTTAGCAACCCTGCATCCAACAAGAGCTGCAGGAGTCAGATTTCTGATCACAGGTCGAGAATAAGGAGAGATGACTGACAAGACCATGCTTGAGTATTTGCTGCTCAACAGATCCTGAGCTCATTGACAAATATCTGATCTTGTAAGATGTGCTCCCTTTACACAGAGTGCGTGTGATAGCGAAATCGAAAGTGAAAGTAAACAGCGCAAACGCTCGTTCAAAGAATATTTAAATACACCGCTTACAGAAAGTGGCTCACTGATGCGCCTAAATTATATAGAATGTTTAAAGGAGTGGACACGAAAATCGCGGGAGCGAAACAATGGTCAGAAATTCAGCAGGAGTGGGATTAAGAAAACAGCCGAATTTTGGGCGTTTAAGAAATTGTAGGTACAAAAAGAGGACATGTCCGGGAAAAAGAGGACGTATGGTCACCCTAAATAGAAGAGCATTTATTTAAAACAGTGATCTTTTGTAACATTTTATATTATTTTACTGTCAATTTTGATCAATTTAATGCATCTATTTCTTTCAAAAAGAAAAAAAACAAAAACAAAAAGAAACAAACTTTTTAATGATAGTGTATATCTGAATGAATTATTATGAAATACTACTTCCAGAGCTTGTTTTTGTATATGCGTGTGTCTGTGTTCATAGGGTGTGTGCTCCCAAAATGCTGTGATCCACTGGGTGTGTGTAAAGAATGCCATACGCCTGATGTCACTTAATAAAGAACCATCTCGGTCCTGCTAAGAAGAACAGTTTGAGTCTGAAGTCTGTAGTCAAAACACACATGCTTACAATCAAACACACAATGTGTCACCATTCTCTGATATGCGACAGTACAAAATATCCCACAATAAGTTTATAAAAAAAAACAACCCTGCTTCTATCAATCATTTCAAAACAATAGACATTTCATTACTGTACAACATGAGTGGTTTATGCACTGTGACAAGGTCACATTGGTTATTATTGGAAAATGTGCCAAACTATTGTTTGTCCACTGCTGAGCTAAAAGGCTCAGCTGAATTCTTAATTTGGAAGAGGAAGACGGGAGGTAAACGTCCATTTGAGGAATGGGGACTATTGGTGGAACGCAGGAAAACATCGGCGGAACAGGCAGGGAACGGGGTGGACTCACTATGAGTCCCGTTGCTACTTCCATTGTTGATATTTTCCTGAGGCTTTCCCTTTTCCTTCCATTCAAACCACATTTGGAATATTGCGTGACCTTAAGATTGAAATGTCGGAAAACCTGGGGACTCACTCAGACCCTGAAGCAAATTTCACACTGAGCTTCAAATGGTTAATAAATACGCATGTTTGGAGGGTTTTTGTGAATGCATTAATGTGTCTATTTTCTACATAACAAAACAAACGCTGCAAGCACAGCTTTTTTCTCTTTAAAGCATCTGTTTGCTTCTGCTGATCTGCTCCTTTATGAATCTCTAAACCATTTGCTTCCATCCATTTCAAACCACTGAAGAAGAAGAATAACAGACAGGAAGGAGGAGATTTCCACTCAGCGCATGCAGCAGCTGCCAGGAAAAGCTCTCAGTGTGAAAAATGACAAGTGCAGCGTGTGTAAAAGAATGGGGTGGACAGGGGAGAGGTGTGGGAAAGATGTTCTGCCTTATACTGACACTTTTTCCCATCATCCTCCTGTCAGAGTCAAATCACAACACATTATAAAACTCTACCTGAAAATTTGAAGAACAACAGATGGAAAAAGTAAGTGCTTTTAGAGTTAAGACAGAAAACGTGTCTACATTTTTTCCCCTCATACGTCATCACCATAAAAGCTATTTT
Organism: Onychostoma macrolepis; assembly: GCF_012432095.1. Classification (NCBI taxonomy): domain Eukaryota; kingdom Metazoa; phylum Chordata; class Actinopteri; order Cypriniformes; family Cyprinidae; genus Onychostoma; species Onychostoma macrolepis. Next base: position 16,625,039 of record NC_081178.1, on the reverse strand, counting down.
TAAATTGATGAGTACTGATTTTTGATTTCAACAATCATTTTTCTGCTTAGTTTTCTCCTCCTACAGCCAACACTCTCTAAAATAAAAGGTTCCAATTACAAATGAAAAGGTTTTTAAAGTCTGAAACAATAGAATAATAGTTTTGGGTTCCACAAAGAACAAAAAATCGAGATGCTGCAAAGAACAATTGTAAAAGAATAAAAGAATAATATACATGCAACACACAACACTTGGAACTTGAATCCTTTTTTTTTTTTTAGAGATGCCCTGATATTATTATTTTTTTAAGTTTATTTTTATAGTTGGGCCAATAACCAATAAAAATAATTTATAAAATATATATATGTATTTTTATTATATAAAATGATTAAGCAGCATATATTAATTTCTGGTTTTAAAGTTGTGTACTATAATAAAGTTATATATTAATACATTAAAATAATTCAATTATACAAAATTGATTCAAATTTATTTTAATATTATGGTTGGGCCAATAACCAATAAATATTATTTATAAAATAAATATTGTATTTAATATATATATTTCTTATTATATAAAATTATTAAGCAGTATATATTATTTTCTGGCTTTAAAGTTGTGTACTATAATAAAGTTATATATTAATACATTAAAATAATTCAGTTATACGAAATGTATTAAAATGTATTTAATTTTTTCAGTTATATTACAATTCCATCAATCTTAAAATTTTATACTATTTTGTCTAAATAAATTAGCATGAACTTACAATAATTAGACTAAATAATAATAATAATAATAATAATAATAATAATTAGACGAAAAATAAAAATTGAATATGAACCAATATAGTACAGAAATACCAAGCATCCTTATATTTTCTTGGTCTGTCCATAACTCATATTTCCAGAGAAGGAAGTTTTATCACTGGATAAATAAACCCAAAGTGGCTTTCAGCTATTTCTTTTTTCCTCTCCATCTAGCTAGACTCACTTATCAGAACATATCAGAGGATCTGGTACAGAAAGAGAGACCAGAGGTCACGAAGATAATAAAGATGTTACTTTAAAGTGAATTTGGGATCCTTCGCTTCAGCATCTGATAGCTGGCCAGATGCATTAATCTATTCCAGCATGTCAAGTTTCACCTAGCTTCATTCAGCTGCCTGCAAACATATTTATGGCTCAGACGCATTCCAGTCGCATGAAAACGAATAATCATGTAACCACAGCCAAATAGGCCTTATGGAAAATCATATCCTTCCTAGCAGCCAGTAAGCCTTTTCCAGTGAAATTGCCCTCGATGCAGACATCAAAAATTCATCTGTTGAATTAAGACCAATCCATGCAGCGCAATTTTGTACATTCGTGCTAACAGCTGATTATAAAGCGGAAAAAGATAAGGCGTCATTAGCATATGGTTAGCGCAGATAAATGAGGGAAAAAGAACGAGAGACAGAGACAAAGTGAGATGACATAAAAGCGTGAAAAAAGGTCCTGACTGTTAGCAGTTAGAGGGATTTCATCCATTTTTATTAAGATTAGCCAAGTTTAATACCCAAAGACTTACTAAAGACCAAACATAATTAACTACTCAACACTTACACTCTCTCTCTCATACACACGCACACACTCGTGTCCAGCTGAGATGAAAAGAGCACATGGCTGATGAATCTGTAATTATAAGATGAAAGTAGGGACACTCTAAGGGATTATATGATGTACCATTATGGAATAACTGACTCTTTTTCACACTTTTGTTTCCTTAGAGGAGACAAAGAATGATTTCAAGAACTTTTTGCTGGTATTTGTTATGTAGGTATTTAAATTGCGAATATAATATAATATAATAATACATATCATTCAAAGATTTGTGGTCTCAAGATTTCTTTTTTAAACAACGTTGAAGAAATATTTCTTGAGCACCAAAGCATCATATTAGAGTGATTTCTGAAGGATCAAGTGACACTGAAGACTGGGGTAATGGATGCTGAAAATTCAGCTTTTTAAAATATATTAAAATAGAAAACACAATTTCACAATCTTACATTTTTACTGTATTTTTTATCAATTAAATGCAGAGCTTTGTTGTGCATACAAGACTTTAAATATTAAATAATCCTACTGAAATGGTAGTTTACTGTATTTTTGGGCTAGATTTTACATTTAATGAAGAACATGAGCATTGCTAGCTTACGGTGTTGCCAAGTCTGCGGTTTTCCCATGAAATTGGGCTACTTTTATACTGCTGCCACAGGTTATTTTTTACTCTGCATATTGAAGCGAAATTCCCCACTCTCCAGGAACGCGATTTTGACCAAAATGGAACCCACCGGAAGGAGGTTTGGAACCCCCCAGAATGGTAATTTGGAGCGATTTTAATATCTATTTCCCCCCAGAATGTGATTGGGTTAGTTTTGATTACCAATTGGGCTGGTTTTGTTATGTAGACCTGGCAACCCTTGATGAGCCATGATGTTAGCGTGTTGTGAGTGGCTTGCTAGGTGGTTGCAAGTCTAAAAGGCCCATCCAGGTATGGTATACTAGCCCGTAGACATGGTTTGGGTCACTCCTTTAAAATAAATCTACAGGATTTCTCTGCAATTCCATCATTTGACAGGCCAAATTCCTGTCCAATAGCATAAAAGTTATAGCACACCTCTAACTCAGCAAGACGCATGTTTTGAGGCATCATTCATGTCTGTAGCACAAACGGTGCAGGACGAGTTATGGGCTAAAGTTTATGTCAAATCTGTCTTGGACTGCAGTGATATCAGCCTCCGGTCTGGCGTCAGTGAATTATCCGCTGCCTCTCTTTCAGGCTCGGTGCCATTTGTAGGTGATCTGCTGTTGATTGCCTCAGTGGTTCCCATGGCAATGGGGTGCCCGTGGGTTACAGGCTAATCTGAGGAAAATAGTACAAACTTCCCCATGCATTACTACCTGTGGGGATGTGATCGGTGCAGAGACGAGGGCACATGACTGATTCTATGAGTCTCAGAAGACTATGCTTTGATGCTTTGAAGAAAATGCTGACTCTATATTTCAGTTTGTTAAGTCAAAGGGTTTCAAACTTTTTAATGCATGATATTATAAAGACAACTTGTTTTCAAAATGTAATTTTAAGGTTATTTATTTGTCAGTGTACTATAGCCAAAATAAATGAGTGAAATATTATCTGGAAAGTATTCTATCAAGTTAACTTTGTATTAGATTTGATAATTTTGTATATAGCACTTATCGTAACAATTTTATCAATAAAGCAACATCAGAAAATAATGCTAACTATGGATCAAACCAGTAAAAAGCCATAGAATATACCATAGAAATTCCATAAAAATCAAAACATTTTCAATGTGCAGTTTTTTTTTCGCTCAGATTTTCCACAACCTTATTATACTTATTATACAGCTTATACTTATTATTATCATCCCTGGAACACTCGATTCTGATTGGTCAATCACAGTATTATGTAGTCAGTTATTTTTGTATAATGACTGCTAAACTATATCTGCCTGCCCATGACAACCAATTTCCAACATAGCTGTGCTAGTTTCATGTCTCTCGTATGACTCCATATTCTCTACTCACATAAAATAATAACTCAGATCAATATTTAATATCCATGTATTTATTTCACTGCGGCATATCGGTATCCAGATCACCCTGTCACATTTATTTTTCCAATAATGACCAGCCATCTGTACATTATTCCCATATGTGTTTTGGATAGAGCAAGCTAACGAGCAACCGCAGTAGTTTATATTTATGTAAGCTGTTACACAGAATAAATAAGCAGATACGTAACCACAGTCTCCCAGGATTTGCCTTTAAACTTTTGATATTCCATGTCGCAACAGAGAATTACATTTTACTTCACAGGATAATCAGTCTCACAGCAAGGCATACAGACAAACCATGGGTGGCTGATGTAAGATCACCAGTCTGGGCCCTGCATTCAGATCATAAAAGAGCAAAAACAAAGGCCATCCATTCATCCAACATTCCGTTTTTATATGGCAAACTATTAAAAAAAAAAGGCCTTAAGAACCTCTACACAGGCCAAGCAAGCCAGCAGGTCAGGCTTATGTAAGTTGTGGGAAGCCTCATTCCTCACCAAGCCGTGAGGTAATAGAAGTGGTGAGCTGTCACTTTCCCGCCTTCCTCAAGCAAGATAAATAGTAAAAGAGAAAGCAGAATTTAAAGCTTAAGTATGATTTTTTTTTTAAACATAGGCTTATTGGGAAAAATGCCTCTACCTACATTTTTGCAAAAACCCAAACACATAGCCTACCTAAACATACAGCTGACCGCAGTTTCCAGCTAAAATAACCACTAGTGAAAGTAAATCACAACTTTTATTCCTGTTCACATTACAGGGGCAGATTATTGATTAACATGAATTATTTTGTGCACTACCTTGTATAATACTGCTCTTTTCTTAACTTGTTCAATACTTTGATGTTAAACTGCCTACTTAATATACAGAAACAACTGAAAGCTAGCTATTTGTAGGATGACTCTCTGGAAAAGTTTAAACAACATTGCTGTTTGTTTGAGAATTTCGACCTGCCCAGCATAGCAACAGTTCAACCAATAGTGTGAACTTTGGGTGGGGCTACTGTTTGTACAGCCAATGGGGAGTGTTTGGAAAACCTGTGTGAAAACAATTAGCATTTTAGCAATTTTGTTTTGAGGCGGTAGTGCCATAGAAAACTACACCCTTAAGCTTCAAGATCAGAGAATAAAAAATATGGTTTTCTGAAGCAAAAATGATTATAAGAGAATTATAAATGAGGGAAAGATGGCGTTGCAGTTTCTAACCAAGTGAGTGTCTTATGTAAATAGTTTCCTTTTCAAAGTGTACCTTGTGGATTTACTGATCACTATTATGAGGCCAGCCTCTTCTAAACGCTACAAATTCTGCAAATGCTTCTGTTCCCCTTACATGCATTTGTTGAAGTCTAAACACTTGCAGGGTTTTGATCAAAGAGAAAAAGATTTGTCTTTTTACTGAGAGACTAGAAAGAAGTACTTTCCCATTTTGAAAGAGAGCAGGATTAGATAAGTGTCGAGGAACCTTTGAGGAAGTTTGTTAAATGAGGGCGATTCAATTAGCGATTAGTTCCTATCTCTCAGCCAGGCTTGTATAAAAGGGGCATGTGCTCTCAGACAGGATTAATATTTAATGGAGAACTGATGGATGAAGATTCCTCTGAGATGGTGCTACAGGTGTAGTTGTTTAGAGCTCAAGAACAGAGAAAACACGCTGATATCGTGTGCCGAATCAAAGAGCAAAGGCGTAAGGAAAATAAGCACTCTGCTGAGAGTAAAAGGTTAAGTCCATCTCAATTGAGGCAGCTGTTTCATCTGGCTCTCGCAGATGGTTCGGTGATTTTTGCTATGACATCATTGTCTTGCCTCTTATTTTCTTATTCTCAAAGACTGCTGAATGTTCTGCAGGAAAATTTGGGTGGGAGCACAGAGAGACGCATTTCTGGAAAGGACTGAACAATGTAGGATAAAATGGCTCTGTCAAAAGCCGACACAACATTTAGTTATTGTGTTTAACTCCAACTAACAACACAAATTTTACACAAAAAGCAAGAGTTGGCAAAATCCACCAGTTCTAATCTGTCTGGTTGGCCACAAGGCAGCCTATTTGAGTCTGGATGCATAAGTTTTTATCAGTCCATAAAAGTTTACCGGGCTGCTACAATAGCTCCATTCACATCCAAGTTGTTAATTTAATTTATGTGAAAAATTGGAAAACTGCAAAAATAAAGTTTCCATCCCATGTGTTCAAGACAACAAAACCAAGGAAATAAATGCAAAATATTTAGTCACACTGCTTTTTTAATGAGCATCTAGGAATTTATTAATGTTTTATATAAAACATTCATCCACTTCAAGTGAGCACATAGGTTTGTTATGCGCATTTTAATCACATGTTGGTGTTTCTATTTTGTATTTTCTATGCAATATCCCAAAATTTATATAAAAGTATATGGATTTTAACACAGCTATTGAGTGCTTTCTTGCACAAAGACAGCTGCACCAGTGTTTGCATATTCAAATGAGCAGTTGCACATCAATCTATTATTGTGGTACTACTTTGATATCCGACCCATAGACATCACATTAAAAGCACAATTACATGTTGATCAGACAACTGGACATGTGCTGCAGTTCTTGGCCAGAATGCAGCATACTGATAGTCTGGCTTGTAAGACTTGCATGGCATGGCACATTCAATCTTCTGGGCCTCAGGCTCCAGACTCACAACACTATTGAAAACACCAGTTTTAAAGACAGCTAGCTAGACCAGAATCATCCAAATATAAACCTGTGTGTCTAAAATGGTCTTTTGAGCAGGGAACTTCTGATAGGACAGCACAATATTCCCCTAGTTGACCTAATAAAACAACTCAATGACCCAGATGAATTAAAAAAATGAAAAGGTAGGAAATGTATCATTTTGGCACTAAGGGTAAAGAACGACTATACTGTAAGCTTAACCATAATGATAAGTTCTGTCATGACAACTCTTGGAGAGTTTAGCATGGTAACATCCATGGCAACATTAATGTGTTTGGTCTTCGCGGAATAGATCTTGCTACTGTCAATACATCCACAGACATGCTGTTGTAAGCATGTAATAAATACTTCTGCTGGACATATAACATGAAATAACCCCTGTGTATAACATACATGAAATTACCCCATAGCAGATCTACACAGGTGGAGCTGGGGAAGGTGGAGGGTTTCTGAAGTGTACTGCAACTGCTACAGCAAGCACTAGCCGAGTATTTGAATGTTGAGCAGAAAGCTCATTGGCAGCTGATACAAAAGGAACCAATCAGCTGCACCATGTGAATAATGATGTGATTTTATCAGATTGAGTTAGAGCCTATCAGCCTGCACCATCTAGAGTTTCATGACTTTCATGACTTTGTATTTATACCACTTTAGAACAAGTTAGCTGGGGTGGAAAATACTAAATTAAATTACCTGCTAGTGAAATGAGCATAAGAACTTGAATATTTACTGGTTGAGCGCTTGCTTTAGCAGGCTGTCTGCAAGGACAGAAAAAATCAGAAGTGCTGAATAAGTAACATCCTCTGCCCAACAGTTAAGAGTCTATTACACTGGCCTCATTCCCTGGCTTCTGAATCCTGAGAAACACACACATGCTCAAACACAGGTCCAGAAGCTTCCTCATCATAAAATTGAGGTTCCATCTATCAGCACAACTGAATCCTACTCAAATTTATATCTAGCATCTCTGGACAAACAACCTTGAGAGAAAAGCCTTGATATTCCTTCCAGACACGCATGGGATGCAGCCCAAGACCTCCAGATGCAAATCTACTTAACCAGCGTGGAGGGAGAAACTCGGAAAAGTTGTCATTACCCAGAGGAATTCTGGCTGCCGACATAACTCTGAAACCAATGAGTTCATATTTCACTTGATTATAAATAAAGTCAACGGCATCCAAGTAATTCGCAACTGACAGGCGTGGAACGGATCTCATGAGATGGTCGTTAAACATGTTTACAAATCTACGGAAAGAAGAGTAAATAATCAAGAAGGCCAATTGTGGGTTACAATGGAACGCCAATAGGGTGATAAGAGGGAATTCTCAACGGGAATGCATTGTCACAAATAATATGTTTGTATATTTGTATGCATGCTGTAAAACCACAGTTCTGTGGTTGCACAATGATAGATAGAGTGCTCAATGACAGAGGAAGTAAACACGAAAACCACAATATTGCCATGTTTGGTCAATACTAAACTTTCCTTTCTGAAAGAGAAAGAATTAAATGCAAAAAGTTTCACACCTAAACAGTTTTACTAGGTACAAGAATGTTTTACAAGAAGATTTGACCATGATGACCAACCGACGTGATGCATGTCCCAAAACATTTCAGAGACTCACACTGCTTCCATATCCTTCCCTTATATACAATAATAAAATGTGAGAAGCATTGTAAACTATCAACCGGAATGAATAAACACAGGGGGAGGAAGACTATAAACTTGCTGAATTGTAAAAGTAATGGATACGGCACTAAGGACACAGAGGTTTGGCTGTGGAGTCGGCATTTGTGTTTTAATTAGGCTCTAAACATTGTCTCAATAAAAGTTTTGGGAAAAAAAGGTTTTTAATGTGCTACAGAGGAGAAGTGGAACTGAACGATGTTTCTAATATCCCTTTACAGCTCTTTAAGTATGAGGAAAGAGTAATAGAGAGCTTGTATTACTCACCCTATTTGCCCTGTCCAGGATCATACATCCAAACAACAACCGAAGCGTGAACAAGGGAGCAAGAGAGACTGAGACCCACTCCGCCTGCTGCTGCGGCAGGGAAAGTTTTTTCCTCGCTGTAGGGCTGCTCCTGTTCTCCAAACCCTCCAACTCTCTCTCTCGCTGACACTTCCTGTGCTGTCCCTTTACACCAACTCAAATCACTCCCCCAGACTCAGCCAAGGAGCATTGTTTAGACAGGACGTGTTGTGTGAGCGTGTGTGTGTGTTTTCGATTGTGTGTCGCGATGAATGCGGTTTTTGTAACTCTCTTGGCACTCCCTCGAGCCTGGATCACCTCATTGCAAGAAGAAAAAGAGGGGAATGGAGAACTTAGAGAAGAAAAGAAAAGGAGATGTGTGACAGAGAGAAATAAAGAGCCACTGATGAAGAGTGAAGTTAGAGAGAGAGAATCCCTTAAGCTAAAGCAAAACATGTGGAGGACTTCCTGCTACGGAGCCCCCTGCGACACAAACTGGAGGGCCGCATGTGTGTGTGTGTGTGTCTGTGAATTTAGAGCTTCCTCTCAAAATCCCTCAGTTTGCTGTTAGAATCAGAGCCAGGTTTCAGTCTTCAGTGAGATCTTAAGTGAGCGCAACAAAACATCTCCAAAATACACAACAGATCTGTGCCAGAACCAAGCGAGCTTTGCATACTGACTACATAGACAGCTGTCTTCTAAGACAGCATCATAATTGAGCAATTTGGATCGCTTTACATAGTGTCCATGTGCTGCATAAACAGGAGGAGACTGAAGCTGAAATTGATTTCAGTGTTAGCATGTTGCTGAAATACTAGCACAATACTAGTGATGCACTGAAATTTTAGCAACTTAAAAGAATGCAGATAATGCAGAAAACAAAAAATGAAATTTCTGCTAAAATAGTCATGGAAAGAAACAGTTACAGCACTACTTTGATGACAGATTTTGACTGTGTCAGCATCTTTTTTATGCACACATGGAAAAGTTAAAACAGGTAAACATGTCAGCAGTCTGGATGCACTTCACCATCACCAAAAAGATTCTAAAGTAGCAATATATATATAAAATTTTTCAGCTGTAGTATCGAGAGGTGGGTCATTGCCAAAAAACTTTACAATGAGTGGTTTATCACCTATAAAAATGATACATTTAATGATTTCTATCAATAGTTTTCACTACTGAATGAATCTGAGTTTGTTTCAGTGTTTTCTTGGCATTGCTTTTATTGTGAAAGATGAACGTGATGCTAAGCTAATTGCATGATACTTTAGGCATAAAACACTTAGAACAAATTTAGGATAAAACAATACATTTCTAATGACACCGAACTATTTCTATCAAAGTTGTTTGGTTCTTTATGAATTTGAGCTTGATGCAATGCGTTGTGGGATTGTAATGGTGCTTTAGGGTTTTGCCTAAAACAAGGTAGCTTGGATGCAGCATAATAAAGATAACAAGCCTTCGTGTTGAGAGCTCCTTAAAATGCTGCCTACATAGGCAGCTCACAAAGTTTTGGAACAGAGCACATGTCTGGAGTGTTTATGTAGGTATGTGGGAGTACGAGGGTGTGTGCGTTCAACTGACATTGGCAGACAAACTAAAAGAGGGGAGGAGCGAAGAGGGAATGAAAGGCGGATGGTAGCCTAAATAGTGGAAAAGACATAACTGTCCTTGGTTATCTGCAAAACCTAAAACACTCAGCAGACACTGAAACACTCAGCCCTGCCCCCAAACACTCATGCACATACTAAAACAAACACACACACACACACACACACACACACTCAGGCCCGGATACAAAGTCATGTGGATGTCAAGAGACGCTTGTATATGGTACGCTCGTGTGCTTCTGCAAACACAACACACACACACAATGAGAAGAGTGTGCTGTCAGCTACAGCAAAGAATAAAATAAAACACAAAAAGTCCATATTTCATATGCAAGCGAATAATTAAATAAATAAATATTAAAATGTTCATACTTTTAGTGTATAGTATAAATATGCAAACTGGGTTATGCTAAATTCTGTTCTTTAAACCAAATCAGTTCTTCCCTGACAAAATGTAACCCACCTGAACACAAACTGAACACACACTTTATACTTTCCTACAGGTCCTCTCTTTCCAGTAATACAGAACATGCACGCTAAAACAGACTATCCAATTTATTCTCACTATATGAGATAAATCATGGGGTGTCATGAAAAATTTATATGCTAGGGGGTTTAGAAGTGCAAACTGACAGCAAGAGGGCTTAGTTGAATCAGCATCTGCTGGCAAAAACAAACCATTAAACACACAGATGACAACAACTATTTTACCTTTCACTCTCTCACACACCTTCTTTCACATCATCATTCAAAAAAAAACCAAAAAAAAAAAAAACACCACACACTACAGAGAACTCACCTATAAACACTATAGACCCAGGAAACACAGAAAAATATTTGCTTTGTAGCTGGAGGGTGTCGCTGTGGTAGTCAAGAACAAGCACAAGAAAAGCTGAGAGCAAACAGACAGAGGGCTGTCTATTGCACACAATATGTTTCATTCTTTGTATTCTGTTGGAGGTCTGTCAGCCCTGTGGGTCTGTCTGTTTAGGAACACAATATGTATGCAGATGAATTCTTCTTAACTTACAGTCAATACTTGTATTGTAGTCTATATAAAGTGTTAGATGATAGTGGTTAGTGCTGTAATAAAAGGCTCTAGGTTTAAATCCCTGTTTTAATAATGAAGAAAGAAACTATTAGAGCAATTGTTTTCTTTCTAACCCTAAACTGTGCGATTGAATAAAAGTTTAAAAAGCCCAAAATATATATATTAAAAGAAAAGACTATTTAATAAAGTATAATTGTTTTTATTATTATATCTTTAATATTTAATATTAACATTTGAAACGTAATTGAGTAAATTTTAAGCCTGGTTTTTAATTAAAGGTGTACAATAACATATTGAAGTATTTACATACTTTGTGATACTTCTTCCATTCAAATAATCATTATTGATCTATTAAATCATAAACACTGCTGTTCAAAAGTTTGGGGTCAATAATAAAAAACAGTAAAAATAATAAAAAACAGTAAAAACAGCAATACTGTGGAAATTTTACGTTTTTTGTTTTTTTCTTTTCTATTTTTATAGTTTCAAATGTAATGTATACCTGTGACGGCAAAGTAGAATTTTCAGCAGCCATGACTCCAGTCTTCAGTTTCACACGATCCTTCAGAAATCATTTTAAGAGAAAGGAACAGCATTTTCTAAAACATAAATCTTTTGTAATATTAGCAATGTATTTATGGTCACTTTTGATTAATGTGTCCTTGCTGAATAAGATGATTAACTTCTTTACTAAAATCTTACTGACCCCAAAATTTTTAACAGTATGTAGATTACTTTTTTTTGCTTGTTTGTTTGTTTGCTTAATGCATTTTATGCATGGGGGAAAAAAAAGAAAAATCACTGCATACTGTATCTTATTAGCACACATTTCTGTAATAATGACTAAGATAGTTTATTTAGCCTTCTTACCCCAACAGAACAGCCAAAGTTAATTAGAGGTGCATATCTGTGTGTGTGCAAATGAGTGAGTCGGAACACAACATTGTAAAACATGATGAAAGAGAAAGTGATAAAGAAAAAGTGGTGAAGAGAATTAAGTTTCTTTAATATACAGCCATACTTTAAATCAATGAAACTATCCAGACACCCAAGGAAATGGAGGAGAACCAGCCTGTGATGTGAGGAAATGAGGGCTGTTCAAACTTGCTCTAAACGCCATGTTAAAACACTTGCGTCTAATTCACACGGACACAAATTCAGATGAACCGCAGTGACTATTTCAGCATTCTCAGCCACTGAGTATGCTCTAAAATATCACTTTACTACAGGCTACAAAAGTTCAGGAGCTGACAGGAAAAGAGAAACAAAAAACACAGACAATGACAGCTTTTCATATGAGATCTGATCGGCGGTCCAGGAAGGCCCTCAGATTAACTATAACTCTGCAATTTTGAGTTTTTCCTTTAATTATGCTCAACATTCTATGATCCTCTGTCCCTCCGTGAGCCTGAAGGAATTCAGAGTCAGATGAGACGAGATGATTGGTCTGGCTGTCTGACTGATGATATCATAATGGCTGAACTCATTCTATTTCCTGAGTCTGATTATGGGGACGTTTATCAAATTCTAATATGCAGTGAGGCAGTTAGTGACTAGTGATCCTAAAATGAAAAACTAACTTCTCTCCACTCTGCACACACACACTAGACAATAGTAGGCATGAAGGAGCTATAATTATAATTTACACTGTAAAAAAAATGCCGTAAAATTTACGGTAAAAAAACGGCAGCTGTGGTTGCCAGAATTTTACTGTAAAAAATATGGTAGCAACATTTTAGATATTAAATTTAGAGATTATTTAAATATTAACATATAGAAGGTGCAGAGTGTCATTCACACAAATATTAAACGCCATCATGGTAACACACATGAAACTGAAATAATGCAATAAACATTAATTTAACAACATTAGGTGTAACATACAACCCTAATGTGCAAAACTGATAACAAAAAAAAAAAAAAACGTCAAATTTGAAATGTAACACAGGAATTCTGGGAATGTCAATTTACGGTTATTCACTGTAAATTATATGTTCTTTTTCCACTTCCAAAAATGATATACTACCGTAAAATAACGTTATGGCCAATACAGTTTTTCACCGCATATAGTAGGAGAACTTACCGTTAACCATTTAATAAGTTTGTACTGTAACATTTTTACAGTCTTCTACCATTAAATTCACAGTCATTTTTTTTTTTTACAGTGTACTTATAATCAGTTCCTTTTACACAAAATAGCATTTTTTGTGGATGTTGTGTATGATTTTTTAATGTATTTATACATGTACATTTACACACAAAACATAATAGCCGTGCTATTTTTCTTTTTCTTTTCATTTATTGTGTGTGTGTGTGTGTGTGCGTTTTTGTGACAAATGAGGACATAAATTTGTATAATGACAAGGGTATGACATAGGTATTACAAGGAGAAGGTGACTTTTCAGGACATTACCCCATGTCCCCACTTTTCAAAACGCAAATCTGAAATAGCACAAAGTTTCCTGTAAGGGGTAGGGTTAGGTGTAGGGCAATAGCACATACAGTTTGTACAGTATAAAAACCATTACGCCTATGGAATGTCCCCACTTTTCACAAAAACAAACATATGTGTGTGTGTGTGTGTGTGTGTGTGTGTGTGTGTGTAAGAGGAAAGGAGAGATAAAAAGATGCTTTGTCATGGCTACTTAAATGGAATACCGCCTTGGATAACTCTCTGCACATAAGATTCCCACAATTATTCTGACACTGAAATAAGAGTGAAGATGAAGATGGGGGAAAAAATTAAAGAAAATATGAGAAATAGTGAAGAAAGAAAGAGATGACACTACCATTCAAAGATTTTATGTTTTCAAAACTAGCTTGCTATATAGCTTCTCCGAAGTGTATTCTAAAGCTATACATGCTATAATTTAGAGAAGGTATAATAAGGAGAAGTATATATTGGAAGTGACTTTAGCATCTGCTATTAGATGGTCTGCAAAAGTGGCAGCTGTGTGTATGGTTTCAGTCAAACCTAAAGAGTCTAAAATGCAGTGTTTAATATATAATATTTTGTGTGATTTAAAGGTAACACCAAATGGAATTACCAAAATAATTATTATTTTCAGATTTCCCAAACAATTTCTGTTTTTTCTGAGAAGCACAAATCAACAGGCAAACAGACAAAAACTAATAATACATATTAAAGCATAGTGAGATGACTTTTAAAAACGGAAGAAACACTGACCAGACAAATGACTGACTCATAGTTTAATAAACACACAAGCCTCTGCCAATTGCAGAAATCTGCCCTGTAGACTAAGTACCCCTAATTACCTAATGGCATGAGCAAAATACACTCACACACACACAAAACTCAAACTCGGTCAGCAAAACAATATCTGTCTCAACAAGTAAAGATTCCTCATCTGATCATCCAAACACACATATTTCAGTACCTTTTATGGAGACAGTTGTTGATGATTCAGTCTGGCTCAATAGATGTTGGAGAGCTTTAGATGAGCACATGCTGATCTATAACAGCATGAATCTACACGCTGTCTTACGTCGTATATCAGCTCTGCTTTGTTCTTCAGTAAATCAAAGCGCCGAGCAACTGCGGCCAGACAAATCACCCTCAGGCCAGCCATGAAACTCGCCAATCAACATCAGGTACCATCTTAAAACCACTAATCATCATTATACGGATTGCACTGACACCTCATCATCTTTCAGCCCAGCCAAATCCAACAGGTGTTTGTCAGCACATCCCTTATGAAAATGAAGTGCGCTTAATTGTACTGAATGTGCACTTGCAGTGTACTTCAAGTCTTAAAAGTATATTTTTAAGTTAAGTTGTTACAAACCTATATAAGTTTTTATAAGATATTACCTATATAAGACATTTTAAATAATGTTGGTAACTTTTTTTCTCAAAAGGTATGCTGCTGGGTATTGAATGTCCATCGCTGTTGTTTTATGATAATGGATACTGGTACCGTTTTTGGAAGAAAACTTTACTGTTGCAGCCATTCTAGTCTGTAGCAAGAAACACTTCATATTTCAGCAATAAAGTCTGTGATAATGTATGGGTTTGGTCCCCCTCAGCTAGGGCTGGGCGATATGGCAAAAATATCACGATTTTTTTTTTTTTAATATCACGATTCACAATATTATCACAATTCTTTGTCATGTTGGATTTTCTATTTTGCAAGCTGTTTGAGCAGTACAGCCAGACTAAGGTAACAAAATATAAAAAAGTATGGCGGATATTTAGGCCAAAGTGGGTGAAGATAAAAATCGTTGTCATTATTTTATCTTTGTTATTAAAAAATGAGAGCAAAGATACACATTACAAATACACATAATATACAAATAAAATAAACAGTGTTTTATTGTAGTCTACAATAGGTGTATTTAGCAGGAGCATTCAAGAAATTGAATGAACAAATATAAAAATAAAACACTATATAGATTGATTCCTATTAAAGCAACTGTATTAAAGTTTTTCAGTCAAGAGTAGTGAGTGATTTTTCTCTTTGTGTTTGGTGTTTTATTAACATTAAAGGAATGATTCACCCCAAAATTAAAATAGACTAGTGTTTGATTTTTATACCTTCATTTACTCACTCAAAAGTTGTTTTAAACCTGAACGAGTTTCTTCTGCTGAAAATAAATGCTATTTTGAAGAATGTGGAAAACCAAACAGTTGCTGGTCTACAGTGACTTCCACAGTATTTTTTTTTTTTCTACTGTTAAAGTCAATGTGGACCAGCAACTGTTTGGTTAGCCACATTCTTCAAAATATCTTCTTTTGTGTTCAGCACAAGAAAGAAATTAATACAGGTTTGAGACAACATGTGAGTGAGTAAATAATGACAGAATTACAATTTTAATAACTATCCCTTTAATTACAGTCGGCAGCATGTTTAGTACTGTCCCTTTAAGACCTGCACGCATCTAATATACAGGCACGCATGCGTTTCTCTCAGCTGTTTACCTTCATTTTAGACATAACCAACTGAGTCTATACATAAACCTGGTGTGTTTTGACAGTATTAGCATAAAACATAACTTAGTTCCGTAATCAGGCGCTGTTTGACGGGCTTTTTAGAGCACGCGCTTTGGGTGTATGTGCTCAGAAAAGGCGCTCGTCAGAACAGAACACTGAGTGAAACATTTAACCAGTAAGTCTTTGAAGCAGATGCAAATAATGTACTTTTGGTGACTGCGAATAAGTGCAGTGTCCCGTGAGAGTAACTCTACCGCTGAGTTAACACTGATGTGAATGTATGTGGCGTTGTACAGTATATAGAGACAGCGGCGCCAGAACTGCAGCTGATAGAATGCGCGCTGAAGTACGATACTACGATATTTCTTCAAAAAAGCAAATCGTGGAGACATTTTTATAGTCCACGATCAAAAATCGTCATATCGAACACCTCTACCCTCGGCAGAAATCGCAGACCGGGGGCACCGGACCTTAAGGGCACTTTACCGTCGGACCCTGGCCCCCCCCTTGTGCACGCCACTGACCCCTAGCATAGGGTAGGCCAAGCAGCCAGGTTAAGTGGCTAAAAGCATCCTAAACCAGCAAACTGAGTGGTTAGCTTGCAAAATGTAAGCTAGCTTAAAAAAAAGCAAAGAATGAAAATTAATTTCAATATTTCACAATCAAGCACTGTTTAAAGTTTTTTCACCCAGTGGAATGGTTTTGGAAACGAGTCCTAATCAAACTCATTGGATGGATTACCCCTTCAGCTGTGACTAAATTAAACTGAAATTGACTGCTGTATTAACCAATCAGCATCCAGAAAGTGAAATATAGGGCTTTTGTCACAGCTTAATAATTAAAGGGGTCATATGATGCTATTTTAAAGATTATTTTGTGTATTTGGTGTAACAGAACATGTTGACATGCTTTAATGTTCAAAAAACACATTATTTTTCAAATACTGTACATTATTGTAGGTCCTCTATGCCCCGCCTCTATCAAACGCGTCGTTTTCTGCAAAGCCTGTCCTTCCAACAAGTGCAGTCTACTCTGATTGGCCAGCTGACCCAGTGCATTGTGATTGGCCGAACACCACAAGCACGCATCGGAAATGTAACGACCCTTACCATAACCGCGAGCTTCAACTTTCAAGTTAGTTTATCAGTTCAAGCCCGAAACGGGAACAGAGTCGCCTGACAGACACAGTGATGATGCTCGTATGTATTTGCAGTACACAAGCCGACAATTTCTGACGGGATGTACACTCCGCTGTGGTGTGACCCTCTTCCCCTCACTCACACACACACACGCACACACACACACACACACACACACACACACACACACACACACACACACACACACACATTCACACACACTCACACACACATGACACGTTATGCGCAAAACTCCGCATTTGAACAGTCAATAGCAAATATTTGAATTAATAACAAAACATACTTACAAGTCACTGATTCAGAAGCGCCAGATTGTCATAGCAAAGTTGGAATTGACCTTTTTTTTTTTTTTAGAAATAGCCTTCGTGCATAGCCAGCCTACTCTCCTAGGTTCACGAAACTGTAGTCCATAAAATGCGTTGCACAAATTCGAACATTTGGGTTGTGCTGTTGTGTTGTAAACAAATCTTAACCAATGATTCCTAATTGCATCTACTTTCGGAAGGACAAATAAAGTGCTTTTGCTTTCACATAGAAACACACAGTGTCTCCCTGACATGGCTGCATCAACACTACTGCGGTTACTGAAACCACGCCTTCTTTCTTTGCGTGAACATTTGGGCGGCGTTACGCAAATATTTCCACATCGTGATGTAGACATGTGGGGGCGTGTTTGAATGAGCCGTTTTAGGGGGGGCGTGAACGAGTCTTAACTTTTATAAAGAATATCTCTTAGGGTTTGAGACTTCAGTCTTTGCAACTTTAGGGATCTCATCTATGCACAAACAGCTTGTAACACTCCAAAGAGAAAGGAAAACTTGAAATCGCATCATATGACCCCTTTAACTCTTTCCCCGCCACTGACAGAATTTTCCATCTTTCTGTGTTTACACTCTTATAGGGTAGGGGGTGCTGTTACACATCTTCTGAAAGAGTACTGATTGTCTGGATCAAAACACAGTGAAGAAGCAGCAGAAACAAGTGATCACATATGCAAAATAATATAATCATCAAACAAGCATAAATCAAAACCGGACAAAAACTGTGTAAACTTTGAAGTGTTGATAGAAGCAATCTACTATTTTAATATTTAATACAATTTTTTTTAACTTACCCACATTTAAGTGTTGATAAATGCATGAAGCTAGGATAAAACTTTTTTTTTTTTTTTGCTGGTGGGAAAAGAGTTAAAGAGAATTTTATTAGGAAGGGAAAGGGTCTGGGACACAACAGAGGCCAGATTCAAACCTCAATCTCCCAAATGAGCACCAGGGCTCAATGTATATGGTGTGAAACAGCTACATCTCCAACGCAAACTGCTTTGTTTCAGGTTAGATTAGCTGCAGTCTAATTCAACAGATATGTTTTGTTAAACTCAAATGAAATTCTAAAACTTTTCCATGGCTGTTGAAATTCACTGCATGTGCTTTGCCTCTCACCTTTAAAACCTTCCCTTTTTCTCGCTCCATTTCCTTTTGTTTCTATTTCACCGGTCTCTCTGTACCAGGTGCTTGTCTAGCCATTAAATGGTGCGTCAGAATGGAGCGAAGACAGAAGAAGAAAGAGGAAAAGAAAGAGTGTGTGCACACAACCCACACTCAGTGCCAACATTTCAGGAAATCCCTTCATCTTTTCAGTCTTGCTTAACCGCTCTTTTCTTGAAACAAGGAGTCTCTTTAGGAGACAGCGTTCATTAGGTGTGTGTGTGTGTGTGTGTGTGTGTGTCTCTAACCCTCTTGGCTGACCCTAATAAGCAACCACACACAGCTTGCTGAATAGACTTCAAACAGAGACGCTACTTTTAATCAGCACTGAGAAAACCAGCTCACAACCTGTTCAGAAAGAAGAGGGCAAGAAAAAGCGAGGGATAGAAGGAAAAATGAGATAAAAGGAGGTGGAGATAACTAGAGAGACAGACAAACAAAAAAATGGCAACCTCAAGCAAAACAGAGTGAGCGAAAAGGCGAAAGAAAAGGCAAAGACAGAAGAAACAGCAACAGAACAAAAAGAAGACGACAAGCACTGGAGGAATTGGAGAAACAGTCCATCCACTGCACCAGATTACGATTAAAAGTTACAATTTTCTGTCAGTACTGCATGTGTGGGCCTCAAACCTGTCAGAGCTCATAGTCTCATAAGGGCTCTGTGGAAACTAGGGCAGAGAACACCGGATCTCCAATTAAATTGCTGCAAACTCAAGGAGAAGTGACTTTATAACAGATTATTTGATTATTCATAAGAACTTGCTTGGTGACTTGGCTCTAATGCATTAGAAGGGAGTGGGCCCATTAAATATTTGGAAAATTAAGCTACATTTAAATGAATGCCATTGCATTAGATGCAAATTATCAAACCAAATGACATTTATTATTTTCAAACAAATCATTTATGCATTTTCAGTGTGGCTTATGTTTCCAAAAACTTTTTTAACAACCAGGCAAAAACATTATATTTATTTTTGCAAAACAGAATAGAATATCTGGCATTTATCAGTTATCAGCCATAACATGAAAATAATCTTGGTCAATTTAGCTTGTATTCTAAATAATGATGCAACAGATGAACTTTCACAGGAATTCCTCCATTGTGTTACTTTAAATAACACACTCTAGAGTCACAGCTGGGAGCTAAAGACTGGATTCCCATCCAGGAATAGTCACAATGGAAGGAAGGAACAATTTTAGCTTGCTCCTGCTACTGCAGATCCAGTGAAAACAAAGATAAAATAACTTTCTAGTTATTTTAACTTCTGACAAGATGGTCCAGTGCTTCTCTTGCATGGGCTGGAAATTAACATTTGTTTCATTCTGCAAAGTGCAACTGTTCTTAATCTCTTTGTTGTGGTGAGACTATAATATTATATAAAGAACAAGAAAATACTAAAATATTACAAAAATAACACAGTGAATTATAGTGTTTGAAATAATTAGCCCCCATTAAAAACAGAGAAACCAGCCCATTTACATTTACATTTAGTCATTTTGCAGACGCTTTTATCCAAAGCGACTTACAATTTGGGGAACACATGAAGCGATTCATCTTGAAGAGGCAATTCGACAAAGGAAGTGCTTGTAACACCAAGTCTCAGGCATTGTTTAAATAAGTACAAGCTAGCAAGGGAAGGAATAAGTAAGGAGATTTTTTTTTATGTGTAGGTTGAAGTCAAGTAGTGTCGAAAGAGATGAGTTTTCAGCTGTTGCTTGAAGGCAATTCGTACATATTTTATGAGGTGACCTCACTCGTACAAATGCATAAGATATTTGTGAAATCGTACGAGTGAGGTCGTACGAATTCGTACGAATTAGCCACCTCGTAAAATAATGTACGAATTGGTCGTGAGATTGCATTGGAGAAACACATAGTGATGTGTGTCTGGACTGAAAAGAGGTTAAACCACACAATATGTTTATTCAAACTAATTGCTTTTTAAGAAACATGTAAAATGGGTAGAGAGGTTAGTAGTTTATCCAAAATTGAAAATTTTGTCATTTACTCACTCAAATTGTCATTCCAAACCTCTATAACTTTCTCGCTTCTATGGAACACAGAAGCAGTTTCATGAATATCCTGTACTTTTTTGTACAAATTTTTTTTGTAGATTTTGTACAATCTTTTTTTTGTAGATTTTGGAGCTGTCAAGGTCCAAAAAGGACAAAAAAGCAGCATAAAAAATTATATATGAGGAACAGACTGAAATTGTATTACTCTTTGTTCCACAGAAGAAAGAATGACATGAGGGTGAATATATTTGAGGGTGAATGACATGAGGGTGAACTATCCCTTCAACACAACTTTCTTCCTTCTACAGTGCAGTCAAGAGCACTTTCCCCTGCTGGAATCAACATCTTCAAAAGCTTTATCAACCACTCAGACAAACTCCCAGAGGTCTCTATCTAATGAATGAGAATTTAAACACAGTTGCCCACGTTTTTATTGATTTCTGCTTAGGAAAGTTATCTCTGATGGACACTTTAGGGACACTTGGACATACTCATGAAGAGGCACTTAACTGAATCTGAACTGACCAGAAATCTGTTAGCGTGTATTTCAGCCACGAAGCGCAAAGTTCTGCAGCAACAACAACCCTCAGCGCTTAACGTCTGCAGTCTTCACGCGTGACGAGCCTCAGGGCATGAATTCAACTCAGAGGGAGATACACATTAACAACAACAAAACCAGGTGTGTTAAATGGAAGTCTTCTCCTCCCCCTCTGTTTTTAGCTCTGTTTCTGACTCGTATCACCCAGGACACTTTGTGACATCTAAACCATGTAGAGCTACACCATGAATCAACACAAACTAACTCAAATGTCAATATACTTGTGCGAACACACTCAACTTGTTGGTTCTTGCCTAGTTAGTGACCTAATTCAAAGTTTGCCTAAGGTGGGTGTCGCTGAAAGGGTCTCTCATCCTTTCTTTCTCAAGATTTTATTGCTCTCAAGTTCTTAGATCAAAGCAAAGTGTAATAATTCAATTTTTTTAGAATACAAGCTTCTTGCTTGATTGCTTGACAAATTAGGGCCAATTCACCAAAAAAATGACAATGTTTATATCATATATTTATCATTATAAACTTTTTTCTTTTATGGAACACAAAACAACATGTTCTGAAGAATGTTCATGCTGCTTTTTTCCATGCAAAGCATAAGCAGACATTCTGCCAAACATCTCCTTTTATGTTCCACAGAATAAAGAAAGTTAATGGCCTAATTCAAAGTTTGTCTAAGGTGAGCATTGTTGAAAGGGTTCTCCCTTCCTTTTAATTCCAGATTTCAAAGATATCAGGTTCTAGTTACTGGAGACTTTGTCCTGTAAGCCATTTTTTGCAGCCGCAGTGGCGATTAAGCAGCCTATGAGCTCAGCAGAAAGGATTCTGGAAAATTCCTGAAGTAAGGAAAAGTATCTAAGTGCTACTCCCTCTCCTGACATTAACTCTCCCTGAATGCTTTAAGAGACTAGAATATCTCACAACGCAGAATGATAAACCTTTCCTTTCATTCTCTCCCTCCCCTTTTCGATCCTTCCTGCCAAACGGTGAACAATTACCAGATTCCATTTGCCATTAAGTTAAAGCACTCAGGCACTTTTCATTAGCTGAGCTGGTCGGTGACCTGTGGATCAACTTCTGCCCACATGAATTCGGTTTTTCACAAACAGAGTACTCCATCTGTCTGAAGGAATAATGGTCTGCTGGTCCGAGATTAACGGAGTGGCTTCCAAGCACAAAATACCTCATTTAAAAGAGTAATTTGGTTACAACAAATCTGGGATGAGCAAATAGTGTCCCTTTGTGTCTGTTTTCTGTCTTTTGTTGAAAAAAAAGAAAAAGAAATGCTATTTAAAAAAATTTTAGGGCCAGCTCACCCAAAAATGTATGATTATTTTTAAATCATATATTCACCCTAATAAGCAGTGTTGCCAAGTCCGCTTTTTACATTAACACTCTTCCTACGGGATGTTTTTCATGTCTGCAGGTTGAAGTGATCCCAATAACATGATATTTATCCCCTGGAATGCGGCTTTTATCAGGGGAACCCCACCAAAAAAATGTGTATTTTACATCCGGAACACAATTTTTACCGAGGGACCCCTTGAAAAGCGCTTGGGCTAGTTTTGGGCTAGTTTTAAGTAGCAATTGGGCGGGTTTTGCTGTGAAAACCTGGCAACCCTGCTAATAAGGTTTCAAACTTTTATGACTTTTTTTCTTCTATGGATCACAAAACAAGACATTTTGAAGAACGTTCATGCTGCTCTTTTCCATGCATAATAATATAGAAAGAAAGCATATTTTTCATAAAGGTTTGAAACAACGTGAAGGTGAGACATTTTTAGGTGAATTATCCCTTGTAAGAAATGCTAAACTGTTATTGATCTGAATGGCTCTTCGGGAAGTTGCTGATACAGTGAGTTCTGCTAGAGTGTCCTGTCTTCAGTTTGGGCAGTTCTGGATTAAGAGTGTCTCACTTTTTAATCAGAGAGGATTAAGGGTTAATGAGCAGTGCTCATTAATCTAATCCCACTCCTAATTCTCTTCAAAGTGCTTCCACTGGCTTCAGCCTCCATTGCAATGTATTAGATCCTGCTCTTGATAGCAAAAACTCATCCCTGTCTGACACTTTCACCAAAAATCATGGGATTATTTGCTGATGAAAGGAAGTTCATCCCAAAATCAAAATTCTGTTATTATTTACTCACTCTCATGTCTTTTCAAACCCGCATGACTGACTCTCTTCCGTAGAGCACAAAATATGTCCTATACAATGAAAACATAATCGAAAATTCAAATGTTTGGGGCCGGTAAGATTTTTTATGTTTTTGAAAGAAGCCACCAATGCTCACCAAGGTTGCATTTTCAGTGTCACGCAATCCTTCAGAAATAACTTTAATATTCTGCTTGAGAAACATTTCTTATCAACAATGCTGAAAACAATTGTGCTGCTTAACATTTTTGTGGAAACTGTAATCCATTTCTTTCTTTTTTTTTCAGGATTATTTTACAAATTTACTTAAAATGAATTATTTTGTAACATTTTGAACATCTTTACTGTCACTTTTTGGAATGAGTAACTTCTATACAGTCTTTAGAAATCATAAGATAGCTTTTTGTGAGGAACAGACTGAATTATAAGTCAATCAATCAGTTGAAAAAAAGCAGTGAGCATTCTTCGACATGTCTCATTTTGTGTTCCAAAGAATAAAGTCATGCTGTTTTGAAACAACATGAGCCATAAAATGCTGACAGAAAAGGACTAAACATCTTAGTGAACACTTTCACTTTCTCTTGATTTGAGTCCTGCAATGCAAAAAAAAAAAAAAAAAAAGCCAAATTAAATGTCAAACTGCATTATTTTGGTTTACTACACTAGCTATCCCATAAGCCCCCAGTGAAATGTTTCTCATATCAGCAGATCGCAGACTGATATGTTAAACACATAAATCCGGGTGACCACTCATAGTCTAAGCATGGAAAATCCAAACAGCAGAAGCTTGAGTACAGATCCAACCAGCTTAAGATAAATTTAGTTGAGATGAGGGGACTGTGTCTCCCTCCCTCTCCGTCCTCTTTCTTTCCCATAACCTCTGTCTGGCTGAACCATGAGTAAGCAAGACCACCCAGCCATGAAATTTACCGACTGTGATACAGTTCTTTGTCCTGCTACACCTGCTTGTGATAAACTTTCAAAGAGTGCTAACAGTAGATTAAACAAAAGACTGAACCATTTTACCTGCAGATAAACAGAAAATCTCTTTAAGAAAGCCGACTGCTGATAAACAACCCCCTTATCACTCTATCTGCCAGACATAAAACGGGCAAAGAAAAAAAGAGAATGTATTTGTTTTCCTTCCAGATGTTTCTGTGAGGGCACGTTTAGGTAGAAAACATTAGTATCAGATCACAAGTGATTATATTAGACTTTTGCGCTTGGATCTGTGTGGTTCTTCAAAACATAAGGTATAAAGTGTTTATGTTTCAGTATAACTTACATATCATGTCATCACAAACAGGCAGGTATACTTCTGCCCTTTAGGACATTTAACTCTTCATTGGCAGCCAGATTTAGAAAAAGAAATGTTAATTAGAGAAAATACACTCATCATCTCTCCAGTTGGGAATTGTATCAATCTATCTGTCATTCATTCCTTTTTCAAGAACCATTCATCCAATATGTTATGACCTGTGCTTGAACTCTAAGTCTAGAAAATATTAACTCTTTAAATAGTCCATTTAAAGGAAAAAAACTTTTTAAAGAGCTTATTGGTGCAAACGTCTACAATGTCTATAGTTGGGCAGAGCTGAGAGACAGTTTGCTCCAAAAATACATTTCTGGTATTATTAACTTTCTCTCATTCACTCTAAATGTAAACAAGGTTAGCTACTAAGAATAATGTCCAAGTTATTATTTTTGTTATAACAAAAGTGAATGGCTCTATGGCTGTTATGCTTTAACAAAGGCCAAAAAAGTCCACTGGTGCTAAAGGAAAAATATTAAATTAATTAGTCTATTGGTAGCTTTATAGAGCCATTTTTTCATTATATTTATCAACCATGTGTCATTAATATAAGTGTTTTAAATTAACATTTTATATAAGCATTGATATCACCTGTATAAGGTTTGGCATACATGTAGTCCAGAGTCCATAATCATCAAAAAAAAAAAATAAAATAAAAAAAATTCAGTGTTA
Organism: Onychostoma macrolepis; assembly: GCF_012432095.1. NCBI lineage: Eukaryota > Metazoa > Chordata > Actinopteri > Cypriniformes > Cyprinidae > Onychostoma > Onychostoma macrolepis. The sequence continues at coordinate 16,599,809 of NC_081178.1, read as the reverse complement.
ACTCAGTGTTAGATATGTTGCCTTGGAAACTAACTGAACTAAAATGAAATAAAATAAAATAAGCCACATAAAAATGACAAAACAACTAAATAAAAATTACTAACACCTAAACTAAAATGAAAATGAAAACTAAAATATATAAATTAAAGCTAATTATTAATAATAGATAAATATTAATAATACCATAATACGATATAAATAACACTGGCTCAGCTTTGAATTCAACATGCCCACCTGAGGCTTATACTAAATGTACGACATGGAAAATGAACCCAAACAATATGTCTACTCTTTTCACAAACTATTGCATGGCTTCAGAAGACTGTTTATTTTATTAAAATCATAGAGCATTAATCAAATGAGCTTGGGCTATAGAGACAAGAGTGCATGAATCATAATTTTTATCCTTTTTGTAGCCTTTTGGAGAGCTGTATTCATCGTTCGTCCATCCATCCATGAAAAAGAGCCACTGTGAAACTGTGAAAAGTTTCTGTGTCAAGTGTTAATGATTCACCTCGAAAATGTTTCAAACATATGCCTGAGACTATATGCCTCTTCTATGCCTTTAAATCTATGGAGGACCAATTTTCATGGTAACATCTGGATCCTAGTCCCTTTTACTGCCATGGAAGTTGGAGAGAATAGAGGCAAACGGATACACTACTCAAAAATGACAGAAACCAGGTTTTACCGAGGCTTATCACACATTACTGAACAAATGAATGACAAATAAGAGTGACACACTCATTTCTGTGCGTGCATGTGTGTGCTCGTCAGAATGAATAACTAAAGGAGGGCTGTTAACCTCAAGAACTTCCTGTCCTTAATATCATCACAGTCTAAATCCCCACCTAGGGGTGTCTCGTTCCTGCAATTTCACTGAGCAGACATTTAATCATTTACCATTGACAGGCATCAGAAGGCAGCTGAGGTGACAGGATTTGGGTCTTCATCGCCACTTTAGAGCAACTTTGAATTGACACGGTGCTCTTTGTGGATTAAAACCCACTGGGGCGGAATGTGATAAAGAGGTGCCTAATCACACACACAAAAACATGCACACACACAAACTGGCATTAATCTGCACCCCGCTGTGCTGGAATGGGGAGGCAATGTGATGGTGAGCCCATGTGTGTGTGTATTTTTGTTTAAGGAATGCAGCAAAAATCAACCCAGCTGCCGATCTAATCCCACAAAACCCATTGTCATATATGAATAAATATAAAACCTGCAGAAAACATTTTTAGGGTAATACCATATGCAGTTCACTTACATTCAGACACTCCAAACCAAACATGCTAATCTACTTAATACCCTAAATGCACATAAAACCTATGCAAACAAAACAGCCCATACTCAACATCTCACAAAATACAATCATAATGACAAATATGCATGTTGGTAACACTTTATTTTAGGGTCTCTTAACTAGTTGCTTATCAGCATGCATATTACTAGAATATTAGCCATTTATTAGTAGTAATTAAGCACATATTAATGCTTTATTCTAAATCCCTAATCCTACCCAATACCTAAATTTAACAACAACCTTACTAACTATTAATAAGCAGCAAAATAGGAATTTATTGAGGGAAAAGTTGTAGTTAATAGTGAATAAGTGGTCCCTATTCTAAAGTGTCACCCAGTGTTTATATTTAAAACTAAATATCCACCCAATATTCATCAGAATATTAAGACTTTTCAATTTATGGCTAAAATCACAAAGAAGACAAACAATGCATCACTTGTAACGTGTCACACCTCTAGGGCAGAAAAATAACATTTCTTCAGCAATAAGCAATAAAAGGAGCACAAATAGAGAAGTATTTACTGATTATGTCTTAGATTAACCAATTAATCCAATTTTAAAAGCCAACTTTTAATTTCGGTATTTTATTTAAAGTTATTCTGCATAAACTATACATTTTGTACAAAAATGAAATAATTTTTTTTTTAAATCAATTATTAATGATTTAATCGATTAGTTCACTGAAAAAATAAATAAATAAATAAGGTAAGTGGTCGCAAACAATTTATTTTAGCTACATTTAATTAAAAAAAACAATTAAATTTAAAAAACTAAATTTGTTTATTTAAATGTAGCTAAAATAAATGGATTGCAACCACTTACCTTAAAAAATTGAGTAAATTCAATTAATCATTTTTTTCAGTGTTATTGCGGGCCTACTCAGATTTTTTTTTTTTTTCAAAGAAAAATCTAATCATTTTTAAATTTTTAAATCTCCTGAGCCAAAGAAAGAGCAAGTTCTCAGCAATAACACTTTCCTCCTAGAATGTATTCATTCAAATAATGAAAAAATGAGATGTTTGATAAACAAAGATCAAAAGTATCCAAACATCAGAGGTCAAATATGAAAAGCGCAGTTTTTGGGTATCCTCCTTTGATTATCGATTACTTACTGGGTTGTGTGACTTGTTGCTGGGTTATGGATGCGGTGGACCCTTTAGGTGGACTGATTCTTCTCCTTGGTTGTCCCATCTCATCCTCTTCCTTTACCTTAGTGTTTTGCTGGATCTGTGAATGTGTCGTTCCATTGACTGGAGGCCTCTGGCCAGGTATATTGCCCTCACTTCCTGTCCGCATCACCTTCTCCCCCATCCCGTGCATTCTGGGTCGGCTGGCAGGTGTATCCCGACGAGGTGAGGGGAGCTTGGAGCCAGGACCCGCCGAGGATGGACGAGCAAGTCGTGAAGGTTTAGACATAGTGAAGAAATGCTGGTTAAACTCGAGTGAATCCAATCAAGTCAGTTCATCAGTCACTCACTTGGTATTCCATTTGAGTTGTCCAATCAAATCACACTAGTAGAATATCCAAAACTGTGTTCCACAGGTGTCCAAATACCATCTGGATTTCCAGCGTATTCCGCAGAGAACGAATTGCACCGTCTTGGTCTTCCTCTCCCTCCTTCTATCTCATCTCTCTTCCTTCCTGTCCCTCTGTGTCTTTACTCACCGAACGAGTCCAGACGAGTGCAGGTAGAAGAACCAGACGGCGGGAGGAGGTACGAGGGGGAAGGGGTTAATCACCACCTTTCCAAACGGAGCCTCCAGCGTTCCGAAGTGAATGCGTGTGCGCCTCGGGATGACTGACAGGAGGACAAACGGAGATAAGCAGGCTGTTCCCATGTATCAGCGCATTCCAATCCACAGTCTCAATCTCTCTCTCGTTCTGCCCTCCTAAACTCCAACTCTCCTTCTCTCGCTCTCCCTACCTTCTTTTTCATCTCATCTAGATGCTCTCAGCTTGGAAAGGCAGAAAAAGTCTCAATGTTTGGGAGTAAAAAAGGAAAAGAATGAAAAGGGAGGAGAAAAGGTCTTCTGTTGCTGTCACAGCTGTGTATACTGATCCACATGTGACTCTCTCTCTCTCTCTCTCTCTCTACTGTTCTTTCAGTCTCCAATTTACCAGGCTAGAAGACCATCGCTGCGGTGCGTGCTGTAGAAAATTACACACATATACACACGCACGTGCCTGGATATTTCTGGAGAATTACAAAGCGGCAGAAAGGAAAGCGGGATTACACTAGCATAGCTGGTACTTGAGCTCAGCAGTTGGTGTGTGTGTGTGTTTGTGTGTATCAAAGCAAGGCATGTTGGAAGCTTTGCTTTGGGCTCAAAAGAGTTGGAAATGGAGGAAAAATCCTGTTTGCTGTTGTCAAAACAAGCCCGAACACACTTGAAGAAAGTTTGCACAACTAAATAGCAAAAAGGAGAGTGACAGAATAACTTGCATTTCATTATGACAGTAAAATATGTAAGGGATTTCATTTTTCTGGTTTGTTTTTGTTTTATTGCCCTTTCAGCATTATCACAGCATTATTGCCATTTCAGCATTATTTGGCATTTTGGAAACAACTGCCATTAAAAACACTGAATTATTTTGCTGTTACAGCAATGCATCAGTATTAAATGGACAAACAATTTAAAATATGCACATATATAAGTATATAATATTGATTAATTTTAAAATAATAAAATGATGTATTTCATAGATATATTATTTATATCATTATTTTATATCATCATTTTATGTTTAAAAAAAAAATGATCCTAAAACTTTACTTTTTAAAATGGGTTTTAATGAATTTAAAGTCCCTGATAGTGTTTTATTCTCATTATTTAGTCTCATCTAATCAAATCTCACGACATATGCTGAGCTTGTAAAAAAAAAAAGTCTTATCATCCATCTCTCTTCACGGCTCAGATTTTCTTTCCATAGTTTGGCATATAACACTTACAGAGTGACTGTCAGAGTAGTTTTTACACAGGGTGTTACCCAGAGTAAATAAAAATCTGATGCATCTCAATTTATCATAGACAATAAATGTAACAATTTACTATAAAAACACAGAAAGGTTTTGAATGGATAACCTACTAACCCATTGTGTTCTGGCTAAAGCCTGTGCCTCTCTCTGCTGCTCCCATGATTCCATTTCACAGAAAAGCCCGGATCAACTCATCCAGCGGCGGGATATTTACCTTTGGATTTCATACCCAGGGAGTTTGGAGGAAAAAAAAGTCCCATAGGAGCAGATTTGGCTGCCACACAATCCATAAAATCATACATACACATCTAGACAAGAGATTTAAATGTAGAATATTTCACCACTGGATTAAACCCCCGCTGACATGGCTTCAAACCATTCGGCCATCTGGACAAACCATACATCAATCATTTCAACATGAGGAAGTGATCATATTCGACCGTATCTATGTAGAGGGTGTGTTGGGGGAGTGAGAACTGACCTATTTCAGAAGCAACAAACAGATATATGAAAATTTATTTTGTTCAAATTTCACCAAAATGGACATTCCTTGCAGTTTTCCCAAGTATATATGCATATCCACGCAGGGAAAACCATACTAGCATATCATGGCAGACATTTGACCTACATTTCTTCTCTGCTAAAACCTAATGACCTTTGACCATGCTATACACAAAACAGATGGGCCCATTTTACAGATTCAAACCTGCAAAATGCAGATGTTGTGATCATACATATGTGTGGTATGCATGTGTGCCTCAGTCAGTGAGTGTGCATATGTACTGCGTGTGTTTTGGGGTAATTTAAAAGCCCTCTAATAATACGCTATATATTTAGCAGCCTCATGGCTCCACCCTGTAAGAACTCCATTCACTGTTATAGCTCAATGTAAGCTATATTTAACCCTCTAAATAACCTATGAGACTGCTATGAGATTTCTCATTCATCTTACCCTGGCAATTTAAATTAGAATAATGTCTGCTAATAAGTTCTTAACAATGAGTCTCATTCATGAAACAAGCAAACTGTGTATAAATTGTATTTAATTTATTATTATTTAGGTTACACTTTATTTTAAGGTGTCCTTATTACAATGTAGTTATACATTTAAGTACTGAGTAATATTAATGAACTAAATATATGGATATGATTTGGCTTAGGGTTATTTGCATGCAATTATGCATAATTAATGATTTTTTTATTTAGATGACAGGGACATTGCACATTAATAAAACATTCCTGTAAATGTACAAGAATTAGCCAAAGGCTATTTTTTATACATAGTATAATTGTTATTATAATAGTTAGTCCGTGTAACAAGGACACCTTAAAATAAAGTGTTACCATTATTTATGACATATATTTTAATTACATTATATGCTTTATTTTATTTTCATTTATTTATTTTAATGTTTAATATTATTCTAAGTTGCATTAAAAACATAAATTAATTAATTTGGTGTAAATCATTCATTAAATTAATTTGTAAGTACATTGTCCCACTGAACCAAATGAAAGGTTTTGCATTCAGTTAGGTAGTTTTGGTAAGTGGATCTGAGTAAGTCTAAAAAAATGTGGATTCTTAGAAATCAGTGACCCCCATTCAATCTCCTTGTCCTCAGTTACTAAATAATCCAAAGCAAACAAAGAGTGTGCATCAAGTAAAACATCTCAAGAGTTTCCCAGAAGCAAACAGATACATCATTATATCTTGAGTGTCTCATACCTGACTATCAGCAGAGTGAATCATTACTGTCGCGACATGAAAAGGGTTGGTGTGTGCGTGTGTTTTCATGCCCCCAGGGGCCAGTTTCTTCAAGCACATTGAGATTTTCATGAGCCAGAACTGATTTCACCACAAGACGTGCACAGCTCCTCAAGTTTTTCCTGTTGATGTAATCACAAACTATCATGGGAGTCTCACTGTCGGCTGGGTAATAGTACACATTACTGTACCAATAATAATTTTACTTTTAACAATTTTATGGATATTTAAATATAATCACTAAGGCAAACAACACTATTTCTGTCTATTTCTATCATTTAACCTGGCTAAGTCCATTGTTGTTTTACTATTTAGTAACAGTAATTCCAGTCAACTTATGTTTGCTTACATTAATGCTTGCATCATTTAAACTTGTGACCCTAAAATAGACCATTTAACCTTTTTACACTTCCCACCTCCTCAACTCATCACCTCACCTCCTCAGAGACACATACTACGTTGTTCTTTCTCCAGATGTCTATAATGACAATTCCGGACTCGCAGCTCTTTCATTAACACCATCTCGGTTTTTGCGACGGGAGGCAAGCTCACCTGGGGTAAAAATGACTCTTCAACATTTATGAAGGCTGAAGTGATTCTGGACTATTACTGTACATTTCCCTTGCCACCAGGAATACAGTTCAAACATGTTTCACTCCTACGATCACCATCACACAGTTCTGCTAAGTAGCTTAAGTGAATAAATGTCTGAGATCCTCTGAGATAACTTTCAGGTAGTCAAAAGGCTCATAAAGAGTTTAACCAGCAGACATATAATTATACCTGACATTCCTCAGTAATGAACTGGAGATTGCACATCAGACCTCTATAAAGATATACAGGACTGAAATCCCAGATAATACGGAGGAGGAAGTGAACAATTAACTGCCTAGAAGCCATATCAAAATTTTAAGTTGAAAATAGTGAACCGCTTGGCCAAAAACAACTAAGATGACTGTCTTCAATAAAGTAATAAAGACAGAAAATATTTTAAACTGCTGCTGCTGCAAAAAAAAAAAACAAAACAAAAAAAAAAAACACTCAAATTAATTCATTTAGGAGACAGATGGAAGAATGTACTTGACTGAGAGTCTAATAAATTTACATAAACATGCACGAAAAAAGGCTGAAAATACAGCCAACCCTCTGTGCTCTAAACTGTACTCTAAACCATACAAAATGTATTTTTAGGTAACACTTTATAGAGACCAATTCTCATTATTAACTACATTCTTAAAAATAAAGGTGCTTAAAATGTTCTTCACAGCCATAGCAGAACCATTTTTGGTTCTACAAACAAAGAACCATTCAAGAAACATATATTTCTTATCTTTTTATAATCTGAAGAACCTTCTTTTGCCACAAAGAACCTTTTGTGAAACAGAAAGGTTCTTCAGATGTTAACGGTTCTTTATGGAACCATTTAGACAAAAAGGTTCTTCTATGGCATCGTGAAGCACCTTTATTTTTAAGAGCGTAGATGCTTATTAGCATGCATATTATTAACATATTGACTGTTTATTAGTACTTATAAAGCACATGCATGACCATATTCTACATTCCTAATCCTACCCAATACCTAAACTTAACAAATACCATACTAACTAAAAATAAGCAGCAAATTAGGAGTTTACTGAGGTCAAATGTCATAGTTAATGGCTTGTTAAAAGCGAGAATTGGACCTTAAAATAAAGTGTGACAATTTTATTTTCAATAAATGGAAGATCAGAAAACTTTATAAGTTTAATAAACTCATACAGACATGTAATTAAAAGTAGCATCATATCTAAACTTACAAAGGACATTCAAAGAGGGTATTGTAGTGTTGTAATGAATTAAAAATAAATCAAATAAAATCAAATATGATAAAAATGCTTACAGAAAAGAACAACACAAAAGCCTGTGACAGCAAAATGATTTGCTGAGTTTCCTGACCTCTGTGTCTCTGGGGCCCCCATGTGGCCTGACCATTAAACTCCATCTCCATCTGGTACATTGTAGTGAATTGAAGCTAATGAACGTTTGCTCTGGATTTTATCAGCATTTTGAGTAATTTTTTGGGAGTTCAGAATTCTCTCGCCATTATCAATAAGTATTTCTTTCCGCAGGTGTAGGTGAAAAACCTCCCTCGCTGTGCTACAAAAAAAACAAGAAATATCTCACTGTTTTGACATCCGTCCAAGACCTAGTTTTACACACACTCCACTGAGCAAATGTGGAATATCTATCTTCCGTGATTATACTGAGCAGTCCACATTCATTGATTGCATTTTTTAATACTGCTGGGAGAATTACAATTACAAAAGACCCCAATTTGTACATCCAAATGCCTATTCCTTCTGTTCTCCAATAAACCTTTTTGCCATTTGTTAACTCCTTGCTTTATTAAGACCAATGCACCATAAGTTAGCAAAGCTAGAAGAGTAATGGTGGAGGAAATCTTGAAGGGGATGTAAATAAGAGACAGTGACAGCAGCCTTATGGGCTTATTGATTTTAGCTCAGTGCTCTGTGCCAGGCTAATACAGGTCTGAGAGATGAGCACAGAACCGTTACAGAGCTGCCAAACAAACCAAGAGAAGCATTCCAGAAGGAAGAAAAATCTCAGTTTAAATCAATTGTGCCATTTTTATATTCAAATCAAAATCAATGCTTTTGAAACGAATGCTACAGTCGCTTAGACACATTTAAGATTTTGTACCTTTGTGTACATTAAACACTATGAAACTGGTATTGCATGCAACATTGAGAAAAGGGATAGGAGATTACGTTCTATGTTAGAACCTTCAATAGAAGCGGATTCATTTAAAATGGTGAATGTGATTTTTGAGCATGAAATCAAGCGCTCTTGTGTAAGACTAATTATGCTGCTTTTCTAAAGGAGAGACGTAGAGAATATGTACAGAAATGACGTTTGAGAAGTAAATGCTGTATTTGCAATAGCTGAAATGTGTATTCAGCCTTTCAGTGGGCTTCTGTTCAGTGAGGTGATTGTCATCTAGACTTATTAATATATGCATTCTGTCCAATATGCACTCATATATGCAATGAGAGACGTCTGACTGACATCTATATACTGCCATTCAAAAGTTTGACGTCGGTAAGATTTTTAAATGTTTTTAAAAAGAAGTGACAATTATTTGAATTTACAGTAACAAGAGTAATATTGTAAAATATTATTACAATAAAAAAAGTGTTTTCTATTTTAATGTTTTAAAATGTTATTTATTCCTGTGATGGCGAAGCTGAATTTTCAGTCTTCAGTGTCACATGATCCTTCAGAAATCGTTCCAATATGCTGATTTGCTGCTCAAAAAGAAAAAAAAAAAACATTTCTTATCATTATCAATGTTGAAAACTGCTGTGTAATATTTTTGTGGAAACCATGATACATTTTTCAAGACTCTTTGATGACTAAAATGTTTAAAACGGCAGAATTTATTTGGAATAGAAATCTTTTGTAAAATTATAAATGTCTTCACTATCCCAATTGATCAATGTAATGCATCCTTGCTGACTAAAAGTATTCATTTCTTTTGAAAAAATTTTACTGACCCCAAATGGCATATCATAATTTTTTTTGTAGCATTATAACTATCTCAGTGCACTACTGAGTAAAAATTTATTTCTTCTTCTTCTTTTCATAAATTAAATAAATATATAAATTGAAAGGTAGTCATGTGACAATTGTTACAATAAATAAATAAATAAGTGAAAGTGAAAAAGTGAAAGAGACGTGACATGTGGCCAAGTATGGTTACCCATACTCAGAATTTGTGCTCTGCATTTAACCCATCCAAAGTGCACACACACAGCAGTGAACACACACACAGTGAACACACACCCGGAGCAGTGGGCAGCCATTTATGCTGCGGCGCCCGGGGAGCAGTTGGGGGTTCGGTGCCTTGCTCAAGGGCACCTCAGTCGTGGTATTGAAGGTGGAGAGAGCGCTGTACATTCACTCCCCCCCACCTACAATTCCTGCCAGACCTGAGACTCGAACTCGCAACCTTTAGGTTACGAGTCTGACTCTCTAACCATTAGGCCAAAACTTCCCCATAAATAAATAAAAACTATATACATAAATATACAAAACAGACATTCTATTTGCTCAAAAATATTTCAAATCACATACTTCTGGATAGTCATGTGCCTGCCAAGCAACTGCCATTGAGATTAATGGGAATCATAAAAGATGGTTGCAAAGCCAGCCAAATTGCATCTTGCAATTTGGAGAAAGTACCAGCCATTTTTGTCAGTTATATCAATCAAACGGTCCCTGAATGACCCACAGCCGTGCCCTCTGGACACCCGGACACTCACTTGAATGCCTCTGTTGTTAGTTCTACACTACACTTAGTTCATGTTCATCTTCTCTGTCTCTTTGTATTTCTCTCTTCTCTTTCCTCTGAAGGAACACTGGTTATTTTTCTTGGCCCTTTCTGCACACAGCTGGGTTATGTTAATATGTAATTATTTCACCGTCCAAACCGTCAGAATGGATTTTAAAAGGTCACTGCAGTGAGTGTGAGAGTTGCTGTAAAAGTCAGGGTCAGTGCTCAGTCTGAGGGTGACTAGCATAACCATCAGCAGGAACACTAAGACAGTGTACCTAGAGTCAAATAATGGGACACACAGAGTCATCGTTTTCTACTTTGTCTTCCTTTTTACTGGATGTTAATAATCTGAATTAATACATTTCGGGGGATACGGTGAGTGAGCATGCTGTATCTGATATGTGCTTATTCAGGCCTAACCTGGTCTTAGAACCTAGAGCTGCAAACAATAATGGTTGCAAAATTAAATCTTGAAACAAATGAGTGCAGAATGTGAATTAGTAGACCCTGTCTCATTTGAACACTTAATTGCATGTTAATTATGATTAAATTAAAATTAGTTATGGTTTTTATATTAAATCAGGGGTCACCAAGTTCGGTCCTGGAGGGCCGGTGTCCTGCAGAGTTTAGCTTCAACCCTAATCAAACACACCTGAAGCAGCTAATCTTACTAGGTATACTAGAAACTTCCAGGCAGGTGTGTTGAGGCAAGTTGGAGCTAAACTCTGCAGGACACCGGCCCTCCAGGATCAAATTTGATGACCCCTGTATTAAATCCAGATAGCTGAAGATTAGAGTGACCCACTTAATAGGACTCGAAAATCTGTATATGTAATTACATAATTACTTCTACTTCCCCCCCTTCTATGTTAAGCGCTTTGAGTACCCAGAAAAACGCTATATAAATGTAACTAATTATTACTGTCTCTGAAATATGATTATAGGATAAGTGTACTGCTGAATGTATTGACAAGCATTTCTATTGAACTTGTATGTCAAGTATTTAAATGCATTTGTAATTACATATTTGAAATGAAGTTGCAATTTAGTAGGCTACATTTTAAAATACATGAAGCATACAACATTTAAATGTAATATCGAATAACACATTACAGTTAAAATTATAATCAGGTACTTTAAATGTGCTTTAGTAAGTTGTGATGATACTGTACTTCTTTAAAGCATGAGAAAAGATTATTAGAATTAAATTAAATTAGAATTAAAAGTATTTACATTGGGTAACACTTTATTTTAAGGTCCAACTCTCGCTATTAACAAACTATTAACTATGATTTTTGCCTCAATAAACTCTGCTGCTTAGTAAGGTAGTTGTTAAGCTTAGGTATTGGGTAGGAATGCAGAATATGTGCTTTATAAGTACTAATAATCAGCCAGTATGTTAATAATAGACATGCTAATAAGCAACTAGTGAGAAATGGTCCCTATATTAAAGTGTTACCAAACTTTTAAATTGTCATTATTACAAAACTGTACTTAAAACAGTCATAAAAGTGTACTCTTTAAGCATGCTTAAGTGGCCTTTTATTAAATTATGTGCAAGTATAATTTTCTTAAAATTTACTATATAAAGTTAAAATATAATATATAAGATATAATATTTAATATTTTAAATTAAACAAACAGTTAAATGATATGGCATGTTGTCATGCTGTTTTTCAATCTTTTATCCTATGAGGTTATTCTCCAAAAAGGCAGGGTAATTTGGGTTAAACATGCTCAAACTACCCTTACAGCCACACGTCTATTGCTGTGTTACTAAAAGGAAGAACAAAAAAAACATCCTGAGGCCACGGCATTAACAGCAGATACAGACAGGTTCACTGGTGACGCCCATACCTCAGCTGACAGAGCAAATCAAGATTCACTCCACGCTCTCACTTAGCAAATGTAGTTATTTAACTATAACATAAGGTGAAGAATCCAAGTGAAACTGACTTTGCTTAAAATTCATGTAGTTTCATGCTGAAATTTAACACATTATCTAGTTCAACAGCTGTGGACTGTTAGAGCAAAACCTGACACAAAACAAACTGAAATAGCTTATAATGACATTCCCATGATCCTCTGCTTTAGCATATTCTCACTGAAAAACAGGAAGGGGTGACGTTTCACATCGTGCTGCTAATGGAATACCAAATTAATTAATGATCGCTAGAGCGTTCACCGTCTTACTCTCAGTCAGCCCGGCTCTCAAAATAGCTTCATTAGTCACTGGTAATTAGGCGAGCATATTGAATGACTCGCTGTGTTATAATACAGAAGGGATGAAGCAGCTATATCCTCATTATATAACAACCAGTCAGGCAGTGGTGATGAGCCTCCATCCAATCTGCAAGGCCAGAGCTTGAATATGCATGAGTATGCAAATGTCTATATTAGGGATTTGTGATAATGGAGTGGAAGGAGCAGGCAGACAGACAGAACTAAAGACAGGTGGACAGACAGACAGGCTGATACAATTATTCTAGTTACAGATGCTACAAATGTTGTTTATTGTTACAACCGAAAGATATGTCAATCTGAAGACATCATAAAAGATAAAGAAACAAAAATGAATTTTAAAGGAAAATTGGACCTCATGGAAATCATGTACATACAAGAAAGGTGAATACTGCATGATGCTATTTTTAATTTAAATGAAAGGTAAAACTATTAAAAATACTTTTGTTAATTGAAATAATATATAAATGTTCAATGAAAACAAACTTAAAAGACATAAAAATGAGAAATGTTGCCTTGGAAACTAACTAGAATATAAAAGTTTAAGTTAAATTAAAGCTTAATAAAATACTAAAACTAATAAAAAATGACAAAAGCACACAACAAAACGAAAAATGTAAAACTAAATTTAGTAATTAAACTCAAAAATATATAAAACATAAAAGTCTAAATCTTAATAAATACTAGAAAAGTACATAAATTAGGGTGACCATATTTTAGTTTTCCAAAAAGAGGACAGTAGGGGTGGGGACATGGGCGGGGCTTCGCCTATAACAGTATACGTAGCAAGGTTTGTTTGTTTGTTTGTTTGTTTTCTTTTCATAATAAATAAAAAGAAAACAAGTAGATAGAATATAAAAAGAATAGGGAATGCTAGTGTTAGAGGGTTATTTTTAAATAAAAAGAAAACAAGTAGATAGAACAGAAAACGAATAGATAATGCTAGTGTTAGAAGGTCATTATTTATAATAAATAAAAAGAAAATAAGTAGAAAGAATAGAGAAAGAATAGAGAATGCTAGTGTTGGAGGCTCTTTTTTTCTTTATAAATAAAACAAGTAGTTAGAATAGAAATAGAATAGAGAGTGCAAATGTTAGAAGGTCAAGTTTTTTAATTAAAAAAAGCAGATAAAATAAGAATTAGCATCAGAATAGAGAGTGCTAGAGTTAGAGGGTCAAATGAAGAGGACATGTCCGGGGGAAAAGAGGACGTATGGTCACCCTAATATAAATAATATTAAAATAAAGGCATGATGGTATATAACAGGGATTGTCAAACCCTTTAAGGCCAAGGTCATATATTATATTTTTTTCAAATTTAGATTTATTTGTAAATATCTTCAATAGATATCGTTCCAAAGCAGCATGTTAAACAATGTTGTTCTAAATTTTGTAAAATATAATTAAATAGAATACACTAATACACTACTAAATATCATTAATACCATAGTTCTTTAAAAATTTATATTTATTAATAACTATAACACATTAATTCTGAAAGCCCTATAATGTGTTTTGTAAAATTGTTTTCTTATTGCTAAAATTATCCATGGCCAGGGGTGCTGATCAGAGTTTGAAAAGCCCTGTCACATCCATCATGCTTTGGACTCAACTATCAGATAACTAGTTTATCATTATGAATCATCTCTAATCTTAAGCATTCTTTGTTCATTATAAAAGAAATCACACATGTTTCCGATTGGACATGTGCTTTAGTTTGGGGTTAAAGGGTCACAAAGCTCAGCCCACTTGTCTCTCAACCCAAGACTGGATGGCATGTCATGTATGTGTGTACACATGTGTTTCTGCCTTCACTCTGACATAAACACAGCCTGACCTCTGTGGGACATGTGTGTCAGCCGCACTCTGCTAGAGATGTTCCTGTGCCATATTCACACAAAAAACTTCCTTGTGGAACCCATGAAAAGCCACTAGGAACGATTATACATCTGGCCATACAGGACCTAAATGAACTGCTGAAATCTCACAGAAGGGAATAGTGAGAGAGGGAGGGAGGGAGAGAGAGAAAGTGTGTTAAAGAAAATAAAGAGATGGAGGACAGGGTGAAAAGAAAGAGAGAGTGAAGGAGGCAGCAGGTGAAAGACATTGTTGGCCTCTTTCCCGAACTGAAGCATTGAATTAACCAGCACTTCATTAGATCCTCATCAAATTCCTCATTTCGACATCAAAGACTTCCTTCGTTCTCCACCACATCACATCCACAATCCTCAGGACAATGAACTGCCCAAATCTGAGCAAAGAGGTCCTGAGAAATAGTCATAAAAATCAATGGAGAGTCTTGGAATGCATTAGAATGTCTCTCAAAGTCATGAAGAAGTTCTGGAAAGAAACTTTCTGCCAATGGGGAGATTAAAGTGGCCACCATCATTTTTACAGATTTTAAATGGGTTATAGACTGCTACATGTCTTCCTCAAGTATAACATAGGTGACAAACCATAAGGATGTCCTTCATCCCAAAAATAAAAACATCTCTTACTTATTTAAACTATTTAAAAAAAAAAAAAATCAAAACTGTATGACCTTCTTTCTTCTGATGTGGAATAGCCTATAAAAGAATATATTTTGAGAGATATTAATATTTTTCGTGCTGAGTGCGAGTGAGAGTGATCATCCCCTCCTCTTTATTACTAGTTTTAACGTGAAATAAAGATGAATGAACATCTCATATAATCGTTCAATCAGTTTCGATTGCGGAAAGACGTCAATAAAACAGCTTGTAAACAAAATGCCATGTAGCATTTCATTTACCTCAGGCAAGTCTACAGCTTGATATTTGCTAGAAAAATAAAGTGTAGAGAAGAGCATTCTGAGAAATATTAGACTATATACTTCATATTTACGTTTAGAGCCAAAAGCTGAGGTTTTATCCCTAAGAAAATTTTAATTGTAATTTAATTTATTTAAAGAAAAAGCAATTTGTTCAGTAAACCATTGTTTAATTAAAAAAAAAAAAAGTTTTGTATTTTTCCTTCTGCTGTACTGAAACCATACCGAACCATGACGTCAAAACCGAGGTACGTACCGAACCGTTATGTTTGTGTACGTTACACCCAGTCGCGTAGCTACGGGTGGGCCTGGGTGGTTCCGGGCCCACCCACTTTCATCTGTGGCCCACCCAATGAGAAGTTTGTAATTTTCCAAATGGATGCAATTTATTAAACAATACGTCTTATTTCACTGTAACTTTATTTATTAACAATATTAAATGCTTGTTTTCACGGTCAATTACACGGTCGTTTCTTAGTTTTCCCTCTTCTTATAGGTGCATATCATCATACGCTTGTCAAAATTATGATTCGTCCGTTTCTGTTAGTCCCACCCACAATGTTATATTTACGACCTATGTTTACGACGTAAGGATATAATAGTAAAATGCGCGTGTTTGTGAAGCTAAATTCGAAAAAAGCCAAGTGAAGCAAACATAAATCAGATAAATTCTTTTAAAAAGTAAAAGTCTTAGCAATAAATCAGGACGTCTACAAATGAAACCCGACAGACCACCTGAGGGTGCTGGATTTATCGATCGGAAACTTCTGAACCAAGCGTGTTTGAAACATCATATTAGCATAGGTACAGTGTTTGATCCGCTAAACAGATGCGTCCTTTGTGGAAAGAAACACATAAACATTGTGCTAGATCCTGGTCGCCACAACAAACTGCATAATTTGCAGCTGTGCACATTTCTGCGGTCCTCGATGTGCGTGACAGAAACGTTTGATTATGAAATAATCAGCGAAGCCCCGTTGTTTCACACTGAGGTAATGCTTTTTAATAAACTTCCTTTAGTTAACGTTAGTTAATGCATTAACTAACATTAGCAATACATTTGTTACCGTGTTTCTTCATCTTTGTTAACCAGCTCAGGCAAATGTTAACAGATACAACTTTTAATTTTAATAATGTCCTATTAGTAAATTTTGAAATGAACATTAACATAACAAATTACTAATGTTAATGCAAGCTTTAGAAATACTGTGTAATGAACCTTGGTGCTGTATTTTTTTGTTGCCAATTTGACATGCAGTTTTCATATGCTACACACCTGGCCCACCCACTTATAACATTTCTGGCTACGCTAGTGGTTACACCCCTACTAATGTTATTTTTTTATGTCATGTCATTAAAGTAAACTACATTGACACTGAGCTGAAATTAAAAAAAGCTACCAAATACACTAAGGGCCAGATTTACTAAACAGAATAAATTTGTGTGAAAGCGCAATCCCATAAAAACGCCAATGGGAGTGGAAAGTTCTGCTGGTGATCTACTGTCAATGTGCAAATAAAAAAAAAACACAGATACAGCCAGAAAATTCCCATGAGCAACACAATCTACCAAGAGCAGTGCAAATTAGCATAGGATTGCAAACAAGCAGAGCTGATGATATCAGGTATTTGTTCAAAATGGGTTAAGACATGCTTTTTTGGGGCGTTAAATATATATCAAATACCAGTAAACCGACTACCGCGAACTTTAGTAAATTATCTATCTATCTATCTCATTTAAATACTCTCCTTGTACTTGGCATCTGAAACTCCTATAATGCACATGCAATAAGATCAGCTGCAAAAATAACTGTACATGCCTTTTCATCGTTCATGTTTCACTGCATGTCTTTAGTAAATCCTGACAGTAGTGTTTTAACGCCAAAAGAGGGTTTGCGCTGGCACCAGCTTTTTGTAAATATGGCCAAAAAAAGACATCTAAAAGAGTTAAAGCCAGATTCACCCAAGCAGACTGACACAATTTGGTGTATGTTTTGTTAAAAGAAACGTTATGCATATATTGCACTTTATAAATGATAGTTTTGGCGTAAACTGCAGATGGGACAAACACCCCATAGAATCCCATGAATATCTGGACCATTGAAAAAAAAAAAAGCCAATGCACATTTGGGGGGGAAAAGTAGGCCCTAAATAGAAAGTAGAAAATATCTCTTCATCGTATTTCATTTTGTATGACTTGTTGTTTCTATCATTGCTGACACTTTTGATTTTCATTTTTTTTATTTTAATACTTTGGCAATATTGTGTGTAAAATAAGCATGCCAATACAAATCCAATTGAATAAGAGAGAACTGAATAAGAGAGGGAGGATGAGAAGGTGAAAAGAGGCTTCCCATGTGAAATAGAGTCAAAAAGAGAAACAGATACTGTACAGCAAGAGACAGTCAATAAGAGTGATGGATGAAGAATAAACATACTAATGCTGATCTATAGAGAAGGTCAAGAGACACGCTGAGTGCTAGAGGCACAGAGAAAAGAGCAACAGAAGAATAGCAGTCATAAATTAAAAAGAGAGACAGAAAGAAAGAGTAACACCAGTGTAATGGCTTCACAGCTGGACGGGGCACTTTGAGGCCATGCCTTCCTGTTCAGACGAGACCCTATAACAGGGCCCAGAAGAACTTAACACTAAACACCATCTGTTTCTCCTGAGCCCAGCTTTCTGGCAACTGTTTAGAATTACTTTGCTCTCCTTCATGTCCCTAGAAAAGATTAAACACACACAACACTCCGAACTGTGGCAAGAGTTTCTGTTAAATTAATTACCGCATTCACAATCATGTTATTAGAAAGTGTATTAATTGTTTTCTTTTTGCAATTAGACAAAGCAATGAGATGATTTTGTCAACATCACATCACATTTAGCTTAATCAAATTCACTCTATTTATAATAAAAACAATTAATGAGAGTCATCTTATATTGGAAAGGGTCTTATGTTAGGGAAGTTCTACCAAATATTCCTTACTATAGGTTTCCTTCCTATAAGTTTGATCACAACTGTTAATCGTGTTAACTGCATGATTTTTCCTATCCTAGAATTGTACATTTCTGCCATATGGACATCATCTTGACATAGTCACCACTGATAAACTACCTCTAAATGTAATGTAGAAACTTTCATTTTCTGTGAAGCTGCTTTGCAACGATGTGCATCATGAAAAGTGCAATTCAAAATAAAAGTGAATTGAATTGAATTAAAGAACAGTTTTGGGCTCCCAAAAGAATCTTTCAGTGAATAGTCCTTATAATTTTTCTTATTGTAAAGAACATTTTAACAATCTAAAGAACCTTTATAAAGAAAGGTTCCATGGATGTTAAAGGTTCTTCATGGAACCATCAATGCCAATGAAGGACTTTTATTTTGAAGTCAGACAGACGGACAGACGGATAGCTGGATGGACAGACAGACAGACAGACAGATAGATAGATAGATAGATAGATAGATAGATAGATAGATAGATAGATAGATAGATAGATAGATAGATAGATAGATAGATAGATAGATAGATAGATAGATAGATATCCAATCCAATTGTTTTTAGTGAATTAAATGAACTGAATCTGGAAATCTGATCAGATGTATTGTACTAGAGGTCAAACTAAATGCTTTCTTTTTCAATTTAAAAGAAGAACGAGGGAATAAGATCGGGAAATGACAGAAGCAGGATTCCTCAGGTAAGCATCACTGCGCAGCGTGTCCAAACAAGTGCCCTAACCACCAGGCCACATCTCTGAAAGAACAAAATGTATTCATAGATCACTTCAGTAACACAAATTCAATTTCATTTCCATTTAATTTATTCTACATTTCTAAATCACCGTTTCAAAGTGTCTGTGTTGAATGTGTTTGTTTTAAAAAGCAGCATTTTCAGACACACAACTGCACTGCATGGTTTGAAATGGAGCATTCACACTGACATCAGTCTTGCTCTCACATCACTGACACCCTCTTCTGCCCTCCTCCAAACACCCCGCAGGGCTGACTGTCCTTACATTCACACGGGTGTAAGTGCAGACAAATATCAGAACCAAAACAAGCTCCTCTTTTGATGCCTCGTGAAATAACACTGAACCCTGCGCCAAGACACTCAGAGTCTTGAGGGTCCTGAGAAATGGTTTTAATAAACCTCTTCATTGACTTGCTGAATTTGTTTTGGTCTGTTTGTGTGAGAGTACATGCATGCACTTGATTGTGTTGTGAAGAAGGCATCAAAGCAATACTCTCATTAATGTCTTATGGATACAGTTTAGTGTTTACTCATCAAGAATGCTGACACCCTCTAATTTTATGTCTTATTGTGGGCGAAATGGAATTAGAATGGCTGACAATGCTAGCACACACACACACACACACACACACACACACAAATAAAGGCTCTAAATCTCAAGGATTTGCATATCTTAATGCAAGGTTCAGCTCACCTTCCTGTGTGCTGCCATCATGGTGAAATGTGGTTTATTATCTGAGCTACTCCGCTTTAAAAGGAATAGTTCAGTCCAAAAACGAAAGTCTGTCATTATTTACTCACCCTCATGTATTTCCAAACCCATGCCTTGAATTGTTGAAGAATATTCTGCCTCTCTTTTCAATATAGTGAAAATAAAAGAAGACTGGGGATGTCAAGCTTCAAAAGGACACAAAAGCACCAATAAAGTATCATAAAAGTAGCTCATATGTCTTCAGAAATTAAATGTCAAATGTCAAATCAAGTGTTATAATTATTGAGTGCCAACTAATTAGAGCAAATTAAGTCATCACTTTTTGAAGTGATTGAAGTTTATTGATGATCTTTCTCCTTGAGCAAGCTGTTAACTACGGTGGCCCAGTAGTGCACAACAAAACGAAATCTCCACAACACAACAAAAAAATGCCGCAATACAATGAAATTAGCATAACACAACAGAAACAAGTCGCAACACAACGAAAACAAGCCACAACAACAAAATTAGCACAACACAATGTTAACAAGCCACAACACAATGTAAAAAAGTTGCAACGCAACGGAAACAAGCCACAACACAATGAAATTAGCACAACACAATGTAAAAAAGTTGCAACGCAGCAGAAACAAGCCACAACACAACGAAGTTAGCACAACACAAAAGAAACAAGTCGCAATGCAATGGAAACAAGCCACAACACAATGAAATTAGCACTACACAATGGAAACAAGCCACAACACAGTGAAATTAGCACAACACAATGGAAACAAGCCACAACACAGTGAAATTAGCACAACACAACGAAATTAGTCCTATGCGTTGTGTTGTGGAGATTTCGTTCCACCATAGTTAACCCCCTGCGACCAGATCAGTGAGTTGAACTTCAGAACCAAATAAGTACAATTCTGAATGAATCATTTTGTGAATCGGATCAATTTAAAAAAAAAATTATGTGAAATGATCAGAATGCTTCATTCATTAATTGATTTCCCAATTTCCAATTCAACTTTGGAATGACATGAGGGTGGGTTGTTGGGTGAGCTACCTCTTTAAATCATGACAGATATTAAGTTTTTATAATTATTAAGCATAATAAGTATTAAAATCCGATCACAAGTGGTCAAGCAAGATCATCGTTTACACATACATCTCCTTACCACTTATGATTGGATTTCAAGGGGCGGGTCATGATTGCATACATCCATCACTGTTACTGGTGTTGATGAAGTACATAAATAATTACAAAAAGAAATAGAAAAAATAAACAATAAAAATAATCTGAATATCTGCAAAACATTTGGGTGAATTTAATAAAAATTTAAAATATATTTTAAAACATGGGTGAATAGATAACAACTATGCAGAGATAGACAGATAGATAGATAGACAGACAGACAGACAGACAGACAGACAGACAGACAGAAAGACAGACAGACAGACAGACAGACAGACAGACAGACAGACAGACAGACAGACAGACAGACAGATAGATAGACAGATAGATAGATAGATAGATAGATAGATAGATAGATAGATAGATAGATAGATAGATAGATAGATAGATAGATAGATAGATAGATAGATAGATAGATAGATAGAACATTTTTGCAATGAGGGTTTATGGATGATATCATTCGATTCACAGGCACTAAATGATTCAGAGCTGAAAATAATTTCAAATGTAGTCCAACGATAGAAAAAATTCATTATTTTAATATATCACTATCTAGAGTCGGGAGGTTGTCTATGCACTAGTCTGAGTAGTGGAGTTTGGAGATATGTAGGATAGAAAAGAGAATAAGACATTCAGGAAAAAAAATACAAAAGTTAAATAGTTACAATTGAATAAATATAACCCTTAAATAATTTGTGAGCATGAGTGTTTTAGCTGAGTTGGGATTGTGTAGATGAAATCAATCATATAAGGTCATTCAGAAAGAGAAAAGACATTGCCTCAATAATAAACTACATACTCAAGCAGAAAAAGATGCTTGTCTGTCATTGAAACATTACAAATTGACAAATTACTTTCCAAAAAGCTGACTGACCATTTATTTATACTAATTCATTTCCTCTCAGTGTGAGAAAGATGTGCTTGCACTGGTCAAACACAAGCTGCCATGTGGTCTGAAACTCTCTGTCAATATCAATGGAAAAACTGGGCATGGGACAGGGTTTACAGATTTTTGTGAAGACTTTTCTCGTGCCATTTTCTGAATAAAATTCAGACTGACTGAGTGTAACTCCCTTGTAAAGTGGATTTGGGGTATAGAATTGTGCTGAATGAAACTAATAAATCTAGCGGTTAGGCCTCTGCAGCTAGTTTTGGTTCCCCAGAGAAATGTGTAAAAATCCGACCCACCCTGCTGGCTGCCTTCCTCCATATTTATTTAACAGCTGAGTGTCTGTGCATCTACATGTCTGCAAGACAGAAACAACAAGAGCTTTCTATCAGTCTGAGAAGCCCAAAGTGTTCTCTAAGAGCTACTGATAAACCTGAGAGTGGGTTTTTTTTTTTTTTAATCAAATCCTCCCCCACACTTTGCGTGTGTGTTCACAGGGCCCTTATGTAGTGTTCACTGCTTCCTAAGCATGAGTTATCTGTAGAATTGTGTGCACTTCAAAAAGTCGTGGAGTTGTGGAGGTAAGAATGATGATGACATAATATACTTAAATAATTACAATACAGTTTGGGTTTGGGGTCAGTAAGAATATTTGAAAGGAGTCTCTTATGCTACATTAAGGTTGCATTTATCTGATAATATATATAAAATATAATACAATTATTATTACAATTTAAAAAAAAATTAAATTTTAATACAATATATTTAATATAAAATGTAATTTATTCCTGTGATGGCAAACCTGAATTTTCAAGAGCCATTACTTTAGTCTTCAGTGTCACGTGGTCTTTCAAATAACCTTCTAATATCATTTGGTGCTCAAAAAACATTTCTTATTATAATCGGTTTTGAAAACATATCACAGGGAGGCACGGAGACGAGGAGTTCACACAACAAAAGTCTTTAATTTCCAAAAGGTAGACAGGGATCACAGGCAGGGAAGACATACAACAGCAGACAAAGGACCGGGGAAGAACGCAGGACTTATAAAGACAAGGAAATCAAGGAGCAAATGAGATTAATAAATACAAAACGGGTGATAAGAATAAACGATGATTAACTAATGACAGGAGAAACCAAATAAAGGCAAAACAAAACTAAACGAGAACGCACACGTGACAAAAACAGTTGTGCTGTTTAATATTTTTGTGGAAACCATGTCTGTGATACATTTTTCAATTCACCCTTCCACAATTTAAAGGGACAGTTCACCCAAAAATGAAAATTTTGTCATTAATTATTCCGTTCCAATGTTATTCCAAACCCGTAAGACCTTTGTTAATGTTCAGAACACAAATTAAGATATTTTTGATGAAATCCGAGAGCTTTCTGACCTTGCATAGACAGCAACGGAACTATCATGTTGAAGGCCCAGAAAGGTAATAAGGACATTGTTAAAATAATCCATGTGACATCAGTCGTGTCAATTTTATGAAACTACAAGAATACTATTTGTGTGCAAAGAAAACAAATATAACAACTTCATTTAACAATTTCTTCGGTTCCGTGTCAGTCTTCGACACATGTTTCACGCATGCGTGTGATGCTGCTGATGCAGGAGTCGGTGTTCTGATGTAGAATCCGGATGCGCTGTGCCTTGTTTACAAGCAAAATAAATGCACGCTGTATATAAAACGGTCTTCGTAAACATGTCTAAAGATTTCGACAGACAGAATGACTTGCAATTTTTGCCCAGCCTTACTTATTTGAACCAGAATACACAGACGATGAACTAAGAGAGATAGATGTTCTATGTCAGAAAGCCAGCTCCTGCGTCAGCAGCATCACACGCATGTGTCATGGTGCCACACTCTTGTGAACGCGTGTTGAAGACTGACACGGGAGAGAAGAAATTCTTGAAAAAAGTTATTATTTTTGTTTTCTTTGCACACAAAAAATATTCACGTAGTTTCATAAAATTATAGTTAACCACTGATTTCACATGGACTATTTTAACAATGTCTTTACTACCTTTCTGGGCCTTGAACGTGTCAGTTGTATTGCTGTCTATGTGGGGTCAGAAAGCTTTCATTAAAAATATCTTAGGCCCCGTCCACACGGGGACGGTAAAAATAAGTTTGTATCGTATTGCCGTTTTGTCCAGACGGATCTGGCGTTTTGGGAGCGTGAAATCGCTATTTTTTGAAACCGGGTCCCAGAGTGAATAAATCTGAAAACGACACCTTTGTGTTTTCGTGTGTACAGCCAATCCGTATATTTACGTCACATAACAGCAACAGCAACATGAACAAACACTGAATGATTGTCTTTTTATTAACTAACATTAACACAGATTAATAAATGTATTGTTCCATGTTCGTTTGTATATAGCGTGCAAGGTTTATGCGCATAGTCCAAGTCTTCTTCTCCGTTTTTAGTGTATCTCTGTGGCAGAATTACAGCGCCACATACTAGTCTGCCATGTATACTACGTTTTGTGTCGGTTTCGTGGTTTCGTGTGTACGCAGACATTTCTTGAGATGTTCAAGAAAGATTGGATAGGGAAAGCTCTGGCTTCGTGTGGATGTGGCCTTAATTTATGAGCTGACATACAGTGCAACTGTGCTCACGGCGACCTGAGTTCGAATCCCATCTCGTGGTCCTTTGTTGATCCCACTTCCCTCTTTCTCCACCCAATGCTTTCCTGTCAACTCTATACTGTCCTGTAAAAATAAAGGCATAAAAAGCCCATAAATATATCTTTAAAAAAATATCTTAATTTGTGTTCCAAAGATTAACGAAAGTCTTACGGGTTTGGAACGACATAAGGGTGAGTAATTAATGACAGAATTTTCATTTTTGGCGAGCTATCCCTTTAGACCAAAATCTCTGAGGAATGTTTCCAGCACCTTGATGAATCTATGTCATGAATAATTAAGGCAGCTCTGAAGCCAAAAGGGGGTCCAAGCCAGCACTAGCAAGGTTTACCTAATAAAGTGGCCGGTGAATGTCAATTTCTGTCAGTACATCAAACCCATGACCCTTGCATTGCTAGCATCTTGCTCTGCTGTCTGAGCTTCAGGACTGATGTGATTTTGTTTATATAATTAATGTGCATATAGTAAATAACAAAATTTAGGTCAAAGAATTATATCTGCATCAGAGATTTACATTCTGAAAACAAAAAAAAAAAAAAAACATATCTTTCTCTTCCCATGTCATTATTTTAACCTGTCATTTCATGTTCTCAGCTGTCAGAACAGTCAGGGCGGCTGCAGCGACCTGACATCTTACAAAGAAGAGAAATACTGATGGGTACGGAGTGACATATTCATGCAAGCTTGAAAACGTGATGTGTATGATTGTGTGTGTGCCTGCTTTCATCTCACAAGTGGCTTGTGTTGAGAGAAATAGGTGCCATCTGCTACACTAAGCAGTCTGGAGTCTTGTCTCTCAGGTCCTGTTACAGGTACCCTCTGAATAATACATGCCACACTGGTACATGGGAACCTTTCTGCCACATTCTTGTATGCCACACACAGTTTGTGGGTGTAAATGTGTATGGGATTAAGCCCTTGTTCAGTTAGATCATAGAAGATTAAGACTAGATTAAAACTACAGCTAATGCAAATCGTACTACGGCCCAGTGTGTGTTTAGAACATTAGCGGCTGCTAAAGATTTATTTATTAATGGTGCTCGCTAAAGCAACTTATCACTGTTACTATTGCTCAAACTCAGGGTTACAGGTTAAACCCTAAGTAGTAAACAATTTTCCCATGGCAAATGATAAAATGAAGAATAAAAGGGAAGGAGGAAACTATGCTGTGTCTCACCAGCAAAGTCACGATATGATACGTATCACGATACAGGACTCACTGAATTTCACCTCAGAAGAATTTAATAAAACAGCTGTTTAATAAACACTGCATACTATAGGGCCATTTCTAACTATTGGCAGAGCAGGCATTATGAAGGGCTTCCATAACTGTACAACAGTACAATATAGGTAATGATGACATATGTTTAATGATTACATTGTGCACTCCCCACCAGGTACAATATTATGATAGCTTGCATCTTGTTTTTAAGCCCATAAATAATAATGTACTCGTTCTAATACATTTATATTGTAATGTACTCATATTAATATATTTAAAAACATCTTAACATTGCTGGTAGGTTATCATTGCACAAATTAACGCATTAATCTACATTTAAAAAATGAAAATAAAAATTAGAAGTGTTCTAAACTAATGCGCTGTCTTCACTGTATCTAACGCACACACACACACACACACACACACACGCTCAGTCACACACACACACACAGACATTCAGCAACACAAACTTTTTATTGCTGCCCCGCAATTTTATCAATAAAATAGCTTAATCGCTCAAGAGCTACATTATCTTTCTCAACAAGGAGCTGGTATCATTGTTTCAGAAGGAATTAAAGCCAAAGCTTCACTGTTAATAGTGAAACGCAGCAAAACGGTAATAATTCATACTCGCACAGCCCCCCCCCCCCCCTCTCTCTCTCATAAATGAACACTTGATAAATTACACTTTTCTGCTAATAGAATATCTAAGTGGAGATCGCTAAACTTCAAGCTAACCGGTGTTTTCAAAAAGCAAGTGCGTTTATCCACAGTGGAGAGAGAGAGAGAACGTGCACATAGTTGCCAGGTTTACAAAGATAAGTAACACATTTAGCAGATATTTCCGTATTGCGCAAGTGAGAAGCTCTGTTTCGGTGATTACGTCTCTTTATATCAGGCAACCCCAGTTGTGTTCCTCTGCAGCCAGATTAAACCTCGTTGTAGCCTATATATTATGCTCTATTCATTATTTTTCTTTTTATGCTCTATTCATTATTTTAAATTTTTTTTTAGAAACCTCGCACTTTTCTACTCCATTTTAAATGGTGTTCTTGTATTCAAATTAAGCGCGGTCCACTGCTGCACACGTGCCACAACATCGATACAGAGACAGCTGTATCGATACTCATATCGTCAAATCTCTGTGACGATACATCGTCGTATCGAACACAGCACTAGAGGAAACCTATAGAAGCCTATTAAATTTATATCTTTCCGTGTGACTTTATGTCTCACAAAGTGACTTTATATTTCTTTGTTTCTCGTAAAATGAGACTTTCTATTTCACAATGTTTGTAGTTGAAAGTTTGCAACTCACAACATGACAATTTTGAAATTGCGACTTTGTATCTCACAAGGTGACACTATATTCTACACTTGCACCTTTTTATTTCACAACATGACTTAATATCTTTTTTACTTTTTCTTTTTACATATTTGTAAACGCAAATATGTTTTTATTTGTCTAACAATGCGACTTTATATTTCACAATTGTTTCTCATAATTGACTTCATATTTCACAATATTACTTTATATCTCGAAATAACTTAATCTTTCCTAATTGTGATTTTTTTCTTCTCATAATTGCAGCTTTATATCTTGCAATTGTAAACTTATCTAACAATGTGACTATTTCGTAATTCCGACTTTGTTATCTAACAATATGAATTTATATTTTGCAATTTTAACTTTGTTTCTCATAATTGCGACTATGTATTTCACAATGTGACTTTATATCTTGAATATACAACTTTATCTTAACTAAATTGTGACTTTTTCTTCTCATAATTGCAACTTTATATTTCACAATGTGACTTTGTATCAAAACGTTTATCTTACAATGTGATGTACAATTTTGTAATTATGCCTATTTGTGTCGAACAGCGTGAATTTATATTTCGCAATTGCAACTTTGTTTCTTATAATTGCACAAAAATTCACAATGACAATATACAATTTTATCTTAACTATTTGTGACTTTATATTTTACAATGTGACTTTACATCAAAACTTTTATCTTACAATGTGATTATTTCATAATTCTGACTTTGTATCAAACAACGTCAATTTATATTTTGCAATTGCAACTTTGTTTCTCATAATTGTGATTTTTATATGACAACTTTATTTCTGAATTGTGCCTTTTTTCTTCTCATAATTGCTAGTTTATATCTAGCAATGGCAACTTTTGTCACAATGTGACTATTTTTCCTAAATTGTAACTTTGTTTATTATAATTGTGCCATTATATTTTAATGTTTGACATGTATAATGTGTGACAATGTCTTTTTGTTTTTTTGTAATTTTGCCTTTTTTTCTCATTACCGTTTATATCTTGCAATTTATATAATTTATATATCACAATGTGATTTTGATTCTTATTTATTTATTTATTTTTCAAGAAATAAAAAAGAAATGGGCTTTTCCACATTCCTCCTATACATACATTACAAGCAGGGGTTTTCAGCTGGTGGTCTATGGAGGTAATTTATTTTTGTTATTTAATTTATTTTATATTTATTTTATAGTTAATGTATTGAAAGAAACCCCATGATTCTGCTAAAATATTGTATTAAAATGAGAGCTAAAAAGAATAAAATAAAATAATTTGAAGAACACATGGAATAAAGGAAATGAAAATAAAAACTAAAATCTAGTTTAAAACATATGCAAAGGTATGAAAATTATTGTATTCATATTGGATTCATTTGAAAAACGTAATACCATTTTCAAGAAAAAACACAAAAATAATTATAAAATTATAAATTAAAAAAAGTGGGAAATAATTGTAAGTAAAGAAAAACAACAATCTAGCTGAAAAACGCATGTGCAAAGCCATAAAATTGCTTGTGTTCATACTGGTTTATTTTGAAGAACCTTTATACAATTTTCAAGAAAAATAAATATTAAAAAAGGATTAAAAAATGTAATAATAAAATACAATAAAGCAAAAATTTAAATTAAAAAATGTAAAAAATTAAATTTAAACCCAGGACAGAAATCTGAGACTAGATTAAACAAATGGTTGAATGACATATATCACTGTCGTAATAAAAAAAAAAAAAAAAAAACAGTTTAAAAATATTTTAAAATACATGCAATTAAGTTATGAAAATGCTTTGTTTATATTAGTTTCATTTGGAAAAATGTATACAATTTTCAAGAAAAAAGTAATTATAAAAAAGGTCTATAAAATACAATAAAATATTCATATAAGTGGATCCCTGCCTGACAGTCTAGTGCAGGGTATTGGGTTAAAAGGTCTGACAGCCCTGCATTATAAGTTAAAAAAAAAAAGTTACTTTAATACACTTGACATTCACCGACTAAAAGCAAATAAACAATGACTGACAAAGACTTTGACTGGCAAAAAGAGTATAACAGGGCCTGTAAATAAAATGATAGAGGAATGTGTGTTTATATAAGTGTGTTGGAGGTGATAAACCCGTCTGAGAGTGGTGTCTGATTGGCTCTTACAGTGTGGGATCATGCCGTGTTAGAAACACTTTCACAGCACGGGCACCAACATTATCCACTTATTCATGGAGATAAGCCTCCAGTGTGTGTGTTTGGAGGACACTATGTTCTCTTTGAGAATCCAGACACTTGTTATGTCAATATCACCCCCAGCAGAGGATAAACCGAATCTAACCTTTAACCTTTCACACATGGCCTACACCTATCACATGAAAGCAGATCTCCAAAATAACAGCCACAAAAAAAACCTTACAGCTATTCACAATTATCTGTTTTTCTTGCTTCTTGTTTTCCATGAATGTTTGTTTCTTGCAGTTTTTTTAGCCCTCTCCGAAGCCTCTAAATTATGTAGAGTGGCAATATTTTATGAAGTGTGTTTTTGCTTTGATAAGTTGCTGAGATTGTCCCTGCATATCATGTTGGTGTTAATGAGATGGAGAGAAGGGGAGGACAGATGTGAAGAGCTGAGGAATCAGGAAGAAACATGAAAAGAGGAGGGAAAGGACAAGCAAAAAAGGGAAGAAAAGGGAGGAGAAGAAATTTGAAAAGAAGTCTAGTACAGTGATGTGAAAAGGTTTTTAAAATTTTTGCATATTTGTCACATTTAAAAGATTCAGATCATCAAACAAATGTTAATATTACACAATGATAAAGCAAGTAAATACAAAATGTATTTTTCAAATGATGATTTCATTTATTAAGGGAAAAAAGCTATCCAAACCTACCTGGCCCTTCGTGAAAAATTAATTACCCCCTCCTGTTAAATCATGAAAGAACTGTGATTAACCACATTATTTTAGAAAGTTGAGATAAATTTCACTAGCCAAACCCAGGCCTGATTACTGCCAGACCTGTTGAATCAAGAAATCACTTAAATAGAACCTGTCTGACAAAGTAAAACATGCTTAAAGAGCAACACATCATGCCGCGATCTAAAGAAATTCAAGAACAGATGATAAACACAATAGTTGGCATGTATCAGTCTGGAAAGGGTTATAAAGCCACTTCTAAGGCTTTGGGACTCCAGCGAACCACGGTCAGAGCCATTATTCACAAATGGAGAAAACTTTTAACAGTGGTGAACCTTCCCAGGAGTGGCCGGCCTACCAAAATTACTCCAAGAGCGCAATGACGACTCATCCAGGAGGTCATAAAAGAACCCAGAACAACATCTAAAGAACTACAGGCCTCACTTGCCTCAATTAAGGTCAGTGTTCATGATTCAACAATAAGAAAGAGACTGGGCAAAAACAGCATCCATGGGAGAGTTCCAAGGCAAAAGCCACTGCTGACCAAAAAAAAACACAAAGGCTCATCTCACATTTGCCAAAAATATCTTGATTATCCCCAAGACTTTTGGGCAAATATTCTGTGGACTGATGTGACAAAAGTTGAAATTTTTGGAAGGTGCGTGTCCCGTTACATCTGGCGTAAAACCAACACAGCATTTCATAAAAAGTACATCATACCAACAGTCAAACATGGTGGTGGTAATGTGATGGTCTGAGGCTGCTTTGCATCTTCAGAACCTGGATGACTTGCCATAATTGAAGGAACCATGAATTCTGCACTCTATCAGAAAATCCTGAAGGAGAATATCCGGCCATCAGTTTGTGGCCTCAAGCTCAAGCACACTTGGGTTATGCAGCAGGACAATGATTCCAAACACAGCAGCAAGTCCACCTCTGAATGTCTCAAGAAAAACAAAATTAATTAATTTGGAGTGACCAAGTCAAAGTCCAGACTTAAATCCAATTGAGATGCTGTGGCATGACCTTAAACAGTCCTTTCATGCTTGAAAAGCCTCCAATATGGCTGAATTCAAACAATTCTGCAAAGAAGAGTGGGCCAAAATTCCTCCACAGTGAAGTGAAAGACTCATTCCCAGTTATTGCAAACGCTTGATTGCAATTGTTGCTGCAAAGGGTGGCACAACCAGTTAATACATTTAGGGGGTAATTACTTTTTCACGTAGGGCCAGGCAGATTTGGACAGTTTTTCCCTTAATATATGAAATCATTTCAAAACTGCATTTTGTATTTACTCGGGTTATCTTTGTGTAATATTAAAATTTGTTTGATGATCTGAACCATTGAAGTGTAACAAATATGCAAAAAATTTAAAAAACATGAAGGGGGCAAAAACTTTTTCACACCACTGTATATTTAAAAGTATAGTTACCCAAAAATGAAAATTTGGTCTTAATTTATTCACCTCTGCATGACTTTCTTTCATCTGTGGAAAACAAAATAAGGTTTAGTGATTTTAGTTTGCTTTTTTATCCTTTTTAACAGCCTCTGGTCACCATATGTTTTTATTGTAAACTGGATCAGAGCAGCATGAACATTGTTCAAAATATTTGTTTTTGTGTTCCACAGAAAAAAGAAAGTCATTTGGGTTTGGAGCAACATGACATTGAGTAAACAATGACAGAACTGTTCCTTTAAGACAACAAGAGAAAAAGAAAGAAAGAGCCCAGGAAAGCTTCGGATAAGATACTTGTTGTTTTATATGTGAAGAACAGAAGGATTTCCTCAGTGTGAAATAATTGTATTCCCCAGACAACTCTAGCAGCTGTTTTTGTGCGGATTTACTGCTCTGCTTGCAAGAGCCCTTAAGTTCCCCCATCTAAAATAACACCAGCACAGCAGCCTCTACCTTGATGCAAATCTTGAGCATTGTCTCAGGATTTTAGGAAGGTATGAATCACACTTTAAGTGAAGAGGTGAATGAGGGGGTTTCTATTTCTCCCTCCTTTTTTGCTGACATGCCGAGACTGTTCTCACGGTGGGAAGTTTAGTTTTACTTCCTAGACCACAGAAATGTCCTTCCAATTCTACAGCATTAACGACAGACTAAACATTCTTATAAAACCAAGGCTTTCGGGGAGTGTAAATACGCATATGTTGGCTCACACACACACACACACACACACATTGAGACCCATGTGCTGAACAAATGCACGAATCAGTGTAGCTGCCTACAGATTACATTGCAAACACACACTGTCACTGTCAATTTTATATTCTGGCTTATATGACAAGGGACTCTATAGAAGTGTTATTACTTTTAGGTTGCCATCTGTAATATACTTTAGAAACTTGTGCAAAGTCCCCAGTGTGGGCAAAACTATAAAGTGAGGAGACTTGTTAAAAAGAATAAAGCTGCTGTCTGCACCCTTTACTCTGTGATTGCTGGGACTATTTGAACGCCCCTACCCAAAGTTTTATAGTGAACTCTATGTGATATATTAGCTTTTCTCTGGTGAAGACAGTGATAGAGAGGGAGGATGAGAAGGGATGGTTTCTCCTTCTCAGAAGCTTTATCCTTTTTTCACGGATAAAGCAGGTTTCTCCTCTCTTCCACTAGGAGAAAGCTGATACCATCCAGTACTGTAGCTTCATCAGCATGCTTGACCCTGGAGATTCAGTTTAACAGTTGTGTATAAGAACGTGACTTTCTAAATTGGTGTCATGCCGACACTAATCCAACTAATCCAACTTAGATAAAAATTTTATTGCTCAGATGTTGCTCTTTCAAAGCTCATGCAACTGTTGGTTACATTTCATCTAGTGTTGTTATCTGTTGTCTAAGATATGTATCCTAAAAAAAACCCCAGAAATTTGCAATTAAATTATATGTTAGTTTCTATTTATTTCTCACACAAACACACATATACACCAATGTTTGCCTAGAGCAATAGACGCTGCTGGCAACCGAATGGTGTCGTAGGTGCAGCTCAAAGAGCAGTATATATACCACCCGAGAACCAGCTTTCAGTCAGTAGAGTGTGCAGGGTCAGAATGGGAAAAGTGGAATTTGATAAAGGACAAATTGTGATGGCATGGCACCTCAGAACTTCAATCTCGGAAACGGTGCACCTTATGGGTTGTTCACTGGGTTGCTGCTGTAGTGAGTACGTATCAAAAGTGGCGCACGGATGGCCAAACGATGAACCGTCATCCAGCCGTGTGTCGGCTGCAGCTCAATGATGCTCAAGGGAAGCGGAGACTGCTGCGCCTTGTTCACAGCAACTGCGGGGCCACAGTGTGACAAATCGCCAGAAGCTACAAAAGTGACCAGTTTGTCACAGCCTTCTGCGTAGCTGACGACCTAGTCTCGCGTAGCCAGACCTTCAGACTGATGGCAAAAGGAGTAACAGATATTCAAGTTGCATTTCTTGATGCAGCAGCAGACTGTGGTAAATGACAGTGGTTTTCTGAAGTACTCCTGAGCCCATGTGGCTATATTTAACACTGCAGCATAACGGTTTCTTGACATCTGAGGGCTCAAAGGTCAAGCACATTCAGCTGAGGTTTCCTGCCTTGCCCTACATGTACTGTGATTTCTCTGGATTCCCTGAATCTTTTCACAATATTATGTATGGTACTAGGTGAAAGACCTAAATTCTTTGCAATTTTGCATTGCTAAATGTGTTTTTTGATTTGTTTGACACTTCTCTCGTGAAATTTGGCACAAAGTGATGAGCCATGATCCAGCTTTGCTTGCAAAGACTGAGATGCTCCTTTTATAACAAAACATGATACCTTGACCTATTACCCATTCACCTGCTTACTGTGAACTTTTTCAAAACAGTTTAACATTAATATTCTATAACCTTTTCACTTTTTGCCTCTGTCCCAAGATTGGACCATGGATGATTGGAAGGAAGTGGCCAGGACTCCTGGTACATCACATCGATGGCCAAGCACAGATATGCCGATTACCAACAGAGGCTGTGGCACCTGAATGCACTGTGAGGCGGACACAGGCCAGCAGCAGCGGTGTTATGCTGTGGGTGTTGTTTACTTGGGACACTTTAGGCATCATTATCCCAATAACACAGTTCCTGACAGCTGTCAGGTATCTGAACATCGTTGCGTACCAAGTGCCATGCCAACTGTGTTCCCTGCCGGTGGTGGCCATTATCAACAGGATAATGCCACACTGCTAAAAATGGTCAAGAAGTGGTTCAAGGAACATGATGGTGAATTTCTGTTAATGCCTTGGCCTCCAAATTCACCTGACATAAAACCAATCGAAAAGTGGGTTCGTGCTACATCACCACCACCCCACAATGTACGGGAAATGGAGGACCTGCTGTTAACATTATGGTACCAGATACCCCAGGAGAGCGATCGCAAACTCATCGAATCAATGCCTTGCTGCATGGCTGCTGTTTGGTGGGCTAAAGGAGGTCCTACAGGTTATTACGTAGCCTAGGTGGTCATAATGTAATGGCTCATTGGTATATATCAGTATATACATTTTTAAATATCACTTCAGATTCAGATACATGTGAGATAAACAAGACTGAAGGAATTGTCCCCATTTACTTCCCATTTATTGCTGTCTACTAGAAACAATTGAGACACTAAAGAGGTCTTACTGTGATTTTTTCTATCTGCACTATTCTGCAATTCTGAATGTTGCCTTATCCCTCTACTCCTTGATATTTCTGTTCCTTTTTCTGCCTTTCATCTCTTTCAGTCCCTCATTCTGTCCTAATCAGCACTTGTGTTTGACATGCATTGACTATAGCAAAGAACGCACACACACACACACACACACACACACACACACACATATACACACTAACATGTGCTGAGCTAATGCCACTCGGAGGGATTTGTCAGGTCTGGCAGTTCTCCACTGTGTCGGCTCTCACGTGGTATGTCAATTGCCCTGTCACCATGGAGATTCAGCATTTTCTGCCCTGTCATCCAGGGATGTGTGTCTGTACCTGAGCTTGCATTTCTATCCTTCACACACATACACATGCAGCCATGCATTCCTCTAAGATCTCTCTCTCTCTGTGTATTGAGTTTAACTGATGAGCCGGAAAATTAAACTCAGTCCTCAAGTATTTCGAGTCCAGAGTCACTTCAAAGCCTCGCTGAGGAGAGCATCATATGGCCATGCGTGACATCTGCATCCAATTAGAGCTTTACATGAACAGGATCCTCAAACCCTCTAGCGTATCTGTCACGACCAATCAGCCAATCACAAACCGCCTCCTTAAAATAGATTTAGCAGCCATTTGGAAAAAGTCAAAAGCATGGTGAACTGTCTTTGATGAGTTGATTGACGTCAACTGTCTTTGATTTCTTATTAATCGTGCTTTTCTAGCTTATTAAAGATGATATGAATGATGCATCTTTAACCAATCACCATGTGTGTTAAAAGACTTGGTAAAATGATATATTATTGGAATAACAGCGAATAAATCTCACATACTCTTCCTTTCACACCCTCTCATTGATCGCAGGAGAAGAGACGCAACAACTCTCATAAAAAGGAGCGAGGCCAAGGACAGTTTTGTGTTAGACATCCCAGCCCATTTCCAGACAGCTAAATCCTCAAAAATTTTCCAGATTAAGCAATACTCTTTGAGTCTGCATAACCAGCCATGACAAGTAGAAACCTGAGTAAGACACGATGCTGATAACTAATATCGGAGTTGCTCCTCAAAGTTATAAGCTTTGGCTTTAATATACTGAACCAAACATGGAATTACTGGCACAAATAGTTAGTTATATGCTTTTTGAGCTCAATAAGGTTAAGAGCAAAGGTCTGTCTCATTTCGTACACTTCTGCACTGTTTTTGCAGTATAAGTACAGTGTATCATATGTTCACGCTGATAAATGGTATATGACGTAGTGAGTGCAATAATTGCACTTAAAAGTTGAGATGAAACTGAAGTAGCAACAGATTTTTTTTCTTGTGTATTTTGACGTACATTCAGGTGAAACGAAAATGTAGCGTTGGGACTTGGTTTTATGCATTAGTTATTGATTTGATGGTGGCGGATCTGAATGCAGTCTTGAGGTTGATTGTTAGGGGGCAGGGTTTAAGCGGACTATAATTGGACAAATGTGGCACACATTCGGCAGAAGACTTAAATTACACTTTGATTAAGAATTATAAGCAAAAATTAGCAAAAAAAAGTTTAAAAAAATTAAAATTAAACGTGCTCAAATTAATTGCTTACAATAAGATCAATAAATGCCTTTGGAAAATAGATAGAAGTGAAAGTTTATTTCATACCAACTTTTTTGATCACTGTTTTCTCTACATTTTGGAAGGACGGGAGTTTTAGGCCCGGAAAATTGCAAAGTAGTGGATGTGACAATTACTGAAACTGAAAACTGGGTTGAGTTAGATGCTTTATCATCAGCAAACATTGTGTCTGTTTGAATCATTGAAATGAAGGTAGGTAGGTCACAATAGTGCAGGGGTGCTTTTCCTGAACAACGAAGTAATTCTCTGCTTAACAATTGTAGTACGATGCATAGTAGGAGAAACTAGCTTGCTAGTCATGACTGTTTCCCGAAAACAAGAAGTTTGTCACACATCCATCATTCGAACGCTGTTGGATAGAACTATCATTAATGATGTTAAGCAAGTGGTGGAGTGATAACTTCTGCTAATTAAACATTTCGAAATCAGTTAATGTCAGATGCTGTTTGCGAATGTTCATTGGAACTGTGGATTCGGGAAACACCAAATTGTTGAACTATGTTGGTAATAGTGAAACTTGCAAACCATAGTTGGTGAACTAGCTGATAAAATGTAAAAACTGTAACTTGAATGCAATGTAAGTCGCTTTGGATAAAAGCGTCTGCCAAATGCATAAATGTAAATGTAAATGTAATGAACTGTATTTTTAGGAAATGCACCCCAGGTTAGCTACCATGCTAAAGCTAGCAGCAACACCAAACTTTCCCTTGAATTAAAAAAAAAAAAATAACATGAAAGGTTTTTTTAGTTTTTTTTTAGCAATGTTAGCATTCCATTTGAGCCAATACAAACATTTTACATTTCATATATGAGATGGTCAAGCACATAGTATATACTAGGCTACTTTTTAATACTAGATGGTTGAGTACACAGTGTTTAATACATAATTTAAGACACAACTTAAATCTAAAGTTCTCTTCAGTGTCTAAAATGCTCACAACCTTCAATGACCCACTTCACTCTCTTGATGTGTGTTTTCCAAACAGCCTCTTCTATCTGAGCAGCACTGCAGTCCTGACAAACACTTCCTGTCCTTAAGATTGTGTATCAGTGGAAGGTCTAAGATTGTGTATCCAAACAGTGAAACCTTACGACACTCTAGATTTCACTAAGAGGAGCTTGCAGTCCTCCAGTAGTCTTGAATAGTCTGCTACTTCTCAGATGGGTGGGTGCGGGGATTTTTGAATGAGCAAGAACTTTTTTAATATTACAGCTCTCAGACTGTAATATTGCTCTTTTTATATATTTCTCCACTACCTCCAATCTCTCGTCAAGTCCAGGAGGCATTCAGTTGTAGTGTACAGGACTCATCAAAGCCATTCAAAGTCATTTCACATGTTCTGATTAGAAATAGCCATGAAGCAAATATCAGACGGAGCACCGTGAAAAAGTTTTTCCGAGATTCTTCAGGTCACTAAGGGATAGTTACCTCGATTCCTGACATTTTTACACACAAGATCATAAATTAGATGTCTAAATCTAAATTTCTATCTAGTAACTTTTCAAAGTAATGTTTGAAAGGAATGTTCTCAAAATCCTAAAGGAATGAACAGGATTTCTAATGAAATCTCTATCGTAATTTGGAACCAGTTTAAAGGGATCAAATAGGAATCTCCTTAAGACTCAAATAAGAACTGGATGAACTTAAGGTCTATGAAATTAACCAAATAAATTGGGTAAAAAAAAACTTGAGTTTATCTTATTTGATTCTTTGAGGATATTTAATTGGTTCCAAATTATAAAAGGAATCCCATTTGTTTGACTAGTACTTCTTTAGTCATGACATATAACCGAGAATAGCATTTCATACACAGCAAGGGTGTTTCTCTCCGCTATAATGTCATAGACGAACGCCTTGCATTAGAGCAGAAATTACAACAGTAGAAAATGTGGCAACACAAGCAAGAATGACTTAAATGTTCACTCAGGGTTTTAAAGGTTATGAGACCGTGATGAGATATGAAACAGCTGTTCTCGTTCAAGTTTTCTGATAAGCTTCATTCAGCAGAAAGCCACTGCTGTCACTGGAAGCGTACATCAGCAAAGATCAAAATCAGTAATGAATAGTGGAGTAAGATGTGTCAGTGGGTAAACAAACAAGCCAAACACTGCAAAAATAGCATGCATTTTTAAAATAGTAGTTTTAATTACTGGTGGGGTAACGTGTGTCAAATTCACGGTAAGCTGTGCTATTAGTTCAGCTAATAGATTGTAATACTAAACTTTGCCTCCAAACACAGGAAGTTAAAAAAAGTTTAGTACATTTAAATATTAATATTAAAGGTTAAATATGAATATTAAAGGTAATCTGGGCTGATTTATGAAAAAATGGCAAAGATATGGTAAAATAAGACTATGGCATGTTCAGAATTTATTGTAAATGTTCATATTTTTATTGTAAATCATCTAGGCTACATAATTCCCCAGTGTTTCCCTTGACATGACACAGCTTACCCATGGCGTGGGGCAAGTTGTGCCACTGGACCTCTTTAAAAAAAACAAAGATTCATAATTTTATTGCGTAACACAACATTCTAAAACTAAAAATATTGCATTTATTTTTTGCCTCGAGACCAACTTAAGTAAAAAGTGGCACAGCTTACCCCACTCTCCTCTAAACTTCAAACTCTTAGGCTGTGCGTCAAAACCAAGTATGCTGCCTGCCTGGACATCATATGAGTGTTTGTATGTTCGCTCAGCGTCTCCGATGCCCAAAAATACTAACTAGGTAGGCAGCACACTTGGTTTTGAGGCACAGCCGGAGGAACCAGAAACTCCGAAATCTTACTGCTAATTTTCGGGCTGGCTTTGCGCTCGCTGGTAGAAGGAAGATCCGCGAACTGGACCCGGTGTCCGGACATCTTCTCCACCTCTCCAGACTGCTCGACCCTGGCAAGAAATCCGCAAAACTTTCGCTTATTTCCCGCTTCAGTCTGGCTGAAAACACATGGAGCTCTGAGTCGGTGTATGCGCTATGGATGTATGACCAGAGGACACAAACTCCTTCATGAGAGAGGAGAGAGACAGAGGGAGGGTGAGGAAGCGAGGGGGTTTTCAGCCCAAAAAGTAAATAAATAAATAAGAAAGGAACTTAAAGTCCACATGACTGCAGAATTACGTCATTCCAATTTAAAGCAAATTGTTCTGTAAGAGACATTTTGCGGTGTAAGCTTATTTACGCATATTTTGCCACATATTTAAAACAATGTGGTTTCATCAACATAATCAATAAGCTATATGATCTTATATAAACAATAACCATGGATGTTTAGCTAACTGACAAAATGTCATAGTGCTTGACCTTTTTCAGTATGGATGCAGAATGCACAAATTGACCAATTATTTAGCTAACGTTTATTAGACCCCTAAACGACATACAATGATTAGTTGGACTTACTGGTAACTATACAGTATCATATGATGAAAACACGCTCCTTCTCACACATACACAGTGTCATGTGTCATAGACTCGAGGTTTATTCATGTGTCCTGTCGCATGATCCAAACGATGCACTATGGTCTGCATAATAAGCTGCATGATTTCTGAGGCACTACTCTATCATAGAGCGCTCTGGCTTATACTGCCATCTAGTGTCTGACACAAAAAAACATTAAAATCTCTTAATATAGATAGATCATACCAGAAATTGCCTATTAGGGATGCGATTCTTTCATGGGTAAAGTCTGTACTCGCACCTTATGTGGACAACAGGGTTATAGTAGTTGACTGAAGCTAAAATAAAATAAAATATTTTGTTACTAATAGGCTTCTTATATTGTTACAATAATAAAATATTTTAAAAAGTTGTTTTATTTCAGCTAGTTTCCAAAGCAACTATTATCAGTTTCATTTAGGCCTACTTTAACTTGATGTATAAAAAAAAAAAAAAATGAAAATGGATCAAATTAAAAAGGAATAAAAAAGATTTAATTACAATGAAAAAACGAATTATGCTAATACATATATACTGTGTATAAACTATATATATATATATATATATATATATATATAAACTAGTAGCATCTCAGTGATACTAATATACTAAATTGAAACTAATATCACTGGTGGATGAGTGGTTAATACATCTGAAATTGTCTTAAAAAAGAAAGAATTCCTATATAAAAAAGTCTATATAAAAGAACATGGTAAGATATTTACAGATTATTGCACATGCCACAAAACACGGAGGTCAACTTGTTCTAAATAAACCTCCTGGATATATGTCGTAAAATAACTAAATGTACTAAAAAGTCACTGCATATTACAGTAATATTTAGGCTTGACCAGTTATTTTGTGAAGTGCAGGCCACATGAGGCAAAATTATGATGTGAACTCAATAATTTTATAATAGTGCCTCTGTGTTGCCTACTGCCAAAAAGTCATATGAATAGCTAAGCTTCATCAGTTGTGATACCAGTATGTGCCGCCCCATATACACGTAAAGAGTGATTCTTCTATTCAAGGAAAGAATTTTGAAGACCCCCATCTCCCCCTCAGAGGAGCCACTTTAAATAGAGATAACCACACTGAGGTCAGGCTTCAGAGCAGTCTATGAGAACATGCGCTCACAAGACAGACTGACATGAGATCACTCTCTCCTCTCATTCCTACATGTGTATGTCATTTTTTTTCTTCTTCTTTTTTTTTTTTTCTCACAGGGTGCCGTGTCTGTAAAGGTTAACATTTGCGTAAAAGCCATGTTCTGGGAATAAAGAAAATTTCTTAAAGACTTTTACATTGTCCAACCTTGTCCTTGTTGGTAATAAACTCTACAGTATATATTGAGATACAACTGGGTGTTTAAATCTTTATGATGTTGTTAAAGGTTAATTAAAAAAAAAAAAGTATCATTTAACTTACACTCTTAAAAATAAAGGTGCTTCACGATGCCATAGAAGAACCTTTTTTGACTAAATGGTTCCATAAAGAACCGTTAACATCTGAAGAATCTTTCAGTTTCACAAAAGGTTCTTTGTGGCAAAAGAAGGTTCTTCAGATTATAAAAAGGTAAGAAAGAGATGGTTCTTTAGAGGTCCAAAACAACACTGGACCCCGACTTTCATTCACTGATAAAAATTATTTTGTGGTGAAGTAAATACTACAGAAAAACAAATGTAATTTCTACTTTAAATAATTTAGTTCAGGCAAGAATTTAAATAAAAGAGTAAATTCAATATTAGTACTCAATTTAAGCTTGTAGAATTTAAACTTTGAACTAAGAAGTATATTTTACTTGCAATTGTTTGTTATTTTTACAAATATTGTTTAAGTAAATATCAACGTCATGATCCCGTTGTTCCCATCATGCACTTGGGCATGAATAATTAATAAGGTAATTTTTTTCTTGCTGTTTTCGAGATGTGTTTACACTGTGTTTTGTGGTTGCTTTTGTTGTTAGGTTAAGTAACTTGCTGTTTTGTGACATCTGGAGTTCATTTTTTACTCAAAACGACCCATTCATACTCAAACACTATTCACTGATTGTCACCGTCATTGTGTATCATGTGCCAAGTATTCAGGTCTCTGTGTTCCTTTAGTTAATAACTATATTGAGTCAACATATTACCTTAGAATGAATAATGAGCAGTCTACTTGCTTACATACGTGCTTGTAACTTAACTACATGCTTTATAGGCATTTTTTTCCCCAGTGCTATGTTGTTTGAGTAAAGCTTACAAACCGTGACTGAGTGAAATGTACTTGAGTATTGTACGGTAAACTTAAAATAATTAAGTAGAAATTACTCATCAAACTTTACCTGGCCACGTTAAATTTACTTATTTCCTTTACTAATTTTAGATAACTTAGTTAAGTAGATTTTACTTAATTCCGTATTTAAATTTTACTTTAAAAATATGCGTGCAAAAACTTCTTATTTTATTCTTATTCTTCTTATTTATTAAACAAAAATATCTTATTTTGTTTTCCACTAAAGAATCATAGTCATACAAAGTGTTGTCCGAATCCAACTTGTCAAATCCAAGTCGAGTTCAAGTCTGAACGTATCTGACTCGAGTTCAAGTCTCAAGTATCTTAAATCTACAGGTTTAGAACAACGGAGGGTGAGTAAATGATGACATTATTTTATTTTATTTAATTTCTTGAAACAAAACTTTAACTGAAATAATATATATATATATATATATATATATATATATACATATATATATAATAGCTTATTTCAGCTGCTCAGGCAATATTTAGTTAAAAATGTAAAATATTTTAGTTATTTTAGTACTTGAATTTTAAACTAAATATTTATTATTTATAAAATATGGGGAAAAAGCTAATAAAAACCTAACCAAAATTAAAACAAAACAGAAAATATAAAATCAATTCAAAATCTTAACAAACACTTTAATAGTGTATATCAATGATACTAAAGTAAAACTGTTTCAAAAGAATTTATTCAAAAATACATATTTGCAAAATAGATTTCAGGCACTTGAACATGACAGAACCATCAGTTTAATATATATATATATATATATATATATAACACAACAGTGCAGGTAATGGACTAAAAAGAAAAAAAAAACACATTCACACATAAACAGTAACAAGAACTGCTGGAAATGTTTGTATAAGTGCGACATATTCCATTCAGGTGGATGAACAGTTCTGCACAACACATTACAAAACTATATACAGGAAAAAAATATACATACAAGACTTAAACTTCTGTAGACAAACATGCAATCAAGACTAAGAAACATTCGCTCCGACCCAGTCCTTATTTTGCATATCGCACCACAAATCATCTTGTGCACTGCACTTCAACACATTTATGGAAAAAAAATGATGACACACAAGGATAGAAATGTAATAAATTAAGGC
Source organism: Onychostoma macrolepis (assembly GCF_012432095.1). Taxonomy (NCBI): domain Eukaryota; kingdom Metazoa; phylum Chordata; class Actinopteri; order Cypriniformes; family Cyprinidae; genus Onychostoma; species Onychostoma macrolepis. The sequence continues at coordinate 16,556,649 of NC_081178.1, read as the reverse complement.
AATATTTAATCACTTGAGGAATCAAAGTGCAATCAATTTGGAAACATCAGAATGAGTTACAGTATTCCCAGGTACATTCTCCAATTGAGTCCATCGCATTCAATGCAGGCCGTTCTGCTCAATGTACATTTTGGAAAGGGACGCCGCCATAGACTTGGCCAACTCCTCGTCCCTTTTGCGCTGCACCTGGGTGTGACGGCACCAGTCATCATACTCCGGGTTGGGCTGGCAGCTGTCCAGCAGCACATCATAATGACCGTTACTGAGCCAGCTTAACCATATAGCCGGTTTAGACAAGTCCTCTTCACCCAGGTAGTGCACCATGGTTGATACCGTTGGGCTTTCCACGCTACCTCCAGTGGTCAAGTAGATATTCACATTTAGCATCTGACTCATGGCCAACAGCTCCGGATAGCCAGCCCATGCGCCGTCCTGCGCCGCATTGATCAGAAACTCCCCGACGTCGCCTTCGATTATGGGGTTGAACTCCTCCAGGTGGTCGGCGATGTGGTGCATGGTTTGCTCTCTCAGCTCCTTGTGCATTGACTGGTCTCCATAAGCTGCCTTGGAAACAGCCCGGTACAGGCAGTTCCCATCTGGGATGATGTGAAAGCGGTATTTCTGCCTGTCGTGGAGGTATTTGTTCTGTTTCTCCACTTCGGCCAGGTAACGGGTAACCTTGTTGTTGACATCGCTTTTGTTGGGTGTCGCAGCGGGCTCCTGAAGGATGTGCAGCTCGAAGACTGGATTATCATCTTCAACACTTTCCTGCCTTTCTGGGTCTTTAAGACTTTCATATGAATCAGATGAGGGTTTTTGTCCAGTTCCAAAAGTTCTGGAGGGTGTGGCATCACTTTGCAAACATGGCTCGAGTCTCCTCTCACAAACTCTGTAACTGTCATTATCAAAAAACCTATCGTAGTGAATTGAATTTTTCTCATTTATTTCATCGTTGTCATCCCCAAAACCGTCTCTTCTGGGGTCTAAATCTAAGACAGAATCAGAGTGGTGATGATCGTCTCCGTTGACTGCGTAAGAAACTCGGTTGTAGTGCGTCTCCAGAGCTCTACGGTTTGTGCGCGGCTCCTTCACGATGTGAACGGGCACAGATCTCTCCACGCCGTCCGGTCGCGTGATGATAATCTCCGCGGTAGAGGTGTAGAAAACCGGCCTCATCGAGGTGGCCTCATAACATGAAAACGCAGGCATGTTCGCGTCAGGCTGTCCCCCTCGAGGCAAATATTCCGTGTGGGCTTCTATGGCGCTTCCGTTAACGGCGTTTCCAACCACCTCCAAAGAGCTGGAACTTGTCGCTGGTGCGTTATTGGCGACGCTGGTGAGAGTTACGGAAACTTTTCGAGAGGAGCCGGGGTAGTGTGTTAACGCGCTGCTGTACAAGTGCATTTTCAACGTCCTCCCTTTATACAATACGTCTTTGACCTCGTTGTTACCGAATGATTACAACACAGTCCAAAAATACTCTCTGTCATCAATAGCAGTGAATGTGTAGGGCGCGTTTCCATGGATCCTTGTTCCCCGCTGCTACAGAGTTTTCTTGCGTCAGTTCCAAAGCAACCCTAATTTTAGCCCGAGCACTGGTGGTAACCGGACCCCCCGGTCTCTGACACACCGCCCGAGCCGAGGAGACGACCCGCAGCTCGCGGGAATGCGAAAGATGTGATGTGTCACTGGGACTCTCGGCGTTTCTCTCGCTTCTGTCCGTGTTTACGCTAGCGCGCGCGTCAGGGCGGCGTCGCCAGATTGGAATGCGTGCAGCTTGCCAAGAGGCCGCGAGTTCCCATACAGTTCTGCGGACCACACTGCTTCTCAACAGCGAGGAAGTCCCGCCTCACACAAAACTTCATTGGTCCTACTTTATCAAGAAGAGTTGGCTATGAATCGCCTAAGCATATTAAAGACTTTTCTAAGAAATTTACGTCATCAAACCAAAGCTTCAATCCAATAAGTTTATTTTTTCAATACAGACACGCAAATACTTTTCTCCTTGTAGCTTTCATCTCCTGTTTTTCCTTATATGGTTTTAAACTTCCATTTGACACTGAGTTCCAGAATTGTGAACATTTTTGCTACACACACACCTAATCCACTGATCCCTGAGTCCTGAACATTCTGACTCGAGACCTCATCCCATGACATCATATTCTGCAAGGAGAGTCTCAACACTATTACTGCACCTGTTCTGGGAGTTAGTCATTCGTTTTTTAGTGATTCATCTCTATCTATCTATCTATCTATCTATCTATCTATCTATCTATCTATCTATCTATCTATCTATCTATCTATCTATCTATCTATCTATCTATCTATCTATCTATCTATCTATCTATCTGTCTGTCTGTCTGTCTGTCTATCTATCTGTCTGTCTGTCTGTCTGTCTGTCTGTCTGTCTGTCTGTCTATCTGTCTGTTTATCTGTCTGTCTGTATAAAAATTATTAGTAGGCTATTACAGAGGAAATGATGTCACTGGGCAGATCACGGTTAAATTGAAGGTCAGTTGAAACGACATGAGTTTTAAATAGCTTCCACATAACTCTCATACATCGTTCCTCTTGTGTTCTCAGTTTCACTGTGCTGACATACAGTATGTCTCCAGAAACTGAACTGGAAGTGGATATCGCCCTTTTTGCTTTAAGCTTAAGGGGGAAATATTTAATGTATCTCGAATATCTTCTGCACCTTCCAAAAGACATCACTTTACTTATTTTATTTAATGCATAGCGTTACGCGACTTATTTATTTTGAATTATTTACTTCACTTGGAATCAAAATATATCGATTTTTTTTTAAATCTTATTTAATCTGAAAAATGAAGACATGAGTTTTTACCAATAGGTGGCAGGCAAATGCTTCTACGACGCTTTTGTGCAAAGCGTCTGCAGTTGCGCGATGTAGCGCCAGGGGGGGGGGGCTATTGGTCTCTCTTTATCGGATAACAGTAACACGCCTTTTTGACTGCGATGAGTGTTACACAATCTAAAGTGAGCTGTTTCGGGTTTATGAGAAATCGTGAATCATCGCGTTTTCTCAGATCCATTGCAGAGACAATCAACATAAAGACATTACCTCACCGAGCTTTATTTCCTTTAACAAGGACGATGCAATGATAAGATTTTTGTTATAGGCTAATATCCGATTGCTGCAGACATGGGCTATTGTTTACGCGTGTGTGTAGTCAGAATAACCTGTGCTCTTATCATCAGCAGCAAATTGAGAATTAAGGCCAGCCAGATACATGACGCATGCACGCCTCGCATGGAAAAGTCAACGACCTGACCTATATCCACAGCCTCCAAATACAGCTCTCTAAAGCCTTTACCACCATGTGCTTCGGTGTTTTGACAAGCAGATCACGCTTGGTTTTGAAGGTCTGTGTCTGAATCATATGTTTTGATACACATCTAATAATGTGAGTAATGGATACGCTAACTAACGTGCATGTGAGCAAGATTTGACGCAAAAATCTGAACTGTTTTGGTTTATGCATCAAACTGGAACAACAACAGATGAACGCAGGGCTCCATACGCAAGAGAGATAATCAGCGTTAAGAATTCTGAGACTGCTGTGATTTGAATTAGGGACGCGTCACCAGGACAGCTGAAGAAACAAGCGATTCTTGCTTTACAACCATTTAATCCCAACGGTCAACTGGGTATCACGCAGGGCTGCGCCAACAGGAAGCATCACGCACGGCTTACAAATGGAGCTGTGGAACCGAGAACTATCCAGAACCGGTTCCATTTTGTAAATTTGTTCATGGCGTTCGAATTATTTAAAGGTTCTAGAACACTCGGAACGCACATTTTATGACAGTGTTTTTGCACTTACTAATCAGCAGCGCACAACCGCTATTAAATCTAAAGCGCCAGTGTAGTCCCGAATCCCGGACAAATGACTCTTTCGAGTCGGTTCTTTTTAATGAATTAAAAACATGTACAGCGCCACCAGTGCAGTCCGGATTTCGAACCAATGAGTCGGCTCTTTTTAGTGATTCACACAGATTTAACGTCCCAGGTCAAATGAATCTAATAAATGACTCTTTATAGTGAATCAAAACACTTTATTGAATAAATCTGACTCACTCACTTTACACAGTTAAAACTCACTCACTTTAAAAGTCACAGTGTTATTTGTAGGCCTACTCAAACTCGCGAGATTAAATTAAAAATGCACATAGTAGCATATGTTTTGTAGTAATCAGTGGTATATTAAAAAATAAAGCTTTGTTTATTTCGTATTTATATTTAATATTACTACGGCCAACTGTTGTGTTGCATTGATCGCTTTTAAAAAAAAAAAGGAAAAAAAAGTCTGTAGGAGGTAGGCTAAACTAAAAGGTAAACATGTTTTGCAAGAATTGTAGTAAACTGTTTTTTGATGTGTTGCTGTTCTGTTAAATTTGAAATTATGTCATTATGTAAGACTAATAAGAGCCACACTTTTCTAGAGTATTCACCAAACTCTTAAAAATAATCATTAATCGAACCATAATTGTTAAGAAAAATGAGAAGCAAAATTATTACATTCGAATTCCATCCCTATTGGCATTCTTGCAACAGCATCATGGACATCTGTCACCTGAAATAAATGCCGCATTGCACCTGATAACACATCAACGCTATAACACAATTTGTTTGCCATATAAACACGAGTAACATCCAAACATCTCAGTGACAGAAAAACGAAAGCGCCATTAAAAATACTGTTTTGGAGTAGGGCGCCTAACACAAGTATGCTGATGAAAGCAGTCCCAAATATATCCCTGCCATGTGTCTGCCTCTTGGTAATGTTAACCTACATTCATAATAAACCAGCTTCCTGTCTCTCTGCCGCAGTCATTAAAGGGAAACGTGCAGCAACTAGATCCAATTCAATGTCCAAAACACGTCTCCACAAACACATTACGCGCGCTGGATCTTTCTCTAAACACGTTTAAGATTCGGATCGGTTTGTCAAAAAGCCCCTTTTCTGTGTCTTTTTATCCTTTTTGTATGCCTGATGTCAGATTTTTCCCTCTTGCCCTCGGAGGGGGAGGATCTAACCGCGTTGAGTCACGCAGCTGTCAAAGATAGCTGTCACCCAGTTTCCACATCAAACACACTGAATGAGACGCGCAGCCTGTCCCAGGTACCCGACAATGTGTTGCGTCTCCGACAAATGAAAAACGCGCTCCGCGGCGATTCCTCGACAAAAAGAAATATTTCGCTCGATACTTTGTAACAATCTGGAATAATACAGTTGTGTGTGATTAAAGCGAGGAAGAATCGACCTCCTTGTTGCCAACGTGAAAAGGGGAATTTTGACGGACATGAAGACCAAAAAGGGTATGTATCTTCTCGATATGGTTGATAGCGGCGATATATGTTAGATTTTTATCGGTGATTGTAAGGACTGGATAGAACTTGACGATGATGGTTGAACAGAAAATGTCTGGCATACTGCTATTGTTTTCCGCTGCAGACAAAACAGCCTTTTTCTCACCATGTGCTGGCGGGCTGTCACAACGAGCCGTTTCGCGTTATTAACACGCGTGTTTTTATTCACAACATAAAAGCTTTAATTTTGTACAAACATGCTTATGTAATAGTCGTATTTATTTGAGGTGTTTTAAAAAGTGTCGTTTCACGAAATCTACAACTGTAACTTCAAATAGTCTCAAATGTACGTTAACTCTTCTAAGGTTTGTTGTGCATTAGGTATAAAATGCTTTCGTGTAATAGTTGAACGCCTTTTGCTTGGAAAAAAATGTTCACGCGCTCAGAGTTTCTCATAACACTGACTCAAGTTTTGTTATAGGAATATGAAGGGAACTTTCCAAGTGTCGTTTTTAATTTGAAGACTACTCTCTTTTTTGGCTTTCTCCGCCTTTGAACATTGCGTAGCTGACTAAAATGTGCAACAATAATTCCTGACCTCCTTTTGTGAAGTTTGTGTATTTCGCGCTGCTTCCTCGAGGCGACGCTTTCACATTCCCTCCGACCTCGTGTTTCTCACAGCACACAATAGAGCCCGAGTTATTCTCTGTTATTAAGTTAATGTTTCTCAAATATTATGGCGTCTAACCGCGTAGAGAGTCGTGTCAGTCTTTCATCTGTCAACTGACGTGATTTCATAAGTTTTCATCTCGTGAAAAGTCGAAAAAACTGAGTTTGAAATGTCCCACAAGCGACATTCTTTTGTTCGGTCTTGAGATTTGCAACAGGTTCCCCTCCCCCTCCTCCTCCTCCTCCTCATGTAGGCCGACGATAAAATTACTCTTCATCTTCACAAGTGAAGTCGTTTTCTCACACAACATTAAAGATAGATATGTACGTGATTTCACTTGTTTCGTTTTTAGACTGTGAAGAGTCCCACACGCTCGAGCTGAAGTTGGGGAAAGTTTTGTTTCACTTACACAGTGCACATGAACTAAAAGTCCCCCTCAGCACTCTGAGTGAAACGTGTTATTGACAAACTAACCGGTTTATGATAAGTAGGAACAAGTAATAATATTCAAATCATAATTATAAGCAGGAAAAAGTTGTCAGATTAGCATTTAAAGGGATAGTTTGCCCAAAATCAAAACTCTGTCATCATAACTCAGCCTCATGTTATTCCAAACCTGCATGACTTTGTCTTCCACAAAAGGGGATGGTAGACATTAGTTACAGACTCAGTCATGATTCACCGTTTTCATACCATTATAGTGAATAGTGAATGATACTATCTTTCTGTTTAACATCACCTTTTGTGTTTAATAGAAAAAGAGTCATGCAGTGTGTGAAAATAGGTAAACTGGCCCTTTAAGTGAGTTTTAAAGAAAAACAGTGTCTTTAACCATAGTTTGTTCCAGTTTTTGTGAGTGTACATACAGTATTTACAAAGGCACAATGAAACATTGACACCGTTTACAGTCTTTGTGACGCCTCCGCTCCAACCATGAATCACATGGCTTTGCTTGACAGCAGGGATGTGACACATCAGCTGCCACACACACACACACACACTCTCTCTCTCTCTCAGATGCACGCTTATACATGCATACAGACGGCCAGGCGCTGCTGTTGTGTAGCGTTCAGCGGTTGGCATTTTGGAGGGAGAGACCGTGTGTGTAGGATAGGGGGAGGAGGAGGGTCCTCAGCAGGGGTTGGGGGGTTGATGTTTGACTGGGTGTCTTTTGTCCGCCTTCATGCACATGGGTACACACTGATTCCCAGCTTACTCATTCCCTGAAACACACTTATTGACTATTACAAACACATTGCTATTACATAAGCCTAACTTCATACTTTTTCTGGTTCTCAGAGCCTTCATGTGCACACACAAATATTGTAAAATTCATAGTTTTTAAATGGTAATATTTCACGTCTCATGACTATAGGTGTGTTGGCGATGTCCGGAAGTGAGACAGAGGACGAGGACAGTTTGGATGTGCCTCTTGACCTCTCTTCAAATGGAGGAGTGTCAGGGAAGAGGAAGAGGAGAGGAAACTTGCCCAAAGAGTCAGTACAGATACTCCGGGACTGGCTCTACCAACACCGCTACAATGCCTATCCATCAGAGCAGGAAAAAGCCCTGCTGTCCAAGCAGACCCATCTCTCCACACTACAGGTACAGAACATTTTCAGAAGGTGCTTGTATGTGGCCTTGTACAGTCCAAGGAAACTAAAAAACACTACAAATAAACAAAACTGCATGTCACCCAGCCAATCAAAATATACAAAGTTCCCATGATTATGGATAACTTAGGGAGTGTTAAAACTTTCAGGCAGTGTTATTTTTGTATGATTTATATACTCTTATAGTATTTATGGTTTAATGGTTTGTTTTCTTTTTCTTTTTTAACTTTAATTTAATTTTACCTTATTTTAGGCTTTATTTCAAATAAAATAAATAAGACTTTTAATAGTTTCAGTTAACAACAACACTTTTTCAAGGTCTATAAAAACCTGAAAACAGACAAAATATTATGTGGTGAAGATTTTTCTAGTTTTAGTTTGTTGTCTAGAAATTGCATTTGTGAATGGCATATCTAAAAGCTGTATATAAAAATAAATTTAAAGATGTAATATAAAAAAATTGATTGAAAGTCATGGAAAATCATTGGTCAAAAGGTTTGGGAACCCTGAATAAAAAGGGTTTGAATGACCCAAAGCAGTTTCTGAAGTTATGCTTCAGAGAAGGTCTGAAGTTTCTCACAACTGCTTGTTTCCGTCAAGAATGCGAAGGGGAATTTTTCAGTTTTCTGCTTTGTTGATCAGTAATCTATTTATATGCTTCACAGGAGAGCAGTTAGCTGTCATCAATGTCTAGTTCAACTGACGTGTGAAGGAAACCAAAAGGTTCAATGTCATAACTAGCAGAGAGAGAGAAAAAAATACGTCAGAAGAAAGAAAGAGTCAGCTCTTTGCTAGCGCTACTGCGTTTAAGATCACACGTTCTGTTCCTGCTGAGTTTTAGCGTCATATAAACAACACTTCCTGTGAATGCAGTCAATGGAGAGAATTCCTGTGGACAGATGAGTGAATAACTGTTTTGAGTCATCTGAGATGTGGCCACATAGAGAGAGAGAGAGGGAGCAAGGGAGAGAGAAAGAGAGAGAGACTTGCTTAGACACTGGGCCAGGAATTTCCCCTGCGCTCAGCCAGCTGTCTCACTAACAATAGGGAGACACAATACACACACATTAACATAGTGAAGACTACCAGGCTCAGGCGGACCGTTGGATACACAATACAGCCCCATTACCCAGAGAGCCAAAGAGGCTTCTCTTCTGAAGAGACTTGCTGGAAGACAATACAGGAACATTACCATACTGAGGACTGAATTTTGAAAACAGGCTCTTCAGATACTGAGAAAGAAAAGTTAGAACTCAAGTTATTTCATTATAGCATTGTGACAAGTGTGTGTATTAGGAAAAACAGCTTTGCTTATTTTGTAGCAATTGTACTAAGTTTAAATATACCAGGACGAAAATGTAAAGTTTGAAATATAATTGGGCTTGTTAACAATTACAGTATTGCCTGGGTGTGTACAAGTACTTTTATTATCAAAATAGACAATAAAATCAAATTCAACATTGAGAATGTATTACACATGTGTAAAGAATTTTTATTATTTTATATAATTATTTGATGGTCCTAGATGAATAGAGTTTATTTTAGATTTTAAATCTGTGTGCATTTTTACTAAAACTTTCATGTAAATTATCAGTTGCCTGTGGTGCACGATCTGCATTGAATGAAAAGGCCAACAGAGTTCAAATGTTGATATAAACTAAAGGTGTTAAGAGTCGGCTGTTACCTCACGGTTGTAATTGGCCTTTTGTGGAGATCCACACTGAAGTCAAACATTCACATGTGTTTTCTCTAGTCTGAAATGTTGGATTTGCATTAGAGTAGATCTCAACGCCCCCTCAGGTGAGACTCACCAGAGCCGTGAAAGATACAGTGCTATTAGCATGATTAAGGCCTAATGCCCTTAGGCCCAACAAAGAGCACAATTTGAGGGATAAAGGTGAACTGTTACTTAGGTGATTGAGAGAAATCCTCACCATCGAGAGCTTCCTGATTTCAACTGCCAGCTCAGCTTTTTAAAAGAGGAAAAACAAAAATAGAGTCAGAGAACCGTCACATGTTAACTCAATACAGCATCATGAATTTCCATTTCAAACTCGAGCGAGACAGTGTGCAAACAAAATTAAACTGTGTTTAGGACTATAGGTTTTGAACTTTGGAAAATTAAGAAGTGGTAAAAGTTAGAGATAGAATGTGAGGTTATTCTTCCTTAGCAATATTTGGTTTCTTAAATTATTTATATTTATTTTAAAATAAAATGTTGTAAGTTTTTACCTATTAACTGTATCATAATTGAAGTTATTTTTTAAATTAAGAATAATTAAATAAAAAAAAATATTAATATAATAATTAATTAAAATATTTTTATTTTCTGATTCACTGTTTTAAACAACAAAACAAACATTTCCAAAGTAGTACAGCTTGTTTAGCTTATTTAGATGATCTGCTTATGCATTATTGGGTTGTAGGACAAAATATATGCTATGTACTTAAATAAAAATATTTATAACAGAATAAAAATTTATAATACAGTATGGTGGAGAAGAATTGTCAATATATTATTGTATGTGATGTATCATAACCTGTTCTTCTCTCTACAGGTGTGCAACTGGTTTATAAACGCCCGGCGACGACTCCTTCCCGAGATGCTCCGGAAAGACGGCAAGGACCCCAACCAGTTCACCATCTCGCGACGGGGCAGCAAGGGTGGCGAGATGCTCAGTGACAACTCCCAGTCCCCAAAACACGGTATGCTCGCTAACGGAGAGGACCGCAGCAGCTACGAACCCGGCTCGCCTCACCCGACCAGCAACACGCCCACCTCCAACGGTTACCCCAAAAAAGCCCTGTCCCCCAAAACACCCCCCTCACCCGGACCTGTCTTACCCAGACCCTCCGTCATCTGCCACACCACCATCACCGCAGCCACGCAAGGCATTGGCACGTCGACGCGCCTCGGGGTGGAGGGGGCCACGGAGCTGCCGCTCACAGACGCGGCCGGCCTGTTCGGGTGTCGCGGGGAGGGGAACATCAGCCCCCAGAGCGGCCTGTTCAACACCCCGCCGCCCACCCCGCCCGACCTCACCCAGGACTTCAGCGGCTTCCAGTTGCTGGTTGACGTGGCGCTGAAGAGGGCTGCAGAAATGGAGCTGCAGGCCAAAAAGCTCCTCGCCTGAAGACAGAAAAGACGGATGGATGAATGAAAAAGCTTCATCGATGTTTCTTTCTTGCCCCCCAAAACCGAACTCCACAGGGAGTTCAAAAAAACTTGACTGAGCAACAGAAAGCAAACAAGCATGGCCTGATCATTTCTATTTTTGGTAAATGTAAATCAAATTGATGAGGATTCCTTTATGTAAAGCATTTCAAGGTGCCTTGGCAAGTCAGTTCTTTCTTTTGTATTCCATTTATATGTAAATAAATATGTATCTTTTCGTTTTGTACACAGGGGACCAAAACCAAACACAGTAATACGACTTCCTGTCTTTCCTTATTTTTACAAGAAGACAAGCTCTTCGCCCATTCCTCATGAGTCTTTTTTTCTCGTTTTCAGAGATTCGGCTCAATGATTGTGGATTTTGCCTCATTTTTAGAGAACACGTCTGATATTCTGCCTCGTTTTTTTGCACAAAATGGCAGGTCATCTCAGTATCTTATCAACTCTAGCTTTCTCTCCGACAGACTCTAATCACTACTGCACCGGGTCATTCTGTGTCTCATAGATGTTCAGTTTTTTGTATTGTTTTTTGTTGTAAAGTTTCTGATGCTGTTAGTACGTTTCTTTTTTCCTTTCATTACTCTTGAGGGATATTCAGATGTAGCAGAACTATAGTCTGAGATTTCCTCTGAATACTCAGTGTAGAAACGGCCAGTGAATGTGCCCACATACTCCCCACCCCAGCCCTGAACACACACACACCTTAGACAAATGAGCTGGAAGAATGAACACTACATGAATTGTATTAGTAGTTTTTTTTTTTTGTTTGTTTGTTTCTGTTTTTTTTTTTTTTGGTTTATCAAGTTGAGACCACTTTCAGAGGTAAAAGGAAAGAATGGTTTTATGTCACCAAATATGTTGATTTCAAGGTTTTGGGACCTTAGACCAGTGCATTTACAGTAGCCAATGTGACATGATGCCCAATGATGTGACTTCTCCTCCTTACTGTGCAATGTATGTGGCAAATAGGGGTCACACGGTGTTTAAATAAAGTTTTGTTTTCTACAAAATGGGTGTTTATCTCCTTTCTTCAGCTTAACTGCGTTGCTCGATAAGTATGTTCATAGTAAGGTTCTTGCATTCAAGGCTGTTTTTTTTTTTAACCTCTATACAAAGAGTAGCATGGGAAAGCTTAGCCTTAAGATGACAGTTCTTTCCAGTAGTGTTTGAAAAATGAAATAGCATGTAAGGCCTGACAGGATAGGTGGATTGCTTTCATAAAGCGGAAGGCAGCATGAGCAGGTACATCCAAATGAGGTGATTTATACCAATTCACCGCTGCCCTGCCTTGACATCTCACGCATATTAAAGGCATGTTCCTACAGGCTATTGCTAAATCACACTGACATTCTTCTGTGTGTAAGCTTCACAAGAACTCCAATTAGCATAATCCTGCATTTAATTAGCAGTAGCTAAAACCAGACGTCAAAGATGGCTTGCCAATGGCGTCTGTTAGAGTGTGCATGTCTGTGTATCTGAGCACAGACAATAAAGACGGATTAGCAGGGACACGTCTGTCCTGGATATTCAATCACACTCGGTCAGACAGCTGTTCTTTACTTTAGACTTCTCACTGGGACGAGATCCAAACAAACAACTCAAAGGGTCATTGGTCTGGCTGGGAACTAGTGATCAAAGTGATTAGCAGCTCAAAGCAGTTAATTAACCAAACACCTATATTTAAAAAGACATTACATTCTATAATACTGAAGACTTTTGGATGGAATGGATGTCTCTCGCACATTAGATGTTGTCTGGGTTCATCTGTGGGAGATGCCTGAAGGTGTCTACTAATAAGTGTCAAAGAAGGTCTGTTCTCCTATTCAGGCCTCGGGCAGTGATTTAAAACTATGAAGCCTAGTTAATAGTAGGAAAGTATGTAAAAGGTAATAGGAAGTTTAAAATCAGCAAGATTGTGAGATATTAAGTCAAAACTGTGAGAAATAAAGAAATGCATGTTACCATTACATATCACAATTATGAGACATAAAAAAGTTTAAAATTGTGTTAGTCAACTTGTTGCAGTTACAAGAAATAAAGACAATTATGATTTATCAATGTCACAATTGTGAGCTATGTATCTATTACGAGAGATAAAACCACAGCTGTGATATGACAATTGTGAGGTGTCACAACGGTGACACAAAAATTGCTATGTGAAATTGTTGCAACTGTGAGATAAAAAGCCAAATTGTGAGATATAAAGTCAGAACTGTGAGAAATAGTTGCAATTGTCTAAAATAATGTTACAATTACAACAGTCGCAATTACTTGAAATAAGGGAAATTATGAGAAAACTGTCACACTCACAGTATATATATAATACAAGAATAATAGCTCTGGCAGGTCATGTGAGTCAAGCTTGCATCAGCTGACTCTCAGCTGATCACATCTACCTATAGGAATACGACATCACGGCAATGACGGCATCCCTGCATAAGCGCTCTTCAGTATTATTCAGCAGCTTTTGCTTGCTCGGGAGCAATTACCCTCCTCCATCCCCAACTCCTCCTTTCGCCACAGTCAGGACTTGGCTTCTGACATTCCTGTTAAATCAGACTCCCTAATCTTGAGTAATGTGTTACACTAAATGTAATTAAATACATTAATGATCTGCTTGGTTCTGTTCTGGTAAGCCTTGGGGGGGTTATTATTATTGCTGCTCTCCCTGCTCATTCATGACAGGCTGCATGGATAGGAGTTTTTGCCCAGAACAGAACCATACCGCCAAACCAAAATGTATGCTAAGTGTCTATCACAGTCAGAATTTTAAGATATGTTGAGAAATATAAATAGTTGTGAGATTTCAATTGGGAGAAATAAAGTCGCAGTTATGAGAAATAAAGAGAATTATGACAAACAGAGTTACAACTCTGAGATAAATGTCTCAACACACAAAATGTCCCTTTGTCTGAGTTTCTACTAATGAACTGATAAGTTGAATCAGGTGTGATTGATAAAGGAGACATGCAAAATGTGCAGTGTTGGGGAGGCTCCAGGAACGTGTTTGGGAACCCCTGGACTATTGTAACGCTCTTTTAGCCGGAGCTTCTAAATCTACACTTAATAAGTTGCAATATGTACAAAATTCAGCCACTAGGATTTTAACTGGGACTAGGATTGGCAGTCATATTACTCCAGTGGTTCCAGCTGGTTCCCGGTCAGGTTTAGAGTGGATTTTAAAATTATGATGCTTACTTTTAAGCAGTTGTGGCCTAATGGTTAGAGAGTCGGACCTGTAACCCGAGGTTGCGGGTTTGAGTTTCAGGTCCGACAGGGATTGTACGTGGGGGGTAGTGAATATCCAGGGCTCTCAATACCACGACTGAGGTGAGACCCTTGTGCAAGGCACCGAACCCCCAACCGCAGCAATATGGCTGCCCACTGCTCTGGGTGTGTGTTCACTTCTCACTGCTGTGTGTATGCACTTGGATGGGTAAATGCAGAGCACAAATTCCGAGTATGGGTCACCATACTTGGCCACATGTCACGTCCTTTCCTTAAAGCATTACATGGCCTGGCACCTCATTACCTCACAGAATTGTTGCATCCAAACACTCCTAGTTGTAGATTGCACTCCTCTCAAGTCAAACTTGTTGGTTGTTCCTCAAACACATCTAAGATCTATGGGTGACATTCTCTGCCTCTTGAACTTAGGGAAGTTCAGAATTATGATGGTTTTAAAGTTCAACTTAAGACATTTTTTTTAAACTTGCATTAGCTTATTGATTTTGTTTTGCTTTTCATTGTATTTGATTACATTGTGTTCAGCGCTTTGAGAAGCTGCTTTTAAAGGTGCTTTATAAAATAAACGTATTATTATTAAACTGCAATTGTAGGACTTTCATTATTGCGAGATTTCGCAACAATGACAATTAAAGTCACAATTCTGAGAACTAATTCATTCATTCATTCAGGACAGAGCAAACATACATTTATTTGGAAATGAATCACTCCATGGCTGTGAGCATCTGTAATGTTTTAATGATCAAAATTTCATACACGTGCCATAACATCAACAGTGTTGTTACAATAAATACAAAATGTAAGTAGTAAGATATCCTTAGATGTAGGTTACATTTACAATGAAGAACATTCATGTATTTACACACAGTCATTTAGATAAAGTTTATGCCTTTACGAGAACAGTAAATACATAATATTCTGCCTTCATTTCCCAAAACATTGTGGTGGGTGCACAGACCACATTTTGGCAACAATACACAGCCTAATCTTCTATTTTGGGAGATAAAACCCTAAAAAGTCAGGACTTATCATGTTGCCAGATATAAACTGATATTTTCACATCAGTGAATGACAACAGTTAAGAAAATGAGATTGTGATCACTTTCGGCAAAAACTTAAGTGCTATATAGTCTCACAAAATATCTCTCTATGTCTCATAAATATATCTTTAAATACTAAAAATGAAATGTAATCAATTAATATTTCAATAAACATTTCAGTATCATTTTATTTATATCTTTTTTTTTTTACAAATAAAATGACATGGATTTCCTTTGTGTTAATCACTGATTGTCCAAAACAAAATTATTCCTAATTTTGGTGTCAATTTGGACTGTAAATGCTATGAAATACTACTGAACACATTGATACAGAAATATCAATATGAATGGGTATTTTGTCATCAATATTGAATGCTTTAATTGGTACCGTAACATCTCCAGTATAAGACCTCTTCATGATATACACATACACAAACATACACGCACATTCATACACACGTTATATAGTCTCCCCTGAGGCTACGTTGTGCATGACTATCATATATTCATAAATTAAGGCCGAGCGTTTAAACATCAATAATATTTCAAACAAACATTAACCACAGTAGAAGGGCTCTAGTGCATAATAACTGGAACTAAGAGTTTAGTTAATAAGATAAACACTAACAGGATCAAACTAAAGCCAATGCAACTGAACTGTCTATGAAAATAGAGAATGGCTGCACATTTGGCTGCTGGGAAATTAATATCAATATATATATTTATAGTGATGTGTCTATCCACAGTGAAATATTCTGAGAAAGAAAAAAGAAATAGCTCTGTTTATTTAACATATTTAACAAGTGCAAATTAGTATTATCAGTTATTGAAAAATATGAGACAGTGCAGTTAGGTTTTGACTAGTATTGAGTAACCCGTCAGTGCAACTAAGATGCAGCGCTGTTTACAAATCAATTACATGAGCAGCACAAGAGTGTAATTCAATGGTTAAAGTAGGTTTCCTTAAATAGAAAAATAATAAACTGATGTTATGTGCTCTGCATTGATACATGTGTTTATTTGCACTGTCTCCACAGGGTTGCTGAAAGTATATACATCTTAGTATAAATAAAAACACAAAGTAGCTGATCTATATTACAAAGTATTAACTGTGCTACATATCGGTGAAAAAAAAAAAGAGATGCCTTCAGGTAAATTAGGAAGCACTTGGGTACATGCACTTGATGTGGGAAAAAAAAAACACACACACTTGACTGACTTGGCCGAGGATAAAGACTATCATGCTAACTTGTGATTATAAATATAATGAATAAATTACTCATCAAAATTTGAGTTTTTAACTAAAATGTGTATGTATTACATTTATCGAACTGTGACATTGCAGTTGTATTATTTAAAATGATACTTTAAGCATTATTGAAATTATTGAATTATATAGCAATGCTAAAGAGGGCAATGATGGTATGCGAGTTTAAATGTGTTTATTTGGGTTTTAAATATCGCTACAACTCCATTATAAAATACTGATATTTTACTTTATATTCATTTATACAAACATTTAGACAAATATAGTGAGGAGCTATATTAGTAAGCAGTCAGGAAGGAGTTTTATAATTCATCATTTATATATTTACAGAATATGCTAAATAATGTGCATTTTTTAAAAGAATCTTATGCCAAGTTCAACAAAATGTCCTAACAGGGCACGATGTGATGAGTTTACTGCCAAGATAATTTGCCCATACTGAACAAGAAACTGCTGAGTGACATGACATGATCACAGCCAATCAGATGTTTAATGTTTAGTTATGAAGAGCAGAATAAACCAATGCGATTTCACAGTGGGCGGAGCTATTTAATGCCATAGAATTAGAAAATGTCCTGTGTTGTTGTGGCCATTCACACTGACAGCGATTTTATTGCTGGAGGAGTAGCTGTTAAGTTAAATAAGCCACAACAAAGTTAAAATATAGTTGTGAGCTGCAATTGAGAAATAAAGTTGAAATTTTTGATATACGTTTGCAATTACGTTCAGCCACAGTTACAAGAAATAAAAACTCTCCTGATATATAGGGTCACAACTGTGATATATTTATTATGAGAGTAAAAGTAATAAAATCACAATTACGATATAAACTTAAAATTGGAAAAACATTAAGTAAAGTCACAATTACGAGAAAAAATCTCTTGCGATATACAGAATCACAACTGAGGTATACTAATAATGCGACTCATATAAAAGATATAAAAATGTAATTGCGAAAAATAAAGTCACAATTACGATATAAAATCACAATTATCACCTAAAATTAAACTATTATCACCGCAATTATATGAAGTAAAGTCTCAATTAAGAGATATAAAATATCTTGTGATATATCGTCACAATTGTAATATATTGTGTGACTATGACACATGAAAACGCAATTGCGAGAAACAGTCACGGTTATGTTATTATCACAATTAACATCTAAAACCACAATTACATTACGTTAAATCATAATTATGAGAAATAAAATCTCTTGTGATATACTGTTAGAATGTTAAACGCAATTGTGAGAAATAGTAATAATTACGATATAGTCGCAATTAACATAAAATTATAATTACGCTAAGTCACTACAATCACAGTAATGAAATAAAAATTCACAATCCATAAAGTGTCAATTGTGGGTCACAATTGTGGCTTTATAGATTGTGAATATTTATTTCATAATTGCGACTGTTGTGACTTAGTCGCAACCAAAATAAATAAAGTAGCAATTCATTGGATATGGTCACATTGCACCGCCTTGTTCAGGTCACTGAAATCTTTGAAAAATAAAGACTTCGCATCACTTCATTGCTGTCAGTGTGAACGGGGCTTAATGCTGAATGAAATCCCTGACTGCCTGTATGTAACGTTTCTTAACGTGACACATTGCTAATTTATGAATGGCTAATGAATCAGAGCCGTGAAGAGTGGCGTGTTCTGACAGCGCTTCTGTCAATGACGTGAACACGTTGAGCGGTGACAGATAAATGTGTCACATTTGATAGATACAATGGACATCTATGTCAGTCAAACAGGTGAGTGGCACTGCTGATGGGAGATGATAGTGAGCAGACAGGAAAGGAGATAGGATGGTTTGAGAGGACGGGAGAGGATGACCGAGTGGGAGTTGAAAAATATGAGAAGAAAGAAGAGAAGAGGTGGTTTTTCCATTCTATCCCCTGATACTGAAAACAGAACAACCTCGCCCTGTCTCAGAGGTGCAGGGTGACACGTGAGAGAGTGTAATACATGTACTAAAAGCCTGACACACACATTTACATACATACACTGCATTTGTGGCTACATTGGCATTAAAATCTTCAGAAGTGATCGGTATGTTGCCCTTTTAGAAGTTATGTCCTCTTTGAGAACACAAGACATATGGCTCTTACACGGTAACTGCAAAAAACGACAAATTAAATAATAAAATTCAGTAGTAGTGTGCATTATTTGGGTAGTAATATCAACAGACATAATAATATATTGTATTTTAGGCATGAATATATATATATATATATATATATATATATTATTGGTTATTTTAACAATTAAATATAGAGTGTCTAATAGAAACATTAAAAGTCTTTGGGAGTTTAACAAGGGAGCTACAAATGGCGGGATGGAGGAATAGAGTAAAATTAAGTTGTAAATACATACAGTAGAAGCCCACAGTGAAGAAACTCTCTTTTACACAAGAAAAGAGGAGTGATTATGTTACAGCTACCCTGCCTTTGTCATTCAGTGCTATTGTGTTATGGTTGAAGATGTGTGTGTGTGTGTGTGTGTGTGTGTGTGTGTGTGTCTATTTATGCTTCTGAGCACCCGGATTTCAGTGTTTATAATCGTGTTTGGGCCTCTGGGATGTATATTTCAATGCTGTCGGCGCATTCTGTAGCAGAGCTCTGGCGCTGAGAGGCAGCAGCGCGTTTAGCCGCTAACAGCCGCTTACGGGCCTCCAACCGCTGGGAGCCCTCCAAAGACCGGTCTCTCACTAGCAGCATGGGACCTTTCCCCGGCTTCCTGGGTACCGGAGGAGGTACGCGCCTCTCCTGGACAGCAACGACAAACTGGTTAGTGCCACTCCTTGACGTAACACAACACTGCTAATGCATGCAATTATGGGGTCATCTGTTGGGTCATCGGCAATATTTAGTTGTGTGTGAGTGCCAGGCATCAGCCAAATACATTAAGTGAGATCTTAGCCATTTTTGCCAGCTAAGAGTTCAACCCATTTGGCATGAGATGAACGGGACCACTGGATGTAAACCACATGCATCGTGCAATTTGGGAGCATCGCCTCAAAACCAGATCACTGTCAAACACAGAAAATAATAAGAAAATGAGCAAAACAAATCAGATCAAAGCATAACACATGCAGCATATATTAATAAAATAAGATAAACATTCAAATAAAATATTAAATAATGAAGCAATAGTCAAAGAGTCAGAGTACATGCCATATTTAATCGAATGCAAATACAGAAAACTGTCCATTAGTGAAATTTTGAATAAAGTGCTGGCTGTTCTTCTCCATACAACTCCTATAAAAAGGAACTGGATCTGTGGAGCTTCAAAAAGGACACAAAAGCACCATAAAAGCATTGTTAAAGTACTCCATGTGACTTGACATCTGCCCTAGCACTCCTTGGCTTGTTCATAAGAATTCATGAGAGAAGTAGTTATGTCTGAATCACAAACAAATCATTATTTTAATTCCTTTTAATGATTATTTGGTTCAGCTTACAAATTTTTAAGACTTAAACCAGTTCACAGACATAAATCAGTTCACAACAGTGATCCAAATGATTCGGTGACAAATTGGACTGATTCGATTCTCAACTCAGTGACTCAATTTCTGATGGCAGCAGTTAATAGCTCATATAACGACTCTAATTTTTCTGATCGTTTCCTCACAAAAAGCTATCGTATGACTTCAGAAAACCAGGAATATAATGCAAAAGTCATATGGACTACTTTTAAAATGCTTAAATGCTGTGTTTGTGCCGTTCTTTAAGCTTGAAGGCCTCAGGCTTAATTTATATGTGATGAAAGAGCAAACTGTACAATAATTAGTCAAAACAGTTAATTTGGGGGGAAAATATACCAGTTTGGAACAAGTAAATAATGACAAAATTTCAATTTGGGGGAACTGTTCAATACAGAATGGCATATCGAACAGAATACTTGTTTCTTGTTTGCATTAAATAATACAACATCTACTCTGACATACATCGAACAGTTACAATACACCAATCATTTATCTTAAGCATGCCAACGAAATGGCACTGCACTGTATTTACACTGCGTTGCAAATTAATATGTGACAACTGTGGCATTCTTAACCATTTTTAGAGAGTGTGTAATGCATCTGGATTTGTGATGTAAAATCTGTACCTTTCTCTCAGGAGGCTCCAGTGCTTTCCAGTTGTTAGCTTTCAGCTGGTGTAGCTCATCAAACTTCAGGCTGATGTTCTCAATGGACAGCTGCAGCATGTCCCAGAATCCTGCCAGATCTTGAGACACGGGCCGTGGGTGGGCATTGGGATTCTGACAGCCAGAGAACAGATTATACACAAAACATCTGTTAATTTAAAAAAAAAAAAAAAAAAAGAGACATAATATCTAATTGGGTAATACTGATTTAATACTGCTCAGGCTAACATTTCCATTTGAGGCAGGGCTACCCAGTGCAGCTCTGCTCTGATTGGCTGATGGATGTGTGCTCCATACGTACCAAGTTTTCTTCACAGAGCTCCCGGAACTGCTGAAATTTCTGCGACATCAGCAACTGAGCACTACCCACCGCACTTCGAATCTTGCCGAGAACTAAACACAGACAAAAAAAATAATAAAAAATAGAGAATCAGCTGTGGAAAACAAGTTTAGTAAAAGAAAACTGGATTAAGTAGCTTGAAAAGTTGATGAGAGAACAGTATGAGAGATTCAACGCAGTAACACAGTAGTGGATATGTGTGTGTCACAAAGGCTTAGACACTCAGTTAATGTTTAAATGCTGTCTCTTTGAAGTGATAAAGGGTCATAAATATCCAAGGCTTGGGAACCCAAATGCAGGAACCAGAGGAGCAGGGGGAGTGTTTACCATGTACACCAAACAAACACCCGCCAAAGCCAACGACCCAAGACACTCACACACACACACACACACACACAGATCAATGTGATGTAAAAAAATAGATTAAGAGTGAAAAAGAGTAAATAGCATATCAGATTACCAAACAGCAGTGAATTCTCTTAAAGGAAGCTAATGTTTGCCATGCGGGGGTCATATAAAGGCTTTTGCTGTGGCCTGAGGAGTGACTGCAGCGTGTCTCTGTGGATTGGAGGCATGAGGCAGTTTAAACAGAGATCCGACAAAATGAACTCGCTCTGTTTAACATATGCAGCAGCAAGAGACCATATGGCAAACAATGTGCTGTCATCGGACAGATTAGCATATTTTATGTATTCAGGGAAAGAGGGAAGGGTTAGAGAAGAGAGAGAGTGGAAGGAGACAGATATAGAAACAGTGAGAGGAAAAAGAAAATATACAGAGAAAGAGGGAGCAAAAGAAACGAGGGAGACGGGTGGCTCCCTGCTGGTAGAAATGTCTGGTATGTGAGAGGGAGACAGACAGGAGATAGATGAACAAGCAGGCTTTGTGACTGACACGAAGATGGTCACTGCGCCGTGTGTGTGGGTGTGTGTGCTTGAGCAGGGAAAAGGCGGGAAGTGGGATAAAAAGAAAGAGTCTGGCCGGAGGTAACCAGACTGTGAAATGACCTTGTGCACTGGTAGTTTTGTTAAAGTGGCTGATTATTCTCCAAATGACTTAGACACAGTCTGTACAAATGTCACTTTAGTTTTGCATCAAAATGACTACTTGACTTTAAAATAACATGGTGGAATTGGAAATTCAATGATTTAGCTACCAAAGCCATTTTGCTAAAATTACTTTCCTGTGTAGTGTAGAATAACTCAGAAAATTGTGAGTTGCCTACAGGGGCATCATGCACTCATTATTTTTGAGGGGGCACAAGTTGGGGTGGGGTCATCATGTGACACACAGCAGCCAACAGCACTTATGTTTTATTTATTTTTTCCTTTTTATTCTAAACATTCCCAAACGCATTAACTATATCATGAAATATCTTGATTCTGACCTTTATAGATTATGTTGATCTATAGTGCACTATATGGACGATGGTCAAAGCAACCTAATAATGTAATCTATTAACTATGCATAAAAACCTGTCTGTTTATGGGTGTCATGCCATGACATATTTTTAATACGACTGACTTTGTTTAATGTCAATTTAACATTGAAAGTTAATGTGAATAAAAACATTGCATTTAAATCAAATATAATAAATGAGTCCCAAAATGCAGTTGAATCAAACATGAGTTTATAATAACCACAATGTTGTTAAATCGAACAATCTAATCTAAATGAGTATAACTTCCACAACATCTATATACATCTGAATGCCTAATAATGCTGTCTAGATAGGCAGCCTACTACTTTTTTGATAGTCATTATCTCAGAGTTACTCACTGTCTTCTGGAAGCTCATTCTCTCTCTCATCCTGTTCCATCTGTTTGCACCACCCCTCCATCCTCTCCACCTCTGCTTGCAGCAGTTTCAGAAACCAGCGTCCGTCCTGCGGACACACGGACCCTGACACCCCACTTGCATATTCCTCATCCATGGCTCCATCCATCCAGGGGTCTGGAGGGGGCAGAATGGAGGGGTCAAAGCCCACGTCGGTGTACTCATCTTGGACACAGGCATGGTAGTGGTTCCCAGAGCCCTGGATGCTGACAGTAGAAGTGGCAGCATCTCGCGACGACTGGTGGACAATGGGCCCCTGGTGGGTCTGTGTGAACTGCTCGTCGCCAAGACCCTCCAGAAGGTCAAGATCAGCTTGAACGGCAGTGGTGACGCTGTTGGAGCGTGTAACTCTGCGGTAGCTGGAAAGAAAAGATGAACCATGTTGTATAGTTTGTGTTGAAAGTGTTGACCAAAATATGGTGGGAAAAAATAACACCTTTTATGCTAACCCCAAACGTTTGAATGGTAGTGTATATTTTTCAGAATGTTATTTTAAAAAGTAAAAAAAAATGGTTGTTATAATGGTAAAATGTGACCCTGGACCACAAAACCAGTCTTAAGTCGCTGGAGTATATTTGTAGCAATAGCCAAATCATTAGGACATTAAGTAAAGATCATGTTCCATGAAGATATTTTGTAAATTTCCCACTATAAATATATCAAAACTTAATTTTTTATTAGTAATATGCATTGCTAAGAACTTCATTTGGACAACTTTAAAGGCGATTTTATCAATATTTAGATTTTTTTGCACCCTCAGATTCCAGATTTTCAAATAGGAATCTCGGCCAAATATTGTCCAATCATAACAAACCATACATCAATGGAAAGCTTATTTATTCAGTTTTCAGATGAGCTATAAATATGACTGGTTTTGTGATCCAGTGTCACAAATGTGGTTAATATGCTATTCTCTATTATCAAAAATGTTAAAATGAATGGAATGTCTATTTACACTAAGAGCAAATAGGGATAGATTCTATTCACACTATATAAAAATAGTATTTTCTTTGTACTATGTGTAAATAGTAGATGCCACTTAGTGTAAATAGTGGCAGATATTTGCACCTTAGTATTGTAGTAATTAAATAATAACATATTGAGTGTAAATTCTAATTTTTAATAAAATTATTAAATAGATGCCACACTATTGGAACAATAAAGCCCTCAATACACCTACCCCTAAACCTACACATATACATTTTATAATTAAATACCCGTAAGGCACTTTATTTCCACTCTTCGAATATTTCCTTTATTTTTATTGAAAATAAATGCTTTTCCAATCTGATATGTGATGGGAAATGGGAGAAGAATGAGTTCCGCAAAAGGCAGATTCGAACTTTGGTCGATCGCGGTCACATCAAAAGTTACCACCGTGCACCTTACTTACTGCTGCTGTTGCTTGACAGGCATCTTTTGCAAATGTTGTATAACCCAACCACACGTTGGTAGGTGTAGTTAGCCTCTGCTAACAAGGCAGGCTATTTGCAATTAGTGTAAATAGCATATCACTAAAAAATACAGCTATTTTCACCTTGTGTAAATAGAACCCATTGCTATTTCCACTTTGTGGCATTTAGTGCAAATAGCCGCTGCCAAAAATTAAATCATTAAGAAATGTAATAAAAATATAAAACATTCTGTAGCCAAAAACTCCATTAAAATGAATTATAAACATGCCTATGATGCTTAAAAATGCTTTGAAATGAGATCTTACTAATGCACCATAATGTTGAAAATGCTGTAAAAACAAACACTTCAAATACTTAAGATTAAAAAAAAAAAAGTAAATAAATAAATAAATAAATACAGTAACTGGCTTGTAATTTTCTGTTAAAATTTCCTTCTAGGTAACTGTAGGCCATGATATCAAATACAAGTGTAACAAACACACAGACACACACCTGTAGGAATAGAGAGGGATAACATTTCAAAGCGATGTGGCTTAGATCAGCTACTCTGTGTTTGCCTGGTGTGTGTGTGTATTGGAGATGTAGGACACCTGCTCTATTCAGGTGCACTGAAGCACACTGACATCTCTCACCATACCCTGAGTGTGTGTCGGCTGTGTCTGTGCATCTGAGCGTTTGAATTTTGGCTTATTAGAAGGCACACTCTCAGAAATAAAGGTACAAAAGCTGTCACTGGGGCGGTGCCTTTTCAAAAGGTACATGTTTGTACCTAAAGGGTCCATTTTGGTACCTTAAAGGTACATATTAGTACTTAAAGTGTACATATTTGAACCTAATAGTTACAAAAGTGTACCTTTTGAAAAGGTACCACCCCAATGACAGCTTTTGTACCTTTATTTCTGAGAGTGCACAACACAAAGAATGATAGCACATACAGGCCATAAATTGTGAGTATTTTTTTCATTTTTTCATGACCTGAACGATCATTATTTTCACCCATCCTTCCAATAATCTGTGTCTGTGCTCCTTCACAACATACTGAGCTCTGATGTCTTTTTTAACCATTTGTTTCCTATTAAAGACCATTTTAGATTGTTGGTGTGTGTGCGTGTGTGTGTCAGAGAGGCCTGTTTCATATCAGTTAACTACTTCCTGTAGAGAGGAAGAGAGACAAATAAAGGGCACAAGAGAAAGAGAGAGAGAGGAGCGTATTCATTTCTTGTTCCGCTCACATGGTAGTAATCATTGCCTCCTGTAAATCATATCATAAGAAAGCGTTCGTGTGTGTGTGTGTGTGTGTGTGCGCGCGCGTCTCATGTTCATAGTTAAATGTAACTATGGCAGACTGCTTTACAACAGATTCTTTTTACATTTGAACCTAAAATACATAAAGTGGCCCCCAAAATATCTGGACACTCAAGCCACAAATAAAAAAGGAATACATTTCATTGTATTAGATGACAAAATATTAAACCAAATGGCAATGGCAAGAAATATAAATGACAAAACAATATGCCTAAATGAGCTAACTATTTCATCATTGTCCATAATGATGATCAAAACCTGACTTCATACATCCACTCAAAATCACACTGATATCAGTTTACCATGGTACCATGACTGAAAATTGTGTCATAGCCAGCCAATCAGGTTGAATCTGGATTTTCTATTTATGTACGAGATGGTCTGTTTGAGGTTGAAACTAACCTATGGTGGACTCAGAGCTTTATATATTACCCAAAGCTATCAATAGACACGAGAACACCCACACACATTCATTTTTCAAGATGCTTCTAGCAAGGGAGGGCCACATGTTAAAGCCACTAAGACCACCACAGCACCAAAACCTCTGAAGGGTGTGACATGGAAGACACAGTGTCAGAAGTTCACCTTTTTATTATTACCAGAATTACTTTCAATGGCATGTTTTCCTTTATTATTTTGTTTATCTTACATATGAAAATACACATCTATCTTTCTATCTATCTATCTAGACAAGTATTGGAGCTCAGCAGTTTGTCAGTACCACATATGACTTTGTACCTGCTATAGTGCACCTCCCCAGAGCAAAAGAAGCCAGACTTGATTGGTTTGGGGCTCATTCCTTAATTTCCTTCGTTCCTACCGCACCAAGGAGGAGGAAAAGAGTGTATGACGTGCTAAAGGAGTCTCTACGTACAGTTCAAAGGCTCTGACTTCAGCAGGAAACAAGAGCAGACCTGTGCTAAGAGAGCCATGTGTGTGTGTGTGTGTGTGCCAGTGTTTTACAGCTGTATTCCCTCTCAGTTACAAAGGCATGCTTCAGCAAAGTCCAAATACCGGCGACCTGTGCGGGTGTGTGTGTGTGTTATGTGTGTCCCTCTCTCACCGTCTAGGAATCTGCTGCCCTCAACTCCTCAATGCTGGCAGCTACCAGCCCAAACCTCATATACATGTGTACACATACACATATTGGTTAAATTCCAAAACCTAGTAAGCTCCTATATAGGCAGCTCCCTACTAAAACAGCATCTTAAACACAATCTGTAACAATCTACATTAGCAGAGACTGATGTTAGCATGTTGCTAAACTACCAACATGATATAGTAAACAATTCAGTTTTAAACTGAACTATTTTAATCTTACCAGTATTGAATAAAATAACCCTGATAACACACGTACATCACGGAGATGTCTATTTGATGTCTGCAAGATGTATTTTTAGTTTGTTCATCTGCAATATGTCTTTAAGTCGTTTTCTATCAGATGTCAAAAAGACGTTTGTGATTTAGAATGTAAAACTGACATCTTAAAGATATAAACACTCTAAACACTCTATAAAGCACAAAAATGCATAGCACACAAATACTGGGTGTAGTGTATTTTAAACAAAATTTTTATACATTTCAGTACTTAATGAAATGTATTTATAACTAATATTGTGATGTTAGCATGTTGCTAATCTAACTACATACACATAACACATATATGCAAGTATATTTTAATAGGCAATGTTCAAAGTATAATAATAAAAATAGTATTTTTTTTTAAATACCTTTTTGTACTGAATGTAATAAATTCATAAACAACACCAATTTATTTTATTTTTTTCAATAAATAATGCATTATTCTGTCGGTTATGAAGGATATTTGTGATATTGTTTTAAATCTGGCTGAGACGAGGTGTCTGTGAGGTACCAGCGTTGGAAGCATGTCTTAAATATTGCTTCCATAGACAGTTCACTTGGTTTTGGAAAAGGACAACTGACTCTAAACATACCCAACCTCCTGTAAAACAACTGTTTACACACAGTATGTGTGTGTGAGTGTAACCTATTTGCTCTGGCATTTGATCTGTACTCTTGAGCAGCGCTTTGGCTACAAGACAGTGATTTTACGATGCTTCGGCTGGACCTATAGCAGAACTTTAAGGGAAACACACAGAGACTGAGCATCTAGCGGCCTCTACCTCCTCCTGTCGTTATGTCCCTCCCTCTCACAGGGTGCTAAAACAGTGACATCTGAGGGTGTACGAGTCAGAGAAAGCAAAAGAAAGCAAGAGAGAGAGAAGTGAGACGGGGGGTCGATACTTGACCATGTCTGTGACCCAGCAGCCTGCCTGCTTCATAATGGGCACAGCAACAGATGGCCGTGCACGCACACACAGACACACCCGCATACACACACAGAGCAGCTGTCTCTCTGCCTCCCACTCCTTTACCCTTTCAGGAGGCCCCAATGTCCAAACCACCATGATAGGGACAGCTGCGTGTGTGAAATAGAGACAGAAAATGGGAGGGTCTTTGTCAAAGGAGCATGTGCTTGAAATGACAACTCTCTCTCTTTCACTTTCCTTTCTCTCTCCTATTACACCTTCCATTCTTCAACTTTTAAAGTCACTATCCTCACATCTGTAATGCTTTAAGTGACTTTATCTTATTTGAATGAGCACATGTTGGGAGTTAAAGGGTGGAGATGTAATGGCATACGCTGTGTATGTGTGTGTGTGTGAGAGAGAGTGAGTGGGTGTAGATAAACTTACCATCTCTCCTCCTCTACTTGAATGCCGACCGACTGAAACTTGCAGTGCACTTCTGATTGGTTGGTTTCCTCAGGACCGTCCACCTAAACACAGACACACGCACATTCAATATGGAGTCTGGGTGTCAGAAGTAAATTTTGAATTATTCAGAGAATATACCATTAATTATGGCTGTCTCAAAACTTAACAGCATTTGTGGGCATAGTGTACATAATCTTAGAGCATACTTAATCACAGTAGGCCTATATTCTATAATAAATGCCCGGTTGAATTTGGAATAGCATACTGGCATACAAATGTTACTATTTTTGCCATATCTTTATATTACAGAAATAATATGAGTAGTATACTAGTATGCTGTTCTGAAGGTTCTGAGACACAGTCTACTTTTCCACATATATGAGTAGTTGAATGTCTGTTGTTTACTTTTTTTGTAAATTGACTGCTGTAGTGAAGTTCACATATAATGATCTGTTTCTTGTTTTCTTTGTAAGTTTGGTATTGCTTATACAATCTGTAACCCTATAGGCAACCCAGATGTGCGTGTGTGTGAGTGTGTGGCCAACCTGTATCCCTATTGACAGGCACTTCCTGAGGGCATCTCTCTTAGCTTCCTGTGAGATGTGTGTTACGCTAGTGGTGGCGGAGGCTGTGGTGATGGTGATGGTGCTGTTGGTCACATGCTGGCTGGCTGGGCCGTGGACTTGAGCGTTCGCTGCCTCGATGGCTGCTGTCAGGGCCTTCATGCTATCTATGCTCTCTGTGGAGTTGCTGAGGCCCGACTGGACCGCTGCTAAGGCCCGGTTAGCAGGACCAGCACCGGTGAGCTCATTGTAGGCATCTTGTGCAGATTCTGTGCTGCTCTGGGCTGTTATAGAGATGTATGGCCTGGTGGGTGTTGACCTGGGCGGGACTGGGGGTGGAGTTTTCTTGTAGGTGGTTATACATGATGATACTGTGGAGTAGGAGGAAGTGAAAGGTTACTCAGTGAAATTTTGCACAACTAATTAGCACATTCATCAACTGACCAACTAGTGGAAAAATTAATTTAACATTCAAAATATAACAAGACAATAACTGTAGGTGCATGATGTGAAAAGGGATAAAAACAAGAAATGAAAGTAAAGCTGGAGTATCGTGGAACTATTTAAAGTACCATATAGAGAACAACACAACAGAAATACAATATATTAGAATAGATTAGAACAGGTTAGAACAGAGTTGAGTAAAATACAGTAGAGTAGAGTGGACTTGAGGAGTAGAAAAAAGTTGCATAGAGCAGAAAAGAGTAGAACAAAGTTGAGTAAAAGAGAATGAAGTACAGTTGAGCACAGCAGAATATAACAGAGTAGAATAAAGTTGAGAAGAGTACAATAAAGTAAACTAAAATATAGTATAATTGAGTTGAGTTTAATAGAAAATGGTATAAATAGAGTAGAATAATTTAAAGTTGGCATATAATACTATAGAGTTAGAACAATTCAATAAAGTAGAACAGAATAAAGTAATGTAGAATAAGTAGAGATGTACTAGAATATATAATATAACAGAGCAGAAAAGAATAAAGTGTAATTCAGTAAAGTGAAGTAGAGTGGATATAATATAAAATGTAATAATAAAATACAACTGGATAGAGTAGAATTCAGTAAACGAAGATAATTGTTGTTTAGAACTGTATAGAAAAGTAGAATAATGAGTAGATAAAGTCAACCAAAATAGAATTGAATAGAGTTGAGTAGAAAATGGAAGAAACAGTGTATGATAATATACATTTCAGTAGTGTAGAATAGACTGGTATAATAGTATAGAATTATAGAATAGAAAGGATCTGAGTAGAACTGAATAAAGTAGAATACTACAGAACAGAGCTGAGCAGACTTGACTAGAGTAAACTAAAATTGAATGGAGTGGAATAGAAAAGGATAGAAGAAAAATAAAAGTTGAGTACAGTAGACTGGAAAAGAATACATTTGAATAGAGTAGAATAAAACTAATGGAGAAGAAAAGTTTTAAATAAAGCAGAAAAGAATAGAACAGAGTATAATAGAATAGAATAGAATAGAATAGAATAGAATAGGAAAGAGGAAAAAATAGAATATAATACAGTTGAGTAGAGTAGAATAGTTAAAAAAAGTTTAGTACAGAAACAAATAAAAAACAATATCATGAAATAGAATTGAGTAGAGCGGAAACAAGTTGAAGAGTGTAAGGTAGGCACTGTAATGTCAGAGTATAGTAGAGCATGTTTAGAGTAGATTACTGTGAAGTACTGCAAAGCAAAACTACAACAGGAGTTTGGCATTACTGTCCCAATATCATCCATCTATTTCTGCTCTCTCTGTTCTTCCTGCCTGTGTTGCTTAGAATAGCACAGCTGCTGGAGAAGACTAAACACTGTGTATGCGTGTGTGTGTGTGTGTGTGTGTGTGTCTGTGTGTGCGTGTGTGTGTGTGTGTGTGTGTTCAGAGACTAAACAGTGGCAGTCCATTTTCTTACAGCTCCCTCATTTCCTGCTTTTGGCAGGAGCAGGTTAGTGCAAGCCCAGACACACACACACACACACACACATTACTCCTGAACACATGAAGGGAACGGATTAGATTGGAAGATCTCTCTTTTGCTTTATGACATCTGAGCGTACGAGAGTGTGTGTGCCAAAGCGCATCTGTTTTAGATTACAGAACTGTAAGAAGATCATGCACTGTCTTTTAACAGCTCTCTCACACACAGAAGGGATGTGGAACAGGTTTGTGACTCCGCTCCGTGCGTCTGAGTCTATGTAAACTGGGTCACGGTGCATGCGGAAAGTAGGCCAGGCTTTCTCTTTAAACTATTACTGCACTCGAGCCGGGCACTGTGTGTGCTTGTTCTCACCTGTGTGTATGAGCCTGTGTCATGTGTCAAGCGTGTATGTGTGTGTTCTCTGACCCACCCAGTCCTGCGGTTTATTTCTAAAGCCTTTCCTCTCTCTCTCGCTCTCTCTTTCTGTGACAAATGGCAAACCACAGGTCAAATAGCCCAAAACATCCACCCACCTGGAGCCCTTTAAACTACAGTCAGATGTGATTTTCCAAGCTGGAACAATCTGGAAGTTTTAATCTTATCACACACTACCGTAAGAGCATTGAGATTCTCATAGTCAAATATAAATGTTCATCCTGTCTACTTTTAATTAAAAACAGTAATATTATTAGAATTTCAAACAATTCAATTCTATTTTAATATATTTTAAAATGTGATGGAAAAGCTGAATTTTCAGCAGCTATTACTCCAATCTTCAGTGTCACATTATCTTTTTAGAAACAATTCTAATATGCTGATTTGGTGCTCAAGAAACATTCATTATCATTGTTGTTTAAAACAGTTGCACTGTCTAATATTTTTGTGGAAAATGTGATTTTTTTCCCCCATTAATTTTTATTTATTTATTTTTATTTGTATTTTTTTTTAGCATTTATCTGATATAGAAATCTTTTTTTAACATTATAAATATCTTCACTGTCACTTTTGACCAATTTAATGTGTTTTTCCTGAATAGAAGTATTAATATCTTTCCGAATAAAAAAAACAAACAAACAAACAAAAAAAAAAAACATACTGACCCCAAACAGTATTGTAAATATAATTAAATATAAAAATAAGTGCATTTTAGCTCATACAGTAGATACATTTATTTAAACTTCTAATAAAAAACGTCAGCTAACAGAAACGCACACAGATGTCCCATCCACACAAAGGCATGCCAGTGAGGGCAATGGGTTGTCTGGACTCCACAAAGTGAAGAGGAAGTCAGTTGCCAGAGAGCTGTCAAAGTCTTTTTAGAGGCCGAAACGTCTCAAAAATAGTGTTTTTACAACATGGGCCACCGCAGTATGATATATTCTCTAAGACCAGATGTGTAGGACGCATCCCAAATTACTTTATTTTCACCTACACGCAAGCAAACACAA
Source organism: Onychostoma macrolepis (assembly GCF_012432095.1). Taxonomy (NCBI): domain Eukaryota; kingdom Metazoa; phylum Chordata; class Actinopteri; order Cypriniformes; family Cyprinidae; genus Onychostoma; species Onychostoma macrolepis. The sequence goes on along the minus strand of NC_081178.1, from coordinate 16,524,579 downwards.
AAAAGGCACGGAATAAAAACAAGTCATGCCATGTTAGCGGCATTACGGACTACCTCACAGTTTCCACGGATACACTTTGATGTTTGGATCATGGAAGCGTCACGCCTCCAAAACCGCACACACACACGCTCTCAAGGCCATCGTGTTTATCCAACAGTTGGGAAGTGGAGTGTGATACAGAATTCCTGAACTCCAGCAGGCAGGAACGGAGAAAGAAAAACTCCCTGAAATGTTTTTGTCCAACTTTCTCTCAACAAAACGGTCTCAACATCTGCCGCTCGTCTAACACAATCCGAACGCTACTGCAAAACAAACTACTTCTGACGATTGTAGTTAACCTTTAGATCGAATCTGAGGGAGGTAAGTATTTTCTTTTCAAAATGAACTCCAATTATCTTTTACACCTTCACAAAATCATTTTTACAGTGTAGTTTTGTAGCCATTCAGCCTGTTGGTTGAACATTAATTGGCTGCGTTCTTGGCCGATAAAGCATTTCTCATTTCAAAAGAGCAAAAGAATGAACGAGAGGTTAAAGAGGAGGAGGAGAGGGACTCTGTGAATGACAAAACCCCTTTTGGCCCCCGGCCCACAAACTCCTCTTTGTGAAGGAGCTTCAAACGAGCGACCGACAGAGGAGTGTGAATGGTGAATCTCTTGGCTAAAAAACACACTACCCCCCACCCGGGCCAGCACTGTATCAAAGACGGCCCCTGCTCAACCCCCTTCTCTCCACTCCTTCACTGCCCCCCTCTATCATCCATTCATCCCTTCTTTTCGGCCCCTGCCTGGAGAAACTCCCCTTTCGGCCTCATGCTTCATTAGGAGGGGAGATTGAACGCACCTCTGGGCATGTTGACGGCAGGACGCGGAGGAAACCAATGGGAGTGTGTGAGGGCTTGTGTGTTAGAAGTGACAAAAACGATAAAACTCATTCAAACAGGTTAGTTGGGCTCCCTCTAGTAGATGCCAAGGGAATTATCGGAAAAGCACGAAACACAAAGCGATATAAAGCCAGAGGAGGGGCCGCAGAGTGTTTTTGTGTGTGTGTATGTGTGTGTAAGCAGGCCAGGGTGCAGAATGACAGTTCGGCCCAGCTGCTGTGTGTTTAGAAAAGGGCTGGTCACTGTTCGTCTTTCTCTCCATCCCTTGCTCTCTTTCCACAGCCAGCTGGAGTCCTTTGTGATAGTGTAGCTGTGGAAACAGGGAGGAACATGAAATCTGTGGCCCTTCTATGAAATGGTGTGTGTGTGTGTGTGTGTGTGTGTGTAAAAAAAAGAGAAGGTAATAAAAATAGACCACCAGGCCAGTCACTGTTGAACTAAAAAGAGTAGAACAAATGTTCAGCGTTTTTTACAAAATGCAGATTGTCGCGGTTGCGACTGCTAAATGTAAACTGTGTGAGTGGAGTGTTTACTAACAGTGTGCGTGACCTACTTTTGCTTGTCCTAAGTTCATACACATGGCCAGTTTCCTCGCTGTCAATCAGTGACAAACACACCCATGCATGCTTACAAACACACACACATGCGCATGCGCCAACGCTCGGCCAACAGGTGACAAATAAAGTGTCATAATCACAGTGCAAAGTAGAAATAAATCTCAGACCAGACAGGTTATGGCAGTTCATTAAGGTAAGTGTGAGATTATTATGAATGTGGTTTAGAAAAAAATAAATTAAATAAAAAGAAATTCAAAGAAAATTCAAAAAGAAAAAAGAAAACAAAACAAAATAATTGAGATTATGAATGTGGCTTAAAAATTAAAATAAATAAATAAATAAATAAAAGAAAATAAAGTAAAAATTGAAAATAAAAATGTATCTACAATATATAATTTTAATTAAATGTAATTATTAATAAACAAATTATTAATAAAATTATTTTAAAAAATAATGGAACATTTTGAGTTTGTTTAGAAAATTAAATAATACAAACAAAATAATATATTTTTTAATTATATAATATATTTTTAAACTAAATAAATATATATATGATTGTACAAAATAAAAAAACAGAACAAATATAATAAAATGATTTTTTTTTTTATTTATTTTTTTTCCAAATGCAAAGGTAATGAGCCTTGAAACTTTAACTTCATCTTCAAAGTAGTGGGAGTAGGTATCTGCAGGGGTGCAGGGTCTTAACTTAGGTGATGAATATCTTTTTCTATAGTCTGTAAAGACAGACATGCCCTGGAGGAGGACAAGAGAGGCAGGGATGAATGAAGGGAGAGAAAGAGAGAGAGAGAGAGAGAGAGAGAGAGAGAACGAGAAAGGCAGTAAAAGAGGATGAGATTAGTTTTAGTGGCCCATTTGCTTTAGTTCCTGTCAGAGCATTCCTGACACCAGTCAAAGTGGGAACACACACACACACACACACACACACACACACAAACACCAAAACAAAACCATCTTGAACTAGGATACACAAAGACATAATAAAACCGCAAGACACAATCAACTTGAAAGAAGTCTAAAATTATAATTTAATACACAAGCAAGCTCCTGACTCACAAATGATCTCCCTTCAAAGCTCAGTTCTGCCCTCACACTCCCTGTGTTAGAATGAGACGTCTAGCCTACATACCTGTCTGATTACACATCTGCCTGTGACAGGTCACCGAGTGTGTTTGTGTATTTGTATAAGGATAGATGCATCCTGCATTGCTCTCTACCAGGAATTAAACACAACTGACAGGATGAAACACATATCCATATTTACTTATCTAAATGAGAACATATTGATACTAATTTTAATTAGCTTTATTTGCACTATTAACTAACTATTAACTTTGACCTTTGCCTCGATAAACTCCAAATTTGCTTTTAATCATTAGGTAAAGTTTAGGTATGGGATTGGATCAAGGGATCTAAAATATGGTCATGCAGAATAAGGCATTAATATGTGCTTTATAAATATTAATAAACAGCCAATATGCATGCTAATAAACTAAAATGTTACCTTATTTATTTTAAATATAAATATATATAAAATAAAATATAATTTAATAAAATAATATATTTGCTTTTAAATATAGGCCTATACACATATATATATATATATATGTACACACACACACACACACACACACACATGCACACACATATATATATATAGTGCTGTCAAATGATTAATCGCGAATAATCACATCCAAAATAAAAGTTTTTGTTTACATAATATATGTATGTGTACTGTGTATATTTATTATGTATATATAAATACACTATAAAATTAATTTAAGGGACAACTGGAATATTTTAGTTGAATAAACTAAAAATTTTAAGTCAGCGGGGTAACAAATTATTATTTTTTTTTTTTTTTACAGTGTACACACACATGCATGTACAGTATATATTTCAAAATATATATGACCCTGGACCACAAAACCAGTCTTAAGTCGCTGGGGTATATTTGTAGCAATAGCCAAAAATACACTGTATGCGATTTTTCTTTTATGCCAAAAATCATTAAGTAAAGATCATGTTCCATGAAGATATTTAGTACATTTCTTACCGTAAATGTATCAAAACTTAATTTTTGATCAGTAATATGCATTGCTAAGAACTTCATGTGGACAACTTTAAAGGTGATTTTCTCAATATTTTGATTTTTTTGCACCCTCAGATTCCAGATTTTCAAATAGTTGTATCTCAGCCAAATATTGTCCCATCCTAACAAACCATACATCAATGGAAAGCTTATTTGTTCAGCTTTCAGATGATTTATAAATCTCAATTTCGAAAAATTGACACTTAAGACTGGTTTTGTCGTCCAGGGTCACATATGTTGTTTATATATATATATATATATATAAAGACATGTAAATACATGTAAATATTTTCAAAATATATACTGTATGTGTGTGTATTTATATATACATAATAAATATACACAAAATACACACACATATATTATGCAAACAAAAACTTTTATTTCGGATGTGATTAATCACGATTAATCATTTGACAGCACTATATATATATATATATATATATATATATATATATATTTAATTAAATGACACATTGTTGAATTTGCTAAGTATGTATATTTAAAAGTTAAATTCACCTGTAGCTATGAATAGTATGAACTTTGTGTGTTTGTGTTTATTTGAAGGTCTTTAGGATCGAGATCTTTTACATCTCAAGAGGTCAGAGTCCTGACACTCATGCATTTACATCTAAATTCAAAGGAATGTGGTCAAAAGTTCACACCCCGACTTATATATGCAGCACACCCAACACGCAACTCATGGGACGAGCCAAGAACAAATCGAAATAAATGTACTGTCATCTGAGCACCACTACTGATTTGAATCTAACCAACTTTCCAGCTGACTTACCACCCTAATAATTACCCGTAACTCACCTATCTCTCTCTCCTTCTCTCTTTTTTCCCCCTCTCCCCATCTCTCCCTCCGCGGTTTGTTCTCTTTATGCTTTGTGTCTCCAGGTTTGACCTCTGACCCCTGGTATCCTGTGAGAGGGGGTTGGGGAAAAACCCGTTTGTGTGGTGGAGAAATGTGTGTGTAGTTTTTGTGAAGTGTGTGTTGGTGCAGGTTTTGGGTTATTCCATGAGTGAAGTGGTCTTTAGGAGACTTAAGAGACCCCCGACACTCTGACACGCACACACACAGGGGGTTGGGGGTGAGTGGGCAAGAATGCAAGGAACAAACGAGGAGCCCGGCAGGAGTGCAGGAATGCAATGCATTGTGTTACAAAGACTTCCTAAACTACTAAACTAAGTAGAACCTCATACACACACACACACACACAACACACCTCTTCCCATAAACTCATATAGAGTCAATCTAAGTGGCATGTTGTAATTTTTGGCTTTTTATAAATGCATGTTTTGAGATTTCAGTGCCGAAGTGATATATAGCCATTAAAGGACCCTCCCAAAACATTTAGGGGCAAAAAACACACACGCACAGACACAGAGGACCCTTTCTGGAAGAGAAGAGATGGTCTGTAATTAAGGTTTGCCCCACCCTCGCAGTGAAAACCTAAACCATCCAACGTACTCGCGCACACACACACACACACACACACACACACCAACATACATAGGAGAGGAGAGGAGGGGAGTAGAAAAGAGTTTCCTGTGGCAGGCAGTGTGACAGGATCATGACAACGACCGCACTTCCTTTCTGTGTGGCCTGAATCAAAGCATAGTGATTCTCAAAGAGAGGCCGTTAAGTTGTAATTACGTAAAGTGCACGGTCATCAAACAGTCAAGAGAACTCAGAATCACTCTCTAAAAACAGACTCTGATACTACTAGTTTCTGAAAAAAAAAGTCTTCTAACAGTCAATGTGTTTTCTTAAATCTTAAATTAGACAATGATCTTTTAATTGACATTGTAACAAGCAATGTTAGATGTTACAGTCTACAATGACAGACCACATTCCACTAGATTTTGTAAGGAAACAGACTTTAAGATCCAGCATGTGTCAGACTGTTTCATTGTGTACCTTTCGCCACCTACAGGATGGAAATAAAATTGTTTCTTCGCAACACTGAAATACACACCAGACAACAATAGCTGATACCACATTTTTTTACAGCACATTTTCTTGAAAATATAAAACACAAAATCACTAAAAAAAACAACAAAAGTGTTTTTAATAAAGTCTCTGATGCTCACACAGGCTGCATTTTTTGATAAAAAGTAAAAACTGTAATATTGTTATTATATTTATAATATAAATCAATAATATTGTAAATAATATTAAAATATTTTCTTAAAATATAAAATAATTTATTAATATATATATATATATATACACAGAGCTGGGTAGTAATTTATTACATGTAATCTGGATTACGTAATCAGATTCCAAAAATTAAGTACTTGTAATCAGAGTAAGTTACATTTTAAAATACTCGTATTCAGACTACAGTTACTTTATGGATTACATGATTACATATTATTCACACAATAGCAATACATTATTCATAAATCATTGATTCTCCCTAATTTCTCTTTTTCATCTTTTAAATTTTCCTTTCTAAAATAGCCTACCGATTATATACATATTATATATGTATATATAGTCCAGTTTTGTGGACATTCACACAAAGATCAGGTGGCGACAGCATTTGAACACTGGATTCACAAAAATCATTTCAGGTTTAAGAAGGGTTTCAAAACTGCATCAACTAGGCTACTGATGAACACATTCATTTTTATATGAATAATTACTCTGTAGGTTTTTTAACCATGTATTATTAATTATAACTAATTAAAATACACACAATCACGTTATTTCTTAGTTAAATGCAATGCAGGCATTCCAAACACTTTTGCCATCTAAACCTTATTCACCAAATATATTTGCTTTAAGTACCCTTGAGATTTTAAAATAAATATTTCAAGTAACACATTTGCATGCTCACGGTTTCTTAGATGTTGATTAATGATCACATTGCATGCAGGTAAATAAAAATATTTCATATTTTTTTAGTAAGTGTTTTATTCAAAACAAAGACTATAGAAATGCAAAGACGTTTCTCTCCTATACTTATGAATGGGAGAAACTGCAAAGCGCAATATGGAGGAACAGTCCCACCTTCTAAATGAAAGAGCCAAATTTCCCATAGAAACCTGACTAGACCAGCTAATGCATATGTGCAGTCAAAAGCACGTTATGACTCCGCATGCGCATTGGCTGGTCTAGCCTGAAAAATAAGCTTTTTAAACACTATTTGAGCATAAGAAACAACATTCATGGGGCAATTAATTTCAGATTTTTGTTGCTGATTTGACATATGTAATTTAATTGTGAGTTCATCGAGCAGTTTTTGAGATTTCAGGATTCCCCCATTCATTAAGATAGGTCTTGTGCGAGCTGCCCGGAGGCGTTGAAAATATGGCTACGGAGTGAAGAGACTTTCCTCGAAAGGGAGTTCAAATAAAAATTTAAAAAATCAAAGAAAAAAGAAAGGGAGTTTGTTTTAAATGATTTATTTTCATTAATTTATTTTTATGATTTAATTAATCGTCAGCTTTTCATTAAACTCACAACCCCTCTGCAGTTCCTTTATGAACCCTAGTTTGGGAAACCTTGATGTAATATAATGTTTAATGCACTTCATGTTGTAAATCACAATGAATGGAACAAGTTTTCTTACTCTGCATTTTTTACATCATTATGGTACAAGATAATGCTATTTAAATCAATATGATAAACGAGTTAAATGAAAAGTAATCTAAAAGTAATCTGATTATATTACCTAAAATGTGTAATGTAACGGATTACGTTACTGACTACAATTTTTGTCATGTAATCTGGAATCAGTAACGGATTACAATTTGTAAGTAATCTACCCAGCTCTGTATGTGTATATATATATATATATATATATATATATATATATATATATATAAATAATTTTTGTAATGTATATACAGTATATATAATAGTAATACAGTTTTTTTCAACTGCTTACACACATTTTCAAAACTTTGCCTCTCTTTTTCAAAACTTTACACACAAATCCAAGAATTGCACACACAACATGCAAAATGCCTCACATCTCTTGCAAAATGAAGTACTGCATTCAAAATATCACAAACATATCTCAAAAGCAAACATTTGTCTTACGTTACAAACACTTTCGCCATAATATTATATTTTTGGATATATCATATACACACAGTTATTCAAAGCATAAAGCTCTTGGAAATTTCTGGAAAGTAATTGGCGCAGAGAGTAAAAATTCCATGAAAAATTCATGGTAAACATGAACGCAAGATTGAAAAACTTTTTTTTTTCTTTTTACAGTTATTTTTAACTGCTTACACACAAAATCTTTACTTGTCACACAATTTCTGAAACCTGACACTCAAACATCAGAACCACAAACCAAATCTGCAAAACCTTACACTAATTCTCGGCATTTGACTCAGTTTTCAATTTCAGAAAACACTTTTTGCAAAACACAACACACAATTCTCTATGTAACACACACAAATCTAACACGAAGTATCTTGATTTCCTTTTTCAAACACAACCATTTAAAACGCCACACTAATTCATCAGTGCTTCACACTAACTCCTCACATGCACAAACACTCATTGCTTTATTTAACACCGACCAATCACGGCTTTAGAATAGGCCTATAAATAGGCCACAGGTCAAGTTCTACAGTTTTTCTTGCTTCGTCACTTTGATGTATTTCTCAGATCAAAAATGAAATTCTCAAAACTACTTTGTTCAACCTCCACCTCATCTAGTCACTTGTGCACGTCATAAAAGCAGTTTCTCATTCTTTTGAACAAGTTGCGATTGCTTTGGTACATTCATGCAACTGATTGTCTGCGGTTTCCTACATTATCAGTTGCTAATGTCATGTTGCTCAAAATGTATTATATAGTTCTCTGTGCAAGTCAGACCACTAGTAAAAGTGTAACTGTGAATTCAATCCAGTCTCTTTCAATCAATATCACACGTACAGAAGTGTAAATTTGTACTTTTGAAATGGATATATGGCATACATAAGAAGTGCATTTCAATACAGTAACTGTCATTCAAACTGTTGCCATAGTTTACATCAGGTAATGCTAACAGAGTGCAGTGTTATATTGACAACATGACTATGTATTTTGACTATCTTGTTTGTGAACAATGAAGCAAGGACTTTTTGTTCTGATGGCACTGATATGTTCATTGACATAAATACTTACTTTTGAGAGATGAACTAAAGATTTTGAGTAAATTACAGGCTTTTGCAGGTAATCCATTGTGTGGTGCTGTTTGGACGAATTGTTTTGAGAAATGCACATACTTCTTTGCCAGTATTACAGTAAGGATAATTCGAGAAATGCACCAAAGTGATGAAGAAAAACTGTAGGTTTTGAACAATGGATGCAAACAATGTATTTCCTTTCTTTCTTATCGTGTAATATTGTATTCAGAACCACGAATGCTTACAGTTAAAAAAAAAAGAAGTTTGTTTTCAATCTTGCATTCATGTTTACCATGAATTTTTCATGGAATTTTTAATCTCTCCGCCAATTACTTTCAATCTTGTACATGAATGTACACAGGAGCTCATGAAAGAAGAGCTTTATGTTTTGAATAACTGTGTGTATATGACATATCCAAAAATATAATATTATGGTGAAAGTGTTTGCAACGTAAGACAAATGTTTGATTTTGAGATATGTTTGTGATATTTTGAATGCAGTACTTCATTTTGCAAGAGATGTGAGGCATTTTGCATTTTGTGTGTGCAATTCTTGGATTTGTGTGTAAAGTTTTGAAAAAGAGAGGCAAAGTTTTGAAAATGTGTGTAAGCAGTTGAAAAAAAAAACTGTAACTAAGCATTCGTGGTTCTGAATGCAGTAGTACACGGTAAGAAAGAAAGGAAATACATTGTTTGCATCCATTGTTCAAAACCTACAGTTTTTCTTCATCACTTTGGTGCATACTTCCTGTCAGATTTTTGTGTGTTACATAGAGAATTGTGTGTTGTGTTTGTCAAATGCCGAGAATTAGTGTAAGGTTTTGCAGATTTGGTGTGTGCTTCGGCTGTTTGAGTGTCAGGTTTCAGAAATTGTGTGACAAGTAAAGATTTTGTGTGTAAGCAGTTGAAAAAAACTGTAAATAGAGAATTGTGTGTTGTGTTTTGCAAAAAGTATTTTATGAAATTGAAAACTGAGTCACAGGCCAAGAATTAGCGTATGGTTTTGCAGATTTGGTATGTGGTTCTGGCGTTTGAGTGTCAGGTTTCAGTGTGACAAGTGTGACAGGTAAAGATTTTGTGTGTACGCAGTTGAAAAAAACTGTAGTGATAATAATAAAACAAATATTTTTACAACCCCTATATAATGAAATAATAGGTACCCTTACATATTTAATCAGGACCTCAATGTCTGTTTCAGTAAGCTTGAAGGGTGTATGTATGTAAAACTGAATCAGAAATGCATTAGATCACCTCCTCTGTAATGTCTATTAAAAGGTAAGCTTCAGGTCATAGGTTTAGAGGAGGGATTCACATGAAAGCTTGGAGATTATGTGTGTTTGTGTATTTTTCTGCATGCCCACACTAGCAGAGCATTTCAGACAGCATGTTCATTCTGTCGCTCTCTCACTGACACCCTTTCATGTCTCTTTCTCTCACATACACATATATACTTACACAGGCTGATTAACTACGGGGAGGAAGAGGAAATCATATAAATCTTAAAGCTTTGAGACACAATGTTTAAGTATAAATCAGCACAGCACCTTTCATGGTGAGTGAGGGGAGTGCCTGAAAGGAAATGATTATCAGCGCGGCTGAGAGAAAGAGACGGTGACTGAGGAAGGGAGGGAGAGAGAGAGAGGAAGAAAAGTAGCAAGACTGTTTAACTGAAATGTCTCACTGAGTGATTTGTGAAGTCTGGAGAGATGGGCTCACACACACATAAACTCATTTTCTCAAAGCAAAACTAACACCCCAAAATATTTAGTATGTTATAATGCAGTGCACATAAAAATTGTACTATTCACCCGGCACTTTTACACAACTTTTAAAAATAAAAATAAAGGAATGTCCTATTCAAAATTGGACTTTAATTAATATGTAATTTGCATATTAAATGCAAATTACAATAATTAAAATAAGAAAATGTTCAAAAACAATTCGAATGTTGAAAATGACAAATCGTGCCTTGGAAATTAACTGAACTAGGCTTTTCAGCTGAAGCAGGCATACTAAAATGACTAAAAATGAAACAAAAATAGGCTATTACAGATAGATATCGTCGTCTGACATGATTCTCTCGCGTATCTCACGTAGGCAGCATGTTATTTCAAGCACGTGCTTTCTCCACTCTCTTTTTGTACTACAACGCCCTCTAGTGCTCAAACCCTGCAGTTTTCATTAACAACACAATATGCATTTTCAACGGGTTTAATTGCATTACAATTATATTAAATGTATGACGATGACAATTTTTTGTACTTTTTGTACTAAATATTGAATTTTGAATAATTTTGAAATATTCAATCAAATTCAAGAGTTCAAAAATATTGATTCGTCTCTTAATACAGCAAAGGACTTTTAAAGTCACCTGATTCAGAGTAATGAGAGTATAATCGATAATGTTGAGATCATATCTAAGTGAGTGTCTGCATCGATCGACTTCACTGGAGGGCTTGTTTATGATTTCACCGCTGCCATCTTTGGCATTCTGAGTCAGCCCCATTCACAGTTTCATTACACATCTCTCCCTTTAGACAGGGTGACACCGACGCCATGATGCACTCATCTCTATTCTGGTATAAGACTACATCAAAACAATTCAAAACAACCTCTACTAAATATGAAATTAATTAAACAAAACATGAGAGAAATCGAGAGAAGAAAAATATATAAAAACAAAACAAAAAAGTAAATATGTGACCCTGGACCACAAAACCAGTCATTAAGGGTCCATTTTTCAAAATTGAGATTTATACATTGTCTGAAAGCTGAATAAATAAGCTTTTTATTGATGTGCTGCATGGTTTGTTAGGATTGGACAATATTTGGCCGAGATGCAACTATTTGAAAATCTGGAATCTGAGGGTGCAAAAAAATAAAAAAATAAATATTGAGAAAATTGCCTTTAAAGCTGTCCAAATGAAGTCCTTAGCAATGCATATTACTAATCAAAAATTAAGATTTAATATATATACGGTAGGAATATAAATATCTTCATGGAACATGATCTTTACTTAATATCCTAATGATTTTTGGCATAAAAAAATCGATAATTTTGACCCATACAATGTATTTTTGACTGGTTTTGTGGTCCAGGGTCACATATTAGAGTAAGCTGCTGTATCAATGACATCATCATCATATATATCCTCTGTTACCCAGGACAACAGTTTAAATGAATTAGTTGCTGTGGTAACAACAGCATCCTCGCCTGGAATAAAGAGCTAAATTAATGTTTTGCTCATTTTTTTCTATTACACTGCAGACATCTTGACCCTTAATATCAACAACACGGTGTCAAACCATTTTTTTTCCCTAAAAAGCACTAGGCAATGACTCCAGTAAGATGTTAAACACAGAAACACTAACTCTGGCAACAAGCTTTTATTTATAGAGACCGATCATAGCTAGACTGTTTGAAATGAATGGGATCTCTTATCCTCATACTGTAACTTGGATTGTTGAGCCATGTATGCTCTCACATTAAAAACTACACCCATGCTGACCCAGTTTTCTGTCCAAGTTATGCTAAAACACTTTTGGGAGAACCACACCACAACTTTTGGGATCATGTCCACCGGTTTAACAAATGTGACTTCAAAACACAGAAAAAAAGGCAATAACAGGCAAATAGTCTCACCTCTCATGTGTGTGTGTGTGTGTGTGTGTGTGTGTGTGTGTGTGTGTGTGTGTGTGAGTGTCTTTTTGAGCTCTGCTGACACCTGCTCCCTAATATCACATATGACATACCAAAATAGACTGATGCTGGACAGAGTTCAGAATCTCTCCCTCCCTCTTCCTCTCTCAAACATACACAACAAAGCCATCATGACATTTTTTTCATAAAAAGCTAAATATATAATTTTTAGGCTCACGTATAGGCTATTACTAATATTTTTAATAAATATCTTATATTGTTAATATAATTACAATTAAATTATTTTATGTCATTATGTATAGTTGTAACTTGTATATTATTAATATTATATTATTTGTATTAGCCTACTAATTAATTTAAACTTAGAATATTTTATATTAACCTATTAATGTTTCATTTTGATGTAAAAGACCCGTAGGCTCAATCAACTTATAAACTGCATGCATGTTGACTTGCATCAGACCATTGCAGTATGAGTAAGCACAATAAGCTATGATGGTCTCCTCCATCACCTCCGTTAATACTGTCAAACACAAACAAACAATTGATACGAGAGAGAGAGAGGGAGAGAGAGAGAGGGAGAGAGAGAGAGTGAGAAGGGGGCGCGTGTATACTCACAGAGGCGGCGGATCCAGCAGTCGCACATACCCTGTAATTTTCGGTAAGCGGTAACCGGAGAGAGAACGAGAGACAAAAGCGACTGAATGAATCGGCGGGATCTGGTGATAAACTCCAGCTTGGCTCTGAATGGGAGCTAATGACACCGCACTCAGTTAACGCTCGGGTGCCGGATCGAGCTGCTAGTTCATTCACGGGCGGTAACGGGACCGGCCCACACCGTCACATCCGTTAAATACACCGATTCCCGTACCGGCCAAACATGAGCATGCGGGACTTCCCACCCCACTGAACCGACTGACCCTGTACAAATCATCAAAATAATGAAATATTCGTTAAATAATAGCCTAATTAAAATGAGAAAGAATAATAATAATAATAATAATAATAAAGTAGCCTAAAAGCCAATGTAAAATGACCAATGCTCTCTGTTCAAGTCTCTGTTCAGTGTAGTTAGATTTTAAATATTGCTGCCCATAATTACAAAATAGTGTGTATTTTAGGTCATGAGACTGTTTTTTTTGTTTGTTTGTTTTTTCCTTTTTCTTTTTTTAACAAACTCTTAAATATTTACAAAAATAAAACCTACAAATAGGCCTACTGCATTCTCACTTGATGAAGCCATTAAAAATTTTTGCATAATATATTTTTATAGAATGAGTAAAATGCTGTTCAAAACTAATTTCAATCCACAGGACATGTAAACTTTTCAAAAGTAGACCTACATCAGCAATTTATACTTTATATATTTAATTAAGGTCACGTTTTACTATAAAAGAAATTAGTTTTACAGGCAGTTTTTTAATTTTTTTTAACCGCACTATGACTATAGCTACAACTTATAGGGCCTATTTATTATGTATTATTTATTTAAACCTTTATTAGGGCCAAACAAACTTGACTAAATACATGACAAGCTCCTGTAGAAACTCACACCTATAGTTTTATATAACAGGGTTTTAATGTGCAGTAATCATGTTTATGAGTTTCTGCTCTAAAATTGATTCTAAGCATGCCCTTCAGTGATGCCTCTAGCAACATAAAACATGAATTTTTCTGGCGCATTAAACACTAAACAGTGTTTGTGCTCAAGCCCGCCCTCACGCGGCGGAAAACCCCAACTCCCAACTGTTTCATCTCTCCTCTTCATCACCTATGACTTCCTCAAGAGCTGAGCCTCCCTCTCTGTAATCCTTTATGAACTTTTTCCCACAGTAATTCCATGCATCTTGAAAAGAAAAGCCTTATTACATACTACTAGAAGCTACACTGTAAAAAAAAAGTTCTGTAGTTTTTACAAAATAATTTTGGCAGCTGTGGTTGCCAGAATAATTTGGTAAAAAATACAGAAAAACTGTAAACACATTTACAGAACAAACTGTAAAATTTACAGTATAAAACTGTAATTTGCGAACAAGGAAATTTGAATGTAAACCAGTAAATTCAACAACACACACTGCTATTAAAATCTGTTTTGTAGCTTTAACATACTGTCAACCACCATAATAATGCAGGTGGTATAAGAGAAAGCCACATGAAGAATCAAAGCTCATCACAAGCTTCACCACAAGCAGAAGTATATACTAATATATAGAAGGTGCGCAGAGTCATTCATGCAAACACAAAACACCATCATGGTAACACACGATACTTAAATAATGCAATAAACTTTCATTAAACAACAGAAGATGTAACATAAAGCCCAAATGCACATAACTGATAACAAAAAGTATTAAAAACATGATTATTTAAACAAAATACTTTCAAATGTGCAGTGTCATGCAGGGAATTCTGGGAATATCAGTTTACCGTTTTTGACTGTAAATTGTACATTGATTTGTTATTTTTTTACTTCTAAAAACTGCCCAATTAACAGCATTTTACTGTAAAATTACATGAAATGTAATTTTAAAATGACATAAAATTAAATTTCATGTAAAATTACATGAAATGTCTGGTTAGATCTTTTACAGTTTTTCCCTGTATATAGTACGGGAACTTACTGTTAACCTATTAACAGTTTTCTTTTCCCGTAGTATTTTTACAAAATTTTACAGTTAAAATTACAGTGTATATAAGATGATCTCTCATAGACACAACAATTTTCAACATAATGGTTCAGATTTAAAGATAAACATGATTCATTTAGAGAGGAACTTTAGAAACATGATTTGCCAGATTTTAGGATTTGCAGTAGTGAAGTCGACTTCAAATGTCCACAGAAGCACAGAAGTTTTTTGATAAGTTTCACTATCATGTCAAATAAATGTGTTTCTTTTGAACTTTCTAATCATCAAAAAATCCTGAAAAAAAAAATACATCACCTTTTTGACAAAATCATATGCAGTAAAATTGTTCTGAACAAAAAATAAAAATAAAATAAATAATAAAATCTTTCTTGAGCCACAAATCAGCATATTAGAGTGATATGATAATCTAAAGGATCATGTGACACTGAAGACTGGAGTAATGATTGCTGAAAATTCATATATTTTATAATATATTTAAACAAAAAAAGAGTTATTTTAAATTGTAATAATATTTCACAATATCCCCGTTTCAAATAAAAGCAGCATTGAGCTCTGAGACACTGTTTATGTCAGTGAAGAATGAGATCAAGAACGGTGACATCTATCTCTCTGGACCTCGGAGCACTCACTATAGTGCTGATCTGGGGCTGGTGTTTCCTTGTAAGCTAGAGGCATGAAAGCATTATATCCCATTACCCTCGAGAAAGAAGCAGACAGAGAAGGAGAGAGATGGACCGAAAAGCAGATAATGCACACAAAAAGAGAAATTCTCAGACAGACGGGATGTTCTAATCCTTTAATGCTGTGGAAATGACATTTAGATCAAAGCTGCTAAAAGGACAAATGCGATACACACATTTGTGCGCATCTGTGAGTGTGTGTCTATGCGTGTAACTTGGGATATGGGACAGCTGTAAAACTCTGACTTATCATTGCAGGAGTTTATACAACAGTTATAGCTCTCATCCTCAAATCTGATTGGTCGAGCCACTTTCCAGAAGTGCTGATATACAGACCAACATCATCTATTAATGTTAGTTAATGGGCCTGAGCTAACATGGACTACCAATGAACAGTTGTATTTTTATTAACAACCGCTAACAAAGATGAATAAATACTGTAACAAATGTATTAGTCATTGTTGATGTTAGTTAATGCATTAAATAAATGGAAATGGAAACTTATTGTAAAGTGTCACCAAACTGTTTGTGTTTACAGTGCTCCAGATACTCAGCGATATGGCCAAGAATATTATCAAAAGCTATTATATTTAAATATTTTTTCCTATATATAATATTGATATTTATAACAACATTAATTATACAATTCATGGGGTGGGAAATGTATTCTACATGTTTGTTAGACCTCAAGAATGAATGTTTGTTTACAAGTAAACTCCAGAGATCAAGCTATCTTTTAAATCAGAGTCCCATTTTTTTTCTAAATTAATATAAAATTATAATAAAAAATGGTGTCCAATAAAGTTAATTAATAAACTTCAACAATTGAATACATCCTTTTAAAATGTAATATAACAATTAATTTACAACAAAAGATTGCATGAATGAAAAAAATATCATGGTTGTGTGATTTTTTGTTAATAATAATAATAATAATAATAACCAATGTAATATTTGTTAAAATAAATAATAGCAATAAAATAATACAAATAATAATAATAATTATTATCTTTACTATAGAACAACTCTGATCATCAAAATGTAGACTTAATATCAAAAATGCATAAAAAGTAAATTTTGGATATCAATATTGATATCAGTATCGATTTAGTGCCCAGCCGTAGATCCAGACCAGAGTATCTGAGTGATTTTTCAGTCCAGAGGTGATTTCTCTCACCAATAAAATGGAATATTTTCAACTAACTGTCCAGATTTAGTCAAAAAAGTAGATTGCTCAATATCAACTTGTTTGCAGAACGTTTTTGTGAGTATAAAAGCAATATCACACTCGTGACTATTTCCACACACTTCCCTTCCCACACACACACACACTTGTGACCAAAGGGAAATTAACCAAGCTATAACATCCACATATTCACAATATAAACATATTTCAACCTGGAAATGTATGCTCTCAGCCAAGACTGGAGGTTTTTGTTTGTTTGTTTTTGAGCTTTTAGCTCCCTATGATCGATTTCTTCTGCGACAATGAGTCAATAATGTGTATTTGTTGTGTGTTTGTGCAGTCATAAAGCCTGAGGAAAAACATCAGGTGTGCTTGTGTTTCATTTAGTGTACATCTATATAAAGCATATTGGCTGTTTGTTTTCATTTTGCCTTCAGGTCATGTGTTCTGCCAGTGACTCCTCATGAAGGCCGTTCATATTGACAGTGATTTAACCGCTGGAGATTGGCAAGCTACTGTACTTGTTGTTCCATGTCAGAAATCCAGTACAACTCCTGTAACCAAACGCATCATGAGGTGGATAATGTGAGCACGACTGTTTAAACTCTCACATCACACCAGGATTCATTTGCATAATGCATCAAACCAAAGTGTTGCATAGAATTTGCTTAACGTTTCGTCACCAATGGTGTCATTCATGGCCTTAAATCGCCAACTCTCAATGAAAACGAACTACACTCTTCACTCTACAGGAGGAGAATTTTACTTCTCCCACATAATAAATCTAGCTGCCAAGCTAAAACCTTCTACACCGTTTGTTTGGGTCTTTCTCCAATCTAATTGGTCACTCCATGCCTGTTACTAACAAGAGGCCCTTAGCACAGGCTAAATACCCTGTCAGATAATGGCCACCAGTAATGGTCAAAAACGGTCATAAATAGGCCTCAGTGGATCAAACAGGTGCACAAAAATGGACTAAAACAGTTTTAACAACTCAAACAGCACCACTTTCATTTAAATGGAAAGGAAATGGAGATGGGAGAGGTTTTTTTAAGCAGTTATTCAGCTCAGTCAAATTACATGTCTTCCATGTCTGCAATATACTATATGTTTTGAGTCATTGTTGACTTATGATCTAAAAAAGAATACAGTGACTTTTGGTACTTTTAATATTAACACAACCACTTTTAGTAACCAATAAGAAACTGTGTGTATTAAAGGAAATGTGTGCTAAAATTATGTTTAAAGAAATGTACAAAAATAAATACAACTGCAAAAACTTTAATGAGACTAGGTTATATTGTACACAGTGCAAAAATTTGCAGTTAGTAAGTTAAAAAAAAAAACTTTTACACTGTAAAAAGTGATAAGGTGACTTAACTTTAAAAAATTGAGGAAACCCGTTGCCTTAAAATTATTAAGTAAATAATCATTTAAAAAAAAAAAAGTTAAGTGAACTTGACAATTCACTTAACTTATTTTTTTTAATTATCATTTACTTAGAAATTTTAAGGCAATGTGTTTCCTCAATTTTTTTAAGTTAAGTCAACTTATCACTTTTTACAGTGTACTAATACTAATTAAACTCCAATGATTTCTGAAGGATCGTGTGACTCTGAAGACTGAAGTAATGATGCTTAAAATTCAGCTTTGCCATGAAAGGAATAAATCATATTTTTAAAATTGCTATAATTGTTCACAATATCACCATTTTTCACTGTATTTTTGATCAAATAAATGCAGCTGTTGTGAGCAAAAATGTATAGTGTGTTATATAAACATTACAAATATTATAGTACTGGTTGGTTGTCAATAGTCCCAACTCCCAAGTGTAAGATACATGACTTTAACTCAGAAACTGCATGATATAAACTGCAAACACCCAAACCCAGAGAGCAGACTTTACTCCCTCATTTCAAAAGTCCACTGCATGACTGATTTTTATTTAATTGATTAACAATATTGTTTAAGTGAATAATGGCCTGCAAAAGCAATGATGTCTAATCCTGATTGACTTTTTTATCAGTGATTTAGGCTTGTGAAGAAGAGTTCACAAAAAGCACACACATGGGACATAGTCGATAATGGAGCTCTTTTTTTCCATGCAAAAGTCATTCCCCAAATCCCAAAATCTCGTCTCCATCTATTATGTTCCTGTCTGTTTCCTCTCCCTCATTCTAATTTGTCTCAACAGTTCTTTCTCTTTCTCTCCAGCCTCCCTTCGTCCCACTTGTCTGTAAATGTTTTTAATTAGCTGACTACGACCCTGATGACAGTGTGACGAGGAGAAAGAATGAGACTCTCTAATCGCTGTAATTAAACAACATGCCACACAAGAGAGAAGGAGGGAAGAGACCTCAGCTCTCTCTATTCATACAGATGAAGTGTCAGAGAGAGTGAAGGATGAAGGAGGGGAAAAATACTGTTGGGAGGGAAAGTAGGAAGATTGTACATTTTTCATCGGTACACTCTTAAAAATAAATGTTTCAAGAAGGGTTTTCACAGCAATGTCATTGAAGAACCATTTTTGGGTTCCCTAATGAACCTTTCAGTGAGTAGTTCTTAAAATAATTTTTTTTTCTTAGTGTGAAGAACTTATTCATAATTTAAAGAACCATTTTCCACTACAAAGAACCTTTTGTGAAATGGAAGGTTCCACGGATGTTAAAGGTAATTCATGGAACCATCAATGCCAACAAAGAATGTCTGGAATTTATGAAGCCATTTAAAATTTGATAATTATATAGTTATATACAACAGCTACAGTTGGCTATACCATCATATGTATTTATTTCTATACTTTATAAAAAGTCATGTTGGGCCAATGACAAAATAGATTTTTAAAATGAGGAATGATGTGAAAAAAAGTCTAGTTTAAAAGTTCTAAGAAATGCAATCTGCACTCTTTATGAGAATTTATTTAACTTTTTTTTTTTTTTTGGCTTCACACATAATATTGTGAACCCAGGGCACTTCTAAACTATGAGTAAACAAGTAAAAATGATTTTATATATATATATATATATATATTTTTTTCTCCTTATTCTTCCTTAACTGTTTTAAATTATTTTTAAATACATTTTTACATCTTGTTTTTATTAATATTACTATTTAATTCCTTGTTTTTATTGTTGTGACTTTTTTTTTCTTTTTTTAATGACTTTTTCACTTCCTTTTATGTAAAGCCTTGCCTATAAAACATAATTATATAATCATAATTAATTATTATAAATAATTAGTAATAAATACAATAAATTATATTTTTATTATATTTCGAAATGTTCTGTTACAAAATCAGGTGGTTACACCACCCAGACAGTTTTGAGTTTATACTTATGAAAAATAAATAAATAAATAAATAAATATTTGTAAATTGAAAACTTGTTTCTCATAAAAAAGGTGCTTTTTTTTTATTTTTTATTTTTTTTTAAGTTACTAACCCTAGTGACAAACCTGTTATTAAAACTTCAGTAATAGCGGTTGTTTTATCAGGTTTTATGGCTCTTGTACCTGTACTGCTCTGGATGGTTCTAACAGTTGTAGTTCGAGGTGGTGAGATGGCCTGACGCGCCGCTCTCTCCTCTTCCTCCTGCGAGCAGCCCTTTTCGATGGCCCGCACGTAACTGTGGCTCCTCATGCGGAAGCATCCAGACCCCGGCAGATCCAGAGCATCCACGGCCTTAGACTCCATCTCACTGAACACACTCTCACACACAGCCTCAATCTGCCCGTTTACTTCCACCTCGCTCACCTGCAGGGGGAGACAACGCGTCACCACATGCTGTCATATTACCCCTTCACCCTACTGTCATGGGATAGTAAACACTCCTGACTGAATGAGCAGGTTTCAAGATGTTAGCTCAAGGCTTACTCATGTAAAATGACTTTAAATTATTGTAAGAAGGCAGAGGAACCTAGTGAGATCATATGAAGTTGTTAAATGCTGCTTTTCTAAAGATCTATTAAAACACATTTGACTTTTCATGCTAAAATTAATCCCGGATTAAGGTGAATTTTAACCCTAGGCAACGTTTCATACATTTTCAAAGATGTTTAGCATGACTTTTAATCCTGAGTTATGAAAACCTGTTCAGGAATTGCAGTATACTAAAGGTATGGAAAGGGATGAACAGTGTGAAATATGGCACAAGATAACCAAATATTAAATTAATCAAGGGTTGAAAATGAACAATTAATTCATATTGTGGAAAAACAAAGTGTTTTTTTTACTATAGTCAGCATATTATAAACAATGGATTCACTTTTAAAATGCAAAAATATTATAACATAATATACACACACACACACATATATATATATATATATATATATACACACATACATACATATACATATACACACATATTATATATATACACACACACACACACACACACACATATATATATACATATATATATATATATATATATATATATATATATATATATATATATATACACACATGATTGATTAATTAATTTTAATTTGTACATAAGAATATACATTGTATTATTTATAGTATTGTTTCTTAGATATAATCAACAATAATACATAGTATACAATACAAAATATTCATACAAAAGGTAAAAATATGAAGCCTATGAATAAATCATAAAATCTATATATTGTGTTAATATAATTCAACTATATTATAATTATGATATAATTATATCATATAATTATGATATTAGTATACATTATTATTTTAAATAAAAAAATAAAAACACTACACAGCGGATACATGCATTCTCAATCCAGGGTGCTTTGTTTCTATAACCACCTTTTCAATGTTGGAAAATGTCTTTTATTTTCAGAAATATGTTTTAAACATCATACAAAAGTTTTACAAAATACAAAAGCAAGAAAGAAAATCACAAAGAATAAAAAAAGCACAAGTGTATTAGTGTGTTTAAGAAAAAAAGTCATTTGACTTTAACACAGATTTACTTGTAATCAACTTAATGACATCGTTTCAGCTTAAAATGTCATGACACCCATAAATAGTAAAATGAATCAACGTCATAGTTGGAATTAGTAATAGGTTAAATATTGACGTAAGATCAATTGTCAGGGGAAAATGTGCAAATTGCGAATCTCAAGCTGTCATTTGTTATGTAGGCTCAATTTAACCCTCTAACAGCCAAGCTGCATCTTCAGTGATAAGGGTTAAACACACTAATACAGATAACAGAACAGAAAAAAAGAGTGCAGAGGGGAGGAAATCTCTACAAGTGAAAGCAAAAATCAGGAATGACTGCTAATTCTATAATACAGCAGTGTAAGAAGTGTGACTGGATTTAGACAGAAACTTATGAGAGGAAGGGGTTTCATGATTTAAGGTTGGAAACAAAGTGGGAACAGGTTGTTTGGAGAATTCTGTGACTGGAGGACTAATAGTGAGTTGTGATTGGAGGAATAGAAAGCAGAGTGTTTGTCACTGGCTAAAGGAAGACAAGCACCAAGATTTGCTAATCATCTAGTAGCAATAAAACCCCCAAAACCCTCAGAGAAGCACACCTACACCAACACACATGTATGCCTGTACACACATACAGTGCAAACACATAACCACACATTCACTATACACATGAGGGACCAATAAATAATGTTGTTTTTTTTGGTGAGCAGACTGAAATGATTGATATATCCTCAGGGAGCAGAAAAGACACACATTCACACACATGCCTGAGGGCAGTGTTTTTTTCGCGGGTGGGAGGAAGCAACTCTTTAAAAGGTTAGGGCTGTTGTCAGTCTGAGTGAGCTGTCAGGCTCTGAACACTCACCTTAAAATTGTCTTGGTTGTAAACGCTGCCCGTTACCTTATCCCAGGGCTACAGAAGCTAATCTTGAAAACTCACCTTAAAATCCCATGGCAACAGACACTAATCCTGAAAACTCACCTTGAAAATCCCTTAGCTACATATGCTAACAAGGAAGAACACCACTTAAAATTGCTTAAAAGGCTTTACTGACACCAACTCACCTTGAAAATTACTGTCAAGCATTAAAACTAACAGTAAACATGAGAACTCATCTCCACACGCTTAATATTTTGTTACTAGCATATACTCCTCCAGTTAGCTACAACAGCCCATTCTGACAGAGTAGTGTTTGAAGTCTTTTACTAGTATGTACTTGTTGGTAATGGGGGAAATACATTTTGAGTAGACTAGTAAGTCAGCAGTATTGGGCCAAAATATCACATCGTAAAACTGCATCTTGTCACCACATATCTTTTTTTTGTTGCACATGTCTGAAATCGCATATGAGTACTTTTACTACATACTACATTTGATGAAGCATGCACTTTGTGACCGTTAAAAAGGTATGTTCTTCATAGTATGAATGTGTGCAGTATGAAGGAAATTAATGTGTCGTGTGACTTACGGAGTACTGATTATTAATCATGTAAACCCTTTTATTTAAATCTCGCTATCTTCCATGTTTGTAGTTTTTAAAACTTTTTTATTTCTGTTTGTATTTCTAAGCAAATCTGTGTCCAACGTACAATGAATTGTGGCCAGTTTTAGCTGTTAGAGTTTGCATGGATCTGTAACTCGAAATTTCACTGGAAATAGAAAAAAAAAAAACATCTGGGTACCTCTTGCGCTGTCTGAT
Source organism: Onychostoma macrolepis (assembly GCF_012432095.1). Taxonomy (NCBI): domain Eukaryota; kingdom Metazoa; phylum Chordata; class Actinopteri; order Cypriniformes; family Cyprinidae; genus Onychostoma; species Onychostoma macrolepis. The sequence continues at coordinate 16,501,089 of NC_081178.1, read as the reverse complement.
ATTGTAATGATCATGGACTTATACTGACATCTAGGTGTGTGAAGGCAGCATTACACAAAAATGCTAGTTTTAGTTATAGATGCCATTGTAGAAATGCTCTTTGAAATGGTCTGTTTGCAAATAATTTATTCTGAGTAAACGTGAGCAATGACAAAGAGGGTAACAGAAATAAAGTAAGTAGTCTTCAGTTAATCGTGTGATCTCAAAATGGCAGCCCCCATGAGGTGGCACACTCCCATGTAATTGAAACAGCTGTGAATAGGCTACTGATATGGCTAAAGTTTTCATTTCATGTGAGTAAACAATTTTTTGGGGGTAAATTTTTCAAAGTGAACTTTTACTTTTATATATTTAAAACAGCTGTGGCAGCTAAAAGCCCAAAGTATACTTCGATAAGGTACGACAAGGTATGTGCACAGTATGTAAGATGTAAATTTCATCAACATAACACGCACATACCATAAACACAGCCAATTTTTTTTTTAAACCGTGTGAACTTTATATGTGCGAGTTGATTCGTTTGTCCAAAAGGTGGCAACACTGAGCCAACGTTTCACAGAAAAAAAAAGAAGAGAATGAAATAATGCCAACAAACTACTTTAATTAATAGAATCAGAATAACAGTAGCAAACAGTAATAATGTGTTCGGTTGTATGCATTCACTAATATTCATGTCAAAACTGAAGTATACTTGGGGATTTAGCCTTAAGGTCTTTGCACATTTGAGTCCGAAATTCTCCTCCAAACTTTTTGCACGTTAAAAAATAAATACGACCTCCCGTTGTGTGTCAATCACGTTTAAACACACAAAAACATCACAGCCACAAAAAAAAAAAAATCGGATCAGGTTTTCTGCGATTTTCTAGATTTTTTTTGATTTTCTGCGTTTTCGCATCCGTAGCAAGCATTATACCAAAAAAAAAAAAAAAAACGCATACGATTTCTGACAGTGTGCAAGGACCTTAATTATCAAGAAGTACACTAACTAGGGCACGTTAAACACAGTATTCACAAATATACAATTTGTGAAGCTAATCATAAACTTCCATACCATACTGATAGTACGCGAATTAGGATTCTGAATAATGCATGGATGAAGAGATGATAAAGGATTCCATGAGATGATTAATGGGATTGAGCAGAAATTAAGCAAAAATATAACTTCTTTTCGTTTGCATGTTTTCCTCCCCTTTGCAAACCTTCTTTAAGGCTGACGTTGAGGAAGGCTCTGGTTGGAAATCACCATTAGGATCTGATCCAGGCCGAGCTGTTGTTTCCCACTGGCGTAAGATCAGTATCTTAATGGCGATTTCCACCAGAGAACGAAGGGGGCGATGACCAACCTGGCTGATGGTGCTCATGGCCCTCATGTAACTCTCATTTCGGGAGCGAAATTTGGGCGAGGCCAGCAGACCGGCCGGGTCCAGACTGTCCAAACTGCGGTTGATTGAAACCTCACTCACCGCTCGCAGGTAACTGTGACTCCGGATCTGCAGCTTGGGGGAATGGGACTCCGTACTGATCCTACAAACAGAGAGAGAGCGAGAACAGGTGTTCAAGTATTTAATGAGGGGTGAGATTACTCTTGTAACTCACACTCATTCATCATGTTCCTGTGGTTTTCCTCCAACAGAGATCTCATACTCATTACTGTTGACCTAAAAACAGCTTGACCTGGTTATGTGTGTGTTAGTGTATTCTTCATATATCTGACACCAATCTAAACATTAACTCCTCACAATTAGTACTGGCATTTGACTGTTTGTGTTTACATGTGGATGGGCAATCAGGTCTTTGAAATATGAGCACAGAAACACATTAAAACATGAACGCACACAAACACGCATTCTATCCCTTCAGGTCGAGTCAATCTTAATTATGGATGTGGCTCTTAAAATAGTATGCAGTTACAGCAAGAAAAAACACACATTAGTCATTCTTCACTGGAGTGAGGAATGTAGAGAGAGAGGGAGGAAAAGAGAAACAAAGTACAAGAATAGATTTAGAGGAAGAGATGACAGTGGATGAAATCAATTAAAGCAGCAAATGATGGAAAAACAACAAAATAGTAGATGTTTGCTGAAGTGTACTATGAGAAGGAAAGCATACACAATTAGATCTTGCGGAAAAAATAGGACAATGCTCATGTATTCTCATTATATGCTGTTATTTCAAGAAGCTCAGCTTTTGACAAAGACAGTTTTTCACATGTTATATGTTCTAGATGAATCATTGATATATTTAAAATGTTTAAATTATTTAAACATGGTTCAAATATTTAAACAAAACATTATAGTTTAATATATGTGTAATTAATGACATTGGCCTATTAAAAAATGACACATTATCATCAACTAAAATGTAACTTTTGTCTAATTTTATAACTAATCATATACAATAAATGAATATTGAATATTTACTATGTGTGTTTTGGCAAAATTTGACTAAAAACTGTTTAAAAAAAAATTGCTCATAAAAAAAAATTGATACTGTATGACTCAGGTCCCACATCTGTGGAACGGTTTTGCAGAAATAAAGGAAATATCTGTCTATAATGAGCACAGGCCTCAGGGGACTGCATATTTATTATATAACGCAACATTTTTTTCTCTAATATACATGCGGTTGTTTAAACACGTATGAGTGTGTATGTCTACTGTATTACTGCGTTTCTGAACAGAAAGTGCGTTTACGGTTCATAGGTTTAGAAATTTCCTTTTTTATTATGCATTATTTATCACCCTAGTTTTATGTACGTGTGTGTACAGGAGTATGTATATGCATGTTTGAATGTGTATGTCCATATTTGAGTTCAAGGCACAATGCTCTGATTATAAATATTCAATGCTGTGGCACATCCTGTCAAGCAGAAAAAGATAAAGAGCACATGACAGGAACCCTACTCAAGTGTTCGCCTTTCCCTACACACTGAGAAGGGAGCATTCATTTGGAACACTGATGGCACCATATGCTTGAGTAAATTAAATACACAATTTGAATTGTCATACTTATACATAGAAATTATTATAATATGCATTTATTCAATCAAAAATACAGCAAAATCAGCTTATTTTATAATAATTTCAATTGTAATTTATTCCTGCGATGGCAAAGCTGAATTTTTTCATCAATAATTTCTCCAGGCTTCAGTGTCACATGATCCTTCAGAAATCGTTCTAGTATACTTGATGCAGTTGTGCTGCTTAATATTTTTGTAGAATCTACAATATATTTTTTTTCACCCAACCTCTGATGATCGTTTATTTGAAATGGAAATCTTTTGTAACATTTTTTACTGTCCCTTTTCATCAATTTAATGCATTCTTGCTGAACAAAAGTTGATTATTAGCATGCCTATTAATAACATATTAGCTGTTTATTAGTATTTATCCTGCATATTCTAAATCCCTAATCCTACCCAATACCTAAACTTAACTACCTATTAATAAGCAGCAAATTAGTAGTTTATTGAGGCAAATGTCATAGTTAATGGTTTGTTAATTGCGAGAATTGTACCTTAAAATCAAATGTGACGATTAATTTCTTTAAAAAAAAAGAGAACTTACATTTTTACACTGCACTGATGAGCATATGCTGTTGTCACAGCAATGATGCCCACATTATATGAATGCTTTGTTTGCAAAGTTTGCACACAAAAGTGCACATTCACACACACACAGAACTAAAAGCGTGTGTTGATTCTCTTTATAATGCAAATCAGCTTGCTCTCATGAATAAGTCTGTGGGATCCTAAAAGTGACTCACTTCATTGTAAATATTCTAAGTAGGATATGTTGTCACTGTATAGTAGCTACACGGCTATAATAGCAATATGCATGTGAGGTTTTAACATAAATACTGAAGCCGAGATCAGTTCCCGCATTAAAAAAGACCCACTTTCAGACGATATAACGGTGTGCAACCCGAAAATTGAAAGGACTTGGAAGGAACTTTAAAGGCGCAGGAAAATTCCCTTTGAAATGACTTTGTTCTGTTGAATTTTTAATAAAGGGGAGAGTGAAAGGATTTCACTGTAGTGGTAAGAGTCTCAGGACATGAAGGGATTTTATATGAAATTGCACCGAGTAAGTGTGTATGCATTTGTGTGTGAACAGAGGTGGATTTAAGGACGGGACTACACTGTCTCCAGAGACCCATCCCAACAGCACTTAGAGATGGTGAAACGCCTGTAAAATACCGTGTTTAAAATGACCCCAGAGAAGATGAGGGTTCATTGAAATTGCAGACGGATCGGCAGGTCCACGCACATGCACACCAGACGTACACATACAGCACATGCATTTAATTTCCCATGTGATTTCACGGCAACAAAATGCACAAGCAAATGCATTTCCAGACTCACTTGAGTGTGGTCATCTCGGTGAGGGAGGGCTGAGTGGCTTTCAGGTAGCTGGCTCTCCGGGCCTGGACTTTGGGTGAGGGTTTAGGGCTGCAGTCTGAGTCTCCACTGTCCTCCTCTGCCATAGCTTTGATGTAGCTGCCGCTCCTCATCCTCCTGCACGGGATCTCGTCATCCTGACCCACAGACGAGAAGCCACCCCACTCATCCTGAGGAACCTGCAGAGAGCGAGAGAAAGTTAGCTTCTCATAAACGCCTGATCTGCCTGTAAAACTTAATAATAATGACAAGCTATAAAGCAGTGCATGATGTAGACAGATAATAGAGAATTAATTAGGCAATAAATGAAATCAACTAAACAATTAGATTCATATGATCATTCAAACATGCATTAATGAGCACATTACTTGATAAACAGTTGCAAATTGTAATTATTAATATGTTTATATATAAATATGGTGGCAGTGTTTAAGTATTATTTATGTATTATTATAGTACTAAAGGGGTCATGACATGACAAACCAAATTTCCCTTGATCTTTTTACACAGAAGAGGTCTTTGTATTCTTAATACATCCTGCAAGTTTTTCATAACTTAAAATGTCCTCATCATCAATAATAAAAAAGCATTTATGTAATAACCCTCAGAAAACGGCTCGTTTTGGATCAGAGTACTTTTTTTTTTTTGTAAATTTTAGTACTTCAACTTCAACTAATTTTAATTTTAAAAATTTATTCTAATTTTTGTTTAAGTGGCGAAGTAATAATAACTTTCATATTTGATAACTAGGCATATAATAAAACAAATAAATGTTTTGTAAACAGCTGTTAACTCACCAAATAGTAATTAGTTTAGAAATGCACAGTAAATCTAAATCTAATAAACCAATTACAACTCATTTAAAACCACTGATATATTTAAGTTATGTGTCCCAAACCAACAAGAGTAATGCATTGCAACTGTCCAAGCATAAATGATGTGCTGATCAATGTTTTAAAACATAAAAAAATGCTTTATAAATGACTAACTGTTAACTAATACGTCACCAAATGCTTACTATGTCCTTATTCTAATGTATTAACCAGAACCCCTCCCTGCTGAACTACAGATATGACTATGACTTCTCAGTCTTTTCCCACATTATCTCTATAACATAAAACCTCTTTGATACATCAGATAATACAGCACTTAAAAAGCTAAAAGCGCATCCTGGCATAACGCGCACAGCCTTATGCAACCTGTACCCACACACTAACACCTGCTGCTCCCACTACAAAAAGCAATATTGACTTCTGCATAACCAACATCATTACCTGAAAATGATCTTGAAAACATTTTACACCCACTTGCAGTATTCATGTACGACACACGTAATGTGTACCTCTCAAACCCTCACCTCAAAAGCCTCTCACCTCTCGGAGATGAATAACAATCATTTCATATTATCCAGGCACGGCTCGGATTCTTTTCAAATCTTTCACCATTTTTAGTGGTCAGTGAAGGAGAACTAGTGAGCCCGGCTTCAGGCTCGCTCCGTGATGTGCATTGCATGCTAAAGAAATTCTTTCACACGTTACCCTCTTTTTCACACGCTCTACTAGGGGGCGAAGCCAACAACCTATCCTCCGTCACCAAAAACAGAAGAGAAAGGGGCACAAAGAGAGATATTGTTCAGACCAGGGGAAAGGATCCACTCTCTATGGAGTGCTAAGGTTTTTTTTTTTTTTTAAAGAGGATGGAAATGAGGAAAAAGTGCAGAGAGAGAGGCAGAACGGAAACAAAGTACATCAATAATCCTTCTGCTTGAAAACTATGGTTGCTATGAGAATGACCGTGACCTTAGCATTACTGGGAACTAAGACATCTGGAGTTATCCACAGCAAGTCAGTGTACTTACAGTCAAGCTAACTCTATTAGCAGACAGACTCTCATTACTGCAGATGGGGGCTCAGATACGGGCACTTTGGCAGTTCTCCTTAGAGTTTTATTTAGTTCCTCTATCTCTCCTGACTCTATTATCTGCAACGTCTTCTCCTCTTACCCTTCTTCTCTCTTTCGTTCCCTGACTTTCTCTCTCACACACACACACTTTACTAGTCCCTTGTAAAAAGACTTTTCATCTCCTGGTAAAAAAAAAAAACCTATTACATGACTTATTTAAAATAAATTTATTTCATACCAAGTATATTTCAAATCCATTATTTATTGACATATCTCTTAAGGCTCACTGATATAAAATTATAATTAAACTATATTTCGTTATTGCACAACACACATTTCTTAATATTATGCCTAAAATGTGTTTTAATATCACTATTAATAAGGATTGTATTGTATCTGTATAATATCAGTCTTTAAATGCTAGATATTTAAAGTGTACCTGAAGTATACTTGCAATATTTCCTCTTTAGCACAATCTAATTTATTTCAGTATATCTTTAGTTGTACCTCAGCACTACTTCTGCACAATTAAAGTGCATTGAGCACAAAATTAGTTGTTCCAATTTAGCAGACTTTAAGTATACTAGTTTATAGGGTATTTTTATTAAGCACATAAATATGTAAATGTATTTGTAGTATACTTAGCCCTGGTTTCGCAGACAGGGTTTAAGTTAAACCAGGATTAGGCAATGGTTCAATTAGGACATTTAAGTAGTTTTTATAAATGTGGTTTAGAATAAAATAATACTGGTGTGCATCTTCAGACAAAACAAATGCACTGACATATTTTAAGATCAGTTAGTGCAAGTTTCTTTCAGTTGAAACGGCTCAGATTTACATTTTAGATTAGGCCTAAGCCTAGTTTGTGAAACCGGGGGTTAAATGCACAAGGCTCCTAATCATCACAAAGCCCCTTTTTTATACAGCATACAAGTTGAATGGATTATTTTTATGGTGTCATTTTGTAGCAGACATGGTCACCTCAAATTAGTTGACCTTGACCATATTTAACTCCTCTTCTGTTCTTTTCTCTCAATTCTCCATTCTACATGCACCTCACTCTTTTCCTCTGCTCTCCTCCCTCCCTTTCTGCTTTCTCCATCACTTTCTTTTTTTCTAAGACTCAGTAACTGTGTCACATAGGGAACATAAGAGACAGAGAGATAGCAAAAGGACAAACAAAATCCATTTTTTTCCTCTTAATCTTCACACAAACAGTCTCTGATCTCCAGGGCTGTAGGCTGAAATTTTTCTCACTTATCCTTCTCTTATTTGTTTATGATCTCTCCATCACACAGCATTAGTCCACAACAAAGAAATCAAAACACAAGCCATGGTCTCTGAGTTCATTTTAATCTGTCACATTCAGTGCTGCTAAAACACAGCAGGTCAGTCCTGAGCATATGTTAATACATTCAACAACACCGGCATTGTAAGGGACCATCCATACAGGATGTGTTTTTATGCTAAAAAAAAGATAGACGGAGGCCCAGTGAAATGAAAAAAGAGCATGATGCATTTTACTCATTAAATATGTCGGTAACACTTTAGTTTAGGGACCAATTCTCACTATTAATTACTCGCTTATTAGCATGCATATTACAAGCATATTGGCTGTTTATTATTACTTACAAAACCTTTTTCTGCATGCACATATTTTAGATCCCTTAATCCATCCCCATACATAAACTTAAAGGGATAGTTCACCCAAAAATGAAAATTCTGTCATTAATTACTCACCCTCATGTCGTCCCAAACCTGTAAGGTCTTCGTGCATCTTCAGAACACTGTCTATGCAGGGTCAGAAAGCTTTCGGATTGCATCAAAAATATGTTAATTTTTGTTCCGAAGATGAATGAAGGTCTTACAGGTTTGGAACAACATGAGGGTGAGTAATTAATGACAGAATTTTCATTTTTGGGTGAACCATCCCTTTAACAACTACCTTACTAACTATTAATAAACATAAAATTAGAAATTTATTGAGGCATCATTTATTGAGGCATCAATCCATCATGATTTCATAGGAAAACTATAAAAAATTTATCAAGACCCGTCACAACGGTCACAGATGTCCATTTAGCACTTTTCAAACGAAACAATTACAAACAGCAAGACACGTCACAATGATCAAAGACATCCCTATAGCATGTTGTCATACAAAAACTATTTTAAAACAGTGAGTTTCGCAATCGAGTTGCAGGTTTGTAACCTGCAGTCTAACTTATTTTTATAGAAACATTTAAAACCCAGCAAGAAGTCATTCTAGTATGTTATCAAAGAAAAAAATTATAAAACGGACAGATGCAAAAATGCATCCTGTGTGAACGGCCCCTATAACATGCTTGGACACAGACATGCACATGCATGCAATATGTCTACTCTTCACAAACATGCAAACACAGCAGGAAGATCATGCGCTGAAAGATGGAAAACGTGGAGAGAGATGAAGCACAAGACAAACAAAGATGAAGAGATGTCACACCTTCCACACCAAGAAATCAAATGACTCCTCAGCAGAAACGAATGAGGTGTGTAAGCTGACCTGATGAGACAGATGAAATGACAAAGGTGATGATGGTCGTGCTGATGAAGAGAGGAGAAATCTCTCTCCTACCTGTAAAAACTGGCAGGTTCGTCCCTGCTGGCAGGTCTGTGCTTTGACTAGAGCTTTATCGATATTGACAGTGGCCTTCTGGTACACCTCTCGGGCCCTGCTCACCGTTAGCGTGCTTGACCAGGAGCTCTTCTTGACAAGCGGCCCAGCCTGGTCCACTGACGTCGGGCCTCTGAAAGTCAGAGCGCCTCTTGTGGGGTTGGAGCAAGTGGAGCAACTTCCAACGTCATTGTTGCTTCGTGAGGTCTTCAGGGACGAGTGTCCCCCTCCTAGTGTGTTGTAGCTCTGTCCCAAGAAGTAGTGGGACTGGGATTTGTCCGGATGCCGGCCCATGGTCATGACTCCAGAGGGTTGATGCTGGTGGTAAAGGCAGATCTCCCTGTCTAGAGTGTCGTCAGAGCTCCAGTAACCCGACCCGGGTGTCCGTGCACGAGGTTTGGGCTCGGAGCGACTGCGTTCCTTGTTTTTCCCCCGCTTGTTGCTGGACGACTTGTGCAGGGTGCCTACAGTCGTGGTGGAAACGTTCGGATGGGATATAGCCGTAGCCATTGCATCGGCTGTGATGGCGGGGTCATTTCCATTGAGGCTGCGTTGACTGGGACCTTCCAGGGAATGGGACTTGGTGAACAGTTTTTGGACGGAGTGTACGAGGTGGCGTATACGCCCAGGACTGTCACTGCGCTGGTGCTCCAGCGCTGCAGTCCGTTTGTATTGCAACGTGTGATACCCATCCTTTCTCACTGGTTGCTGCTGGTCAAACTTCTCCAGCAGGGATGATGGGATGGCAGCCGAGCTGCATGGGCCGCACCCGCCCCCAGTTCCCCCAGCTATGCCCCCCGGTCCCACATAGGGTACTATGGCGCATTCGTCCTTAAGCTCGTGATGCGAGCCGTGATGTCGGCGTGGAAATGTGCTGCTGGCCAGATCGGACTGGCACCCGTAGAAGCTGTGGTCGGTCGGGTGGGCCTGGTTGAGGACATAAGGCCGTCGGTCGTGGCGGAGGGTCAAAGACTCGTAGGATGGGTCGCAGTGTGTGAGTGTGTGGTGGTGGCTGCGGCTGGAGGACAAGCCTTTCATCGTCATCCTGATACACTCACCCTCTCACAGCCTCATCCACACACACTGAGTCTACTGCAGAAAGACAGATGGACAAAGAGACAAGAGGGCCAGAAAGCAATGTAGAGGACAAACAAATTAGGTGAAACAACAAAAAACAGGAACACAAGGAGAGAGAAACAAATAAAGAGAGGGAGAGAAAGAAACAATATGGATTAAAGATTGTCAAATTTAGTTCATATTTCAAACTTCATAGTGTCCACTATAGTGGACTGTCCTTAAAAACATTTGAACCATTCACTACTATGGGTAGAGGTACTAAACTAAATACTTTCAAAACCGACTAGTTAGTTGGTGGCTTAAACGAATAGTGGACTTATCTGTCTCAGCTGGACATCTTGTATAAGTAGACTGGTGTTGGAGTCACCTGACCCCAAGCATTTACATAAGATGTGTCTTGTTTTCAAAAACAGCTAGACGGAGCGTACTGGACTGGAACAGAACACTGGAGTCTCATGACACAATTTAAAAAATTTGACTATTTTTAACTTGACATGCTGTCTTAATGCAACACTTGAAACACAAGAAACAATGTGAGATTTGACAGAATGGACAAATATGTCTGAATGTGTATGACTTTAACGGCAGTGCTTTTAGGGGATATATTTAAAGACCACGCAGAGCAAATTGGCATGCAGCATATTAATTACAGCACAGACATTAAAAAAATAAAATGTGAAAAAATTTGAATAATCGCTGAGCCAGTTGACGACTAGTTACTCATAATTCTGCACTACTTTTCAAAAGTTTGGGGTCAGTAAGGTTTATTATTATTAAAAAATTATTCATATTTGTCGATGCCGATAACCTTGTGGGTTATCAAAAAATCTTATTTTTATTCAGCAAGGATTCACAGGAATAAAATACATTTTAAAATAGGCTATATTGAAATAGAAAACTGTTATTTTAAATTGTAATAATTTTTCACAATATAAATAATTTTACTGTATTTATTAATAAATAAAGACTGCCGAGCATAAGAGGCTTCTTTTAAAAAAAGCTTTTAAACATCTTTGACTGCCCTCATATGAAAACAAGACTTTAATACCAAAATCAATGCTCATTCAGAACGATTGACTTTCAGTCACTCTGTCGATGCAAATTGCCATGAGTGTGAACGCCCCTTTAAAACAGAACAGTAAATGCAATAGTGATGTTAGCACGCCAACATTAGCATGTGAAAAAACCTCTCCAGGCATGCCTCGCCAAATCTGAAGAAATACAGCGATGAGAGGAGCGAAAGATAAAGCCAAAGACAGATTAAGACTGAAAGAAAGGAATTGACGCATTTTGCTGTTTATTCAGCTATATCCTGTTTACTGTGTCAAAATGAGAAATCAGCCCTTCATGCTTGAAGTCATTTGTAAGACTGTGAATTCATTAAGAGCATTTACCAAAAGATCAATGCCTGTACTAAGATCAATGCCATCCAGTGAGATGGACGCTTATACAGTGCATGAGCATTCAGTATGCGCTATTTTAACTACCATACAGCAAAAAAATTTAATAAAATATCAGTACGATTTTAAATTAATACTTTAATTAAAAAATTAAACATTAAAAGTCACAGACAATACATTTATGAATGTATGCATGTATGTATTTTTATAACAATGCTATAAAATATTTCTATTTCCATTTGTTTATTTGTTCTTTTGAACATTCTATTCTTCAAAAAATTTTGCAAAAATTACTAGTAATGTAGGGAATACCAAGCACACACACTGAAATGATATGCATTATAAGAAAAGCCATTCACCCACATATTAAAGCTAAACACATGCACAAAGACTATTAAACCGGTTATCTTCTAAAGGATCTCATTTTCACACTTCCTCTCACTTCCTTATGCTGTGTGGTGACTCCAGCCTGACATATCTATGTGTGTGTGAAACTGTAGCTGGTGCAGAGTAAATCTCTTGCCTTATTATTACATTCTCTCTCTGGCTCTGTAAGAACACTGAAGATGTGGAAACAGAATAATTAATCGTTTCATCCTCCCATCACTTTCTTTGGTAACAGATGACGTCAAACTACTATTCTACCGAGGCAAAATAGCACACACACATCCAAATACACTAATTTCCAAGCAACTTTTGTTTTTTTTTGATGAAATATGCAAATCAACGAGCATGTAAGTTCTACCAATTGATGGGAGAGCTGAAGCAAATGTAAAGCATATGATTATTTCATGAAACTGATAAATAAACCATAGCATCAGTGATTCTGATGAAATCTTCATAGCTGATGTCATGGCATGTATTATATTAATGCATGAGCTGCTAGTGAATGTGTTGTTCAAATGTTGTAGTCTTGGCTGAAAAATAGCTTGATTTCTTTGCTTTCTTTTTCTTAGTAAAGCAGATATAACTCTGAAAATAAAAGAAAAATGAAAATGTGTCTCGCAGTTGCATTTGTCTGTACTTCTTAGTTGAGGTAGGACACAAACACACACAAAGTGAAAGAAAAGATTAAGTTAAGATTAAGATACTAATATAACTGACAGAGCTCCAAAAAAATAATATTAAAATATCATTAAATGGATCCTAAAAGTAGTGTATACAACTTATAATGCACTATATTTCAAGTCTTCTTAAGTCAAATGCTAGTCAAAGAAACAGACTGAAATTTAAGACGAAATTCACTGGAAAACTTCCACTAGAGAACAAATCATTTACGTAAAACCTGATGCAACGTGTCTTGAGGAGCCAGATTTGAATGTATGCAGTGACAAATGAGATTTATTGAATAAAGACAACCAAATGTTTAAAAACAGCATCTCTGTGTATGTGTGTGTAAAAGCATGTGTGCTCGATACCTCCACATAATGGCTCATATATGAGTTGTTTTGTAAGGCTGAGCTCATTCATTGCCCCCTGAAGCCTTTCAGATGTATCCTAGTGGAACTCGCTCTAAATTAGACCGAGTGGAAATCCATAAATAAAGATGCTCATCTTGTACTTTCCTCTGCAGCCCGACTCTCACTAGAGCATCACAATCCTTCTTCACTCTCTTTTAATTACATTCATTGTCCATGCTCCAATTGACTGGTGGTGTTTTTTAAGGCGAAGTCATGCTTAGGGTTAGGGAAAAAAACATGAACATTAAGTATTAAAGTACTCACTCTGCAGTACTCTCAACATGAATGATGATTCAAATCTTGTGCTTTATTGAAAAGAGGTGTCCCATTACATTTCTAAGCCATTAGAATCATAATTTTCACCTGCCACATAATAAAACAGAAAAACAACAACAATGCTCTAGTAACCACCCTATAATGACATAGTAAACACCTTAGTAACTACCAAGAACATCTTGTTTCAGTTAAACTCATTTCATCGTCCTCTCTCTCTTTTGCTTTGATTGAAGTGTGCTTTGAAACACAATCAAATCAAGCTGACTGATGACACGACAGCAGAGAGTTTCTCTCTCTGGGCCAAACTAATTACGCTGTCTGTCATTAATGAGAGAAGCACCACGTCACTCTTTGATTACACACACTCTGACACACTCTCTATGAACAATTTCTTCCTGCAGATCTGTTTGATCAAAGAAAACAAACACAAGAAGAAGAAGAGAGAGAGAGAGAGAGAGAGAGAGTGACAAAGACAGAGAGAGGGGTTGTGTACAAAGAAGTGCTCAGTAATCACTATGTCAGATTTTAGCACAGCTAAATGATTTCAAGGTAAACACAAGCAGTCCTTTCAGTAAAAAATAACAACAGAAACTAAACCGGAGCAACAAAAACAGATGAAAGCAAGCTATTTAGGACAGTAACACCCCTCCTCTTGCATTTATTGACTGTTTATTAAATATTTCATCCTCCACTCACTTTGTTCATTAAATATTTAAGCTAATTTCCTGAAACCTTTGAATACTTGCAGTATACAAGTGTAATACTCTCAAGCACTACAAGTCTAACGCTCTCAGCTACATTTAGCACATTTTGTCAAGATTATCTGCAAACAAGTGACCAATTTGAAAAAAAAGGTAAACTGTATGTAAACAATACAATGACTTTTAAAGAGGTCATGAACTGAGAAATCAAAATTGATATATAATATACTTATTTTTGTGGGAGATTCTCAAATTTATGTTGTATAAACTTAAAACGACAAGTTGAGAAAACTCAAAATCTGCTGAAGCTGGTTGCCTTGTTGGCACAACTTTTTTTTTTTAGTGTATAAAAACATTACGTAAGTTTCAGAACTCAAAACTTTCTCGTTAGTCTAAAAACAGCTTATATTGAACCCAATCTGTCAAAAAACGACAGGTTGTGGAATGTGCCACTTTATGACGTAATAATGTGGCTAAACACCGCCTCCACAGAAGAAGATCAATGCCTGCTTCCACATCACTGCCTGTTTAGCCCCGCCCACCGATTAATGAAGTGTCAAACCATGTCAGGAAGAACTTGGTCCTTTGTTCACTTAATTTTACCACGGATTCAGTTATAAACAAGGCACAATTTGACGCAGGAATTTCAGAAAGAATTAAACAAAGACGATCCTGTGCTAACAATATTGGATCCGACGTCGCACCACACAAGTGTGAGTAACTGTTTTCATCACCTGATGACTATTGCTTTGTCTGTTATTACATTGTTTGATATGTACTGAATATTTATGCATTTTTAACCTTAAACACAGCAGTGTCCATCTGTGAAGGATGTAGTCTGTCAAACATAAACAACTGTTAGCCAATCATAGCAGTGGGCATTTACTTCCGAGTCTACAATCCGCCACACCTATTCAAACGAAGCGTTCTGATAAGGGTGGTCAAAACAGGACATAAAATAGCCTATTACTTATAATTTATAATGTTTTTGATGTAAAAATATTGATAACATTATAAATGGACCTCAGAAAACAGTACAAAATAATAAAAAGGCAGTTCATGTCTCCTTTAATGTGAAATGCTACACTATATTTAAAAAAAAGTTGACCCAACTTGTGACCCTGGACCACAAAAGTGTCTTAAGTGTCAATTTTTCGAAATAAATATTCGAAAATAATATTCTGAATAAATAAGCTTTCCATTGATGTATGGGTTGTTAGGATCGGACAATATTTGGCTGAGATACAACTATTTGAAAATCTGGAATCTGAGGGTGCAAAAAATCTAAATAATGTGAAAATCGCCTTTAAAGTTGTCCAAATTAAGTTCTTAGCAATGCATATTACTAATCAAAAATTAAGTTTTGATATATTTACGGTAAGAAATTGACAAAATATCTTCATGGAACATGATCTTTACTTAATATCCTAATGATTTTTGGCATAAAAGAAAAATTGATAATTTTGACCCATACAATGTATTTTTGGCTATTGCTACAAATACACCCCAGCGACTTAAGACTGGTTTTGTGGTCCAGGGTCACACTTAAAATTTTAAGGCAACCAGCTTCAGCAGATTTTTGAGTTTTCTCAAATTCTTGTTTTAAGTTTATACAAAAATAAGTTGAGAAAACTCAAAAATCTGCTGAAGCTGGTTACCTTACAATTTTAAGTTGGCTCAACTTTTTTTCTTTTTTTTTTTTTACAGTGTACATGTGTTTCTTACGCTCAGTATAAATTTCCAGGATCGTGCTAACTATATAAAAATAAATAAATAAAATAAAATATAATACTGTTCATAAGTCGTAAGTAAGGGGTCAGTAAGTTTTTTTTTTAATAGATTTAATTATTATTATTTTTTTAGTGACAGTTAAGACATGTATAATGCTATAAACATTTCTATAATAAATTATATAGAAATCATATTCTATAGCAAAATGCTGTTTTTTTAACTTTATATTTATTAAAGAAAAAAACGTATCAGTTTCCACAAAAAAAATATTAAACAGCACAATTGTTTTTGCACAACATTGATAACAATACGTTACTTTGCATTTTGAGCAGTTGTATCAGTTGATAGTTAGATCGTTGTAAAGAAATCAATAGACACTCAGCTCAGATGTAATGTATGAGTTGCCTTTTGAAATAGTAATACTTTGATGTTAAGTTGTGTCATTTTGAACTGGTGATTTTAGTTCAATGAACAAATGATCTTAGGTCTATGTGTATTGTATCCACCAAGCATTTGAAAAAAGTCTTAAGCATTTTGAAATGTGCATTTTGATCATTGGTTGTGAATTTTTTGTCTAGAGTTTTGAAAAATGACATGAAGGTTTTGATATTAGTGCGAAAATGATTGTAAAAAACTGTAAAATGATTTCTGAAGAATCACATGACACTGAAGAGTAACAGATGCAGAACTTTCAGCTTTGCATCACAGGAATAAATACATTTTAACATATATTAAAATAGAAAATGGTTATTTTAAAATGTAACGATATTCAAGAATTTACTATATTTTGATCAAATGAAAGCAGAGACTTAAGAGACTTCTTTCAAAACCCCAAATTTCCAACCTAAATGGTAGTGTATGTTTTATTTAAAAAGCCATTTTCCCATTTTTATTTATATATGATTTTTACATTTGCTATTTCGCAATGCGTCTATCAAAATAATGAATATCAATGTTAATCTAAATATGGAATTTTGTGTTCTAGATAAGCATTATGTTGCTCACAGTCATTATGCACAAAGAGATTTGTCAACATCCTGGTGACCTGGTGAAACTTGGATATTCTGATACTGGACTAAAAAGTTTGTGAACCACTGAACTAAATCATTTTACTCACCTCTAAATAACAGATAATTATGTGACAGTCCAGGCTGAACTCGAAAGCATAATTCTTTCCCAGCCTTAACCAGAAATAAACAACCTATTACAAAACACCACCAACAAACCTAAAAACTGCCTGCACAAAACCAAGCGTGGAGGTGTAAACCACATTAAGGCCGAGCAAGAAAGTGGGCTGCTTGCTAATTGGTGCTGTGACTAAATAAAAGGGCCCTTCTATTTCGAATCCTGTGACCTCTCATCCGTTTGTACCATAACAACATATTGTTCCGACCAGCAAGCAATTTTCTCTCCCTATCTTTTTTTTCCCCCTTTCAATAAAGCCCAATAAAGACAACTATAAATAATCTCACGGGGGAAATTGAACGTGGTCGTTTTTTTCTCATCTCCATGGCAACAAGTCTTTTCCCCCATTGCTTCACCCAACAGAAAGTGTATTGCTCGTGAACTCATGAGGAGTTGGTGAGAAAGTGATTCTTGGTGTGAAAATGCAAGTTGCCATTTCAGTAACAGGGTTAAGAGTGAATAGCAGGAGTCGTGTGAGGAAAACGAGAAAAGATGGCTTTCATTCTGACCACTATGAATTATAAATGAGGACGTTCGGTCGTAGTTTTGGATGTGTGTGTGTGTCCGCGTGTGTTTGTGAGATCTCCGTTTGCGTGTTGGGGTACGTGTGTGTTAGAAATGTCTTGTGGGTGATATGTACAGTTGGCTGAGAGTGCAATAACAGGCTGCTGATGGGGCTGACGGAAACCATCAGGATCAAACTGACTAGTGAAGCAGAGATACAGCCGAGGGGACCGACACAACACAAACTTCACCCAACAGAATATACACAACAGGCTAAACACTGCATACGGCATGCTAAACCTGCTACAGACTACACATTTCACACCATGAACTACACATTATTTTGAAAAACACACTGTGACAGTGCAGTGTTTGTTATAAACAACCCAGTTTTCCTCAGATGAACACTAATGAACATAATGCACGGCATAGCCTTTCATCAGCCAATCAGAATGCACATCAATAAAGACCTTACCAAGAAAAACAAGATGAAAAGAGAAATGTGGAAAATCAAATGAAAATTGACTTCTGGTATTAAAGGGTTAGGAGAGTTCAAAGGAAGGTCCATCATACGTTTCTTATAAATAAAGCATAAGAAAAGAAAATGTGACCAGATTTCCAGTTCAGTTGTCAATATATTGCTGACATTTCCAGTGTTATTAATTATAAATGAATAAAGGTTTTGTGTGTTTTGATCATGGTATCCCTATAGCGAAATATAAATATACTAAAGCATATTTGAAATACATTTATTTCATGATAAGTATACTACAAATACGTTTACATATTTATGTACTAAATGAAAATACCCTGCAATTGTACTTTTAGTATACTAAACTTGTATACTTAAAGTCTGCTAAATTGGAACAGATAATTTTCTACTTAATACACTTTAATTGTGCAGAAGTAGTGCTGAAGTCCAACTCAAGATGAACTGAAGTATCTTTGATTGTGCTAAAGTGGAACTATAGTGCAAGTATACTTTAGGTACACTTTAAATATCTTGCTTTCAAAGACTGATAGATCATACAATCCTCATCAATGTTAAACACATTTTAGGCTTAATATTAAGAATTGTGCACATGCACAAGTAGTTCTCCAAATAAAGTTATAATAATAATTTTTATATTATGAAGTGACATGTGAGTAAATGTTAAAGGGATGGTTCACCCAAAAATGAAAATTCTGTCATTAATTACTCACCCTCATGTCGTTCCAAACCTGTAAGACCTTCGTTCATCTTCAGAACACAAATTAACATATTTTTGATGCATTCCGAGAGCTCTCTGATCCTCCCATAGACAACAAGGATCCTTACACGATCACGGCTCAGAAACATAGAAAGGAGATCGTTAAAATAATCCATGTGACATCAGTGGTTCAACCGTAATTTTACCAAGCTACGAGAATACTTTTTGTGCGCAAAAAAAACAAAAATAATGACTTTATTCAAAAATTCATCTCCTCCATGTCACCCTATAACGCCATTTTGGAGAGTATCACATACGTCAACAACGTATGCAACGCATGTACGCAAATAGGTTGTTTACATTGTTTACACTTTGACGTAAAATATCCGCATGTTATTGCATATTACATAGTACATATTATTTTACTGATGTCCTTGCTACGTTTCTGAGCCTTGATCGTGTTAGGATCCTTGCTGTCTATGGAGGGTCAGAGAGCTCTTGGAATGCATCACAAATATCTTAATTTGTGTTCTGAAGATGAACGAAGGTCTTATGGGTTTGGAACGATAATGAGGGTGAGTAATTAATGACAGAATTTTCATTTTTGGGTGAACTTTCCCTTTAATAGATTTGAACTATACTATACTATAATGTATTTTAAATATTACTTTTTTCCTGGGGATATCATGCTCTGTCATACTACATAATTATATTTGATCATCATTGGACATTTATGAACAGTAAACACTGTTACCAATGGTTGGATGTTGCTTTAACCAAAATTAAAAACATTGACAGATAACTTAAAATGTATATTACTATTTAAAAGTCAGTAAGATGGGATCAGTACGATTTTTTTTTAAAGATATTAATACTTTTATTCAGTGAAGTATACATTTATAATGTTACAAAGGATATTTGATTCAAATAAATACTGTTTTATTTTACTTTCTATTCATCAACAAATTTAAAAAAAAATTATCAGTTTTAAATATTTATACCGGTAATATTTATAATGACCTTTTTTCCCCATCTTTGACCGAATTTTAAGAACATTAACAGATCATTTAAAATTATTTTGTTAATTTTAACATTAAAAAAGAAAAGAAAAACACAGCAATTTTCATCAGCATCTGTAGTGGTAGATAGGATTATGCATAATCTTATTCTCTCTAAATGTGCACGCTGTCTCAGTCTCTGTCTCTCTCTCTCTCTCTGTGTGTGTGCGTGTGCGCGCGTGTGTGTGTGTGTGTGTGTTCTTGCTCACACCAAAGTCCCTTTTCTAGTCTTTGCTCACACTCTCAGCCAAATGACACTTTTAATGCCCAAGTAACAAAAGCATGATTTAGTTTTTTTTTTCATACAAAATAAAACTTCATACAAATCTCGGCTCATGGCACCCTCTTTAAACTAAACCTTCTTTAATAAGCTAAAGAGAAACCAAAACGGTTAAGTATTAATGACTAAGTGGGCTTTTTACAATATAGGCTATATATCATGTTCTGCCCTTTCACAGCTGATAGACAGCTAACAGCCTCAATGATCTTCAGACAGGGAAATAAACTGTCTTCTGCTCAGTGCTTATCCTCATATATTTTTCATTTAGATCATTGTAGAAGACACATAACATCGTCCTCACAGGGGAACATCTAACATGTGTTAGCCTGAATTAATGTGAAATTGCATAACCAGTTGAGCTCCTAATTCTCAGGAAAACTAAAACACCAATTATAAAAATGGAAACAGAAAAACAACAACTACTAGGAAATAGAAACAAATTGGGTAAAGAAACAAAGCAATACAAACCACAATCCACTCATTGCAAATCCAATTGTGTGGATTTAGCATTAGCAGAAGCTTAGCATGTTCAGGTCAAAAGGTGAATAATCTGAGGAGACGGACACAAGTCTTGCTCTCTCTGTGTCTTTCTTCTAATATCACACTATCTCTCAGCATTAGCGCTGATGTGCAGGCCAGTTTAACTTTTAATACCTCACTGGTTAATAGACTGCGGTCTCTGTGCTCTTTTAACAGGAGGAGGGCAGATGCTTCTGGAAATAGTCTACCTCTAGCAGAAGATTAATAAGGGCAAAAGGTCAACTTTCTTTAGTGTTATAAAGCAGACTGATGACTGCTTTTGAATATCAAGCTGTATATGTGAATTTAAATATAAGTGTGTGATGAGTAAGACATCATATTACAAACTGAAGATAAGATTTAAAGGGACAGTTCACCCAAAAATGTAATTGCTCAAATTGTACTGTTTCAAACCCTCATGCTTTTCCTTATTCCATGGAACACAAGCGGATGTTTAGTAGTTTTGTCCATGTTGCTTTTTTCCATACAAATACGGTGAATGGGGAATGGGCTGTCGGCTAAATAAAAAAAATAAAAAAAGATTCACTGAAAAACGTCCATTTATTCACATTGAGCGATATATACACTATTGTTTGGGGTAAGATATTTTCATGTTTTTGAAAGAAGTCTTTTATGCTCAACAAGGCAGCATTTATTTGATCAAAAATACAGTAAAATAGGAATTTGTGAAATATAATTACAATTTAAATGTTTTCTATTTCAATATATTTTAAAATGCATTTTAATCCTTTGATGGCAAAGCTGAATATTTGAAATAGAAATATTTTGTAACACTATAAATGTTTTTACTGTCACTTCTGATCAATTTACTTTAGAGTTGAATACAATTATTCATTTCTTTCTAAAAACAAAACCTTACTGACAAACCTGGTTTGAAAATGCACAAATTGAAATGATACAGTGATAACTCCGTCGGTTCATGTGGCAAGTTATCATATGGCTTTAGAAGATTTGAAATATACACTGTAGTTTTTACAAAATAATTTTGGCAGCTGTGGTTGCCAGAATAATTTGGTAAAAAATACAGAAAAACTGTAAACACATTTACAGAACAAACTGTAAAATTTACAGTATAAAACTGTAATTTGCAAACAAGGAAATTTGAATGTAAACCAGTAAATTCAACAACACACACTGCTATTAAAATCTGTTTTGTACCTTTAACATACTGTCAACCACCATAATAATGCAGGTGGTATAAGAGAAACCCACATGAAGAATCAAAGCTCATCACAAGCTTCACCACAAGCAGAAGTATATACTAATATATAGAAGGTGCGCAGAGTCATTCATGCAAACACAGAACACCATCATGGTAACACACGATACTTAAATAATGCAATAAACTTTCATTAAACAACAGAAGATGTAACATAAAGCCCAAATGCACATAACTGATAACAAAAAGTACACTGTAAAAAAGAAAATTTAAGTCAACTTAAAATTTTAAGGCAACCAGCTTCAGCAGATTTTTTTGTTTTTTTGAGCAAACTCAAAAATCTGCTGAAGCTGGTAAAAAAATGTTTTTAAAGTTCGCTCAACTTTTTAAAATGTTTTTACAGTGTATTAAAAAACATGATTATTTAAACAAAATACTTTCAAATGTGCAGTGTCATGCAGGGAATTCTGGGAATATCAGTTTACAGTTTTTGACTAAATTGTACATTGATTTGTTATTTTTTACTTCTAAAATCTGCACAATTTACAGCATTTTACTGTAAAATTACATGAAATGTCTGGTTAGATCTTTTACAGTTTTTCCCTGTATATAGTACGGGAACTTACTGTTAACCTATTAACAGTTTTTTTCCGAAGCGTTTTTACAAAATTGTACAGTTAAAATTACACTTATTTTTTTACAGTGTACAACATGAGTCATGTGGCCGTTTTTATGGTTTATATTTTGTCACTTTTGATATATGGAAATTACAAGATTGTCTGTTCTGTTTTTGAATTACATTAAAGAATTTAAATCATACAGCTTTGGAACACACGACCACAAACACATAACAGAATTGTGATATTTTGAGTGATGTATCCTTTAATTCCCACAGCCTGGCTTTAAAAAAAAAAAAATCCCTCTGCTTTTCTGCTGATTTAGTGGTGTGATTAAACAGAAGCCAAATGCGAAACACCAATCGAGTAAACAGCTGCTCTAGAATTCATGTGTGAGTGCAATCAGATCTGCAAAATAGGAACAAACACACACAATTCTCCAAAAGGCTTTCACACTCACACATTCTCTCGCCAGAGTTCCTGAAGCAAAACCCATTGAGAAGGACTGTTATAAAGGAGGATATGTTTTCTATTAGGTCCCTGTGTTGCAGAGATATAACCAGAGCTCTTGGTCTCTGCAGGAGGAGCTTGAGTGGCAGGACTGTTAACGTGTTATGACACTTCGGAAAGCCGCTGTGCCCTGCGTATGATGACTACAGACACAAGCCTGTCTGCAGAGAAAGGAAGAGTGAGAGAGAAAATAAGGAGAATGGGATGAGGGATAGGAGAGGTAAGAGACGGAGGGAAGAGTCGGTAGATAAAGGAAGAGAGGAGGGTGTAATAGTCTTTTGTTTCCCGTGGCTGTTGGGTTTCAAAGCAGTTCTCGTGACATCATTACCCCGTTTGTACTGTACACCTCTCAGTCTGTCCCCGCGGCTATAGCTTTCATCATGGCATCCAAATGCCCCATAAAACCCAAGGACACAAACTGACAGAAATACACGCACACGCTTTCTCGCACTCTCGTTCTTTAACACACACACATATATGCAGAGTGAGAGAAGAATAAATAGTGAGGGTTAGAAAGTCCGAGCTTTTTGAAGGCTGCAACTGTTCAAAAATGCAAATGCTTTTCAATTCTCATGACTAGTCTGCCATACCTCTATAGCGAAGAACAAAACCTGAGAGGAAATGCAGTTAAAATGCCAAATGTGGAATTGTTCTAATACAAAGCCTCTGCACATGAAAAGCTCTTTCTAGGTTCTCCACTGAATATCAGAATTCAGGAATAATGTGAGAGAAGTCTTTGGTAAGAATGCTACAGTGTGTGTTATTTATGATTCTCTCAGATGGTGAGAACATATTACCATAACAAAAAACTTATATCAAGAGACTTGATACACAACTCTTGGCTTGCATGCCTACAATGCTCTAGCTTTTATTTTGTGTTTTCCATTCAAAGTCGGATGTGGGATACTTGATATCTTCGTCTTCCAACCATTTAGAGATTTGTTGTCAGATATTCACAAGATGAATTTACGCAAAGCATTTGCTAATATTTGTTTTTTTAAGTGTATAGTTTCATCATACAAAAGCAAAACACAGTTACAATAAAACTAGGAAAATGGCTTTAAAGTTTTCAATTTAATTTTGATTTGACGTGATACGAATTTTCTCTAAATCTTAGTATAGTTAAAGAACAGATCACAGTCTAAGAGATCCAATATTAGACAATGATTTTGACAAGTTGTTGTCTTATATAATGGTAGTGCAAAATTATTAACCGAATATCATTTACTATCATACACCAGCATCTCAACCAAAGGTGCAGTCACATTTACTGTCGTCCATCAATCATTCAACTGGAATCCACACAATCAAGAATTTCGAAAGATTTCCCCATACATATTTCACAGTGGGTTCAAGTTGGCAAAGAGGATTCATATTAACAAACACAAAACGAAAATTTGGTAACACTTTAGTAGAGACCAATTCTCATTATTAACTAGTTGCTTATTAGCAGGCTGATTATTAACATATTGGCAGTTTATTGGTACTTGTAACGCACATATTCCGCATTACCATATTCTACATCCCTAATATATCTAATGCTATTTCATGCATTCTGAGTAATCTACACTGTTAAAGAGTTGGATTCTCATGCCAAACATGGCCAAAGTTTCAAAAAAACGATTTGAACGCATGATGGAGTAATTCTGCGTCAAATACACTCCTTCTGGGTTTGTATAAAGGTGTGTTCACGCCATATCGTAATTATCGTAATTACAAGATACCAACTTGAAAAAAAGCATTCACGTCCTCGTAGAACTGGAACTGTGAACTGGAAGTTTTCTGAGAGCTATGGCTTGTACCACGTGCCCACTGCATCTCGCGCGGAACCAGAGAAAAGTAGTGGCACTTCCAGTAGTAAAATATAATTAAGCAGTTATTTCGAAAAATATAATAAAATTTATGTAAATGACTTTTGCCAATGTAGATGTCTTCATACAAAAGTAATGTGAACATAAAAGACATGTAGCACAGAGTTAGATATCTAGGCTATCCATGTAAGAACAACCTAAAGAAATAATTATGAAGTGTAATAATAACGCATTTGCATAGCAACTGTTACTTGTTGAACGTCACGTGTTGTCATCTCGGAATTACGGTAATTGCGACATGGCGTGAATGCAGCATAAGTTTTGGAAAGTTTTTATTCGAGCATGGCCCTTCGTGACGTCATAAAGGGAGGAATTCCTTGTATGGGCATTTCTCCTGGAAGAGCACGCCCTTCAACGTTATCGGCAGCGCTGCACAGGAATTGCTCAAGAAAAATGTCTCTAAAGGAGTGTGTTTTTGGATGTGAGGGAAAGATAATCTTGTTCAGCTTCCCAAAGAACCCAGCATTACATGAACAGTGGATGTAGTTTGTTTTTCCGGGGCAGCAACGGAGTTTCGCAACTGTTTATTTGTTCCCGTCATTTCGGTGATGAATGTTTTATAAACAAGGCCCAGTTCGGTGCTGGATTTGCACATCGTTTGATACTGAAAGATAGAGCGGTCCCAGCAATAAAAGATCCCAGTCATCATTCGGAACCAGAGGCGTTAAGTGAAACTGCATCAAATTTCTGTGTTTTGTTGGCAATCGGTGCTTAAGTGCTCATGACTCTTTAGCTCCGCCCACGGCGCACCTCCAGGAGCTCAGCGGTTTTGGGAGAGAATCGTAAAGCTGTATCTTTCTTTTAAAAATTTGATAAAACTAAAGATTCTTTGGAGATATGAAGGATGCAAATCTACTCTATGTACTCGACATTAGTATGAGATTGGACAAAACTGTATGTGTTATGTCCCCTCTAATGACAACTGAGATCCCAGTGTGACAGCTCATAGCTGAGATCATATTTGTACAGGCTGAAAAGCAACAATTGTAAAGAAGTATTATAAATCACAGTGTGCACCCAGCTTAACTTAGGCTAAAAGTTTGCATTCACACAGATGAGAAAAAGAAGTTATATTTTACAAAACAATCAAAGACTTAAAACACAAAGTGGGTGTTTTTCAAATGTGCGTCTTGGAAACAAAATAAATATGTTAACTTGTCCACTAGTCTAGAGCATTTCAGCCTGTTTGCTATGTTTCATTATCTGCTGAGTAGTTTAGCCGAGTTGGCGAACGCTGGGGATCATTTTATCGTAGTATAAACTAAAGCAGGTTTGACTGGAGTACTGAAATTTAATTAAGAGCCCCATGTAGGGAACTTGATCAAACAGACCTGACAACAAGTGCAAACAGCTGTGACAGCTATGAAGGTCTATGTAATTACATCAAATTTATACTGAACACAAAATGACTTGCTTCTGGTAAGAGCCTTCAAATGAAAAATCTGGTACACTGTTTATGTAAAACCGAAAACCTATAATCCATGAAACATGAATGACTTCATAAAAAATAAACAAAACTCAATATTTTACACCATAAAGGGCTAGTCTTTCACCAAATATGTATTTATTTCCTTATACACTCTTAATGAACCACATGCAATTGATAATTGATGTCAATTCTGCACCTCATCTTCCCAGGTTGCATTGCAGATTGAAGACAGAGTATCAGGAAGCACCAAAATGCTTTTATCACTGAATAGCGATTTAGCCTAATGAGCTTCACAAATCTCACCAATGAGGTGTGAAATCAAGAGTTTATTAAAAAAAAAAAAAAATGGTAAATGAGTTTTTAATTTCATTGTTGCAAACACGGCAAAGAGCTGCATTTGTAATTGCCAAACAACTCCAAACAGCCGATTAGGGGAGACACACTGACTTTGATGAGTTTAACTTGTTTGCATTGACTCCTGAAAGTTTTTGTGCATCACAAGTGCCACCATTGCAGAGAAAATAATCATTTCATAACCTAGATAACACCCTGGAACATGGGGAGAAAAGAAGCGACTAATCATTTTTCACAAATGAGGTAATTATTTTGGGTTAATGGACTGAAATGCTTAAAGCCAAGAGGCCTTGCTGTCTAAAACACTGCCACATTTTCTCGGATTATTATGACTCATTTATAATTTAATCATGAAAACAACTCATTAACATTAATTTGAATAATGCATAGTTCCAAGTGGTACACATGATACAATATCGGCTAATTATAATTATTAAGCAAGCATTTAAATGGCCTGTTACATTCGGACCCAATGGAAAGTGACATTTAACTTGGACTTAATGGTAATTTTTTTATTTAGTCAATTTATTTTAATGACAACTCTACAGACGCTGCCAATGCACAAATCATTCGTTCTTCCGTTTTGTCTTATTCTAAGATCCTGACACGTCCTTACCAAACAAAATATAGCTAATATGAAGCACGTACATGCACGCAAAATAATAGGCTACCTAAATTACCATGTCTTCATCCCTCTCATTCACTCCCATTGACTCGGTATCCGTGGAGACACTGCTGAACCGATGCTCTTTGAAGTCTTCCTTCAGGCTCCTTTTCAAATATCACCCATTTTGTGGAAGCAATTGAATTTTCCTTGGCAGTGGTGTGTTAAACATTAACCCCGCCAGACCCATTGATATTCCGAACGCGACGCTCCGAGTTACTGTTCCTTTCTTCCCAAACTCTAGCCCCAGTTCCCAGAGCACAGTCAGCGCATTGGATGGGCTTTAGAGTCTGTTTCTCACTGCGCTGGATTCAGTGCATATTACAGCTCTTTTAAAAGGACTTCAGTTAGAGCTGAGCGATGATACTTTTAACATCAAAAAGCTGGGGCGCTAAATCCGGTTTTCTGGCAGGACGGACAGCGCGTGGCCTTTGGAGATCCGACTACAGAAAACCACTCTGCATAATGGTGTGAGCTGCAAAGTGTTTAATACCCACAGGTCAGTTTTCAGGTCCTGTGATGATTCCATGTCTTTGGTTACATTGGATTACATTTGACTGGCCCACATGAACCAATGGGCAAAATGACACCTCAATACTAGTTTTTTAAACGATGTTACAATTGTTATCACTCAACATCTGTAAATTCATGTATCAATTCGGACGGGACTACAGAGTTTTACAGAGGTTGTGTGAGAAAAACACAGATTTGGCAGATTCAGATGGCATTAATATCACAAAGTCTGTCCCTATGGGAAAACTAACCCCATCTGGATAGGGCTTATGATGGGGTTGCAGGGATGGGGTTATATATATATATAGTGCTTTCAAACGATTAAATCGCGAAATAAATTTGTTTTGTTTACATTATATATGTAAAGTGAAAGTGACGTGACATGTGGCCAAGTATGGTGACCCATACTCGGAATTAGTGCTCTGCATTTACCCATCCAAAGTGCACACACACACACCGTGAACACACACCCGGAGCAGTGGGCAGCCATTTATGCTGTGGCACCCGGGGAGCAGTTGTGGGTTCGGTTGCTTGCTCAAGGGCACCTCAGTCGTGGTATTGAGGGTGGACAGAGCGCTGGACATTCACTCCCCCCCACCTACAATTCCTGCCGAACCTGAGAGTTTACGAGTCCAACTCCCTAACCATTAGGCCACGACTTCCCAGAAGTCGTACTGTGTATAAACATGCATGTTTGTATTTATATATACATAATAAATATACACAGTATACACACATATATTATGTAAACAAAAACTTTTATTTTGGATGTGATTAATCGCAATTAATGGTTTGACAGCACATACACATATATAACAGCATATACTGTATATTAGAGCTGGCCAACGATTAAAATTTTGAAATCACGATTAATCACATGATTTTTCTGCGATTAATCACAATTAATCGCATCGTTATGCTCAAAATTCAATAATGAACTAAAAAGTAGTGTATTGCTCACTTTTTTTCATTTAAAAGTAGCCATTATTATTACTCAGAGTCCAGAGCCTTGATCATAACATTATAACCTTCCGAGTAGAGACCTCAGACCTAGACTATCGCGGGACCCAACGCAACAGAGTGCGGCATGGGACAACACTCAATGGGCGAGTGCAGGCGTGGGACAACACTCAATGGGCGAGTGCAGGCGTGGGCGGGTAGAGTGTGTGTGGGATGCGGGAGAATAAGAGTGTACTCACACTTAGGCAGTGAGCAACGGACTTTCAAAATAATAATAATAATAATAAAAACAACTGTGTTAATGCGCGATAAAATAATTGTCAGCGTTAATTAATTAATGTGTTAATGTGCTAACTTGCCCAGCCCTTATAAATATATATATATATATATATATATAATGTTTTTTTCAGTTACTGAAAAGTGATTTTTAATAGTTTTAGTTTACAATAACACTTATTCATACTCCAGTATGCTGGGAATATAAGTGTTTATTTTATTTTATTTTTCATGTTATTCTTCCTAAATTTGTACAAATATGCAAATAAATATTAGAATGTTTTACCTTTTTTTTTTTTTTAACTCTCCTAAGACTTTGTGATGAAACAAATAACATCAAAATGTATTTTACTCCGTCTACATGCCTAAATATAATACAAATGTACAGTTTACTTAAATGTCAATATGTCATGCACAATAAACACTTATATAACAATGTACATACTATTTAAAGACAAATAATCAAAAAAGTATTTGACATATTATTCAATTATGCCTCACATTGTGATGAGAAATCATGCACAAATCATAAACCTGACAGAAAAGCAGCTCATACGGAGCATCACCAGAGAAGCGTTCCCCAAGTTTCACTCTGACAGAGGTGCTTGGGTTCATGCAGCTATTGTTGGAGCACTATA
This sequence comes from Onychostoma macrolepis, assembly GCF_012432095.1. Taxonomy (NCBI): domain Eukaryota; kingdom Metazoa; phylum Chordata; class Actinopteri; order Cypriniformes; family Cyprinidae; genus Onychostoma; species Onychostoma macrolepis. Next base: position 16,471,739 of record NC_081178.1, on the reverse strand, counting down.
TGTGTGTCTGTGTGCACTGTAACACTGACTAAAGCATCAAAAAAGCCACTGATTATTTTGCTACAACTCACAAAACAGCATCCTAGCATCTCTTGCTGCAGTCAGGCCGGCTGCCATAGCGACTGTAAAAGCAAAGACCCGGCAGCACAAAGGTTAGTCTGATCCCTCTCAGACAATGATGTGAAGCTGACTTCACAGTGTGTGTCCAACATGGATTGTCTCCTGTATCCTCTAATCCTGTTCTCTGAGCTTCCTACCTGCCAGCATGAGTCTCCAGTTCTATTAGACACAGACAGCAGACAGGCTGATGGGAGCTGTTAGCATGAGACGTCCTCAGAACTACTGCAGCGAACAGACAAAACTGGAAAATAATCCTCTGTGTTTTCTGTCTCAAAGCTGCTTTTTCTCTACTGTTATATACTTACATTTTTTTAACTAGTATGTATGTGTGCATGTTGTGCGTGTGATTGTGTGTTATGGTGTTATGTCTTATACAGTATATACACACACACACACACACACACACACACACACGGAGTATATATATATATATATATATATATTAGAGCAGTTGATTAAAAACATTTATTGACTTTGTTATAAGCTTAATAATATTTATAATTAGCATAATCATTATAATTATTTGCTTAAAAATGCATATACTTGAAATAAAGAAAAGCATGTCAAACTAGTTTAAGGAAACAGAACCTTTCACACTTCCGCCAGGTATGAGACATAATCCTTATTATTCTTTTGTTTTTATTCAGCCATTATCAGCCTTTAAACTGGCAATAAAACGTTTACAAAGCCACATCGCTTCAATCCCAGTATACATTTACCCAACTATTATCAAAAGTATTTCTAAATAAATACAAAAAAACATTTTCTTGCGACCTTACGTGAAGTATTATGATAAAATGCATTATGAAGACGAATTGGACCTGTTCTGCAGGTGCATTAGAGCTAACATTAGCATGCTTCAATTTATGAGATTAATAGCACACTTTTACTCAGAACTCACTTCAAACCACCATCGAGTGTTTGTAATAACTTCCTTTTGCGATCACATATGGAATTTGGTCGTTTACTCTTATTAAAATATGCTATTTACAGCATTATATCACTGCACAAATTAGCATTTCAGATGTACACTTTCAACTCAAGAAAATCACATACAAGTGAAGTGAAATACGGCCAAGTATGGTGACCCATACTCGGAATTTGTGCTCTGCATTTAACCCATCCAACGTGCACACACACAGCAGTGAACACACACACACTGTGAACACACACCCGGAGCAGTGGGCAGCCATTTATGCTGCGGCGCCCGGGGAGCAGTTGGGGGTTCGGTGCCTTGCTCAAGGGCACCTCAGTCGTGGTATTGAGGGTGGAGAGAGCGCTGGACATTCATTCCCCCCACCTATAATTCCTGCCGGCTCGAGACTCGAACTTGCAACCTTTGGATTACGAGTCCGACTCTCTAACCATTAGGCCACGACTTCCCTAGGATATACAAATATCCTATCGTAATCGTGTGTTTATTATCTTATATCATTTATAGCGGCTGTTGTCATGTTTATTTCTGCTGTGTAAAAGCCTTAACATATACTGTATGCTCTGCTGAAACTCACGTTGTTTGTGATGTTTACAACCGCCTCTCTGTTCTTAAGTTGCCAGGGATACATTCCAAGTATAATACACATTAGTAAAAGGATCTATTTTAATTTTTATTTGTCTAAATACACTTTGGGCGGCCGCGGTACATTATAAAAGTAACCCAAAAAACCGCAACCCACGGCTCTGTATTTTTTCCCGCGACTGTCTTTTCAAAATAGCCCACTTGTGCCATTACCCTGGCAACACTGGCTCGCTGTACCCTCATCACACAGTGATAGATAACCTTCCGCGCTGTGATGACGGGAAGAAGTTTGGGTCAAACCTTATCAGACGATTAATTTGTGTAAAAAAAATATTAACGCGTTAAAATTACAATTTTTTGATTAATCGCATGCGTTAACATTGACACCCCTAATATATATATATATATTAGGCCACTCCATATATATATATATATATGACACACTAATTAATTACACTAATTATATATAATATTGATACTACTTATAATTGTAGCTAATTATAATTTTAACTTTAAATATATTACTGTAGATGATGATATAAGCAGATTAAGCACAAATTATTAAGCATTAATATATATGGGCCATTCTACAGAATTGGAAACGTCTTGAAAAAAATTGTCTTTAAAAATAAATAAAAATAAAAATAAATTGCATGTATGCAATTATATTGTACAACATCTAAGGTACACACTTCTAGTAATTGTGCAGTTAATTCTCATATTTTCAGAAAGTTTTGGAATATTTGTCTCCAAATTTGTCACTACCGAAACACAGTAATAATAATTTAATTAGAAGGGTTATATTGACCTATTAAGATTTTTCTTACATCTACATTGTAAATATATATTTTTTGCTATTTTATTAACATTTTTTTTCAGAGGTAAATCAATAACAATTGCATTTTTAACAATATTTCAATGTAATTTATGAGATTTGTTGTATTTTGAATCCAATTTTTCTTTGTAAAAGGCAAAAAGATGATCATACTCATTTCAAAGTTAAAGGGTTAGTTCACCCAAAAATGAAAATTAGCTTGTGCTTTACTCACCTTCAAAGCATCCTAGGTGTATATGACTTTCTTCTTTCAGACAAATCCAATCGGAGTTATATTAAAAATTGTCCTGGCCCCTCCAAGCCTTACAATGGGGGTAAGTGGGTGCTTTTTGTCAACAGTCCAGAAGACGTGAAATAAAGTGCATGCATCCGTAACAAAACGTGCCTCACACGGCTCCAGGGGGTGAATAAAGGCCTCCTGTAGCGAATCCATGCGTTTTTGTAAGAAAAATATCCATATTTTAAACATAATAAACCCTTTTTTTCTCACTTCCGCTGTCTGTCTTATGCGGAAGCCGTCCAGGCGGATGACGTAGGACGTCAGCGTTGCGTGATTAGTGACGAACGCGGAGAGAGAACAAAACAAAACATCGGTCACGAATTAGAAGCACAAAACGAGGATTTGTAAAGAAAAATGACGGAGGATTTCGATATAAGCCAAGAGGAGACTGGTTTTCCTTTGCTAAAGTAAGGAAACTTTGTTTCCTTTGCTCCTGCGTATCACAGAGGTGCGCGCATGACACATACGTCCTACGTCATCTGCCTGGACGGCTTCCGCGTACGACAGTCAGCGGAAGTGAGAAAAAGTGTTTATTACATTTGAAATGTGGATATTTATCTTACAAAAACGCATGGATTTGCTTCAGGAGGCCTTTATTCTGGCCTTTATACGGAGTTATCCTTTTGCCTGAATTACTGCAGCAATGCGGCGTGGCATGGAGTCGATCAGTCTGTGGCACTGCTCAGGTGTTATGAGAGCCCAAGTTACTCTGATAGTGGCCTTCAGCTCATCTGCATTGTTGGGTCTGGTGTCTCTCATCTTCCTCTTGACAATACCCCACAGATTCTCTATGGGGTTCAGGTCAGGCGAGTTTGCTGGCCAATCAAGCACAGTAACACTATGGTCATTGAACCAGCTTTTGGTACCTTTGGCAATGTGGGCAGGTGCCAAGTCCTGCTGGAAAATGAAATCAGCATCTCCATAAAGCTTGTCAACAGAAGGAAGCATGAAGTGCTCTAAAATCTCCTGGTAGATGGCTGCGTTGACTGTGGACATCAGAAAACACAGTGGACCAACACCAGCAGATGACATGGCAGCCCAAATCATCACTGACTGTGGAAACTTCACACTGGACTTCAAGCAACATGGATTCTGTGTCTCTCCACTCTTCCTTCAGACTCTGGGACCTTGATTTCCAAATGAAATGTAAAATTTACTTTCATCTGAAAAGAGGACTTTGGACCACTGAGCAACAGTCCAGTTCTTTTTCTCCACAGCCCAGTTAAGATGCTTCTGACGTTGTCTCTGGTTCAGAAGTGGCTTGGTAGCCCTTTTCCTGAAGATGTCTGAGCGTGGTGACTCTTGATGCACTGACTCCAGCTTCAGTTCTCTCCTTGTGAAGCTCTCCCAAGTGTTTGAATCGGCTTTGCTTGACTGTATTCTCAAGCTTGCGGTCATCCCTGTTGCTTGTGCACCTTTTCCTACCCAAATTCTTCCTTCCAGTCAACTTTGCATTTAATATGCTTTGATACAGCACTCTGTAAACAGCCACACCTTTCAGTAATGACCCTCTGTGACTTACCCTCTTTGTGGAGGGTGTCAATGTTCGTCTTCTGGATCATTGCAAAGTCAGCAGTCTTCCCCATTAGTGTGGTTTCAAAAAACAAGAGATACCCAGAATTTATACTGTAGGGATGGTCATTTATTCAAACTCAAATTTAAATATTCTAATATTTTGAGATACTGATTTTTGACTTTCATGAGCTGTAAGCTCTAATCATCAAAATTAAAAGAAATAAACATTTGAAATATATCAGTCTGTGTGTAATGAATGAATATAATATACAAGTTTCACTTTTTGAATTGAATTAGTGAAATAAATCAACTTTTTGATGATATTCTAATTATATGACCAGCACCTGTAAATAGAGTCGATTAGGCATATGTCTTAATGTAAACAGTTGAGAAAGAAAATGCATCCATGCTTTCGTTCTTAAAGTGAAAGCAAACTAATAATAAATCTAATGCTGTCAAAGAAAAATACAAGTGCTTACTGCTCCTGACTAAATAACCTTTGTAACATCAAAAATGATTAATCTATATTTAATTTATACAGTGAAGACTATGTAGTTATTTCACATTTGATTATTACATTTCTCTAGCATACCTGAAAATTTCTTTTAGACAGAGCTGAAAAGCACTTCTTTGACATCTTTGTTCTATTGTATTTATTTTCTGCTATTGCTTGTAATTTGGTTATCTGTAGAAAAGATTTTTAGCACTGAGCCCAGCCAGAATTGTTTTTCCAATTGTTTATTTTCTTTATTATTAAAAAATAAATAAATAAATAAAAATAAATAAAAAGTGTATAGGCCTGTTTTTTGTCGTGAATGTCCCAATTGAGGTACAGGATGTGAACATTTCTGATAAATGTCCATGTTATATATTTTGGTTACATTTGTGAGTTAATAAAAATGTAGAGGGTTGTCTAAAATAGGTAGGCCTATATAATATCATAATATCGAAATATCGATCGTTATTCTCCTGTATCGAATCGAATCGTAATCGTATCGTAGAATTTTTCGAGGTATCGGCAAATATCGTATCGCTGGGTATGAGAATCGATATCGTATCGTATCGTATCGTATCGTGATGAACCATCCGATTTACACCCCTAGTAGCGACCACATCACATTACAGAATTTTAACTTGCATACTATAACTCTAAAACAGGGGGTGTCAAACTCAGTTCCTGGAGGGCCGGAGCCCTGCAGAGTTTAGATGCAACCCTAATTAAACACACCTGATCCAGCTAATTAAGTCATTCAGGCTTATTTGAAAACTAGATGGTCTGTGTGTTGGAGCAGGGTTGGAACAAAACTCCGGCCCTCCAGGAAATGAGTTTGACAACCCTGCTCTAAACATACTAAAATAAAAAAAAAAAAAATAGCATAACTGTACTAAAATTTTGTTCTATTCCCACAAATATGAGGATTGTCTTCCCTTTTGTCACTACCGAAACAATGATGACATGTTTCAGTAGCGACAATTTTAGATACTTTTGAACCTAGCTCAAAGATGCTAATCAGCACATAGCTAGCACAGTTCTGAACAGTGGTACACAAATTAAAAAAAAAAAAAAAGTGTTATGGAAGCTGCTGGAATGCTGTAATGGAACATTCTGGGTCAATTTAACCCTCAGGTAGGTGTGTATATGTGTGTGTGTTTTGGTTGGCAGTTAATTAAAAATCTCTTTCAGTGTGCTTCAGCTTACATCAGGTAGATGTGAGATGTTCTTTCTCTCACAAGACTGTGGGTGTGGGAGGCTGTGGAGTTCAGCACATTTAGGTCTGCAGTCGCCTGATCAAATCCTTTGGCACAACAACAGCTGCTCTGCCACCAAATTTTAGACTTTCAAAGGCAGTTAAAAAACTATGAGAGAGAGAGAGAGAGAGAGAGTGTGTGTGTGTGTGTGTGTGTGTGTGTGTGTGTGTGTACCCAGATGGGGTACTGAAAGAAAAAAAAAAAAATCATGCTGTACTACATTCATGGCTCCATATTAAGGACTTATCCACACTTCCCAATTTCTAGAAAAACAGTAATTACAGATACAGAAACATCTACTGTTGGAAACCTCATTGCTGTGCAACACATTTTTAACTGATAATATTCAAATATCACTTTTGATGCAACACTGTACTCGTGTGATGTCAGATATGAGTGGATAAGCGCATACTACCATCTGGAATCTATAGTGAGTGCTAGAAGTGAACATGTAATTTAATTTTACTAGGTTTCAGGTTCATCACCTTTCTGTTATCTTACTCTCTTTTTCTCTAACAAATGTTGACAAAAGCTATACTAATGCAGCTACCAGTGTCTCAAAACAATTGTGCTTTCAATTGTTAAACTTTGGCTGGTTTTTTAATCAACAGTATCACTCTATAACTTGCCTTTATGAAATTCATTATGAAATATGCATAACACCATATAATAATAAAAAGGTACATACATAAATAAAGATTATGTATATAGTACATATAGTACATAGTCTGGCTCTGACAGAGCATTTTGGGAATATTCAGGGAGCAAATATTTCTGTACACTGGAGCAATTTTGACAATAGAAAAAATAGCTGATTCGCTGGGAAATGCACTATTCAGAGGAGATGGAAACACAACTCACCTGATTTATTCTCTCTTTTTACTCATCCTTGTCCTCGCTGTGTTTAATTCTTTCCTCATTTCCTCCATGCAGGACATCTGTTTCACTGAAATACGAAAAAAAGCATGAGACCAAATCAATTGTCAATTTGATAAACCTAAAATTTGTCCTCTGCACATTTGTATTAGGTAATTGCACATGCTATTTTTTTCAGCTAGCTGAAAGATTTTTACAGTGCAATGGATGTAAAAATGAGGATATAATTCTGTAAATTTCTGCCCCAAGTTTATTTAAGATTGAAAAATAGATTATAAATATAGTATATAAGGTTCAGTACATTTTTTCCCTTTCTTTTTTGAAGGAAATTAATATTTTTATGCAGCAAGAACACATTAAGGTGACAGTAAAGAAATGCATGATGTTGCAGAATATTTCTGTTTCAATTAAAATCTGTTCTTTTGAACTTTATATTTATCAAAGAACCTTTTGCCATCACAGGAATAAATTACATTTTAATGTTGTTTACTAATATATTAAAATAGTAACAGTTAATTGGAATAATATTTCACAATATTACTATTTCACTGTATTTTTTTTTTTATATAATAAAAGCAGCCTTGGTGAGCATATTCACAAAGAAAAAAAAAAAACCTTATTGGCCCCAAACTTTTGAATGGTAGTGTATAGTAGCCTATTATTTTATAGAATAATTAACAAACAATTTGTATTATAACTATAATCTTTACTCTACAGCCTTCTATATGATCTTTATTTGGACTATAAACAGTATTCTTCGCCTAAAATATAATTTGTTCATGACAATAAAAGTAGGGTATTAGATAACAATGAATAAGCCACAAGCGAGTTTTGGTGCATACTGTATCCCCTTCCCTTCCGAGACGTTTGCTACGCCCCTGCACACAAACCATTACAATGATTTATATAACAATTTAATGATTTATGAGGCTCTCTGTGGGTACTAAGGACTTTATTAAAAATATGTGTGACTGTATGTGTTTGTGTATGCTTACACTTTTACTAGTATAACACAAAAATGAAATGTTAGGATTGATATTATGATGTTTACATTTTCACATGCTCTGCTATCAGGCATCGAAGCAAAGCTGTTTTACATTGACCTAAAGCTGTTCACATGGCTGAGTCGGCCATGAATAAATTCACGTAGCTTTGAACATTTGAGCAATTTCAGTGGTTTGGTGCTCTATTTATTCATGTAGTATTCATGCGTGTGTGTTTATGAGTACAGCAGAAGGCTGTCTGTGGGCTAGACTTCCACAGTGAGAAAATCAAAGCAACAAACTGACAGTTCAGCTTCCAAATGCTCTCGCCAGGGACAGAAGTGAGGGGTAAAAAACATGAAAGCGATAGGCAGACAGAAAGAGAAAGCACACACCATCCAGAAAAGAACTAGTGTGAACCTTTCATTTTATGCCTATCTGAGTCCCTTGAAAGACACTGTTCTTGAGTTCAAGCTCCAGACGGAGTACACGTGTAGCTTAAGTTCCTGGTACCACCTGCAGTCATGTATGGGATATTATATAAGTTACTTCCGGTCCTATGATTGGCTTAATATTTCCAGAGTGTGTGAACAGGGCAGAGGTGGAGTGAGGAATGGACTTTTTACTTTTTAAACATGAAAGCATCAGTGTATTACCCTACTATACAAAATAAAAAAAAACATTTTAGTAGTAGTAAAATTCACATTTAATTCAATGTGTGCCATTTCTTTGTAATAATTAGTGAAATTTATTGAAATTGAATTTCTGAGTGAAAATAGTTTCAAAGTAAATCCTATAGCACATTTTGTCAGTGTAATAGTTTGCTCTTGTTTCTTTACAGGTTTCACCAATGAGTGTGAAGTGTGAAATGGAAAACCCGGAGTGGAACTAAAGCGGAGCAGAACACTCTCTGTCACTTCATTCCACTCACACTGTTTCAGACCGTCTTTCACTTTGTGCACTGATGCTTTGGATTCTTTAGCAATGAACTATATTGTGGGGGGGGGGGTAACTATAAAAATCAACTGCAGTTCTTAATATCATCCTAGATGGGATTATCTGCACATTGTTCATGCTATACACTGATCAGCCACAACATTAAACCCACTGACAGGTGAAGTCAATAACATTGATTATATCGTTACGACAGAAGACAGTGCATTGCAGTGTACTGCGGATGGGGCTGCATAGCTGCAGAACAGTGCAGAGTGCTCATGATGAAGCCTGTTCACCACAAAGAGCACCTACATTGGTGATGTGAACGTCAGAACTGGACCATGAAACAATGGAAGAAGGTTGCCTGATCTGATAAATCACACTTTCTTTTAGATCAGGAGGATGGTCGGGTTTGTGTGCGATGTTTAACTGGGGAAGAGATAGCAGCAGGATGCACTATGGGAAGAAGTCAAGGAGGTGGTATGCTCTGGGCAATGTTCTGCTGGGAAACCTTGGGTCCTGGCATTCATGTGGATGTCACTTTAACACATACCACCTACCTAGATTGTTGCAGACTATTTACACCCCTTCATGGCAATGGTGTTTCCTGATGGCAGTAGCCTGCTTCAGCAGGATAATGCACCCTGACACACTACAAAAATTGTTCAGGTATGGTTTGAAGAACATGACAGAATTCAAGAAGAATTCAAGGTGTTGCTTTGGTTTCCAAATTATGAACACTATATGAACACTTCATAAATATGTAACAATGAATGACAACATCTGCAGATGGTGGATGTTTGGGGGTTCCCAAGGTGAGATGGAGGATGAGCTAAACAGATGGTGGTTTAAGTTAGGAGGAAGTATTGGCAGCACTTGTAGATGATTGTGGATATAGTAGTTGTTGGGCTGAGCGAATATGGAGGCAACCAGCTTTTTTTTACAAAACTACAAAATTTGTCCACTTTACCACATAGTTGTTTGATTAAAGGTATAATTCAGCCAAAAATGAAAATTCTGTCAATTATTCACCCTCGTGTCCTTCCAAACCAGTAAGACAGTCGTTCACCTTTGGAAAACAAATTAAGATATTTTTGATGAAATCCAAGAGCTTTCTGATCCTCCATAGACAGCAATGCAACTTTCCATGTTCAAGGCCCAGAAAGGTAGTGAGGACATCATTAAAATAGTCCATGTGACATCAGTGGTTCAGTGTGTCGTAGTCTTGCGTAGCCAGACCTTCAGACTGACGGCTGAAGGTCTGGGAACTTTGGTCGCTTTGAATGGCCAAGATCTGCCCAAGAGGCCATATGACTGACAGGTAAAGCAACCAATCACATTTTGTTTTGTGCCACGCCATGTTTAGGGGTGTGGAAATGTCGCCACAATAACAGACCGTGTGTAAAACACATATTTTAAAGATTCTATGCCGTGAACTTACATTTTTTCACATACTTTTGAAAAATTCAGCGTTTAGTTGATCCTGACAAGCGCTCGTCGTCAGTTGTAAACACGACGGCTTTCTTCTTTTGTGAGGGGGTTTGGCGCCACGGCATTTTTGTTTCCAGGCGAAGCGTTAAAGAACGCGACACACACGTATCCTGGAAATCCTGTATAATTCAACCAATCCGATGACAACTTCGAAACTCCTGAAGTGTTTCCTGCTAAGTGTGCCATATGCATCAGACGCTTAGCCAATGTTCTGTGGGTGTGACGTATAAGGCTGAGACTACAGTAAGTGCGTCGTAGTACTATGTGCATCGAAGACTGACATGGAAGAGAATAAATTGTTGAATAAAGTTATTTTTGTTTTACAAAAAGTATTCCCATAGCTTCATAAAATTACGGTTGAAGCAGTGATATCACATGGAATATTTTAACAATGTCCTTACTACCTTTCTGGGCCTTGAATGCGGTAGTTGTGCTTCTTTCTGCAGGGTTCTCGGATATCATCAAAAATATCTTAATATGTGTTCCAAAGGTCATACAGGTTTGGAAAGACATGAGGGTGAGTAATTAATGGCAGAATTTTCCAAATGAGAAACGTTCCAATTGATTGGAACAAGCTGATAATCGCTTTTACTGATTAATGGTCACAACTTGCCGATCACATTGTTATGCCGCAGAAGACAAATATGTATGGCAGTGTCGCGAATATGAAAAGATCTATCTATCTATCTGTATATCTGTATGTCTGTCTCCCTTTGTCTTTCTTTCTCACTCTCTTTTTGCCCCTGCTGTTGGGAGCGATTTCAATTTCACGCTCAGCTGGGACACATCATCCACTCCAGCTTCACACCTCCCCGTCAGCATGCTGTGGGCTCCCACCAACAAGTTCAATCAACATCAACAACACATGGTATGCATGGAAAGATGAACACCTATTTATATGCATATGGCTATTATACACACTAGGTGGCTTATGGTGTCTCACAAATGTGGTTATAGATGAACGCATGACAGCCTAAATAGAGCTTAAGTCTTACAAATATCTCGAAGGTCAGGCCACACCTGAATCCTGGGAAAATATGTGGAGAACCTATGAACAAGTCACATAAGTAAGAGAAATGCAGAAAATCTGAATAAAGAGAGGAAGTAATTGTTAAAGGAGAGATACATGCTATATAAACAGGCAGTATGTGAGATTAGGATTAGTATGTCCCATCATACATTGGAAATAGCATGGCAAAGGTGCCCAGATGGCTCCCAATTTTCTGTGGATTTTCAAAGTACACATCTGTGTATGATTTTAGGCTAAAATCTTCCATAAACCCTTGCACTATATAAACACTTTTCTCTCAATAACAATACACTTACATAAAGGGAGAACGGGACTAGTTATAACACCTGAACTTCAGTGAATATATTTTTCAGTGTATATTCATATTGTAAAATACATTTTTGAATAGACATACTCTAAAGTACTACATACTTTTTTCCACTTAAACTCTCACCGTGGCCCCTGAGGAGAATGGAAAACTGATACACTCTCAATGCGCATTTAATGAGGATTGCGAATGAACTTTAGCATTGCCCTCAGACTAAAGTGAAGATTGAGTTTCAGTAGGCATGTTTGGAGACAGTCATGTCTGAAGAGGTGTCCATCGCATTAGTGACCCTTATGACTTCACTAAAAAAACTCACTCTTATGCCATGACACTGCCACGCTCATTCATATTCACAAGCTCCCCATGAATTATGCATCATTATGCAAAAATAAGGATTAAAAAGAGTGGAGAAATTGGCTGTGACCTAAGCAAAATATACAGAAAGAGAGATGGAATGGAAAGAAAGAGAGTGCTGGGAGGATAGGGTGACAGGAAACAAAAAGACGCCTTATCTGAAATCTACAGTGCTGTGGTGTTATCTTCACAATCGAGTTGTCCACTTTAACATGCATCAGCATACTCAACCTCTGCAGTTCAACAGAAACAAGAAACCAAGACGCTGAGCTACAGTTTATTCTAATGTAATTCTACCAGAACAACCTGGTGCAGTTAGAAAATGAGCAAGAAGGTTATTGAAGATGCAATCAGGTGTTTTCAACTTTCGTGTCCTAGGGGTTCATTTTTATTAAAACTATGGATTTTCATTTTGTTATATGAAGAAACTGTCTTTGAAACTTTTTACCATTCCTTCATCAGCTACATTTACATAAATGTTTTTTTATATTCACTTATATTCCCTTGTTTCAGAACTAGACTTTTGATCTTGAAATAGGAAAATATATCATAAAAACATGAATTGCTACATTCTAAAAACTATTATGATCTAAACAAAGAGTGAGAAAAACACATTTCCATTTGTTCATTTCAATTTTGTAAATTGTTCAAATTGACACAAATTTTCATAAATTTCCACCAAATAAATCAATTTTAAAGTGTTTTCAGTAGTTGACTTGGTTAACAGAGTCAATGGTGTCTTTGAAGAGCTTGATATGAAATATGACTTGATGTAAATATCACTTCTGAACAGAATGTTTAAATATACAATGTCCAGTGAAGCTATATTTGTAATTTTTAATGCAAAAGCGTGTAAATAGTATTCACTGTGTGTATTTGGGACACTTACAATTCTATGAAATTAGCTTTAGCATGAGAAAGGAGTCAGCCATTCTAAAATTTAAAATGTTATTTTTACTACATTCTGGTGAAAATACATGTATTGTATACTAAATTAAAACTTCAGAAAATGTAAAAAGTGGTTTTAGAGTTTATGTATAGACCAGAATTTTTAAAACACTATAAACACTATAAACTACATACAGCAAGTTGTCTTAAAACTACAATGTGATGTGTGCCCTTTTGCTTCCTGTCTTTCTCACCTCATTTTTCTCTTCGACTGCAACAAACTGACCCATATCTAGAACAGTCAGCATCCATGAGGATTATGGGTGATAACTGTGTACACACACAGAGAGACACAAATGAACACACACACACACACACACACACATACACAAACACAATCAAGTCTTGCTGATTGTCTATGCCGTGCCCTTTGAAAGAGGATTATAGTGTAGTGGCCGTGAAAAGGCCGTGAATTATTGACAAAAAAAGGGACTGGATTTAGATTTCAGGCCAGCCGGGGCTAAACAGGAAAGAGAGGGAGAGATAAAGGTCATCCAAGACCAGTAAGCAGTTAGAGGCACTACGTATATTTGGTTTTCCTCGGGTTTTTGCAAGCTCTCCAAGTAATGAGCTCAATTACAGCACCCATGGAATCCTTCCTGATGGATCAGCAGCTGTCAGTGATTCAGGTGAACACCTACAATCGTGGTAGCTCAGGAAGAGTACAATCCAATATCCATCAGGTCTCTGGGGACAAAAGCTTTTTAGATGCCATTGCTTTTTTTCCTCATAATTGTAGTCTTCTGGGTACAATCACTGCTGGGCAGCTGTGTGCTCATGTGGAAGACAGAGCAGCTATCCCACAATGCACTTTGAGCCTTCATTTTGACACCTGAGGTTGAGAAATTACAAGATTTAAGCAATTTTAAAAGGTGTCTATGTGGATCAAAATGCTTCAGGAGAACCTGGTTTGCTGGGAAAGGCTTAGCTCACTGTTGAGTAAGCAAAAAGTGGCCTCAGGAGAAATTTGCAAGTGAAATTTTCTCAGCACTCCAGTGTAGATTTGTTTGGCAGGCACCAAGCTGGGCAACTTAAGAGCACAAGGCAACAATTATGTGTCATATTTATCAAACTTTGCCAGACTTATGATTTTAACTTGGTTAAATAATAATTAAAAAACTCGCTTTTCATATATTTATAATTTCCCATATACTGTGCCATATGTAGAGACCAGACATTGGCAACCATCTAAAAAAACCCTAGTAACCATATCTCAACACATATATCAACACCCTAGCAACCATCTAGAATACCCCAGCAACTCCTAACAACCACATAGAAAGGCCCTTGCAAACATCTACAATATACTGGCACCCACTTAGCAACACCCTAGAAACCATATTGAAAACTCCAGCAACAACTTAGCAACCATCTACAACCCTAACAACAAGAAATGCCCTAGCAAACATCTTTAAGAACCCAGCAACCACTACAAAACCATAAATTTCCATATTTCATGAGACAAGGCTTCCCTGTCATTTACAGAATTTTTCGCCATTTACGAGACAAGGTTTTCCCGCCAGCGACAGAATTGTCCGTCATTTACGAGACAAGGTTTTCCCGCCAGTGACAGAATTGTCCGTCATTTACGAGACAAGGTTTTCCCGCCAGTGACAGAATTGTCCGTCATTAATGAGACAAGGTTTTCCCACCATTGACAGAAATTTCTGTCATTTTTGAGACAACGCTTTCCCGCCATTGACAGAAGTTTCTGTCATTTATGAGACAAGGTTTTCCCGCCAGTTACAGAAATTTCTGTCATTTATGAGACAAGGTTTTCCTGCCAGTGACAGAATTTTCCGTCATTTATGAGACAACGCTTTTCCGCCATTGACAGAAGTTTCTGTCATTTATGAGACAACGCTTTCCCGCCAGTTACAGAAATTTCTGTCATTTATGAGACAAGGTTTTCCTGCCAGTGACAGAATTTTCCGTCATTTATGAGACAAGTTTTTCCCGCCAGTTACAGAAATTTCTGTCATTTATGAGACAAGGTTTTCCTGCCAGTGACAGAATTTTCCGTCATTTACGAGACAAGGCTTCCCCGCCATTGACAGAAGTTTCCATCATTTATGTGACAAGGCTTCCCCGCCACTGATGCTATTTTCTGGCTTTCCATGTTTTAACTGATATACAGTAGGAAGTGCTATTGTACATCTCAAACACAGGTGAAGAAGCAGAAATAAGCGATCACATAGGGAGATGCATATGCTAAATTAAGAAATTAATCAAACATTAAACAGAATATAAATCAAAACACTCTTACTGTTACTGTTACTGTTACCAAATTTAATGTCAACCCAGGATGTGCTATAGGACTGCAAGTTTTGGGGGTGTTAATGGAAGCAATCTACTCTATCTCTGTTTTGATCATTGTTTTGATCAGCATGACTTTTTTATATATATAAAATGTTGCTTTTTTATGAAACTTGCTCACATTCAAGTGTTGATAAAAAGAAGAATGCATAAAACTTGAGGAAAAGTTTTTTCTTTAAAGCAGAGGCTCTGTTCTTTCTTTTGAAATATTGCATGTTCAGATATTCATACAACAAAACAAAATCACACAAACAAAATTTTCTAATGGCCATTCACTTTTTGTGAAAATTAAAAAAAACTCTGACGGCGGCTGACAACATTTAAAACAAAATGCTGATGGGGAAAGCATTAAAATTACCCAATAATAATAAAAAAAAACTATTTATGTGTTTATTTATTATAGACACATTCAAACAAATAAAAACACACATACTGTTCCCTACCATTTCAAAGAGAGGCATCTGTTGAGCCAGAGGCCTTACTGCAAAAAAAAATATAAATTAAAAAAAAATTTAAAAAGCCATGGGACACAGAGCCAAAAATACACACAGATGCTTACGCACAAACAAATACATGCATTCAAACAAACAGATCACAGCAGTTCTGCGTCAATGCTAATTGTATTCTGTTCATATGCAGCATAATATACAGACATTAACATTCAGAATACACACCCCACTGTTCATGATCCACTGCCTCGCATTCTCTAAACACATGCACGCGCATACACACTGTCATCACTCACATATGGCTTCTCTGGTGTGCATGGGCAAACACAGACCCACATCTACACACACAGACACACAAGGTTACACCACTGTTGTTTAGGAACTTTAGGGCTGAAGCACTCTAATGTAAATCATACTACATCAGCATGACGTTTGCACATTCACAGCATGAAAATGAGATGTGGCTGCACGCACACACACACACACACACACACACACACACACACACACACACACACACACAGAGACACAGAGACACAGACAGACACAGACACAGGGTGCAAATTCTGTGTGCATCACGTAATAAATGAGTGAGTAGATGACAAGAGGGATCAAAATAATTCAGATAAAGAACAAGCAAAATCAACACAGTATATTTGCAGGTGATTACAAATTTTTAAATGTTTTAAATATATTGCTACATATATTATTAATAGCATACAACAAATACATGAATAATTATTAATTAATTTAATAATTTATTATTAAATATTAATATTAACCATTTAATACATTAATTTAATTTAAATACTGAAATACTATTATAGTTTTGTTTGTTTGTTTTTTTTAAATTAGGTTTTATATTTACTACCAATGACACAAATTACATTGGTACGCCAGTAGGTGGCGACAAGTAACTGTCTTTATGATTGAGTCACTGAATCATTTATTCAAACAAATACACTTCATTCATTCAGCAACAAAAAACAAATGACATTCAAAAAAGGATTGAATGATTCCGAAAGTTCCACAAAGTTCCACGAAAAGTGCAAAAAAAGTGTAAAACGTCACAAAAACATAGAACCACATACACTTGCTTCAAATAACACACTTGTGGTAATGTGTTATTAAACCGCTCTTAGAGATCAATATAAGACCTTTAATTACATAAGATATCCATTACATCTAATATGTCTTTTACAGAGATCATTCCGGTCAACAAAATCAATCATTATCCAATCAACTGACTCCATCCAGAATGCACACAGATGAGTTGAAGACTTGTGTGAACTCTCTCACTTAAAAATGAAGAGCGAGGGTTGTTGGTGTCTTAGGAGTGTACTTAAAGGGGAAAAAAAGGATAGCTAAAATACCATGAGGCAGGAGAATGCCAAGTTAATTAAGGTTTAATTTTAGTCGATTAGCCTGAGAGAAGATACACCCTGAGCCTGAACCATCGTAAAAAAAAAATATATATATATAAATAAATAAAAATAAAAGATGGAGAATGAGGGATGGAAGACGCTCAGCTAGAGGGAGAATGGAAAGTAGCACAAGGACAATACACATGCAAGTAAACAAAAATATTTAGGCCTAAATTTATTCAGTTTTGTCAGATTGTGAAGATCATACCAAGTGAAATAATGTTGAGTTTATGTTACAAAACAGAGATAGTCAGTGGTCATACTTTAATCTGAACTATTTGCATCTGTTTGATTTTATTTAAATTCAAAATGAAACAAGCAATTTATTTGGTTAAAATTTATGAGACAAACACCTGATTAATGTGCATTTTAAACATTCAGTTTATAAATAAATAAAGTGAAAATGAAGTAAAAATAATGTTAAGTTATGTTATCATTTACAGACTGAAAAATATCCATCACATTAAGTTTATTAGTTTGCTTATGTTAAAACTTTGCATTCCAAATTGATGGAAATTTTATATGAAATTCAAATACACAAATCTATTTTGAATGTATGCATACATCCACAGTAAGCTGCAGTGTGCTTATGTGTGGGTTAAACGTTATACTTCACACATACCATAAAAACACACAAACCAAATCTACAGCTGCTGGATTAAATCTGTAAGATGATCACACACATATACACTTTCAAATATCACTGGGTTATGAGTAAATGGGTAAACACACAGATATGCTCGCTTGTGAAAAGGGTTAATGAGATAGTAGAAACCATGAGCCTCTTACAGCGAAATCATTTAGCGTGATCAAATGAGTGGTGTGTGTATCTGAACATATGTGTATGCAAATGTTCTTGCAGCATGTATACTTGTATATTAGCACAGAACTATCAATCAGAAAGGGTCAGTAATGGCATTTCTCATACACTGGTGGTCTCTAAACCCAAATCCCAGTGGACAGCTAGTCTGTGTGACATTCTAATGAGGTTAAGCCATCCAGATTTATTAAAGTAATTGCCATATCTCATCATGATGACAGGGTTGCAGCGGTGACAGCGGCCCTGCCTCGTGATGGATGATTGCCTCATTAAATATTCTTCATCAGATGATTGCTGATATTTGTATGCGAGAATTGTTTTGATGAATCTTCAAATGATTTTAAAGCAACTGTATATATATTGCTGATAAACATTTTACCACATTTCATGCGATTCTTCAGAAGTGTGTGTGAAGCTGGAAGAGACGTCCGTGTGACCTTTAATTTGACCTTAAGCATGCTGATTACTAAAGATCACGAGGGGAAAGGTTAGAGACTGTGTGTGTGCTCTTATGATTAAGTATGCAATATTTATGAGTCACCTGGCATCATGTTTTATTAAATAACTATGCATTTAGCAATCAGCACTGCATAACATTCATTTGGACTGACACTATAAAATTAAATCAAAGACATCTCAGTAATAGAAAGTGAATAACATGCCCTTTTATTTTTAAATTTACTGGCCACGTTAAAATAGTTTTAAAATAATATTCACAGTGTTGCTTTAATGTAAACAGGAAAAAGTGTTTGAAGTTCAAATAATTCTAAAAATAATGTCAGATAGTCTGTTTCAAACTGATTTAATGAATCATTAACATCACCATTCTTACTGACTTCTAATGTATCAAGGCATTTTTGTGAAAACAAAAACACGAAGTTAAATATTATATGTATATTATATTATATTATCCTTTCTGTTCATTTCAGTGTTATTTTAAAATTATATATATATATTTTTATAGGCCATTTATTAATTTTTGAATTAGTTTTATGTTTATATTTTAATTTTAGTTTCTTTTTAGTCATTTTTAATAGTTATACAGAATATTATATTAGTTAATATATATATATATATATATATATATATATATATATATATATATATATATATATATATATATATATATATATATATATATATATATATATATATATATGAATGAATGTATGTATTTGTGTATATATAGTAATAAAACTAATAACTAAAAAAATATATATATAAAGTTTTCATCTAATATTTATATTTTTTCTGTTTATTCCATTTAACAAAAACAATTTTTAGTATAGTTTTAGTTAACAATAACAACACTGGTTCATTTAATGAAAAACAGTGTGGAAAAAATACTTTGATTTTTTTATACTAGATTATTTATTTATTTATGCCAATGAATGCCATTTATGTACAGGTGCATCTCAATAAATTAGAATGTCGTGGAAAAGTTCATTTATTTCAATAATTCAACTCAAATTGTGAAACAATAAGGCTGTGCTTCTCTCGGTTGGTTGTGCATCTTTTTCTTCCACACTTTTCCCTTCCACTCAACTTTCTGTTAACATGCTTGGATACAGCACTCTGTGAACAGCCAGCTTCTTTGGCAATGAATGTTTGTGGCTTACCCTCCTTGTGAAGGGTGTCAATGATTGTCTTCTGGACAACTGTCAGATCAGCAGTCTTCCCCATGATTGTTTAGCCTAGTGAACCAAACTGAGAGACCATTTTGAAGGCTCAGGAAACCTTTGCAGGTGTTTTGAGTTGATTAGCTGATTGGCATGTCACATATTCTAATTTGTTGAGATAGTAAATTGGTGGGTTTTTGTTAAATGTGAGCCAAAATCATCACAATTAAAAGAACCAAAGACTTAAACTACTTCAGTCTGTGTGCATTGAATTTATTTAATACACGAGTTTCACAATTTGAGTTGAATTATTGAAATAAATTAACTTTTCCACGACATTCTAATTTATTGAGATGCACCTGTATGTTTATTTGTGCTTATATTGTATCAAGAATGCTGCATATTCAGACATCCTACTCATTTGACTACGTTTTGCATACTATATAGTACAGACGTTTTCAGTTCAGTTTCAGTTTTCAATTCAGTTGCAGGGAGTGTCTTTATTAGCACACTGTAGATTTATTGAAATTTACTTGATTGATTGAACAATTATCCATCTTCTAGGGTATGAAAAGTAAAGAAATCATACACAAGGAGGAGATGGCACTATAAAAATGAAATTTACTGGAATTTAATGGAAATAAAAAATAATGAAGGAATATAAAACAGAAAATCACAGAAAGGATATTAAAACCTGGATGAGCTCCAGAGCTTCCCATTCAGCTGGTCCCCACATACTGAGGATTCTGGGTAAAGCGGCAATGCAGGCGCGAACATTGAACACAGAAAGAGTCACTTATCAGCAGAAGATGCTGACCTGAAAATGTCTCCCGCTGGTTTACATCTCAGCGTGCTGCAGTCATCCCTTCTTTATAAACAAGATTACAAAATGGATTAACTGCTGTTCGTTAATCCATTCCAAGTGTGTCAATCGTGCTGGGACGCTTGTGCTGAAACTTTGCTTTCGAGCGCTGTAGGCCGGTTAAGGGTGCTTCTAGGCAACAACCACACTCTCTTGAGCCTACAACCTGCTGCTATAGGTATAGCCTACATCATATTACTTTTAGCGTCTTATCTACTCCCTCTCTTTCTAATTGAATCATTGATGTTGGATCGACTTTTGCAGAGAGGAAATGTAAGGAGACTGATGCGATTATCTCTTTAACACTTGCTGTGTGGGTATGAGCGTGTGTGTGCATCTGAAGGCTCATATGTTTTTCATAGCTGCTGACAGAGACGCATTGTTGCCCGAGGGGCAAGTTTTCTCTGAAAATAAACAAGTAAATAATAACAGATGAAAAAAGGAGGGAAAAAAAGTGCACTCAGAGGTACTGAGTCATCGCTGCATAACTGTCACTCAAAGCCACAGTCAGTGTGTCAGCAGCCGGAGAGAAATTGCCATCAGTCTGCACTCTGGCCTGCATCTTTCGGCTTTGCACATGCCTTGATGTTTCATTTGTTACTTCAAGGAATCATAGTAATCTAATCTCATTTGCCTTTTTGGTGTGTGTGCGTGTCTGTTTGTAAAATTCCAAGAAGATAATTTATTGAAACAAAATAAATAAATAAAAAAAAACAGTTTCTTCGGTATTTCCATATATGTCTGATGAACGATACACTGACTGTTGCTGTAAAATTCTATATTTGTGATTAATCTTACACATTTAAATAGTACATAATAAATGTGATACTGAAGACTGGAGTAATGGCTGCTGAAATAAATTACATTTTAAAATGAATTAAAATACCAAACAAATTGGAACAAAACTGCACAATTTTACTGTTTTTACTGTATGTCTGATCACATAAATGCAGGCTGGATGAGCACAAGAGTCTTCTTTCAAAAACATTTAATTATTCCAAACTTTTGTACAGAGTAGTATATAAGTAAATAATTTATATAAATATTTTATTGTGTATACTGTATGTATTAATCTCGTGTGTGTGTGTGTGTGTGTGTGTGTGTGTGTGTGTGTACACACAATAAATCAAAATGTGCATAGCATTTATCATTTTGTAAAAATTATAAAAAATAAAAACGTACGCAACAAACTATTACTATTATTATCGTTGTTATTTTAAATTAAATGCATGTTGAAGACTAAAAATTTGTCAGAAATTCCTTTTTACTAATATTTTATATGGACTTCAGGGGAACAAAAAATTAATTAATATAATATTTATTAACATTAAAATCATAAATATATTCAGATAAAACAAAAGGAGAATATAAATATGAATAATAGATGTGAGGATACAATAAAACAGAGAGAGAGAGAGACAAATGGTTTACGCAGTGACTTCACTCTGCAGAAATTTGCATGTCATTTGCATGTGATATGAATATGACCCTCCACACACACACACACACATACACACATATACAGTCAGTTGCTGTGTGCATACACAAACATGTTTTGTCATCTACACAGCCAACAAAAGCTCTACCTGAATCATCATAGCCAACATCTGCATTGAGTTTGTGCATAACCTAGATCCATTCGTAATGCAGTCCACACTACAATCGCTTCAAAAAGAAAAACACACAATAGCTTGATCTTATCTTGTCTCTGGTGTATACATACGCAAAAGCAGTCAGTGAGGACAGTGGGATGACAGCCACGTCCGATCTGTCAACTCTCAGTCTCTGAGGATGTTCTGCGAGTGTGTGTGTGATCAGATCATGATCCTCCGGCACTGAATCTTGTCAATGCCGGTTAATCACTCTGCCAAAAGATGCCTCACATACAACGGGGTACAAAAAAAAGAAAGAGAGACTACACTGAAAAAATGATTTAAACCTAGAAATAAGCAAAATTTTGAACAATTTAAAACAAATAAACGTTACAAAGTTTAATAAAATTATACATATTTAAGATTCCGAACTATTTTTAGGCACATTTTTGACAGTAGCCATGTAAACTCATTTAAGAAGGTTTCAAACAGCATCTAGTACAAATCATGCGGAATATCATGCTTTCACAAAAGCTAATGAAGTTCATGCTGCTCTAATGTTGTTGTTGTTGTTATTCAAACAGAAGGGGGTGAACCAAATGCCAAATTAGACATTCTGAAATTCACGTTCACTTTTAAATTGAACAATTTTCACTCAAAATGTTACGCTGATACAACTGCAGTACAATTTGTAATTAATTTTATATTTTATTAAACTATAAAATGCAAAATAGAAGCATTGGTTGTATTAAACTTTTGGACCCCAGTGTAAAATATATGGTTCGCCGCTGTCCATGGTACTGACTGAAAGTATACACAGATATACAGGTGCATCTTAAAGTAGAATGTCATGGAAAAGTTCATTTATTTCAGTAATTCAATTCAAATTGTGAAACTTGTGTATTAAATAAATTTAATGCACACAGATTGAAGTAGTTTAAGTCTTTGGTTCTTTTAATTGTGATGATTTTGGCTCACATTTAACAAAAACCCACCAATTCACGATCTCAACAAATTAGAATACTTCATAAGACCAATAAAAAGAAACATTTTTAGTGAATTGTTGGCCTTCTGGAAAGTATGTTCATTTACTGTATATGTACTCAATACTTGGTAGGGGCTCCTTTTGCTTTAATTACTGCCTCAATTCGGCGTGGCATGGAGGTGATCAGTTTGTGGCACTGCTGAGGTGGTATGGAAGCCCAGGTTTCTTTGACAGTGGCCTTCAGCTCATCTGCATTGTTTGGTCTCTTGTTTCTCATTTTCCTCTTGACAATACCTCATAGATTCTCTATGAGGTTCAGGTCTGGTGAGTTTGCTGGCCAGTCAAGCACACCAACACCATGGTCATTTAACCAACTTTTGGTGCTTTTGGCAGTGTGGGCAGGTGCCAAATCCTGCTGGAAAATGAAATTAGCATCTTTAAAAAGCTGGTCAGCAGAAGGAAGCATGAAGTGCTCCAAAATTTCTTGGTAAACGGGTGCAGTGACTTTGGTTTTCAAAAAACACAATGGACCAACACCAGCAGATGACATTGCACCCCAAATCATCACAGACTGTGGAAACTTAACACTGGACTTCAAGTAACTTGGGCTATGAGCTTCTCCACCCTTCCTCCAGACTCTAGGACCTTGGTTTCCAAATGAAATACAAAACTTACTCTCATCTGAAAAGAGGACTTTGGACCACTGGGCAACAGTCCAGTTCTTCTTCTCCTTAGCCCAGGTAAGACGCCTCTGACGTTGTCTGTGGTTCAGGAGTGGCTTAACAAGAGGAATACAACAACTGTAGCCAAATTCCTTGACACGTCTGTGTGTGGTGGCTCTTGATGCCTTGGCCCCAGCCTCAGTCCATTCCTTGTGAAGTTCACCCAAATTCTTGAATCGATTTTGCTTGACAATCCTCATAAGGCTGCGCTTCTCTCGGTTGGTTGTGCATCTTTTTCTTCCACACTTTTTCCTTCCACTCAACTTTCTGTTAACATGCTTGGATACAGCACTCTGTGAACAGTCAGCTTCTTTGGCAATGAATGTTTGTGGCTTACCCTCCTTGTGAAGGGTGTCAATGATTGTCTTCTGGACAACTGTCAGATCAGCAGTCTTCCCCATGATTGTGTAGCCTAGTGAACCAAACTGAGAGACCATTTTGAAGGCTCAGGAAACCTTTGCAGGTGCTTTGAGTTGATTAGCTGATTGGCATGTCACCATATTCTAATTTGTTGAGATAGTGAATTGGTGGGTTTTTGTTAAACGTAAGCCAAAATCATCACAATTAAAAGAACCAAAGTCTTAAAATACTTCAGTCTGTGTGCATTGAATTTATTTAATACACGAGTTTCACAATTTGAGTTGAATTACTGAAATAAATTAACTTTTCCACGACATTCTAATTTATTGAGATGCACCTGTACGTACATGCAGTGTTGGGAAGTTAATCAGGATTTGGGGCAAAATTCTACCAAAATAAACAAAAATGTTGTTTCAACATAATGGGGCACAAAAATGCCCCTGCACATTTAAGCTAGATCTAGTACGGCTGTCATGATTAAAATGAAATGTGAAATGAATGAAAAGTGTCAAATGTAGCATTATATTTACAGAAGATTTGCTTTTTATGCACGGTTTGCTGCATTGAGCATTATAAATCTATCACACACATTTCTGTTGAGCTTATGAATGCCATGTCCAATCAGAAGTGTTTTGAAGTGTTTCACTGACTGAATTCATGAATTCTATCATTGTCATCATTTCAACAAAGTACAGAAAAGAGTATTGATTTCATGATGTAGACAGCATCAGTGATTATAACTTTTGCACTTTAACAAAAACTATAGAACATTGAAAAGGTAAAAAATGCCCCCGGAAATCAATTCCAGTGAGAAAATATTGCTCCTTAATAGAAAAGATTTCTAGAAAAAATTAAAATTTCTGACTCTGCGTACATGGGATGTGTGTATACCCTGATGTCATCATATGTTTGTTGTTCTTCCTCTGCAACATGCTTTCTACATTTAAACTGAATTAATAATTCAAATATTTAATCATTAATTCACTTGAATTTTCATGAATACAAACACATCAACACAAATAGCATCAAATATTTTTAGAGCAAATGTAACAAGGATTTGTGGGAAGAAAAAAAACGATATAAATTGGATATAAATAATCCTCTATCTGTTTCTACTGTTCAAGATCTGAATGAATGATTAGCTAAACCTGACAATGAGGTTTACCATTTACCAGCCATAAGTATTTACTTTCCATGATACAATATTATTTTCTTTAAAATATGTTCAAGAATCTTGATAACATATTCTCTTTAAAATAAAATAAAAATAAAAAAGGTAATCCACATGCCCTCATTAAACAAATGACAGATTGGATAACGTGCAAATTAATGCCAACTGTTGATGATTTCATATCTCCTAATGTTTGGACATTTAATTTCACTCTTTAGCAGCTCATTTGATAAGTGATGTTTGGAGTTGGCTTCCAGGGGATTATGGGTTATTAGTTATCCATGTCAGTGTGTCAGAGACAGATCTGTAGAAGGGAAATGTCATCTGGCGGGAGTGAGCGTGTGTGTTTGTGTATGCTGAGAGAAAGACAAATATGGCTGACACATAACAGCAAACAAGCAGCAGATTACATTCATGTACCAGATTTTCTTGAAAACGTACAAATGAATGTTAATTAAAAAAAAAAAAAAACATTTTATACTCAATTACTTTCCCCAGTAACTTCCAGCTCTTCTCTTTTATCTGCCTCATTATAAAATAATAAACAGTTCAACAGTGAAGCAGTTCCCTAAACATAGATAAGTAGAAGTCTGACTCATTTTAGTTTAAAAAAAAAAACAGATCACTCAGAAGTGTTCCTGGAAGTCCCTGAGCAGCACTTTGTGTTCTTTCTGTAGTGAAATAAATATCTGGCTATAAATATAAAATCCCACAGACTGACATTGAAGGGGGATATCAAGAGACTCAGGGATGGACACTTTTGAGCCAATAACCGACCAGAACAACCTAGCAATGGAAATGACCTAGCAACCACCCAACATACTCTAGCAACCATATAGCAACATGCTAAAACCACTAAAAATACCTATAACTGGAACATTTTAGCAACTGCAAAGCAAAGTACTAAAAAAATCACAACAGGCAAGTAACAACAAACCCTAACATGATAGTGACAAGCTTAAAGGCCTGATCACACCAAGATGAATATTGTTATGTAAAACTATGACTATGTCAGAAAATCAAATTGTATTTTCTTTCAGTCTGTCAGTCCGAACATTCGTGTTGACTGCACTGACACCTTCGGATGGCAACAAAACTTGAACTAAATTGAGCTGGATAATAACACTACTCTTCGGTAGAGCTGCTTCATAGCTGAATCAAATGTGTTTTATAATTGATGAACAACATCAACACTGTTACTGAACTGAACCGAATCAACTTTGAACTGACTTGAGCTGAATACCAACATATGCCTTCTGTAGAGCTGTTTATAGCTGAATCAAACTAATAAGAAGTAATAAACTACACAGTTATTGAACTGAATCAACACTAAACCTGAGGTAAATAATGACACTATTGTCTTCATAGAGTTGCTATGCAGCAGAATTTTAATTTCAATCTTATATTCGAAGATTGTCATTTTCCTGTTTATTACTGTGAAGCTATTTTGAACAAATCTACATATTGTATAAAGCTCTATATAAAGATTATTTGACTTTTAGCTTGACGTGGCATCTTGAACTGAATCTCAACATTCCAAGGAATCCATCTAGTGCATGCTTACATAGATAAAACGATTACAGAACGAACGCATCTTTTGAAAACGGCCTTTTACTCTATGACTCACAAATGGTCACAACTGTGTTGTAGTCCAGCGTGACTTCATTTTCAGACTTCATTTCATCGTATATTTGCCATCGAGGGGTCTGTTGACTGGCTGGTGTGTGCAGAGGGCAGAGGCACTGACCTGCTGGGATGTGTGGAGTGCAGGGTGGTCAACGGCTGCTCTGAAAAACATACTGTGATATAGTCTTTACACATGGACCTCCTGGCATTTCTGGATGTTGAGCCAACACACACACACACACACACACAAGACATGCACACACTTACACGTACATCCACTACTTATGACTGAAAGATACAGTGTAAACACATACGCATGTGTAAATACAAACAAATAACAATATGCTCGCATACACAGATGAAGCTGCGACATTCATCCCGCGACACATGCAAAGTGAGAACATGCATGCGCGCACACACACACACACACATACACACACAACACAGCCATCTGTCAGACTCAAGTCCCCCCTGTGCTCTGGCTGTCGTAGATATAATACAGTCTGCTGATTGGCTAAATCTGTTACCACCTTATTATAAGACACAGAGACCCATGATGAAACGCACACGAAAGCACAATAAATAACTTCCTTTTTCATAGGAAGTAGAGAAACTAGAACACTTGAGGAGGACGGGAGAGATGACATTCAGGGAGAAGGACATGACAGACATTCACATTAAACTTTCCAACCTCTATAAACCCGTTTTTTACCGGAGTGCCATTTCAATCTCTCTCTATTTCTCTGCATCGTCTCCTTCCATCTGTTTCACGCGCTTCTAATCATTCATCTTAATCTAGCGTCCCAATCATTTTCCAGTTTGTGCCGCTTCCTCCAGAGTGCTGTTCAATAAGGCTCTGAAATTTGACCTCTTACATCACGCTGGCACACAGGCACTCATAGACACGGACTGATGGGTCCCAAATGCCCTGTTTTTGAATTAACACATTATTGCTTTGTAATAATAGAGCCAGAGAAAGTCAGAGAGAGCAGGAGGTTCAAGAGTCAGACTAGGTCAATGTCTGCAAGTGTGGTAGAAAAGAAAAATCTACTCAGTACAAAGATTACTTTGTATATTACCTTTTTAAAATTTTGGGGTCAGGGAGATTTTTAAAAACTCTTTATAAGTCGTCTCTTATGCTCACCGAGGCTGCATTTATTTGATCAAAAATACAATAAAAGACTAATATAGTGAAATATGCAAAACGGTTTTACATTTTAATAGGCTATATTTTAAAATGTCATTTATTTCTGTGATTGCAAACTTAAATTTTCAGCAGCCGTCATTCCAGTCTTCAGCATCACATGATCCTTCAGAAATCACTCTAAGATGCTGATTTTCTGCTTGAGAAACTTTTTTTTTTTTTTTATTATTATTATCAATGTTGAATACAGTTTCTGCTGCTTAATATTTTTGTGGAAACCGTGATGAATAGAAAGCTCACAAGAACAGCATTTATTTGAAACAGATGTCTTTACTTGTCTTTTTGATCAATTCAATGCATCCGCAAAAACTTTATTAATGATAGTGTATATTAATTTACATTCTAAATCGTGGCCTTTTTGTTTCTTTACACAGAACCTAAGTCTAAAACTTACCTAAAAATTTAACACTGCTCTTTTGCTGCCTTGCAAGCTCTGGTATTTCCTTCAGGAAAAACAGATCTTGTTTTGGGACGTAACCAAACGTGTGTCGCCAGACAGTTCTGACTTTTTCAAGACTTCGTCTTTTATTTTTCTCCCACACAAGTCGGAAATAGGCTGCCAAATTCAACAGATCAGTCATTTAGTGTTTGGCACCACAAGAAGTTGTGTTTACACATTCCCATGCCATATGTTAACACTCTTTTTTGAGGGTGGAAACATTTGGTAGCCAAAAAATGAAACAGAAACTAAACCCCACTGGTGTGAGAGTTAGTTTGATGGTGTGTGAGTGTGTATGTGTGTGAGAGAGGGAGAGTGACAGAGCTCCTGCCAAATTGACAGCGCTGCAGGTAATCCTCAGCAAACAGGAAGTAAGTAAATGTCAACACAATTACACACACCTACACATTCACAAAATCAACAAACACCCAATGGGGGGTTTCAAACTGGCCTCCAGGACCACCAGGGGTCCACATATAATTTCAACAGGAAAAAGTGAGAAAAAAAAAATAGAACTGTAAAGATTCAAATGAGTTCAATTTATTTATTTTTTATTCTATTAATAACCAAATTAACCAAACAGTTATATATATATATATATATATATATATATATATATATATATATATAAACACCCTAAGAAGTTGAGCCAATTTTTCACAGAGAGTGAAAATGAGAATGGAAAATTATAATTTTCACAAATATTGGACCTTTATTGGTGCAAAAAACTTCATAAATTAACCTTGAGAAACAAACATGATATTAAAAACTGAAACTGCATTTCATGGCCCCTTAAACACAGCACTGACAAAATTGCAATACTGTGATTTTTATGAAAATAAGAACAGTACAGACTTCTTTGAAGTACATTGGAGCATATACAAAATACTTTTTACAGGTTTGTTTTTTTTGTAAGGGTGACTCCTTATAAATCCAAAAGAACCAGTTCATACAGGTTCTTATAGTTAATACAGCTGCTGTTCTCTTTCTTTCTCTGGTAATGCTAGAGTTAGTTGGTTTCATGAGGATGCTGGGACTACTCATGCTAGAACAGTCCATGTAAATGTCAGTATGCTTACAGTTTGCGTGCATCTATGTGTGTGTACGCATGCACATTTATGTGTGTTCTGCAGGCTGTGAAATTAAATTTGTCAGACTCTTACGACCCCAGCATGTCGGAGAGCCACAAGTATATAGCGAGTGTGTTACATCTACATCAGCACTTCCCATCCACCCCTCCTTAACATTTTTATTGCACACTATTCCATCCCCATGAAATGCTTCTTAAACAAATGCAGTCTATAACCGGCACTCTCTCTTCACTTTACTCTGACTGTGGCGTGAGTAACAGAAATGTTTAACATTTATATTCATCGTCTGTGTCAGACGGATGGATAGACCTTTTAAAATATCGGTTCTAAACGCCGCTTGTCCTGCTATCCACCGCTAGAGAATGAATGGCAGCATTAGAGCTTCATCTGTGTGGGATTGTAAATCAAACTGATTCTGAATGCCTGTAGCCACAAAAACACAAAGCCCTACAGATGTTAGATGAGTAATACTGTATACTACTATACAGTATAGTTACTGTACACATTCAAGTCTAAAAGGAATAGTTCATCCAAAATTCTGTTGTCAGTTAATAACCCTCATGTTGTTCCAAACCTGTAAGATTTTCTCTTGTGGAACACAAAAAGAGAAGATTTAGCAGAATGTCCATGCTGCTCCTTTTCTAAAGTGGATGGGGACTCTAAAATAAATATTCAATTTGAAATGATAGAATTTACCCATCACAGCATTACAAGGTACAGTATGAAACATTAATATTAATTTTGACATTTGCTAAAGATTCAACTACACGGCATTAACAGCGTTATCTAGTTTTTTGTTTTTTTAAAAGAATAGATGACAGCAAAGGTAATCTACATGAAATGAGCATGAACAATTAAATATTCAATATCATCCAATATACAGTATATTTAATATAAAAAGTCATACAAAAGCAGACTAAAACAGAATGAAGTCTCTTTTAAAGGAAAAACTATAAATAGCTTTACATGTACCTATTTAGACACTATATAAATAACTCTTTCACAGAAGAAAGTCATACAGGTTTCTTAGTACATGACAGAGAATAAATAATGACAGAATATTCTTTTTTGGGTAAGCTATCCATTTAAGTCTGCTCTATGCTTACTGTTTTTCTCTCTTCGTCTCTTTCGGTCTTCACTGACTGTCCTTCTTTCTCTCTCTTTCTCTCTGACCAACAGGCCAAGTCTATCAGTAACAAGGTATGAAGTCAATTTTGTTTCTTCTCAAGGGAATTCTGAGAAAAATAGAGGATAAAGAAAGGGATGGAAAGGTAGAGCAGGGAGAGACAGGGTCCTTATAAACATCACAGCATGAAGTAAACCTCTTTTATCAGTATCAGGTACAAAGTATCTATGCATTTCACAGCTGAGTAACCACACTAAAACACAAGTCATGTTGCTTTTATCCATCTAGGTAAACCTCTGGTTACAACATATTAGACCTGCATGTAAAAACACAACAGGTACATGTTTTCATTATTAGCAGAGTTTGCCAGGTCAAGCATTTTTATCATATATTTTGATCTGTCCTGATCAGCTTGTAATTATTTACAGTGCATGTCAATTTTTGTGTGTTTGTTTGTGTGTGTGTGTGTGTGTGTGTGACAGATCTGTCCCAGCTTACACACACACACACACACACACTTCCCCTCCTCTTACAGCTTGTCTAGTGCAGATTATCCTTGCTCACGACCGCTTACACAAATCTCTGCACTTTAGGAGTGTGTGTGTGCGTGTGTGTGTGTGTGTTTTGGGGGGTAGAAATGAGTGCTCCACAAATATCAACACAAAATATAGGATGTCAGGAAAGTGAGATGACACAGACCTCATCAAGCCATGTTAGGGTGTTGCTAGGTGGTACATACTGGAACACTAAAAAGAGACTACTTCCATATTTTGCCTTATTGAGAGTGAATTTAAAATGTACAAAAAAAATCTTTGATGTTCTGCACCAAATGGCACTATTTTCCAGCAAACATGCATTTAAATGAATTTACAGCGGTCTCACTTTACATTTAATGAAAATATAAAACATGTTTTCCCTCACACAAGAAAACTGCAGGAAAAAAGCCCCTGTTGTAGCTTGCAAAAACTTATCGGTCAAGGACCTTCCTAAGGGTGTTTTTTTTTTTTTTTTATTGAAGTAATAAAAAAAAGAAACCATGCAATAAAACAGTAAACATTACAATTTCCTTTTTTCTATTTTTGCTGTAACAACCCATTCCCCCCAAGTCCCGAACATCCCAAGGCAGCTTTAAAAGAGAGATGGAAAAAAATAAATAAATAAATAAACAATTACACATAGGTCTGAAACCATGCATGTCATAACATAACAATGATGATGATAATAAAGGAAGTATTGTTACAAATATATTTAATCACAGTATACATACTTGAATAAAAGGAAAATAATTTAGCCATTCTGCAAGACAAACTATTGAAGTCAAAACAGCAAATAAAGCATCACGAAGGGGATAAAGAGAGAGATACAGAATATAAATGGAAAAATAAATCTTTCAGATTTTTAAAATATGACAAAATGGGCTTCCAATTAGTGTAAAACCTGTCCACAGATCCCCTTAGTGTAAATATGATCTTTTCTAATTTTAGAAAAAACATCACATCTTCCAAACAAGCTGTCACAGATGGAGGGGTGGGGGATTTCCAGCTTAACAAAATTCTTCTGCGGGCCAGTAAAGAAGTGTAAGCAATAATGCCCCTCTGAGTTGCTGTTAAAGTTATGGTCATGGTGTCACTGCTGTTCCAAAAATGTCTATTAAAGAACAGGGCCTCAATGTCTCCCCCAGGGCCTTACTGACAGTCTTAAAAACCAATGCCTAGTAGTAATCTAAAGAAGGGAAAGACCAAAGCATATGTGTCAGATCAGCTGGAGAAAAAGAACATCTATCACAGGCCGCATCTAATCCAGGGTACATTCCAGCCAACTGTGCCTTGCTCAAATGGACCCTGTGTAGCACTTTGAATTGTATGAGCCCTAACCTCTAAGGGTGTTTTAAGCTGTTTTTGTAATGAAGTTTTTGCAAGTTAGAGTGTGGGGATTTCTTCTAAAGTTTTCTCTAAGACTTTTCTAAGGCCTGCAGAAAGTCCTTGACTGAAAGGTTTTTGCAATTAAGTTGTGGAGGGGCCAGATTCATGAAAATCTTAAGGAACACGTTAAGAAATTCTTATTCGGAGTTCTTCAATTTTCAAATTCTAAATTTGTAAGAACATTCTAAAGTGCAATTCTTGGAAAAACTTAAGTTCTCAATACATGTTTTTGGGAATACTAAATATTCTCAAATTTACTCTTAAATTAAAAAAAGGGGGTAATTTTTTAAGTTTCTTGAATCTGGCCCCAGGTACTTTTTCTACGCACCTCCAATAAATGTAAAAACATTTAAGAACATTTCCTCATATAAAAATATTTAAAAACAGGTCAGTGCAGGAGAGCTGAACAAGAGATGCGTCAGATTTAAAATACATTGCTTTTGAGCTCTATCTTTTGTTTCTGCCCTGCTTCACACACAACCTGTTGTCATGTTCCTCTCTAAGAGTTAAATGCATTAAGTGCCTGCGGTTCTACCAGGGCTACAGAAGAACAAGTCAGGGAAGAGCACCTCCACTTCATCAATTATTCAACGTTCCTTTTTCATAAATCTCACATGAACTGTACTTTCCCACTTACAGAGAAAAATACCTTAAGAGATTTTGGGAATTAGTGGGACATCAACCCACAAAGCAACAGAGCGGCACCACTTTTTAAAGATGCAAATGAACATCAATGTGCAACTTGACAATACTCTCTCTCTCTCTCTCTCATACACGCAAAAGAGCTGAGGCGAGCAGACACTGCTGACTGTTCAGCTGGACTGAAATATCTTTTCAGCTCATCAGCATCTGTATGTCATCTTTAATATGCTGTCACTTCCTTCTTTCCTCTGATTGAATAATACTGCCTATACTGCCTTTTTGTATGGGTATATGATGCCTGGTTTTCTGACACACTCATGGTCATACTTTTTTGGGTGCTTTGTGGCAAGCTTTATGTGTGTGTTTGAGTGCAGAATAGGCTATACTAAAGATTAATGGCTTAAATAAATGACTATTAGTCGATTAGAAAAATGTCTCTAACAGGTACTACATGCAAAATCAAACAGTAGGCCTAAGTAATTACATTGATGTTCATTCAGTGAAGGATTCTTCAAGACTGACTCTAATTTACAGGTTTGTGAGTCTTTTTGAATGATTAAAAAGTACTAGCGTATAAGAGTATTTTGTTATATCTTTATATCTTCGATTAACTAAAACAAACTGCTCATAAGAATGATTTGTTTGTGAATCAGACAACACTGGTCATGCAATATGTATGATTTTGCATGCAGCCCAACTCAATATGTGGTGTCTTGCCATTATTCTGCAGTACATTGTATTCTTTTCTATTAACTTTCTATTAGCTATTCATTTAAATGATTACCGGCTAAGTAAAAAGTTAGAGACAATATGTGGTAGCATAAAAATCGACTGTTCTTCAGAAAGTCTCTGGGCAACAGACTGAATCTCACAGGTTAATACATTTATTTCAAACAAAACCCTGAAACTAAATAAACATGCCTTTCTTTTTCTGTCTTTCTATTTCCTTCTCATTTTTAACTTGCGATCTTTACATCTTTCACTGTCATTTTATTCTTTTCAAAGTCACTCTCTCTTGCTGTGCTTGATTGTATATGTGTTACAGTAGTGACAGATCAGGGCTGTGAGGCTGACAGTGCCGAGTCATGCCAGAGAATTTCAAAGAAGGCTGCCTTGTAGTCACGTGTCTGTGCGTAAAATCACATTCATTAGCACCCAGTGAGTCCACTGAAGTGAACTGATGGCAGTGCATGTTTGTCTTCTCCAAGTTATTACTGTCTGTTTACATTCCCTTACACACTACGCTCTACACACACATCATAAATATAACCACTGGCTTGCTTAAAGGATGCAGGGTATGCTCAGTGATGCTGACAGTTGGAGATGAATAAACACACACACACACACACACAAGCAGCTTTTATGTTCTAGACACAATGTTCAAAAGCTCAGCAATTAACATTAGCCTTGTTCATCATAATGACAATACAGACAATTAATACTGTAAAAATAAAAGATAATCATGTCATTGTCATAAATCTATCAATGCAAATGTATGCTTCACTGCTCTCTGATATTTAAATGTCCCTACAAATGTACACCATGTACACAAATCTGGGTCGTCTCACATCACCACATGTTCTATACTCTCCAGGTCAAATCTCCAACAAAAACAATTCTATGTTTATTTAAGTTTAGCAATGTCGTTTTGTCAGTCACTTGGTTTCGATTTCTGTTTGCTGGGTATCTCTGCCCACAGTGAGATCTCATTGGTCCAAAATTCTGCTCCAGCTGCATTTTAAATATCAAATATGTTCTTCTTGTGTTATGTCACTCAGCATTTTCACCTTTATTGTACATAATATTCTTGCTAGTATGCTTGTATGTTAGGGGTGTCCAAAATCAGTCCTGGAGGATCACTGTTCTGAGTTTAGCTCCAATCTTCCATAATTTTCCCAAATCTAAAGTGTTACTCAAACTTAATTTCCGTTCGTACAGATTGATTTCACGTTGCATTGTTTTCATTGTTTTAGTTAGCTGAAAAATAATTGCCTATACAAACATTGTTTTTTATCATGATTTTAACATTTGGTAACACTTTATTAAGGTGTTCTTGTTACATGTTACATGTACTTACTATTACACAGTAAAAAAAAATCCGTAAAATTTACGGTAAAGAAACCGGCAGCTGTGGTTGCCGGAATTCTACCGTAAAAAATACGGTCACAACATTTTAGGTTTTAACTTAAATTTACAGTTAAATACCGTAATTTCATTAACTGATATAAATGTTAATATACCAACCTATTGAAGTACTGAAATCTGTTTTGTACCTTTG
Organism: Onychostoma macrolepis; assembly: GCF_012432095.1. Classification (NCBI taxonomy): domain Eukaryota; kingdom Metazoa; phylum Chordata; class Actinopteri; order Cypriniformes; family Cyprinidae; genus Onychostoma; species Onychostoma macrolepis. Next base: position 16,436,148 of record NC_081178.1, on the reverse strand, counting down.
ACGTACACTGATAACCACCAAATGCAGGTGGTGATGAGAAAGTCACATGATGAACCAAAGCCCATCACAGGCAGCTTTTAAATAATAACATATATAGAAGGTGCACAGTGTCATTCACACAAACACTAAACACCATCATGGTGAGACTCATTAAACTGAAATATGCAATAAACATTAATTTAACAACATTAGATGTAACATACAACCCTAATAAACATAACTGATGAGAAAAAACTAAGAAGAAACATAGTTATTTCAAAGAAAAAAACATCAAATTCAAACAAAATTTGAAATGCAAAGCAGGGAAATCTGGGAATGTAAATTTACATTCTTTTTCACTTCCAAAAATGGTATTTCACCGTAAAATTGTCTGAAATGTCTATTACAGTTTTTCACCATATATATTAGGGGAACTTACCGTTAACCATTTAACAGGTTTTTATAGCATTTTCACAGTTTTTTACCATTAAAATCACGGTCATTTTTTACAGTGTATAATAACAATAAATTATGCATAATTACATGCAAGTACACCTAAGCCAAACCCTGATCCTAACCCTAACCATATAATAAGTACATGTAGTTAATTAATATTACTCAGTACGTAAATGTATAATTACACTGTAACAAGAACACCGTAAAATAAAGTGTAACCTAACATTTTTAATAATTTAATATTTACACAGAGGCAAAATGTAGAAAATACTAAATTCATTTTTTTTTAAATACATAGAAATATTAAAAAATATTGTTGTAATATTAAATTAGGAGGTCATATGAACAAATATTTGTAATGTTACTTTTATTATTTGAAGATGAAGATCCACACTGTCTGTTCCATTTCTTCCTGCCAAGCACTTAAGCATGTTTAAACATTTCCATCGGAAAAAAAAATGTTTAAACGCTAGTGAAAAGTTTCACCAATTAAATTGTTTATGTCAATGCATTTTTTCTTCAATAAATTAAACAAAACAAACTAGGTCTCCCATATTTAATTTTTTGGTTCTAAAGGGGTTCTGGAACCACCCGACCACCCCCCAATACGAACGCTTCTACATCACATACATACTTATTTTGTTGCTCCTCTTTCTCCTAAATCATTTCCCATTACCTTTCACTTTCCTGTCTAGTAAAAGTACGAAAAGGGTGATTCTAATTCACATCAGTGAGTTCTTGGCCTCAGCATTCAAAGCCTCACTTGTCCTTTATTCCACCTTTTCCAAATTCTCCTCCATCATTCTGAAATAAGAGACTGATGGCTTCTCAGATGGCCTCCCTTGGGCAGCAGAAGAGAACACTGAAGGAAAAACGGATCTGGGAAGGCTGAGAGAGGTTCCCGGCTGCCAGTGTCATCATGGCTCCGGAGCTCAGCTGCAGGGCCCTACAGGACGGAATTGTATTTCTCAACTGTGATAAAGGGCTCTAAACTTCTGATTTGATACTGTGCTGAAAAGGATGATTAGTGCATGAATTTACCACCCCATAGGCATGAAGTACACACACTTCTGAAAAGGGCTTGACATCTGATTTGAAGTGCACACTACAGCGTAAAGGAGCTCGTATGAGATCTGCCCTAAGGCAGGGGCCACGCAGAGACTGAAGTACAGTAAGGGCTATCAGTGTAGCCGCAGGCTCTGTGAAGATGAAGAACAATCACAAGGCACAGGACTACGCACAGTTACGTTTATTCAATACTACACCTTAAAAAATGTTGTTGTTTTTCAAGTTGCAAATAAAGATTACTGGAGTACGTTTTAAGAAATTACTATTTCAGTCTTTCTACTTAAATTTTTCATGTTTAACTCAATGTGACCATTTCTTTGTAATTATTTGTTAAATGTACTAGCAAATCCTACACCATTTTTTTTAAATGCAAGGCAGCATCCTTGAAAGCTCTCTTTTTGACATTAACACACAGACACAGTTCTGCAAATAAAAGACAATTTATGATGTTCATAATAGATATTTCTTTGAACTAGATTAGATAGATAGATAGATAGATAGATAGATAGATAGGTAGGAGGTGTGCAGCTCTTAGGTTTAAAATAAAATATTTTAAATATGAAACACCTTTAGATCTCAGAGAACATCTTTGGTCCATTTGAATCCCCTGCAGCATAGAGCCCAGAAGCGCTGAGTGGCATGCATGAGTGTGCGCGCGCGCGTTTGTGTGTGTGTGTGTGTGTGTGTGCACATAAACACACAACCCCCCACATGCACATTTATGAAAGAAGAAAGAAAAAAAGATTAATTCACTCAGGATAGAGTGCAGATGGCCATTCATGGGGTGCATTACAAATAATAAACAAATGAAATATTTAAAAAAATTTAAAAATTTAGTAGGCAGTTCAAGTCCTAGAGAGTTCTATAGAGCTGAACTGGCCACCTATTACCACTCATACTGAATGAGAGTGGAAATATTTGATTAATGCTCAATGTGTTTTGGCTGACAGACGAAGTGATGAGGAGAAAGAGTGTGACGGTCAGCCTGGCAGCTACAGATATGCAAGCAGCCTAATAATGAAGAATTTGCAGCAATGTGGTCTGTGGAGGGAGAAGAATCTCTCTCCTGTACACAAATACACACACACAGCTCTATGATTTGAACAAAATGACTGTTGAGTGTAAATGGGAACCTAAAGTAAGGGAGCAGCCAACAGTCTCCATTAGGAAAATGACTTAAAGACTAAATGTCTTATTAAAAATGTAAGAAAATGCAAAATAGTTTGTGTGATGGTTATGCTTAGGGTTAGGACAATAAAAAATATCATAGCTGGAAACATCGAAATGTCGCCTGTGTTGCACTTGTGTCAACTTATCACATATTTTATTAATTTACTTCTTCATTCTTTCCCTTCCATTTTCTATTACAAAGTAGAATCTATATTAAATTTCTTAAAGAACAATCGATACTGGATACACATAACAGGAAATGTGACCCAATGAAATCTTAAACATAAAAAAATCTACTTATAAATCCACACATTTCCAGAGCTAAAAATCACATTCCAGACTCAAAGTCATATATATATATATATATTTATATAAAGAATAAATTCATGAGAGTTTTAGATTTTTGGTCACATAAATCGTACAAAACTAATTTCAAGAATATTTTGCCTCAAAAAGTATGCATTTTGTCTCGTTAATACATTGACATGTTGAATATAAATGATCCCTTAAATTATAAGGGCATACATACGTTACAAAAAAAAAAAAAAAAGTAAAAAAAAAAATAATAATAATAAAAATGTAAAAAGTAATTCACAGGAAAATTTCATACATTGTTATACATAGCCTACGTTTTTTTTTTTTTTTTAATCGTATATGGTAAATGTACTATAAGATTTTTATCTATTAATTTCCCCATAGTTACAAACATTGTTTTACAGTGAGTGTTACTCTAAAATGTGTGTCGGTATAAAATGAAAGAGTTACAGAACACAAGCAGTTCAGTGTACTTGACGGAAACCTTTCCGCGCGGGTGCCATGCAGTTACGCACTAGAACGCAACACTTCATGACGTCATAATTGCCCGAGTCTGATACAGTTAATGTTATAGAAACCGAGCGATTTATTTATTATGACGGGTTTTCCCAGTGTACTTGCATTTAATGCGTGCGTAATAACTTCTACCTTTCCACGTCCCTATATCTTCAATCTCCAAAAGCGTAGACGTACAAAACACTTTAAAGTCAATCTGTGCAACACATTACACCCATAAGGCTCTCTCGTTCTACGTCTACAATTCAACGATGAGACTGAAGCAGTCTCACAATCAACAGTTCACTGACGCTCCTTATGGTCACTTGAGTGCGGTCCAAATTCCCGCAGCCGTAGGATCGATCGCAGTGACATGTTGAGAATTAAACCGCTTCCCACCAGAGATGAGACAATAACACATAATGACACCACTGACATATGCTTTAATCTAAGTACTGGAAATCATCCTTGCTGTAGCCTGCGTCCAAACCAGTGCGCGAGCCAAGGAAAGCACACACCGCGTCCAACAATTGCATGAAACTAAGCTGTCAATTATGTACACGCTCCTTACCTCGAGAGTTTCACGACGCAGATAAACACAGTACTTTCTGGAAAACAGCCTGCTAAAAACATTAAATCCGTAACGGTGCAGGTTGCGTGGATCTCAGCGGCGGACTCTGATGGGGTCTCGCAGTGTGAACGGAATTAAAGCCCGGGTTGCGGTGGATAGGAGGTCCCCCTACTGCCGAGTCCGTTCACTACCGTGCGCGCTTCACCGTCTGCACACACAGTACTGCTGCAGCATCCGCTATGCTGAGAAAAAAAGCAGGACAGCTATAAACTACGGAATGGATTACTGTCTCAAACTACAGCGGAGCTTCAGTGGGTCCCGCGCCAGATAGTAAACACGTATAGATATCTAGATGTCACTACAGAATTTAGTTCCTACCCTAAAACACCTGCCAGTAATTTTCAGGCAATCCTGTAAATTTGGGGTAGAGTTTTCAGGTGGGTTTGATTAGGGATGGAGCTAAAGCGGCCCTCCAGGATTAGAGTTGCTTATCCCTGTATTGGATGGATAGATAGATAGATAGATAGATAGATAGATAGATAGATAGATAGATAATGTACTATAGTTAAGTGGTTTTCAAACCTGTCCTGGAGGCACCCCTGCCCTGCACATTTTGTATGTCTTCTTCATCTAACACACCTGATTCAAATCATCTGCTCATTAGTGGAGACTGGAAGACCTGATTTGGGTGTGTCCAAGGGAGACATGCAAAATGTGCAGGGCAGGGATGCCTCCAGGACAGGTTTGAATACCACTGCTATAGTTTACCCCTCAGAAAGTTCAATACATTGAGTAATATGGATCTTTCTGATTCATGATCCTGATCTTGGGGATCCATTTCATGTTGTGTATGTCTCCTTAAAGCTGCAGTCCGTAAGTTTTGCCTCTTTGTCGCCATCTCTGTTTGAAAACCTGGAATTGCAGCTTTGTGCTGAATTATCTTCCTTGCATGGGGTTGTACTGCGGCACGGTTCCAGCGCAGATTAATCTAATGTTTAGAGGAGTATGTGTGTCAGTCTGTCAGTCACTGCAGCGGTGTGGATACTGTACTTAGGAATCACAGATTCTAGTCTACGTCTTGGAATATATGACCCAAATAAGAATTTTCGCCATATATCGCCATCTGAACAAGTAACAAGTCTGCCATGTTTGTTCTGACCAACTGAAGAAAAAAGCATTACAATAAATCACGCTACCAATGGTAATCAAATCTAAGATCGGTTAGCTCATATCACATCTAACCATGCAAATTATTATTATTGTTTATTAAAATTATATATATGTGTTTCATAAACATAATCCTTTCTGGATTACAATCCACCATCAAAATAATACATTTAATTATTCTAGCTGCTGTGAGAAAAGGCTATAAACGATCCGTCACCTGCAGGATCCTCACATGTGATAGCCTAGTAGCCAGGACAACTACTTTATGTTTACAGACGTGACGTAACGACGCAGCAGCATGCTCGAATTTCCTGCGAAAACCTACCCGTACCACTCAAATTAGAAAACATTATTATAAGATAACCGCTGTGAATCGGGCTAAAGTAAGGTGATAGTTTTGAACACTGGCTGGTTATGTACCTGTTCAAATATTGATTTCGGTTCATTTTTAACCCAAAAAAGTTATGGACTGCAGCTTTAATTCAACACACCTGATTCAAATAATCAGCTCCTTGGCAGAGATCTCCATGAACTGAACTGGAGGCCCATTTCAGGTCTTGGAGTCAAATAACGAATCAATGTAAAAGGATGTTAAAAAGGTATTGGAAAATTGTTGTGAGTACGAGTATGGAAGTTTTGGTAGGATTGGAAATAAGGAAGCACATGAAATGAGTCTGAAACAGCTCCTTCTGCTGTAATTCCAACTATACCCCCATCATTATACTAATGCCAGGGATAGGCAAGTTCGGTCCTAGATGGCTGCTGTCCTGCAGAATTTAGCTCCAACCCTAATCAAACACACCTGAAAAGGCTAATCAATGACTTCAGGATTACTAAATCGATATGAAGGTGATTTTTTATTTATTTTTTCCAATTCACTTAAGGATATATTAAGAGAGGGAATGTTTGAAGTTCTCATTTTTAATTTGTGCATCCTCGTTTCCTTTCCTCGCGTCTTAGCTCCACCCATCCCCCCACCCCTTAGGATATGAGGGAAGGATGCAAGGAAAGAAAATGAGGACAGAGGAATCAAAGGAACTTCTATTTGTACATTGGAATTTTCTTGACCACTCAAGCGTCACTTCAAAGCATCATTTGAAGTTTGTTAATAAAGCAAGATGTCCTGTTGAAATATATGATATGTATGGTTTATTTAAATGGCAAAGGTAAAATGTAAATTAAAATTATTAGGACAGATGTGAAGGGGGAGGAGTATATATGTGTATCGGGGTTTTTTTTTTTTAAAAAAGACTTCCACAAAGGACATGTCCGTGTATCCTTGCTCATAGCTCTTCTTGTTCCTCACCTCCTTGCTGTGCAATTAGAGAAGGCAAGGCAAGGCAAGTTTATTTATATAACACATTTCATACACAGTGGTAATTCAAAGTGCTTTACATAAAAGGAAGTGAAATAGTCATTAAAAATAATAATAATCACAACAATAAAAACAAAGAGATTTAAAAATTGATTTAAAAAAAAATTAAAACATTTAAGAATAGAAAATGATTATACATAGTGCAATCAGTTCGGACGTAGCACAGTGCTCATTCAACAAATGCACAGCTAAACAGATGAGTTTTGAGTCTGGATTTTAAATGTGGCTAATGTTTTAGCACATCTGATCTCTTCTGGAAGCTGGTTCCAACTGCGGGCAGCATAATAACTAAAAGCGGACTCCCCTTGTTTTGTGTGAACCCTTGGTATTTCTATCTGACTCGATCCTAATGATCTGAGTGGTCTGTTAGGTTTATATTCAGTGAGCATATCTCCAATCTATTTAGGTGTACCGAGATGAGAACTGAGATCTCAGTACTGAGAACTGAGATGTCCTTCAAGATGGCTGAGTTTGATCGGTTTCCGGCTCACAGGCTCGAGGACGGAGGAGCGAGGAAACGAGGAAGCATCAATTTGAGTATTGAGAAGCACAGAATGTTTTTTTTTTTCTTTTAGTTACCAACCAGGTTACACTCTATACTCCACTCCAGTAGGTGGCAGAAATGCACCTTCTAGATGGTTTGCCAACCACAATATAAACAACAGACGAAGAAGGTCTGAGAGTCTCTGCTAGAGCTATACGTTCCTCATTATTTCAAGTTTCCCCCCACTTTCAATTGTTTTACTTCAATGAAAGTTTAGAATTTTGTGAATTTTTTTTAATGAAAGGTCAAAACGATAAATTATGCAGATTTATTTTCACAGCCGCCTTTGCCCATTTTTACCAAGGGTGCCAATATTAGTGGGCGGCACTGTATATGTATGCTTGGGCTTTTTTAAATATTTGTAAAAGCTAATTAATATATTGTTTGCGGTGGGGATAAATTAAATGCGATCTGTGGTGACGTAACAGTTGTGTTGCATTGTGGTATATGTAGCTGCCTGAAGTGTATTTCTGAAATAGGCTCACTATCTCAGTCAAAATCGAGGGGCCAAGGGTCTGTCCATATAAACTTCCCTCATCCACTTCACAAAGTGGAATGCACTTCAAAATGGCAGCAGGATTTCCCATAGGGAAAGTGCTTAGGCCTTAGGGGAAGTTTGTGAGTGTGTGCCTAAAAGTGAAGTGAAGCACAGCTTAAGAAGCTGGTAAGCTGAATCAGGTGTGTTTGATTAGGGAATCGTAGGCTTAAACATGATTTTTTGATCTATCTCACTTACCGCATATTGAAAAGGCAAGCTCCTCTATCTTAAACCTTATAACCACACAGCAGAACTGCTGAAATGTGTGGTTTTGTATCACTTTAATTTGCTAATCAAACAGAGTAGCATTTAAACTGTTGAAAGATTCAAAGAAAATTACGCGCACACCTGCAGGATATGCCTGCTGTTAGTCCTGATTGAAGTATTGATAGAAAGGTGTAAAATTTATTGCACACATGCATGCAGAGCTCAAAAACATGCACACAAGGGTTTCAAAAAATCTAATAATTGCCATTAAAATGTATGAAATATAAAAGCATTCAGTTATGTGTGCCCAGACAGTTGGCTGCTACTGCATGTATTTGCCGCTTTCGGATTCTCTGTTGGACTTTCTTTTGCACACACACAGAGAAATGTGTGAGGCCACTTCATCATCATTATGAGTGTGTCAAGCTGGCTGGACAGGGTGGGTGTAGTGGTGGACAGGGTGGGTGTAGTGGTGGCCAGGCTGATTTAAGGGGCAACTGGGGGCACAAGAAACATCTTTCCTGGGGGAGATGATAAATGAGCTTGCCTCATTTTAGAAAAAGGACAGAAAATCCCAAAATTCAGCCTGTCAAGCACACCAAAAGATTTACTAAAAGTATTGTAATGTATCACAATTCTTATATACTCCTTTTGATATCACTGACCATTTAGGTAAAATGTTTTTACATTTTACATTTTAGACATTCAGCAGACGCTTTTACAACCTGAATTCCGGAAATGTTGGGACGTTTTTTAAATTTGAATGAAATGAAAACTAAAAGACTTTCAAATCGCATGAGCCAATATTTTTTTTCACAATAGAACATAGATAACATAACAAATATTTAAAATTAGAAATTTTACACATTTATCCACTAAATTAGCTAATTTCAAATTTGATGCCTGCAACAGGTCTCAAAAAAAGTTGGCTCGGGGGCAACAAAGAGCTGAAAAAGCAAGACATTTAAAAAAGATTCAGCTGGGAGAACATCTAGCAACTAATTAAGTTAGTTGACATCAGGACCCGTATTTATCAAGCTTCTCAAAGTGTCATTTTATTCTTAAGTGCTGAGAATTCATGAAATTTACTCCTACTTTCAAACTTAAGTATGAAAGCAAGTTATCAAATTTCTTAAAGCTAAGAATCACTCTTACTCTCTCAGTTATTTAAGACAGCTCGAGAGGTCTCTCAAGTGGTTAGGAGTTGCCAGCAGGGGCTTATGATGGCGCCGAGGAGACAGAGACATGTGCTCTTTTTTATATGCTTAAGTATTATATGCTCTTTAAAAAACACTCCCATTATAATCAGTGAAGCTACCTATACACTATACGATGAATAAATCTCTTACCCCTTATTTACACTGCACACGTCTGTGTCAACAATAACATATTGTTTGTGGCTCCCATGTGCCTGTATGCACTCCTGACAATGTCTAGGCATGTTCCTAATGAGATGTACTGGAGGATCTCCTGTCAGATCTGGATAAGGGCATCACTGAGCTGCACTGATCCTGGATAGTCTGTGGAGCTACTTGTTGGCTTCGGGTGCTCTGTTACATAATGTCCCAAAGGTTCTCAATCGGATTTATGTCTGGAGGATGTGAGGGCCAGTCAATGGCATCAATGCCTTCATACTCTATAAACTGCCTACAAACTCTGGCTACATGAGGCCAGGTATTGCCACGCACCAGGAGGAACCCAGGTCACCCTGCACCAGTGTTAAGGTCTGACATTGGTTTGAAGGATCAATAAAAAGGTACCATTTTTAGGTATATAGAAGGACCCCAACACAACAAAAACAAAAGGCAAATCTGTCAGGAAGGATTAGTAGAAAGCTGTGAAATTATATAGTGTTAAATTTAGTATCTTTTCTGAAAGGAATTGTTCACCTCAAAATTAAAATTTGTTGAAAATGTACTCACTCTCAGGTCACTCAAGATGTAGATAAGTTTGTTTCTTCATCTAAACAGATTTGGGGAAATGTAGCATTACATCACGTGTTCACCAGTGCATCATGTAAAGTGAATGGGTGCCATCAGAATGAGAGTCCAAACAGCTGATAAAAACATCACAATAATCCACATGACTCCAGTCCATCAATTAACATCTTGTGAAGTAAAAAGCTGCATGTTTGTAATAAACAAATTTATCATTAAGATATGAATTGATCAACTGGTGTTGTGTGGATTACTTGTGGATTATTGCGATGTTTAAACCCTCATTCTGACGGCACCCATTCACTACAGAGGATCTATTTGTGAGCAAATGATGTAATACTAAATTTATCTAGATCTGTTCAGATGAAGAAACAAACTCATCTGCATTTTGGATAGCCTGAGGGTGAGTAAATGTTCAGCAAATTTTCATTTTTAGGTGAACTATTCCTATGTCAGCCCTCTTTGGCAGGAACCCAGAACAATGATTTAATTTATCTAATAACTACACTGAAAATAACAAATAAGAAGCTCATAAAGCCTGGCAGTGATGTACTGCAAAAAAATACTTTTTTTTAACTGTCTTTAAATATGCTTTTTCTTGTGTAATCGAAGGCAAGAGTAATGTCCTTGAGCAATGCAGTAAACAGAAAAAATTAAGAGGGACTGTATAATGTCTAATAGCACCAATTTGACATGGTGCTTTTTAAATATTAGGACTGACAGTTGACTGGCCATCCTGCTAATGAGAGGCAGCAGCTCAATCGCAGATCGTCTCCTTGGTCTGTTCTCCATAGAAACAGCCATTGTGTCATTGGTGAATGTGTGTGTGCACTGTGCAATCTATCCTCCTCATTATGTCTGTAATCGCTTTAACGGTGTGACCAACAGATGATGAATCCATTCATCTGCCTGTCCACTTGAGGTCATTTTAATCTGACATTCTGCCACTTGTCAATCACCAGTAACTTTTTTTATGGGAGATGCTAGATTCCAACTCAAACATTTTCAAGAACATTGTCTGCTCCATTGAGCCATTATTATTATTATTTTTTTTTTAATTGGCATTTACTGTATGTATGAATGAAATGAGTTGAGTGATGCTGTCTTACTGAATCTCGTACATGTACAACTGTATCTGTTAATGATGATAAATATCTTTACTTTTCAAATATCTCTCTTTTCAGATATATCAAATACATTATTTTTCACTCAAAATAACATCAGCAGATAGACAGACAGCAACAGTCACTACTGCATTATCCTCAGCGGTCACTACAGTCATTACTAATCCTGTAAAACCTGACATAGGAAATAATAGCCAGGAACAGTTTAATATTCATGAAAATTCTGTCATCATTTACTCCCCCTCAAGTTGTTCCAAACCTATGAATTTCTTTCTTCTGCTGAGCACAAAGGAAGATATTTTGAAGAATATTGGTATCCAAACAGTTGCTGGCCTCATTGACTTCCATAATAATGGAAAGTGTTAATTTATTGGTGAAATATACCTTTAACACAAATTCGTGGACCGCTCTGTTGATGACTTTCATTTTGATAGGCCTTTTTGTAATTGTAATATGGAGAGTAGCAGTGCTTGTGAACTTTAACCTTAAAGCAAAGAGTAAGAAATCCATCTCAGCAACAAAGCAAAATCTTTAATGGAAGACTTCCACGAAATTCAGAAGCTAAAGAAACAAAGTAACAAAAACTTGGATTCACATATGTTAATAAGGCATAAAATAATAAAACAAAATACAGCCAAACTAGCCAAGTGAAAATAATGCCATCTAGTGGCTGTTAGGTTAAACTAAACAACAAAAAGGTCCTCTTTAAAACATAAATTTTGCAAAGGGTATCATAACAGCAAATATGCAATGTTCATAATGTTTACAGTTACTACTTTTATTTATATCTAAATATGTACAATACAAATAATACTGTAAATCACAGTAAATGAAGATCCAATGTATATTATAATTTGATTTATAGCATATATTTACAAGTGCATAAACATATCGCATACCTGAAATTTATATTCTCAGGAAGATTATTAAACTTTCCAGAAACTTGATATTTAATCCAGCAGTTATGTCAAGATGTATTGTAAAGTGAATGTAAAGGATAAGAAAATGATTCAGGATTCTGAACTCTTTTTGTTTCCCAGATTCTTTTGCTTTCTCAGTCATGAAGTCCAAATGTCCTAAATAGGATATGGATGTAGATTTTAATGCCATCTTTATTCATTTCTCCAGAGCCGATCCTCCCTATCCCTATACGCAGAATACGCAAGCTGCGTAGGGCCCCCGAAACACCAGGGGGCCACCTTGTTCTCAAAGATGTTTTAATTTTAGTTTCGTTTTTGAATTTGGCCAGCGGTCACGAAAACATGAATGATTATTTATTTTAATGCGGTGCGCTGTCACGCTCTCAACTTAGAAATCAGTCAAATCATGTAACGTGAATGTCGTACAGTATCTTGACCAAGGCTCGAGACAAAAAAAAAAAAAAACGAGTTGAAAGCGTAAGGGATACTGTTTCTCGAGCGCTTTCCACGAGCGCGAGATGGAGTGAAACACGGACAAATGCGTTTCTTCCATTTTTTCATCACCCCATCCAGTGCAGACTGTACACTTTCCCTTTGTCATCACACCCCTGTTGAAAAAAACAGCATATGCTGGTTAGGTATGTTTTGAAAAATGGCTGCTGGTTTGAGTTGGTTTAAGCTGGTCTTTAGCTGGTCATGAGCTGGTTTAAGCTGGTCAAGTGCTGGTCATGTGCTGGTCCTAAGCTGGTCCTGAGCAGGAGCTGCTTAGGACCAGCACATGACCAGCTAAGGACCTGTTTAAACCAGCTCAGACCAGCAGCCATTCTTCAAAACATACCTAAAAACATACCTGCACAAAAGGTTCTTTATAGTGGAATGACCAATGAAGTTTCTTCTGATTATTAAAATGTTCTTTATAATGAGTCAAAAAAAAAAAAAAAAAGTGATTATGTACCTGCAAGCTCAAGTTCAAAACAACAAATCACTGTAGAAGTTGTATATGAAAGATTCTGAGCTTCATGAATAAACAAAGTTGCATTGGTGAGTTTGCACTTTGCAGGCTTGTTTACTAAAAAGAAAAAACAGCAAACACTGAAATTAACAATTTGGGTAAAATACATAGTAATTTATTGGAAAACTATGAGCGTGTTCAGTAATGTGGAGAATGTTTCCTCCAGTGTAGCTCTGTAAATATCTTGTGGATTTTTTTGTTTTGTTTTTTGTTGTTGTTTTTTGCTGTATTTTAATATTAGAGAGATTAACTATAGAATTTTGCTTTTTAACTTAATTTAATTTGTAAATTATATTGAAATGCACAATTTTATAGCCCAAAAGTAATGTTAAAGATGAAACAGAATCAGAGTGTAATAATGTGGATGAATTCCAAAACTGTGGATGAATAGCAAAAACTTAACATAATCATATGTAAACTTTAATTTTAACAACATAAAAGAAAAGTCAGCAGAGAAAATTTGTAAGACCCATGCTTCTACATGTGTCCCTTACCAACCAAATTTAAAACACTCAGGACAAGATCAATATGTGATATAGCACTCACGTTTCAACTCAAAGAAAAACCCAAACCAAACTGTTTTGTAAGATCTTTATTTAAGAACCAACAAAGGTATTGTGGGGAAGGGTAAAGTTGAGGAATCTATTGATAAGACTGTGACTGTGTCTGGTAAACATTCTAATGCAACCCTGATCTGTTTTTATTGTCAACAACCTTGACATAAGGCCTCTCTTTGTCCATTAAGAAAACCCAAAGTGACTAACATGTGTTATGTTCCCAGGACTGAGGATTTTGGTGTACCATCAAAACCTACAGAGAAACTTATAACGGTAATTGTTAATGGTCAACCTGCTCAGGCTCTGGTTGATACAGGTAGTACCCAAACTCTGGTGAAATCTGATTTGTTGAATTGTGAAATGCTGAATTATGGTGATACTGTATGTTTAGGATGCGTACATGGGGATGAACAAATCTATCCAACTGCTGATGTCTCTATGGTGATTGACGAACAGACATACCTGTTAAGGGTGGGCGTAGTTGTGAAGTTAGCATATGACGTAGTGATCGGGGAAGATTTTCCTTGTTTAACTGATTTGGTGGGTTTAACATCCAAATTGTGTGCAGTAGTTACACGTTCCCAGACTAAAGGGTTACAACCCCTTCCTAATGCTGATGCTGATTTGTTTGCTACTGTGGGGAAAGATAAAAAAAGTCAAAGACAGAGACGACAAGAAAAGCATAGGGGGAAAGATAAGGCACAAGACAGCTTACCCAATCTCCCTGACCCTGAGTCGGAACTGATGAACTCCCTTTGGCAAGTTCCTGATCATTTTGGGGAGTTGCAAAAAGCAGATGTTACTTTACAGCCCCTGTTCCAAAAGCTGTGTGAGGTAGATGGCAAGTCTGTGGGTGTACCAAAATTTTGCGAGGACCGGTAGATTTTAAAAGAACAACCTTTTGTACCTGGCTGATACCGAGAATCCTAGACTGGTAGTACCCAAAGCACTGCATCAGATGATTTTACATATGGGTCACGCCATCCCTTGGTCAGTAGATTTAGGCCAACAGAAAACATACGAACGAATCAGTCAAAGATTTGATTGGCCAAAAATGTATCAAGATGTGCAAGAATACTGTAAAACTTGTTCTGAATGTCAAATGGTAGCACCTGTTTGTAAATCAGACAGAAGTTATCTGCAACCTTTGCCTATAATTGGAACTGCATTTGAACGTATAGGGATGGATATAATAGGCCCTTTGGTGAAGAGTAGTTTGGGTCACCGATTTGAACTGGTAATCTGTGACTATGAGTTGGTGTCCCCTCTGAAATTATTACAGATCAGGGAACAAATTTTATGGCTAAACTGATGAAGCTATTGTACAAGAAACTAGGCATTAAGGGAATCAGAACCACGCCATTTCACCCTCAAACAGATGGCCTTGTAGAACGCTTTAATGGTACATTGAAAAACATGCTTAAGAATATTGTTGTAGAGTCTGAGATTGGGATAAATGGCTTCCTTTTCTCCTCTTTGCCTATAGAGAGGTCCCTCAATGCTCAACTGGTTTCTCTCCTTTTGAGCTTTTGTTTGGCAGGCAAGTTCGTGGCCCCATTGGCCGTGCTCAAAGAGGGATGGACAGCAGAGAAACCAGCACAGTGCAGTATTGCCTCTAATGTCTTACAGATGAGGGACAAGTTGGAGAACTTTAGGAATCTGTCAAAGAAAATCTATTTGCTGTTCAGCAAAGACAAAAAGTATG
The DNA here is from genome assembly GCF_012432095.1 of Onychostoma macrolepis. Lineage (NCBI taxonomy): Eukaryota > Metazoa > Chordata > Actinopteri > Cypriniformes > Cyprinidae > Onychostoma > Onychostoma macrolepis. The sequence continues at coordinate 16,421,008 of NC_081178.1, read as the reverse complement.
GTACGACACACATGCCCAGGAAAGGGACTTGAAACCTGGACAGAAAGTTCTGGTACTGCTATCATCAGGTACAAGTAAATTGTTGGCCAAGCGCAAGGGTCTGTGTGTTGTTACCCGAAAACTGGGCTCAGTATACTATTCAATTTTATGTCCCGAAAGAAAGCAGCCTAAACAAGTCCTACATGTTAATTTCTTGAGGGAATTCAAGGAGAGGGCATCTGATCTCGAAGGTCTTCAAGATCTCAAAGACCAAGTGATGATGGTGAGAGCAGTAGAGGAGGAAGAGGACGAAACTGATATGGAGCCAGTTCGATCACCACAGGAGGCTCCTGGAGGCCTCTCACATTTGAACAATCATCAACAATAGCAACTAACTGAGGTAGTCCAATCTTTCTCCTCTCTTTTTCCAGGAAAGACCTTGCCGTACCGAGATCCTTACACACAACATCATCTTGAAAGACACCACTCCTATTCGGCAGAAACCCTACCGAGTCCCGGAGAAGATGCTAGAACGATCTCCCACTGGGTTATATCTATATACAGGTATGCCCTTTGGTTTACATGGAGCACCGGCCACGTTCCAAAGATTGATGGATCGTGTACTGGCAGGATGTGAGCAGTATGCAGCTGCTTACCTTGACGATGTGGTGATATACAGTGGATCGTGGCAAGAACATCTGCAGCATCTTGCTGACATTCTGAAGAGGCTTCAGGAAGCTGGGCTCACAATCAACACAATCATGGGTTCAGACGGACGTGAGGTACTTGGGGTACTTGTTCAGACATGGAAATGTGATGTAGCACTTATGTTTCAACTCAAAGAAAAACCCAAACCAAACTGTTTTGTAAGATCTTTATTTTGTTAGTTTCCTCAAGTGGCAGTCACATGAAAGGTGCACATTCCATGGTGACTGTTATCAGAGTGAAATATTCAGGGTGAAGTTGGACAAACAATGTTTGTATACTAATGTTTATGTCTTTTGTCTTCCTGGAGCTGCCTAGTAGGAGGGGCCCGCAAACAGGAAGCCGACTATATGTTACCCTGAAGGGGAGGAGTTGGCCCATTAAGGATGTTTAGGCCTAAATTTCATGAATGTTTATATGTTTGATGTTTTTCAAGGTAATAATACAATTTGTTAGAGGTGATGATTATCAAGGTATTGTCTGTAAGGTAATAAATCCTCTGTAAAGTGTAGAATGTAGGCTACCGTTAGTAACTGATGAGGTGTTACGATTGGTCAGTTTGAAAAATGAAGGAGGAGAAAAAAAGAAGGGTGTTTGTTGGACCAGTAGCCAACTGTGTATCCCATTTTTGTCAAGTATTGAATTGTATTTTGAATAGTTTCTTTTGTTAGTATTTTTTTCTCTTTTATTCTTGTGTTTGGATTACTAACAAACCTGTATGAATTTCAAAAAATTCTTCAAGATATTTTGAAGAATATTGATAACCAAACAGTTTTTGGTCCCCACTGACTTATAGTATCATTATTTTTAATACAATGGAAGTCAATGGGGAGCAGCAACTGTTTGGTTACCCACATTCTATTCCTTTAAAACAATCCATATGTCACTGGGATACATAGTTCATTATACTGGGATATAATTATTCTGGTTATATACAGGGGTTGGACAATGAAACTGAAACACTAGCCAATATAGTGTTGGAGGTTTCATATGCACGGCCTGCTGCCCATTCTCTGATTTCACAAACCAAGAATGGTTTGATGAAAGTTGGGCATCTCTCATCTGAATACTATTAAGCCACTTAGAGTATTTTGGAGTAACAAGTCAGGAAACATTTTCCTCCTTTTTAGATTTTTAAAACACTTCAATTTTCAGGCTAAATATAAACAACCTAAAATTAACTTCATTGTTCACATTTTCTCAACTGATGTTATTGGAGAGAGAGAGATTTCTACAGATGTTTAGTCCTCAAACAAATACTTGTCATCAAACGAGTTGGATGTCTCTGCATTTCGTTTTTATTTATATCTAGTATACTTTCAGATGCTGGTAATCTAGAACTAAAATAAAAACAGCGAGGGTTATGGCTATATACTATTGAAACACTTTATATTTTAACATTTACATTATTGCAAGTGCCTCACAGTAAGCTATTTTTTTTTTTTTTTGTCTGCTTGTACTTCTCATTTTGCAAATGTGAGAAACATCCTAATACTCAAACCATATACAACATCCTATTACTCACACTTAAAAATGTACATCCTTTATTCATACAGATGTGCATTTAACCGTAATCAGAGTATGACCGAAGTTGAAGAATATGCATATCAGTTTCCCTCTTGATTACAATGAAAAAAATCTTATATTTGAAAATGATCATATCTCATACCATTTTTGTTCTAGGTCATAACCAGAAAAGAAACATGATTCAGCAAAAGTCATGTGATTTGTGTTTGTACTTGCGTAGAATGTAAAAACTATAATAATGCTTTATTCAAAGATATATGTGTAATCCTTAATTTTCTCTTAAAAAATTTCAGTCTAACCAGCTTCTTGATGGACTATTATTGAATCTTATTCAAAATATTTAGTAGTAGTTCTAAAGTAAAATAAATCCTGGTGATATATTTTACATTTTGCAAATTATCAAAATGCTTTTCTCACAAACTTAAACCATTATTGTTGAAATATTAAAAAAAAAACTCACTTTTTCATTTTTAAATGCATTGCTATAGGCAGATATGTACTGTATTTAACATGCCCAATCATGTATTACACAAAATCACACACTAGGGGGTAGAATTTTGCTATATATAAAGACAGATATAATGTTTGCATAAACATTCAATCCAACCTTTAAAATATATTTGTTGACCACATTTATATTTTAGTAATGCCACTCATTTATCAGTAATGGCACTCATTTATCTTATGTTTGCTGTTAAGTTATTGGTAGGTGTCCCTGGCCTTTATAAAATAATAAATAAATAATAAAAAGCATTCCTTAAAAGATGCAAATACAAATTAAAGACTCATTTTGAAATGTTCCAGTTTTTAATAAAACAGTTATCTTTTTTTATTTTAACAGTTGTAAGGCATCATGCATGAAAAAGGCATACAAAAGCATATGTACCTCCTTCCTAAATAAAAGATTGAATTACGTTGTGCAGATTAAAAATATAATTCTTTACAAATATATGGAAGAGCTGACAGTCAATCCAAATAAAAGGATCTTATGGCGAAACACAACCTGCTCTCACAGTATTTCATTGTAAACATGAATTCAGCCAAAAAAAGAAACATTAGTTCATGCTTTGACATTAAGGAGGTTTATCAGAAAGCATGCAACCGACTCGTAATATGATTTTCACAATGTCGACATTCCTTAAACACAGAGAGAGAGTGAAATTCCATAATTCTTTCAATAATAATGGTTAAGGTCATAAAGAAATATGATATGACTACTAACAGACAAACAGACAGAATGAAGATTTGTGAAGATCCTGTCCCCTTGTCGTCCTGTAGAGGGTAGTGTTGACTAGTCTCTGCTACAGACCGCGTGGGAGGGACATTTGGTGTTTGGCACAGGAGAGTGCAGGCGTGCTTGTGTTGTGCTATACCACGTTGAAGACCATTGAGAGATACTGCTCGTATGACACCTGAATCCATCCGTCCTGATCTGTGTCATACCGCCGGAACACGTCAGTTAACCTCTGTTCAAATCAAAATACACACAATCAGTATTGGCTGTAAATCACTTCATAATGATGAACCCTTCCAAACCCATAGACTCTTGTTCTTCAGTTCAACACTGTTCAGGTCACGCTTTTACATTTAATGACAATGAATGGGAACTCAAGATTTTAAACTTCAAAAAAGACATAAAAACACCATGAAAGTATAAATAAAAATGGTCTATGTGAGTCAAGAGCAATATATTACAAATCTTCTGAAGTGCAATGATAGCTTTATATTAGGAACAGGTTTCTTTACTGAAAATCTTTGCCTTCAGCTCAATTAACTTGAGCTGAAATCTGCTGGATGGTAGCTCTCCAGGAGCAAGGTTGGAGACCCCTGGGTCTAGATGAAATCCAAACACAAGTGGTCACAAGAGATGCATTTAAAATGCATGTTAAGATCATGTGTAATCGCTAAAGCATGCCTTTTTCTGCTATCGGAAACTTCCTACTTCTGAAGTTGTAATTATCATTGTAATGAGTCATGTTCAAATGTTTTGTTGTCGGTAAGAACAGAAATCATGGTGGACAGCCTATTCATTCTTGCCTGTTTCCAGGGGACATTTTATTAAAGCCAAAAGGTGTATATTAGAAGATACTTAGCCAATATCCAACAGGTTTTAAATATAATGTAGCATACCATATATTTGTGGCCATATAAACATTCCCATCGCTATCTAGATATTCAGCTGGCTGACGATTCCTAAATTTATGTCAAATAAATGCATACAATATGCATTAAAGGTGCACTAAGCAATATTTGAAAAACGCTTTTGACCACAGTGTCAGACCGAGTCCCAAAACACACTTGTAACCAATCAGCAGTAAGGGGCGTGTCTCAGTTTGAGTGCACAGGAAGGATATTAACAGTTCGACTATAGATAGAGAGATGGCAGATAAAAAAAAAAAAAAAAGAGGAAAATATCAGACAAACAAAACATTAAAAAGAAGGGTTATGATCAAATTTCGGAGCAGCTTGCCAGCGGTGGAGAGAACTCAAGGAGCAGGAAGGCCTGGAATCGGACTCCGAGGTTGTGTTGTTTTTTTTCTTTTTGATAGGTGACTAACGCTGATTTTGTTTAGTTTCACACGATTTATCTGTGTTGGCTTTTGTTTGAATATGCTTGTGTGTCATCTTCGCTTGTTTCCATGATCGTCGTTATTCCAGGGTTGTGTACGTACATGTGGGGCGGAGATATCAAAATAGGGGCAAGGTCCTGTTGGGGTATGGGCGTGTTTGTTTTGGTGCTTTCAAATATCAACATCGTTTGGAAAAAAATCGCTTAGTGCCCTTTAAATGGTTATTTCTATTCGTCAATATACATGACTGTAATGACAGAAGAAAGCAATGCAGATGTTGTGAGAAAAATTAATAAAACTTTACAGTACTACTGCTTTCTCTCCTCCATCATATTTAAAGCTTATGGCTCGTCCAACTCGGGTATCAAATTTATCTCCAAATCTCCCAGTTGTAAACACGATCAGTGAGCCCATTCATGTCCAATTTCCGACCAGTATTTACTTTCATTATATTAAAAAGAGTGGCCAGGACATTCTTCGAAAATTCTCCTTTTGTGTTCCACAGAAGAAAGAAAATCGTGGGATTGGAACAACCCCATAAATACCGACCAATTTCTGGGTGAAATGTCTCTCTAAAGAAACTGCAAATGTTGCATATAACACAGATCATTACCTGTAGTACAATACAGCACTGAATGAAGTCATCAAAAGCCACTTGGCCCCTCTTCTGACGGTCAAATTTCTCTATCAGTGTGTTGTAGAACTGATCTGAAAGTCGATAACCTGTGCGAAGAGAGAAGCGTTTGAAGTTCAGTGTTTTCCTCAAGGGTGACATTAATAATTTTCCATCAGTGGTTCCATCAGTTTATTTGTCCTTCCTCTTATTGGTTTTGCGCATCAGTGCCCCTGCCTCTCATTCCTACAGGATTTTCTTTAAACACCTCACCAAATGCATCTATCACCTCCAGCTTTCCATTTATAGCAGTCAATAAGCAAGCATTACAAACTCACCAAAGCCGGTGAGAGCCTGTTTGAGCTCGTTCTTGTCGATAAACCCTGAGTTGTCCCTGTCGTAGGTGCGGAAGATGTTCTGCCAGTCTGTGATGTACTTCCAAACGCCGGCAAATTCATTGAAGTTAACTCCGCCTTTGTTCTCCCGATCAAACATAGCTGAAAAAAAAAGAATTGCCCTCAATTTGAAAATCCCAAAAACTGTTTGAGATGGTCAAAATATTGTGAAAATGTATTCAAGAAAGATCACAATTGAACTGTTACTGTGGTCATGTCAATCCACTTGAAATGAGCCGAAAGTGATCATTTACTTTATTCTGGAGTTAGGAATCATTACACGCAGTCAATTATTATTGACTAACTTTCTCAAGAAAAGCCCTGCTGATTTCTGTTGTTTAATACAAAAACCTTCCACTTTCTGAGCTACTTTCAAGGCAGATGACAGCTACATTTTTCCAGTTTGAGCTGAAACAACTGAACCTTTCTTTGCTAAGTGTGCTAATAGGAAACATTGCAGGTTGTCATGGAGCTCACAAACAAACAGAGGATTATGGGACAAAAGAGAAAAAGACACAGCATGTCTATGTTTTTGTGAATGCAAAAAAATAACAATACTCACATATAATTGATCTGACAGTCACAGGGTTGAAAGGCGTCCATGTACCTGGGGATGAAACAAAAACAGATAACAATCAGATTCCATATAAAACTAAATTATTAAAACAACAAGCAGAAGCTTGACTCCATATGCCATCACTCCTGCAAGCAAAATGTTAATACATTTATGTCACCTTCCAGGTAAAACACAACATGAAATGATATCCACAAAGCATTTAATTTCTGCAGTGTGACATATATAAGCGAAATAGAATTTTCAATGAAATAATGAAGAGCAGAAATGCCAGTGCTTGATTATTTTTTGGAAGGCTGATAAAACTGACTTTTTCCGCTGTGTGACGTCTTTGACGTCAGCTGCCAATGGAGATTTGGATTGCTTATTTTTAGGTAATATAAACTGTTTTATTAATTTACAATATATTTTTTATATAATTTATATATATTAATTATATAATATATTCTATATGAATGAATGATTGTTATAGTGTAATATAATAGTGGTTACATCAGCAGACAAAAAACACTGGTCAAACTTTAATGGGTCTATGTTGCACAAATAAGAATTTAGAGTTACACTTTATTTAAGATATTACAGTGCATTTATACATTTAAGTAATAATTCACAACATGCACTTACTATATTTAGTTGGGTTAGTAGGCTTAGGGTTACATTTATTACTATATTAAGTACACGAAATGTGTACAATGCAAAGTAATATTAATTAACAACATGTACTTACTATGGTTTAAAGCTAGAGTTCAGTTTGGCGTTAGTTACTTGTAATTATGCATAATTATTGTTATTACTATTGTAGATACATGTAACAAGTGTATCAAGGAACAAGTGTTACCAAAAGGTTCTGCGCCTTTTGAAAGCACATGACATTTGAACTCTTAAGAATAATATACATTGAGTAATCATACACAGTAAAACCAGGAAAACTGATTCAATAGAGTCGGTTTAAATTTCATATCATTTTTAACATAGCCAGAGGTAACAACACAGCTGTATAGTTTCTATTTTTCCCTCTTAGTAACATGTTCCTCTGTTTACTTGCAGTCTCCCCTGATAGAATCACTAAGGAGTGGCATTTTGGTCATAACATAAGGTAGTAAGAAAGACATTTCAGGTACGCTTCAATAGACACCCTTCACTGACCTTGAGGAACACACTTTATAGTCTATATAGGTCATTCTCTTATTCCAGCTCAGTGAACCCTCCCTTTCTGCTTTGGCTGAAATAACACTATCATTTGTTTCAGCTCGCTTATCTTAGCACACCTACAACACACAGTGGGCGCGCTGGGGGAAACAACACCAGAAGACACAGGACTGAAACGTACAGCTGTGAAATAAAGCCATTCTTCTTGGCGATGCTGAGTCACGGCCTGACACACACTCACGGAGCCGCTATGAGAGAGAGGAAGGACTTGCACTGGTGATGAACAATCAGGCAATCAGAGAATAATAACGATACTCCTCTAGTTGGTGGGACAGGGATAGTTGTAAACAGAGCAGGAAACAGGAAGCACAGAATGGAAAAAATAACGTTTGTAATGTTTTTTAAAAAGGAGTGTGTTCCTGTCAAACAAGACCACCAAGGTCACCCTGACCATATTAGGTAGGCTATTGGAAATAGTGTGAACAGCGTGGTGCCATCTCAGAGAGAGAATGGCTGCTAGTGGCAAGGACCGGAGAGGAGGCGGGTCTGAATTCAGGCACAAAGACGCCCCTATGTGCTGCACACTGGCTCCAGTCACGGCACTGCCTACTCCGGGAGGAATCATGGAAAAATGGCAACATTCACATCACTCCACTAGACAAGTACACAGCAGTCTGCCGCATACAACAACACTGCATATGTTAACACAAGGACTTCTTTTTATATAATCTTCGAGAGTCAAACACAGCTGATAAAACAGCATTTTGTGTTATGAGACTAAGCTTGAAAAAGATATACTAAATCCAAATTTTTTGCTACACCTGCAAGCAGTGAGTGAATTATACAAAAAAAATAAAATAAATACTGGATGTAAAGACTGTATTTTGTATAATAAGTAACTTTTTTTAAAGAAATGAATACTTTCATTCAGCGAGGGCGCATTAGATCGATCAAAAGTGACATTTATGTGATATTTGTGACATTTATAATGTTCTTTTGAACTTCCTATTTATCAAAGAGTTCTTAAAAAAAAAAACGATCAGTTTTCACAGTTTTAATCAGGACAACTGTTTTCAACATTTATAATAACAAGAAATGTTTCTTGAGCAGCAAATCAGCATATTAGAATGATTTCTGAAGGATCATGAGACAATGAAGACTGGAGTAATGGCTGCTGAAAATTCAGCTTGTCCATCACTGAAATAAACAAATTACATTTTAAAATATATTCCAATAGAAAACCGTTATTTTAAATTATAACAATATTTCACAATATTACAGTTTTTACTGTAATTTTTATTCTAAATTAAATAAAGTCTTGCTGAACATAGGAGATTCATTTCTGTCATAACAGTTTCCATCTCTTCATGAAATTAAAAGGGCAAGGCATATTGTTTTTATATTTTCATTTTGGCAGCCTAATGTGAGGAATTTTTTCCCCTAAATGTCACTGTGTCACCACATGGAGATCTGAAAAAGAATAAACTTCAGGGTTCACTCTTAAAAATAAAGGTGCTTCACGATGCCATAGAAGAAACTTTTTTTGTCTAAATGGTTCCATAAAGAACCTTTAACATCTCAAGAACTTTTCTGTTTCACAAAAGGTTCTTTGTGGCGAAAGAAGGTTATACAGATTATAAAAAGGTAAGAAAGAGATGGTTCTTTAAAGAACCTTTGACTGAAAGGTTCTTCTATGGCATCGCTGTGAAGAACCTTTTAAGCACCTTTATTTTTAAGAGTGTTCCAATATGTGACCCTGGACCACAAAAGCTTAAGTGTCAATTTAAAGAGTTACAACTATTTGAAAATCTGGAATCTGAGAGTGCAAAAAAAATCAAAATATTGTGAAAATCACCTTTAAAGTTGTCCAAATCAAGTTCTTAGCAATGCATATTACTAATCAAAAATGAAGTTTTGATATATTTACGGTAAGAAATTTACAAAATATCTTCATGGAACATGATCTTTACTTAATATCCTAATGATTTTTGGCATAAAAGAAAAATCGATAATTTTGACCAATACAATGTATTTTTGGCTATTGCTACAAATATATCCCAGCAACTTAAGACTGGTTTTGTGGTCCAGGGTCACATATAACCTTCAGATGATAAATTTTTCTCCAAGGTCAAAATTGTTAGTTGTTAGAATCACAGTTTGATTTGAATCATTAATATTGCTTACATCAGTCAGACTATAATTTTTACAATTCAGTTTAAACCATGTAAAGTTGCATTAAAGTAACAGCCAACTGTCTTTTTTAGGTGACCACTGATAAGTCTTAATTTAGGACTAGTATGGTCAAAACACCCTATTCAAGCCTGATTCTATGCAAAAGTTTAACATTTTTAACAATCTGAACTCTGATGCCTTTAACACCACAAGCAACCCTGCAGTGCAAACTACCCTAAAACAGGCAGCAGTCCACATCTGAGAGAAATTCATTGTGTATTCCAATAAAACAGAGTCAACCAAGACTAAACATGCATAACCTTTCCCAGCCCCGACAGCGAGTTTGAATGCTTTCATTACCATTTATGCTTTTTGAGTAAAATTCATTATTCCCTGGTCACAGGAGTGAAATTATGAATGCAACATGGCTGGAGTCAGTGAATTGAACGGTTGTGACATAGTAAATCAAAGCTGCCCACTGCCACTGCTTCACTTACAGCAATGACCTCTGATATAAATCTATGTGAACAGCATTACTCCAGCAAACGCCTAGAGCAGCATAGGAGAAAATCAAGAGTGCATAAATATGTTGAGCCAGCCAAACGACAGAGCTGAGAAGAGAGCACTTTTACTGTAAGACAATCAAATAAAATCAGACACCCTGAACAACAATAATTAGAGGAAGAGAGAGAGAGAGAGAGCAAGAGAGAGAGAACAAAGAAAAAAGGTTTTCAGTAACAGTGCCAACTTGGAGAATTAACAGAAGTGTTAGTTAAACATAATGATAGTGATTATGTAATTTTCATAATATATGGTCACTGTTGTCAATAGATAATAAAACATAAAAATAACAATACAAAATTTAATAGGATAATAAAACTTCTATATTTTAATTAGTAAATATTTGAGTAAATACTGCATAAAACAAGCATCAACTTATTTATCAATTCATGTTTCGTTTCGTCATCACGTAGTTGCTTATTATGTATATCAGCATCTGTCATCCTGCTCTGCAGATACAGTTTTCAAGTATAAGAGCTTAAACACATATTTTCAAAGCATCTTTGATTCAGCTTGGTAAATTCAAATCATTTACATGTATCAGTTTAAACTGTCTGTTGCAATTCATCAAAGCAAAAATCTGATTCAAGAAATTGATTACGTTGTCACTGAAAATATATTCCCAGAAGTCTTTGCAATGGTTTTTCATGTATTAAAAAACAGCAATATTTATGTACTACATTGGTGTATACATAAGCAAATTATTCTGAAGCCATATTACGTGTGGAAGAAATGCCTTGATTATTTAAAGATTTTTACTGTGTTTTAGTTTTTGAATCTACTTGAATCTGTTTGATCAAAATGATGGTTTCTTTGAAAAAAATAATTCAGCTATTTCAGAACAAATACATTAATATGGAGATATAAGGTTGAAAATTATTGAACGATAATGCAGACATATAGAGACATATTGAGCACATTAGTGTCGAGGTCAGATGCCTAGGGCAACTGCTGTGTCCCTGAGGTGCATTCAGTGACTCAGAACAGAGTATTGGACTTCAGCAGTGCTTGACCTGACCACTGAACCACTAATCTAAGAACAGAACGGCACCAGTCATATACTACATAACATGCAATATCTGTTTTCAAACCTCTACAATACTAATATCTTCAGAATATCACAGGGTTACAACTTTATGCAGTTCTATACTTCACAATGCAGTGCTGCTGAGAGTGATAATGGTCTGTGTGCTATAACACAGCATTGCACTGCTGCAGTGCTGACAGGAACATGCATTGGGATCATTGAACCATTCGGCTTAAACTCACACAGCCTGCTCTCAAGAATGATAACAGAGTTTCCTGCTAATTCTGCACCTCATTGAGACGAGCACTACATCAACCTTACTGCTCGGAGCAGATAACAGCTTCTGGCAGGAGTGGAAGAACTCCGACCCACTTTGGCAGCAAAGCCATATGCTCATGAAGCAGAAAAGGATGAGGAGGTGTTTGAATAAGGCACATTCCATAAGTATAAGGTACACTGTGATGTCCTATTACTTTAATTTTTAGAGAACTACTAGACATGTTTGATAAACTGTTACCTACACTGTAAAAAAAAAAATCTGTAAAATTTACGGTAAAAAAACGGCAGCTGAGGTTGCCGGAATTCTACAGTAAAAAATATGGTCACAACATTTTAGGTTTTACAGTTTTAACTTAAATTTACAGTTAAATACCGTAATTTAATTAACTGATATACCAACCTATTAAAGTACTGAAATCTGTTTTGTACCTTTGAAATACACTGATAACCACCAAATGCAGGTGGTGATGAGAAAGTCACATGATGAACCAAAGTCCATCACAGGCAGCTTTTAAATAATAACATATATAGAAGGTGCACAGTGTCATTCACACTAACACTAAACTCATTCATTAAACTGAAATATGCAGTAAACATTAATTTAACAACATTAGATGTAACATACAACCCTAATAAACATAACTGATGAGAAAAAACTGAGAAGCAGCATAGTTATTTTAAAGAAAAAACATCAAATTCAAACAAAATTTGAAATGCAACGCAGGGAATTCTGGGACCGTCAATTTATGTTTTTTCCCTGTATATTTTACAGGAACTTACCGTTAACCATTTAACAGGTTTTTACTGTAGCATTTTCACAGTTTTTTACCGTTAAAATCACGGTAATTTTTTACAGTGTAACAAAGTTTGCTTAGCATGAAAAGTAGCTAGTTTAAAAAACTTCTAATGTCTGTACCCTCCCTTAAAGCAGTTATTTTATTTAAATTTTTTCACTTTACAAACAAACTTAACATTCCTCAAAATCGTGACTTAAGAAATAACATCATGGAGGAGACATACACTATTGTTCAAAAGGTTAAGGTGACTAAGACTTTTATTATTGAAAGAAATTACGATTCTAATTCGGCAAGGATACATTAAATTGATCAAAAGTGAATTCTTCAATGTTAAGGCCGATTCACTCTGCACCGACAGATACAGACAAATGGTAACACGCATGTTCATTGGGTTTTGTCAGATCAGTGTGTCAGCAGTCTTTCATCAAAGAACACTGAAAAAAATGTATGTGTGTTTTTAATATTCATAATAATAATAAATGTTTCTTGAGCACCAAATCAGCATATAAGAATGATTTCTGAATGATCATGTGACACTAAATACTGGAGTAATGGCTCAAATAAATGCAGCCTTGGTGAACATAAGAGACATCTTTAAAAAAAAAAAAAAACATTTAAAAATCTTATCCACCCCGAATTCCTGAATGGTAGTGTATCTCATTCCAAGTTTTTACACAAATTGATTGTTGACTGCACTCATGAAGATAACCCTTAAGTAAATCTTAAACATTATTCTTTGATTTGTGATTATCAATATCAACAAACCAACATTTGTTCCCAAACTAGCGAGTCCCTATTGCTTTATTTAAATATTACCCATTCTTGCGTATTTGATGAAAATAAATAGCAATCACTTCCATTTAAACTGTATTTAGAAAAATTATGGTAACAGGGTTACATAAAAGGCAAACAAATTAGTGGAAAATAACAAAATAATATTTTGTTTTACATTTTCAAGTACTTCATTTCACTGATCATTTGTTGAAAAAAAAATAAAAAATACAAATAAAAGTAATGTTTAACAGTGTCAGGCCATATTTTGTACTCTATACATGGAAAACGCAGTGAGATTATCTGAAATTTCCAATAGTCATCTATAAAATGGTATTAATGCTGGTTATTGCTTGGTATTTCATGAACAAGAACATTTAGCAATAATAGTCAATGTGGGCATTTTTCATTTAGCAACAATACTGTGAGCATATTTATATACATGGGGAACAATCTTTAAAGATCACCATCATAAAAAAAAAACAAAGGAATGATATTTTTAGTGAAACAAAATTAGAGTATATGTTAGTATGGAAATATCAGCGTGGCACATGTAAATTGTGCTAAATCATATTGCCAAAACAGTAGTGTTGACAGGATGACTGTTACAGGAAAACACTTACTGTTTGTACAAGAAACATGTTTTTCTGCTGTAAGGAAACCTGGTTCCTTTTATTAATAGTCTGATATTCCAAAATGAAAGTTGTTCAGTGGAAACATCACACGATAATTATACTTGAGGGCCTTTGCTGAACATTTATCTTTCAACTCCAGTTGGAATATGTTTATTAGTGACTAAAAAAAGTAAGAAAAAAGGAAAATTAATTTAAAAAAATAAAACATACCATTTGATAATGCCTGCTGAAGCTCTGTGTCTGATATTGCCCCGCTCCTGTCTTTATCTACCCTGGAGGAAACAGAAAAATTATGAATTATTTGCTAGCCAAAATAATGTAATTCATGTTTTTTTTTTTAAAACTTGTTTTATAGTGATTGACTTAAATACCATAACAGTGTCTAGAACTGTAATGGGACAAATAAGAAGCAATCTCAGGATGTGGGCCTGATCAAATGAAACTGAAAGTAAAAGCTTATATAGAGAACGATTCAGAGACCTCGTGTTTCAAATGTAACACTGAAAAAGGTCCATTCATTTACATCTAAACAGTTTTCTTTTCCTTTGAGTTTACATATGGTGCATTTTAGAAAAGTGTCTTGGGAAGCCAGATGATTTGTTCTTTTAAATCCTCACATATTCATTCATTGGTTCATTGATGTTGTGAAGGCGCGGCCCCATGCTGATATTTTTATGATTCATTTCAGTCAAGACATGTCAGCAACGACTTTAAAAGAGGAAAAGTTTGTCTCACGCAGAGTGAGTGAGTTGGCTATTTCTGCTGTTGGGAGTGTCTTTTCCATTACACATATGCCATAAATCGTAAAAAGGACACGTTTCCATTACAGGCCCTCTGAGCTGAATTTAAGGGAATGCCGTTCCATGTGGAAATTACATGTATTATTTGGTGTGTTTTGTAATAAAGAGATTATGGTAGAAAGGGATTGAGTTTTACAAAATCCTGTGCTACATTATTATAAAACAAGCATGAAGCAATATGCCTTAGCACACCAACAAAACCCCTGTATTTCTCGGCAGCTGCAGAAAAAAACATAGAAAAACAGCATTGACAGGCTAGAGAGAGGCCTCCTCAATAATTTGGACACCTAAAACCTTGAAAGAGAGTCTAGTCTGGGCCATAACCACAGTAAACTGTGAAAGGAATGTCTTGTTGGCTTGTTTATCTAACAAGACCCTGCCCAACCAGGCAATATTTGAACTCGTGACTCTTATTCACACAAGGAATTCTGAAACAACCATCAACTTCAATCAGGCTATATGTAGTGAATTATGATAAGGCATCGTTTGAGAATCTTTGAACTAATTTACTAGCTGGACTGACTAAACCACAACTTCCATTCAAGGAAAGTATGATCAGGAACATCTGGGTCGCTTTTTCCTAAAAGGAAAGTGGGAAAAAAAAACACAAATTACGTCTAAATTTATCCCAACCTTCTCGGAGTTTAGAGTGACTGCCTTTGGTTTTCCCAATGTTTCAGTAACTGTAGGCTCTCAGGTTGAGAGCCTTTTCCCCCTCAATTCCCTATTATATCACAGCGATCAGGCAGAACAACAATCATACCACTATACGTTTATGAGGTTTCAAACTGGGGTCCAGGGACCCTCAGAATGCCGCAAGAGAATACTAGGTAATGTCTAGAAAAAAAAAAGTTTAAAAAAAAGTAAATATAAATAAATAAATAATTTTAAAAAATACAATTAATCTAACAAACTAAAAAAAAATTTTTTTTTTAAAACAAACAAACAAACAAACAAACAAACATTGAATTAATAAGTAAATAAGAAAATAAATAAATAATACATATAATACAACAGTAGCCTACTATAGAATTGAATAGAAATGTAAAAAATGTAATGGAATAGAATCAAAATATTTTTCAAATAATACTTTACACATATTTTTAAGCATAAGTTGTGTGTCTTTATACATTTAATATATATATATATATATATAGAAAGAGAGAGAGCTGTCTTTAACATATAGGATGGGGGGTACCTCTCAGGATGATTATCATATTTGGGGGTCTCTGTTTTCTAAAAGATTGAAAAACAAATCAATGTAATAGTAAGCAACCACTTACATGTCATATGCACTAAAAGTAATCATCATAATCCAGCCATAATACAACAAAGTTCACCTTGCATTTCAATATTGTCATGGAAACTCTTAAGTAATAAACATACTCACAGATGACTCATATGTAATGTACAGATAAACACTGGTGACTCACTAACACCTTTAGACATTCCCGAGTCATATGACCAAGGGACAATCATTTGATACTGAAAATATTAGAATATAACAGCAATGTTGCTGGGTTACATTTTTTGAGTTGCATCCATTTCTGCGTTTTGACGGCAGTGTAATGCTATTAGGGGCGTTTAAACGAGTTCTTGAGTTCAAAACGAAAGTTGAACTACTTTTAACTTGGCAAGGCATCTTAAAAACGTAACGCTTGTAGACATTGACAACATAGCGACGCCACGGCCAGATACGTCGTAGGTATGTGTACATAAATCAACAATGTAAAAAAAAAAAAAATAGTGCAACTGGAAAACAAGAAGAACGCGTCCCGTGTGAACGGCCCTTAAGATTCAATCCTCTGCAGTATTACATAATTCATTACTATAGAGACGAGCAACTTAGTTAAATCAAACCAACTCACTCTCTGCTCACTTATAATATATTGTGGCATTCGAAACTGCTAAAAACTAGGCAAACGCGTAACGTTATTCGAGTTCATCTCAAATGCTCAGTTGCAATAGAAAATGAGTAACGTTAACTGTGTTGAATGGCGGAATAATGAAAGTCAGACGAGAAGAGTCTGCTATCAGCTGAAAAGCAATCGAAAAACGGCGGAAGTAACTACAAAATATTACAGACATTTGCTTTTGCGGGCTATACGATCCTCTACTAAAGTTTCCCAATGCATTTCGTATCTACTTGTACGTGACTTGCAAGAACAAGCTCTTTCCTGCTGCGCTTGTCAAATCGACAGGCGTTCAAATGCGGAATCCGTGGTCGTGTTTCACTCACCTCTGAAATATATTCCATAAAAAGCTCTGATCCGGCGGCGCGCTGTTATAATGAGGTGGTCTATACTGATTATGGTAGGCCATGTCCTCTGCTTGCCCCGCTAAACGATAAAATGCGCTCTATGAGCAGCGAAATTCAACTTGCTTAAATCTGACAAAAAAATTCTTCACGCAGAGGCGTGGCGTCAAACTCCCCACTTCCCATTAAAAATTAGCGGACGTCACGCGAGACCGCCCCCTTCGAACTCTCCCGGGGACTTTCCGCTGTTTTGATTGGCTCGTCTCATGCCAGCGCGGACTGTTTGCGCTAAATGGGCGGGGCTAACAGTCTGACTAATGGAAAATGTGAAGTGTTCTTAAATTAAATATTTCTGTTTGACAGATTTCGACAGGATAAATGTATTTTTCCCACAAATACCAAGGGTATTCAAGGCCAAAGTGATGAATGTTATGGCGTTTGTAGGGTAGCATAATTTATTACACATTCCTACTGTCACACAAATAAATAATTTGTCAATGTGTCACTTTAAACCATAAAACATACGTTTGTAAAATCTAAAATGGGTTTTTGATTATGAGCGTTATTCATTTTTTTAGCCATTTATGTCATTATATGCAGAAAAATATTTAAAAATGTTAAAATTATCTACAGTTCCACAGACCATCGAATGTGTGTCAAAACATACTAAGCTGCCTACCTAGACAGCATTGTAAAGCCTCAAAACGCGCCAAAATGCTGTCTAAGTAGGCAGCTCACTAAGCTTTGAGACGCAGCCCTCGTGTGACCTGTCAATCAATCCTCACAGAAATAACTGATTGAAGAAACATCACCTCATTGATTTAGCGCTTATCTGAGGAAATTCACATTATCTCCTCGTGTTTTTGGCAGAAGTAAAGTGTGACCAAAGGTTATCAGATTAGATTTTAAATTAGATATCGATTGGGTTGAGATTTGTGTAAAACCGAACTCTGAGGTAACTTAACGTTAAATTATTATGTTTTATTATCCAAACGTGCTTCAGCGTCACACTGGCTGCTTCGCTACTATCTGGTATGTAACGTTACTATAGTATAAAAATGATTATGAATTTAACTAAATACTGGCCGTTTGTTAAAAAATAAATAAACAAATAAATAAATAACGGTTCGTTTTCTATGCTACTAACGTTAGCCACGCTGAGGTAACGTTAAAGTTTTTAGACAACTGGCTAACCTCATAATTAACTCTATAAAATATGGAAAGTTAAAATAAACTCCATAGAAGATATAACGTTATTGAACCTACAATTAAGACACACTATTGTTTGTATTATTAGAGTCAATAGGACATTTAAGAACAGAGGTTTATGTCAAAACATTGAATGAAGTTTTGTTTGTTGAACTTTGGTTGTTTGTTTGTTTTGTTTTCAGGTTGGCAGCTACTAAAGGCATCAGGATTTCCAGAAGAGAGTATCTCAAGGTCAACGTCAGGCGAACATGGTCAGAGAAATCTTTGTTTCTCATTCAAAATATTACCATTTCAAAGTGGATGATGATGAGTGGTATTATTTCTTTAAGGTGTTTTTTGTTCTTTTTGTCATAATTGTGAAATATTAATCAGTAGGTTGTGATTGTGTGTATATTTAGTGAGGACATTGTGGATTACGTGATGGTCCAGGTTCCTCCAGTCCATCCCAGTCTTCCCCGGCCCCGTTTCTCTCTTTACCTGTCCTCCCAGCTTCAGTATGGGGTAGTCATCGTCTACCATCGCCAGTGTGCTTTTCTGCTGGGTGAGATAGTCATCATGACTGTAGAAGCATTGACTAGTGTAGATAGGACTGCTTTGCTTCACATTCATGAACATTTCTACAACACACCATTTAAAGACTTATTTCAGTCCAACCAAAACTGATCAAAGCAACATACACAAAAATACTATCCCTTGTAAAAATGAAGTACACTTTAGCATAATATTTCAAAAGAGTACTTATTATGAAAATACTATACTTTTAAAAGACGTGCAAACTCAATGTAATGTTTTTGGACATTTAACTGCTGTTATTTGCAAATAAATGAAAATATATTATAGTTTAAATTTATATTATATTCAGTTAGCTGAACTTTTTTGTCCAACTCAAGTAGGACTTAAAGGAATAGTTCACCATTAAAAAATTTAAATTCTATCATTTACTCACCTTCGCATTGTTCCAAACCTGTAGGAATATATTTTGAAGAATGTTGGCTGCCAAAATAATTTTTCCCATCCTATATATTAGATTTTTTGACCATACAAGGGAAGTCAGTTGGAACCGGAACTACTAACTACTAGTTTGGTTACTAACATTCTTAAAACTTCTTTAAAGCATGACAAAATATTAAAATATAATGATTCAAAAGGTATTTTTCTGTAAAAATTTTAATTTGGTATTATTACAAACTGCTTGTTTTTAAAGTGTACTTAAGCATGTTATGAAAGTGTACTCTAAGAACATTTAAGTGGCCTTTTAGGCCCCGTTTACACTAGTGCGTTTTCGTTTTAAAACGGTGTTTCAGAATGAAAACGATCCTCATCTACACTGGCGTTTCCGCTGCGTTTCAGAAACGATTAAATGCATGTCAGATGACCATTCATGCAGGTACAACCATAGATATGTATAGGTAGATTCCCTATTATTTAGATGGCGGACGTGTCTACGTGCTTGGAGCGGTCGAATGGGGAATCTACCTATACCAGTGGGGATTTCTTTAAGACTGCAAGGGAAGCTCGGCTTCCCCTATAATGTCAAAAAATTAATGGTCAAATATGTACTATTATGTTAACATTTTATTGACTAAAAATGCGTTAGAACACATTCATCTCGAAGACGAGTTTGTTCAGAATCAGCTACATACAGCAGGTCGGCTGACTCGATTTCCTTCTCATACACTACCGTAGCGTCAGTGCAGTTCCCTGTTGAAGCCCAGCGTCCATTGACTTCAATGGAGCTGCTTTGAACAGTTTTTTTCAGTGCTTCCAAACTAGACGGTCATTGGATAAATGCTGCGATTATGTCCCGCCCAAGGACGCTCAGCGTCTCTGGGGGTGAATGGAGGAGTGGGCGTGCCTGGACTCCAGGCTTCTGCGTGATGATTGGAGGGTCTGCATCTCCTTTTGATTGACAGCGATTTTGTACTATAAAAAGTCGCTGACGCTGAAGCTATTGGAGCTCAGTCCCATCGCGGCTTTGCACTTGGTTCTTATCAATCATTATATATATTTTTTTATTCATTTATAATGTTATGTTTTAATATAGGCCTACATGCTGCTAACTCGGAAATTTCAAGATATGCGAGCAAAAAATGCTCCTGACACTTAGGCAATACGACACGAGAAAGAGTGCTGTTTTTGTTTCGTTTGTGTTCGAATCCAAATCCGCGTTGATTTGGGCGAATCACTGATTCACTGAGCCATTCATAAAAACAGTCATTTGATTCGCTCCTGAAGGATTCAGCCATTTTGAAAGAATCGTTTGAATGACTCAGTGATTCAATCACGAACTTCTGCCACCTACTGGCCGTTTTTAAGTTTCCCGTCTAAAAGTAGGCATATTACATTATTTTCCAACATATTTCTATATTCAGAATTTAGTATTTAAAACATTAATCTCATAACATTATTTATGCAATTATAAATACAGTCTAAATGAATAAATGCCACATCTAAATGTCACTTCATGCAGTTTCTGTGCAGTGCTAAGATGAGTTTTGTTTAGATCATTTCATGGACAACAATAGCTAGTCATTCATTCACATTAAGTATTCAGAGAATAATATTGTCTGTTTTCACTTACATCTATTTATTTATTAAATTTTGATTCCTTTTGTAGAATTGAATTATAAATTAAGCTGGTATAGTATCGTAAGACATTTTTATGGTATCATGACAACCCTATTATAGGCCTACACCACATTCCTTGTTTCAGTTTAACCTAATTCCCACATTTCCTCCGTCGAGTTTAATATCTTTTTTTTTAGATTGTTTGTTCATTCGTTCATTCATTCATACAGTAGGCTAGGCTAGCTAGTTGGTACGACAGGGTCACAGAGCATTTTCTTGAAAAGGAACGTAGGGCAGGATTTACGTATAAATAAATGGACCATTTTTATGATGTAGGCCGAAAATGAGCTTCCCCTCTTTGAAAGACCAGCAGCCGCCACTGACCTATACATATCTATGGGAACAACTGGGTGTGTCTCACTCGTCTTTAAAAGTGAAGCTGCGGGCTCTTTCATCGCCCCCTGATGGCTGGCTGCAATACAGGTCATAAACCCCGCCCTCTTCATGTAAACAAATGGGACTTCAGTCAAAATAAAAAAATAAATTACTCTTCCAATACAATTTTCCCGAAATATGGTTTCGGTCATTTAAGGTAGTTGTTATCACACTGATATATGTTCAATTGTTTGTTTTTGTGATACGTTTGATTTTAGCTTGTAATTTGATGCTATAAAAACGGGGCGTGTCGGTATGGTTGATTGGGTCTGCAGGAGTTTGATTCCGCGGCTCCACCTCACGACACTACTGCGCAGACTCGGTGCTTCAAACGAATCTCTACTGCGCAGACTCGGGCTCCAAATGACGTCATTTACTCAAGATGGCAGCGGCCATACTGAGATGTATTCGCTTCACTTTTCTATAGTGGAAGGAAGCGGAGACGCGTCGTCCATCTTTTTTTACAGTCTATGGGTACAACAATGAGCATGATGTTATTGTTTACACGGTCGTCAAGGATAGCGAATGTGGGCAGCCACGCCATCGTTTTCAAAAGTTTCCGTTTTTGACCTCGAAAACGCCGGAGTAGTGTAAACGACCGTAGCAAAAGTTATGCATTTTAAAACGAAAACGCACTAATGTAAACGGGCCTTATTTTATTAATAGTGTATTCTATGCAAGAACAGAATATAATTTTAAGATTTTAAAGCCTTGTTCAGACTGTCAGCCCAAATCCGATTTTTGTGCAAATCCGATTGAAATCATATTTAAATAGTTTGAACGGCAACAAACTACATGAAATCTGATTTGTGCAAATCCGTTTCGAGCCACATTCGTATGTGGTTTGGAATCCTATTCAAATCGCATTTCTGGAAATCCGTTTCGGTCTGAACGGTTAGATCGGATTTAGCGAAGCTTTTTCATGTCCTCACGCCACGTAAAACGTAAACACGTTTTTGCAGGGAACATGCTGAACATCTTTGCAGAAACAAGCTTGTGTCGTTGTGAAGTGCAAGTCGAGCGGGAAAAAAACAATATACTGCTAGTATATGTACCTCTTTGTGTTTTGAAAGTAACGGAGACAAAAAAATTAAATTAAATAAAAATAAAAAAGCAAAGTAGCAGAGACAGCAGCACCGAATCAAGCCGCACATTCGAGCTTCCTGCGTTTCTGCCGCTGCCTCACAAGACGAAATATAATACTACAGCGCAACCGGTAAGACAACATCTGTATTGCAAACTGTATTGCTGTTACTGTTGTTTTCAGCGTAGGCATAACAACGCAACGGCATTACCACAGAAATCAACGCACATTCTGTAAAACGAAAGAACGCTTATGGACACACAAATCAGATAATGAACAGTTGCTATACGCTGTGTGGACAGTCAGTTACTCAAATTCGATTCCATCCGGATATGCACAAAATCGGATTTGGGCTGACAGTCTGAACGAGGCTTAAGTACACTGCAAGTGCACATTAAATACGATTAAGCACACTTCTTTTTCACTGGGGTTGTGCAATACAAGACCACAAAACAATGTAAAACATGCACTAATAAAACGTGCTCTAATAGTGTTGGATGTAACACTTGTTCTGGTCAGTGTGTTCAGCTGGTCCTAATGAGTTTATCTACCTTTACGTGACCATATGAGGGAAGCACATATGTGACCCTGGACCACAAAACCAGTCTTAAGTGTCAATTTTGAGATGTATACATCATCTGAAAACTGAATAAATAAGATCTAAATAAGATCTTCATGGAACATGATCTTTACTTAATATCCTAATGATTTTTGGCATAAAAGAAAAATTTATAATTTTGACCCATACAATGTATTTTTGGCTATTGCTACAAATATACCCCAGTGACTTAAGACTGGTTTGGTGGTCCAGGGTCACATATGGTCAGTAGCACACACTATTATCTTGTATTGATCAGCTGGCTGTATCTGAGAAACTGTTTGCTTCCCAGCAGAATAAACAGTTATTAAAATGCTTTGGTTATTAAAATTTAAGATAGCTGCCAACAATTTTTGCACTGGGGAACAAATTAATACTGTTGTGAAATCTTCACTCTGTAATCTAACTATAAAACACATTGTCATGTATTGAGCGTGTTTAGAGATTAGCATGGAACCGATAAGCAACCGTTAATCAGAGAATAATTCAAGTAAGCTAAGATTGAAAGCATTCATCAAAATGACATGATCTCAGAAAATAGCAGACAGAAATGAAGACACATGTAAAGATGAGCAAACAGATGCATTTGCTTTAAAAGGTATTATCTCAAAATAGACAAGCTGAACAAACAGCTTAATCCATAGAGGTGTTTAATTTATGAGCAGGACAAAATTGAACAGAATTCGTTTGAATGTCAAATGACCTTAAAATGATGTTTGGACAACAATATTTTCCACTGTGTAGACCAATTCCAACTCCAGTCCACCCAAATCATTTATCAAAACTTGACTGCAAAAACCGCAGTCAAGAAATCATCAGGGTTATGATATCAAAATGAGAACATTAGCATATGATTTACATATCAATGCCTATTTAATATTCATAAAATGTATCAACCTGATAAATGACAGTGTTAAATATGCCAGTACACAGAAGTTACCTAACCATTACAGAGGTCATCTGGGTATGAAAGTCTTAAAGTGGAAGTGAAGCAGTCAGTCAAGTTTTCATTATTTAATAAAGTGATTTCCACATTAATTAAAAAATATATAACAAACACGATTAATGAAACTATTTTAAAGAAAAAAGGATGTTTTGTTATAGCTTTTAGAGCAAGGGCGCCGCCATCTTGCAGTACCACCGCGTGTGACGTCACGGGGTTGGTTTGCTCCGTTGGCCAGTTAAGTAATATAGGCATTTCTTTATTTTTTGAACACATAAATGTTATTTTAACATATCAATATTTTGGTTTTCACCATAATTTGGATGAATAGTCAACATAAATATCTATATCACATTATCTAGGCCTATTCCACAAAGTTGTGATCATTAAGTTATATCCCAAACATCATTTTCATAGCGTGAGGCGCAACGTGATGTAAACAAACAACGCTTACAGTATCGTTCATGTGGCACCTTGTTATGTCAGACCTTTCAGACATTTGCATTACACTGGCTCGATCACCAGTATTTGTATGTAAAACCTGCAAATGTACCTGCTGAGAATGCAGTTTTAACTAATCACCTCTGAATGATCGGACAAGTACTGCTTTATCATTCTCGCATGTTTTAAGCCTTGTCAGTTTAAACAGTTTAAGCCATTTAAATTGCGAGTCAGCACAAAAGATATTTCAATGCATTAATTGAGTGCTGTGACAGATTGTTTCTTTGCACACACACACACATGCGCAAAAAGCGCTTGGCTCGGACGGCACGCAAGTATCAAATTGAGTCCGCTTTCTTGCCTGTTTAAGCCAATGCACAGTATATTATGTTAATGGCTGTTTTGATGAGTATCCACGTAAACGCGCTTTGTTTCCGACCCGCTCTTCACCCCAAACCAGAGCAGATTCACAACTTCTTCCACCTGTAACAGCAGTAATGCTCGGCCCCTCGCCGTATCGGCTCAAATGCATGAGCAGTTGCACTTATTATGGGCTCAACAGTCCTTTCAAGTTCGTCTTCCTCCATTTAAACAAGTGTGTGTTCAAAAAATAAAGAAATACTTATATATTACTTAACTGGCCAACGGAACGAACCAACCCCGTGATGTCACACGCGGTGGTACTGCAAGATGGCGGCGCCCTTGCTCTAAAAGCTATAACAAAACATCCTTTTTTCTTTAAAATGGTTTCATTAATCGTGTTTGTTATATATTTTTTAATTAAAGTGGAAATCACTTTACTAAATAATGCAAACTTGACTGGCTGCTTCACTTCCACTTTAAAGGGATAGTTCACCCCAAAATTCTGTCATTAATTACTCACCCTCATGTCGTTTAAACCCGTAAGATCTTCGTTCATCATCGGAACAAATGGATTATTTTAACGATGTCCTTGCTACGTTTCTGAGCTTTGATCGTGTAAGGATCCTTGCTGTCTACGAAGGATCAGAGAGCTCTCGGAATTCATCAAAAATATCTTAATTTGTGTTCCGAAGATGAACGAAGGTCTTACAGGTTTGGAACGACATAAGGGTGATAGAATTTTCATTTCTGGGAGAACTATCCTTTTAAAGGTACAGTAGCAAAAAAAAAATCTTTATTTGTATTTGTTTTATTAATTAGTTATGTAGTACGTAGTATATTTTATTTTATTTTATTTAAGGATTAGAGAGATTATAAATGTTTATATTGCATTGAATTACTAAATTAAAAACTAGATAAAAATGTTGGCGCAAGAATCTTTGACTTACATTATAAACAGAATTTCTAACAAATGAATACAGTCTTAATATTCCATTACACTGTCTGCAAATGTGCTTTTACTATACTGAAATAAACTGAAAAATTTTCCATTTCATTTTCCCACAGAGGAGGTCCAGCAGACCATTGAGCGTTTGCTTCGCTCAAAGAGACACTTGAACATTGACATGCCAGACACTGATAGGTCAGATTCAGGGTCGTCACTGTCATGTTGTGTCACTAATGTAATTCATTCTGACACAGACCTTCATATTGTTCCTATACACCCGTGACAGCTGTTTATATGACTGCTGTTGCTATGATTCCCCCTGAGGAGCTGTTCTGCGATCTTGTTTCCTTCTAGGTTGGTGCTGAATGTCGCGGACTCTCTGTTCCAGCTGGAGGAGGCAGAATGGGCACTGGAGCCGTTTTTTGGAGTGATGGGGGTTGACTGTGAGCCGCCTAGTCCTTGCTTGCCATCTCAGGTGATGAACTGCAGCATATACATACAGTTTGCATGAATTATTCATTGGAATCATATCTAGAGACCAGAATATCTCGGATCCACTAAGCATCTGCATAACAACTGATAAAAACCTCAGACTTTAGAGTTTATAATAGTGAATTCAACTAACACATCACAATTATCTCATCCTGACCCTTTTTGAGCCATTAAGCCATGAATTTATTGTTTATCTTCAAAGCAGATTATAGAGGGCTCATCTCCTCTAGTGGCCAGAAAGGAAATTACATCACCTAAAGGTGAGATTTTGAAATATTGCAGCTGTTGTTGGGTCAAAGAGTCGCTCTTTACGATTTTCACCCAATCTCTCCCTGTCTTTCCCTTTCAAGGCCTCATTGCTTCTTCTGAATCAATCACTATCAAAGACGCAGAGCCGGTGCCTGTGCTAGCAGCGGAGGTGATTTTCACTCTACATGCCTCTCACTCCTCCATACTGGCAATAGAAAATGGACAGAGATCTATATTTGAGTCTGTGTCCGCAGCCTTTGCTAACACCAAACACATGACGCTACTTCTGTACCATTTGCCTCCACAAAATTCATACAGCTCTTTGTGAAGTTTTAGATGAAAACAGATCATCTGCCCACATGAAGCTTAGTCATGGATAACACCAGATGATCTTATTCAGTCCTTTTAATCTGTGTTTATTGTACCATACAATTAATATGCTGTTTCCCAATGTCGTGTTCCTGATTATATTCCAGTTTGGTGGTGCAGAGTTACCTGAAGCCACTGCTCAGGAGATTGACATGCTCATGGAACAGCAAGATCAGTTCCATCTTGGTGGTGAGACTGATAGAAACTGATAGATAGACACTTAAATGAATATTGATCTCAATTAAGAGAGTTAATGTGTCATTGTTTGCCATTCACAGGCCCACACAGAATTTTTGCCCACAGAAGTCTGCAGAATGCTTTGCAGATTTCCGCCGAATTGGAATGAACTAACACATCCCCCTCACTTTGTGTGTTCGTTTATTAAATATTTTGGCTAATTTGATGAATGCATTAAGTGTAGTACTCTCAGCTCCATTTAATACATTTGACCATTTCCATCACTTGAAATATGGCAAATATATATATTTCAAATAAATACACATAAAATATTACTAATATGCATTGCTACATATATTTACAATATTTTTATATATGATCAAAAATACAGTAAAAACAGTAATATTGTGAAATATTATTACTACCGTATTGTCCCGAATATAAGACGACCCTGATTATAAGACGACCCCCCTTTTCCCAGATGTACCTTTTGGAAAAAGGCTTTTTGAAAACCAAATATTGTTTTGTTTTTTTCTCTCTCTCTCTGTAAAACATTTTTTCTTAAATTATTTTCAAATTGCATATTTTTCCTATTTTAATTTTTGTTTTGAAAGTATGGTAAATACTGGTAAAATGTACCAACAATGACACTGAAAAATATACACTTTTTGATATACCATTGAAATAACAGGTAGCCCATCTGAATTATATAACATTTAGGCTATCCATCTCATAGTAGCCTACCAAAATTTTATTAACAGTAGAAGTGAAATCTTATTGTAGTCTTCAAATCTGGGTAGTGTCTTATGTTTTAAAATCACTTACAGAGAAGTTTGGTCCCATCAGACTAACATGACAGTCACGACTCATGCCGCTGTAAGCTTTTCTTTTTCTTTTGTTTTCACTAGCGATCTTTACAACACACATTACATTACATATTTCATGGCACACTCGTTTTATGCGTTGTTGGCGCCACCTATTGTTGTGGGTGTATTACTGACATGTCAAAGTCTAGACCCCGAATATAAGATGACCGCGTTTTTTCAGATGTATTTCCAAGAAAAAAACATTGTCTTATATTCGGGTCAATACGGTATTTAAAATAACTGTTTTAATATATTAATGTAATTTATTCCTAAATATTCAGCAGCCATTACTCCAGTCTTCAGTGTCGCATAATTCTTCAAAAATCATTCTAATATGCTGATTTGGTACTCAAAAAAAAAACATTTATTTTATTATTATCAATGTTGAAAATTATCATTTTATTATTAATGTTGCTGCTTTATTATTTTTGTGGAAACTGTGACATTTATTTTTTTTTCTCAGGATTCTTTAATGAATAGTTTATGGAATCAAATAAATGATTTCTTTCAGAAAAAAAAAAAAAGTCTTTGCAGATATCCCCTAAAACCCAGCACAGAAAATGCCAAAAATATACTGCTTGCGCTCATTCGTAACCTGATCACTTAGACTGTAACTGCCTGCTACAAATAGCATTGTCTAAAGATGAGTCTATAAGTCTTTTCTGTATGCTCTCTCAGATGAGGAAGATAAGGAGAGAGAGAGGGCGACAGAAGTGGAGAAATCAGGAGATCTGGATCCTGCTATGGTCTCTATTGAACAGTGAGTAACACTGAGGGAAATAGAGATAAGAAGGTTAAGAAGGAAGTACAAGATTCAAATTTGGTTAGTCACACTGCACCCATTTCTGATTTGTTTGTCAAATTCTTTTTTGACTGACTGTCTGCACTGCAATTTCGCAAGACCTGCTTGTTCAGACAGTGTAGTCAATAACTGGTATATCTACTTAATAGTAATGACTTAAGCTTCAGCACAACGTCAGTGGTTTTTACAAGAACTGAGAGTGTCATTGTGGAAATTATGCATTTCTTCATGCCTATCATGACATCTTGCTGCAGTGCTGAACTCATGGAGTGCAACATAAGCTTGAAAGCATTAATGTAGTTTAATAAATTGTGCACTCATTCACTACAGAGCAGATGCCACAGTTCACTGTATAAGAGAAGAGTGAGCAAACATGGGAGAATTTGAACATTGCTGAGCATTTTCTATAATATTACATACATGTTGAACCTTAAATAACTAAAACTACTTTAAATCCAGTCCAAATCCTTTTCAGGTTAAAGTATATTCCATGTCATTCATTCATAAATAAATGAATAAATAACATTCTGATCAGATTTTAAACCACATGTTAATGTGGTTTTGTTTGCACTTCATGGAAAATACTTCTTAAAGTTTTTTTTATGGATTTTCATGCTTTTTGTTTTGAAAATTGAGCAGTCAGGCAGACTCTTGGTTTGGTTGAGACCCAAGAAAACATAAATTTAGACAGACAATGACAGCTGTTGGGCCAAATGTCCTTGACCTAAATATATCTGAAATAAAGAATCTGCTTTACTGCACAGTTTAATGGAGCACTTCATGTTGGCCTGAATTGGCTGCTTGTGTTGACCGAGTTTTTGTGATTTTTAACCATCACTGAATACATGATTGCAGACTGAAGAATAGCGAGTGCATCGTGGATGAGGGGAATGCGCGTCCTACGGAGGTCACCTTAGATAGGGTGGCTATGGAGATGACCCCTCCTCCCATCACCATGCCAACAACCACAGAAGCCAGTGAGAGAGACGTGGAGATGGAGCGCTCCAGTGAGGTTTGTGTGTGTAGCCATGTCCACATTACCTTGCCCATTATGCTTTAGTGTTATATAATCCATATGTGTTTTGAAGCGTGAATGCCTTTGTAGCAAAGGCAGTTACATTAGCCTGAATCCACAACAGTGTGCTCAGGGTCTTAATAACCTCTCGCTCTTTCATTCTTTCTCTTGTTTTGTCCCTTATTCTTAGACACTCCTAGTGGAGCAGTCTGTGCCTCCAAAGAGACGGGGTCGCAAACGGCAACTGATCTTCGCTGACCAAAACACACAGATTTCCCAGGATGCAATGCGGCAACAAATCAACAACCCTCTGATTGAATCTCAATCTCTGGTGGGAGCTCTGTGATAGATAACTAATCTAATCAGTAGTGCTGGAAATCTTTAGACACCTCATGATTTGATTTAATGTAGTTTCAGGGAGTCACGGTGTGATTACAAAAACGATTCTTGATGCATCTTCAATTTCCAGCAATAGCATAGGGGCACAAATCTTTAACGGATTAAGAGTGTCTCACTTATGAAAGCTTACTAAGATATGCTAAAATAAAAAACTACATATTGAAATAGATATTAAATTATATTAAATGAATTATCTGAAAACACTGTAGAGGATATTTTGGGGTATGACAGAATTAAAATATATTTTGCTGTTGCTTGATTTTTATTGACCTTTAATGAAATATGTCTAATCATTTGAGACAAAATGCCAGGAAATAAATAGGCTTAAATACTGAAAGAAGTATTTATGTTTTTCTAACTCTAATTGTAATTCAGTAATTTCCAAAATAATAAATCATTTTAATAAATAAAATAATTTAATACTTATTTTTAATGATTTGTCTTTAGTACATTGTGTTCAAAAGTTTGTGGTCGATAAGATTGTTTTAATGTGGTTTGAAAGAAGTCTTTTGTGCTAATCAAGGCTGCATTTATTTGATCAAAAACACAATAAAACTTTATTATTGTAAATATTATTACAATTTTAAATAACTGTTTTCTATTTTAATATATTTAAAATTTTAATTTATTCCTGTGATAGAAAAGTTGAATTTTCAGCAGCCTTTACTCCAGTCTTCAGTGTCACATGATCGTTCAGAAATTATTCTTATGCTGATTTTCTGCTTAAGAAACATTTATTATTGTTAATGATGAAAACAACTGTGCTGCTTAATATTTTTTATGGAAACTGTGATACATTCTATTTATTCAAAGATAAATATAAAGTTCAAAAGAACAGTATTTTACTGAAACAGAAATCTTTTAAAAGTCTTTAATCAGTTTAATGTGTCCCTGCTGAATAAAAGTATAAAAGTATTAATAAGTGTAAAGTATTAATAACAAAAAAACTTACTTACCCCAAACTTTTAAACTGTAGTTCAGTGTATAGTAGTATGTATTGCAGTATGATAATGAATGTACATTTAATATTTTAAATGTATTTAAAATATTTTATTTTAAAAATTGCAAAGCATCTGCTTTGCTGCTGAATCTTTTATTTTTCTCCAACCCAATTAAATAATTTGCTTATGTGATAAATATGTGATTCTCTTTCTCTATTTCTGTCCATCTGTCTCCATCTTTCTTTCTCTTTTTTCCCTAGTCTGACACTCTCCTAAGTATTCCTGCCTCTCGGAAGTCATCAGCAGCAGTTCTGCTCAGCACACCGTGTAACTGTACGTTGTTACACACTGTGGCCCAGCACCACTCATAAATGCTTGCTCGTATATAAAAATTGTTTTAATATCATTGGACATAAAGTCATCAACAGCCCTACAGTATGTATCATTTTTTATTTGATCACGTATACAGCACAAATATTTATCAACAAACTGGGAAACTACTGCATCAGCTCCTTTAACTTGCACTGAACAGTTTAGCAGATCTTAATAATGAAACCACTGGACCATCAAAAGGCTCAGCAGTTTTATAAGAAGTCAGGAAGCACCCTTACCCTAGCACACTCCACTCTTATAACCACTGACATGCCTCTGCTTCTTGCATTGTAGTGCTCATCCACCCTGACCTCCAGGCGCTATGGAAATGCTGCAGCGTTTCTTCCGTGCTCCCCCGTCCCTCCAGGAAACGGCAGGTGCAGGAAGAGAGTGAGCTGTGGGAGATGGAGAAAGAAAGAGGAATGGAGAGGAGCCGGGAGTCTAGCAGAGAGGTGAAGAAGTCTTAAGTTGCTCATCTGTTCATGTCAGACTCAAGAGCCCAAGGTCATGACCCATGGATGGAACTAAAATGTACACTATTGGCATTTAAAGGGTTGAAAAAATGAAAATCTCTTTATCATTTACGCATGCGATAAATTTTGATGTACTCATCCACATGACATGAGGGTCTGTAAATGATAACAGAATATTCATTTATGGGAGAACTATCCTTTTAAAGCCCTTTTGAAAAAGTGCACTTCATTATATTGAACATGCAAAACTGTACAGGTATTATCATGTTAATGAAACAAAATGAAAATACCTCATGATTTACTCACCCTCAAGCCATCCTAGGTGTATATGACTTCCTTATTTCAGACGAATATGATTGGAGTTATATTAAAAAATGCCCTGGCTCTTCCAAGCTTTATAATGGCAGTGAATGGGTGTTGAGATTTTGAAGTTCAATAAAGTGCATCCATCCATCATAAAATGTGCTCCACACAGATTTGGGGGTTAATTAAGGCTTTCTGAAGTGAATCGATGTGTTTGTGTATAAACTCCAGTGAGAAGTGATGAATGTGGAAACGCAGTGGAGAAAGCAAAACAGAACACCACTCACAAATCAGAAGTACAAAACGAGGATTTCGATGTTTGCTGCAAACAAAACTTGGTTCTCGCGAGACTAGCATATTCTCATCTGAGTTTACACTACGCCTACATCCTACATCATCCGCTGGAACACCACCCTCTCGTGAACGTGTGTACGACAGTTAGTAGAAACTAGAAATTACGGTTTACAAAGTTTTAATTATGGATATTTTTCTTACACAAACACTTCGCATTAGAAGACCTTTATTAATCCTCGGAGCCATGTGGGGTGCTTTTTATGATGGATGGATGCACTTTAGTCTCTCAAATAAAAGGAACTAGAACAGTGACAGGAACTAGTTTGCTATACATGTTTTACATGATATTTTCTGATTTATTGAATAAGAAGACATATCCAAAATCATCCAAAAACCATTAATATGTCAACAAAATGAAACAAGAATTTCAAACCTGGTTTTATCCAGCATTCAGTTTTCTGTTTAGGAA
This sequence comes from Onychostoma macrolepis, assembly GCF_012432095.1. Lineage (NCBI taxonomy): Eukaryota > Metazoa > Chordata > Actinopteri > Cypriniformes > Cyprinidae > Onychostoma > Onychostoma macrolepis. The sequence continues at coordinate 16,388,389 of NC_081178.1, read as the reverse complement.
ATGTATGCAAATTAGAGAATATTTAAATAGATAGTGCCTCATGTGTGTATTTAAGTGTCTGGAAACATTCCATTCCATTCACGTATTCTTTTAAAGTATCTTACTGGTAGCAAGTACTCTCAATAAAAGTATGCTAAAGTGTACTTTTTTCTCTAGAGAGTCCTTAACCCACTTCCCTTTCTGTGTGTTTTGTGGATGTTTAGGTGGTCAGGGAATCTGGTGCAGCTGCTCTGGCTCTGTCTGAGCTCTCAGGTGAAAACTAAATCCTCTTTTTTATAATAAAATCAATGAGATTTCAGTGTGAAATCACACCTGTTTTTTTTTTGCTGGATATAACACACTGTGTCCAAGAACTTCCTGCTTTACTTTAACCTCTTTTCTTAAAATGTCAGTCAAACTAAAGCCTGTAGGCCCATCAGGGATGAATGAATGGCTGATATGGCTGTATGTGTGTGTGTGTTTGTCCAGCTGGTTCAGACGTGCCGCTGGATGTGTCTAAAGGAGACAAGTCTCAGAGTGACCTCGTCACTCCCACCAGCAGATGGTGAGACATTAAAAGAAAAACACAAAATTCATTTTTAAAAAAGAAGCCGTTACTAAACACTGAATGTCAGAACATGTGTCATACTCAGGACTGCAGTTTTACGTCATACAGTCTTACTGGCACAAGGCATTCATTATAACAAGAACACACTGCTGGTTCAAGTCGGCATGAAATCCTGTGAAATAAACATTATGTAAATAGGTCTCCTATAGAAGAGGCTCCTGTTTCCATGGAGGTGATATTAGAGGAGCATGTAGAACTGCCACATGGAGAGACAGAGCCTGAGATGGATGTCATCACCACTGTTGAACTTCTCCGGTTCGTTGAGAAACTTAGTATCTGAACATGTTGTAGTGTGTGTAACTGTCTTGTGTGATCCAGAAGTCCATCAGATCTTTTTTTCAGTCATTCTTTCTATCATACAGACTGATCAACAGCTTCATCAAGCGCTTTGGAAAGGTTTGCTATCACTCACTGATGCCCCCAGAGGCCGAGCGCAGCACTGCAGCTCATCTGTTCTACAAAATGCTGGGTAATCTAGTTTACACTGAGTAGATGTTTGTTTTTACTGTTTCACAGTATATATGTGACGTGATCTGTGACTGATGTTTGTTCTACAGAGCTGCTCTGCAGTCTGAAGTTAAGTGCATGTCAGACTGAAGCTTTTGGAGTCATCACCATTACCATGAACCGCTGATCACACACACACCTAAGTGAAAACATACGTGCTCTCAAACACGTTGAAGCTGTTAAGATTGTTTTAAACTTTTGCTGAGTGCACACACACTGTTATGATGAGATATATCAAGCCAGTTCAGAAGTCAGTTTAAATACACAGTTTGTAGTCTTGTATTCATAACAACCAAATATAGAAATGGTTATAATATTTGTGATGATTATGAATTATCAGTTACTGTGATTATTATGTTAACAAATTATTTCACATAGCAGTTGCATGGTTTTAGATGTAGAGTGAATTGAAGTTTATATTACAATAACAGTTTTTTATGTTTTAAACTTTTTATGATGGTTAATGTGTTCAACTTTTTATATTTTTGTATTATATTTTTAACTTTTTATATTTATAGTTAACTAACTGTTCTCGTTATGGAACAAAATATGAATGAATTGTACAGAATATAAAATGCATATATGAGTTTGTGAAGTTTTTAGGTGTGCTCAAGTTGTGGAATACACATGCTGAATGAGTTTTACAGAATTTGTCTCAATGCCAATTGCAAAATAATACATACATTAAAATTGAATACAATTACTGTTTGTGTATATTTTCTGTGGTGGAAAAAATTGTCAAATTGTTCTACATACATTGATGTGACTTCATACAAATTACTGTTCCTATAGACCTATTATTACTATATTACAGTATTTACACTAGTATTTACACTTTGTGTACATAGTAGTGTACATTTTAAACAACTTTACCACATCTGAGGTAAATATAAATTCTTAAAGTCACAATGTAACAAAAGTAGAGACAGATTTTTTGCTTGATTCTGTCCGTCAGTTGTTGATTGGATGGAAGCAGATCTGAATGTGAACTTGCAGTCGATTGTAAGAAATGTTGAGGGTTTAAGTCCTGCATACACCACCAGACAGAAATCTGTTGTTTCACCAGAAGATCAAGTTATGATGTTTTAATGAGTTCAAAGTGTAGGAGAAGAGAAATTCAATTACCCCCATCTGTTTTAGTCTATAGGGGGCAGTGCAGAACCACTGTAGCAATTAACTTCCCCAGCAGAAATCCCTTTGTTGAGCCTTGTTGACAGTGATCTCATACAGGTCATGATCTCATGCCTGACTTACCTCACGCTGTTAAACTAGAGCCGTGAAGCAGTTATCACAAATGTAACACCAGCCGGCAACAACAACAGAGGCTCGAGCAGCACGCTGGATACAATAAAACCCATGCCAAAATCTCTGCTCTGCTGATTACAAAATGTGAGGAGTGATGTACGCAAAACAGACATATATGGTTAAGCAATAGCTAGCATACAGATGAGGAGTCACGGTAAAACTATGAACGGTCAACAACAGCTTCACACCGTCCTCAGACAACCACCATCCCAGCCCATAGCACAGATGCTGGGAATTTCAGATGATCTGTGAGAAATCGTTCAATATCTGGCTTTCTCATGGTCAAGGGAATCCCAATAAGATGTTTATATTACCTGTCATATGTGGCTACATATTGATATTAAGAATTTCATATTATAGTTATGCATATAATCAGAATGTACATTAAAGGGTGTAATTAATCATTGACAAGAGCACAAAATGTAAATTTAGGGCAATATTTACTACTGTAGCACTTGTGAGCACAGCATACTGGAATGTTGCGTATCCTGAACAGCTTATATCACTGGAAAAAGAGGACAGAGGTTAAGAGGCCACACTGAGACTCGTGCTGCACGACCATGAACATGCAGAGTTATGAGGTGACATGTTTTCTGAAGGCATTAAAATGTGGCACTTTACTGTAAGCACACAGTAAATCGCTCATTTCAAGTAATCGCCTGTCAAGACAGGGGAAGAATAAAAACAAGACATGCTTAGAATTTAGTTGGGTTAGATCACTTCAGTTAAATCTCTACCAGACACAGCAAACTAACAAGCTAAAAATTCTTGACATTCAAATGTATAGAATGATTCAATACTTTTCGTAACTCCAGAACTGGAAAAGATTTGTAAGAACATGGTATCTTTACATAGAAATATCTGTGACATTTAACAAACTTCCTAAACATATTAGTGACAGTTTAGTTCATTTAATGAACAACCCGAATTCTGGAAATGTTGGGACGTTTTTTAAATTAGAATAAAATGAAAACTAAAAAAACTTTCAAATCACATGAGCCAATATTTTATTCACAATAGAACATAACAAATGTTTAAACGGAGACATTTTACACTTTTATCCACTAAATGAGCTCATTTCAAATTTGATGCCTGCTACAGGTCTCAAAAAAGTTGGCACGAGGGCAACAAAGGGCTGAAAAAGCAAGAAATTTTGAAAAGATTCAGTTGGGAGAACATCTAGCAACCAATTAAGTTAATTGACATCAGATCTGTAACATGATTAGCCATAAAAGGTATGTCTTAGAGATGCAGAGTCTCTCAGAAGTAAAGATGGGCAGAGGCTCTCCAATCTGTGAAAGAGTGCGTAAAAAGATTGTGGAATACTTTAAAAACAACGTTGCTCAACTTCATATTGCAAAGGCTTTGCAAATCTCATCATCTACAGTGCATAACATCATCAGAAGATTCAGAGAAACTGGAGAAATCTCTGCACGTAAGGGACAAGGCTGAAGACCTTTGTTGGATGCCCGTGGTCTTCAGGCCCTCAGACGACACTGCATCACTCATCGGCATGATTCTGTCATTGACATTACTAAATGGGCCCAGGAATACTTCCAGAAACCACTGTCGGTAAACACAATCCGCTGTGCCATCTGCAGATAACAACTAAAGCTCTGTCATGCAAAAAGGAAGCCATATGTGAACATGGTCCAGTGTCCTGTGGGCCAAGGCTCATTTAAAATGGACTGTTTCAAAGTGGAAAAGCATTCTATGGTCAGACGAGTCCAAATTTGACATTCTTGTTGGAAATCACGGACGCCGTGTCCTCCGGGCTAAAGAGGAGGGAGACCTTCCAGCGTGTTATCAGCGTTCAGTTCAAAAGCCAGCATCTCTGATGGTATGGGGGTGCATAAGTGCATACGGTATGGGCAGCTTGCATGTTTTGGAAGGCACTATGAATGCTGAAAGGTATATAAAGGTATATTAGAGCAACATATGCTCCCCTCCAGATGACATCTATTTCAGGGAAAGCCTTGTGTATTTCATCAGGACAATCCCAAACCACATACTGCAGCTATTAAAGCAGCATGGCTTCGTAGTAGAAGAGTCCGGGTGCTGAATTGGCCTGCCTGCATTCCAGATCTTTCACCTATAGAGTACATTTGGTGCATATTTAATTGAAAAATACGTCAAAGATGACCACAAGCTCTTCAGCAGCTGGAAACCTACAGGTGCTGGTCATATAATTAGAATATCATCAAAAAGTTGATTTATTTCACTAATTCCATTCAAAAAGTAAAACTTGTATATTATAATCATTCATTACACACAGACTGATATATTTCAAATGTTTATTTCTTTTAATTTTGATGATTAGAGCTTACAGCTTATGAAAGTCAAAAATCAGTATCTCAAAATATTAGAATATTACTTAAGACCAATACAAAGAAAGGATTTTTAGAAATCTTGGCCAACTGAAAAGTATGAAAATGAAAAGTATGAGCATGTACAGCACTCAATACTTAGTTGGGGCTCCTTTTGCCTGAATTACTGCAGCAATGCGGTGTGGCATGGAGTCGATCAGTCTGTGGCACTGCTCAGGTGTTATGAGAGCCCAGGTTGCTCTGATAGTGGCCTTCAGCTCATCTGCATTGTTGGGTCTGGTGTCTCTCATCTTCCTCTTGACAATACCCCACAGATTCTCTATGGGGTTCAGGTCAGGCGAGTTTGCTGGCCAATCAAGCACAGTAACACTATGGTCATTGAACCAGCTTTTGGTACCTTTGGCAGTGTGGGCAGGTGCCAAGTCCTGCTGGAAAATGAAATCAGCATCTCCATAAAGCTTGTCAACAGAAGGAAGCATGAAGTGCTCTAAAATCTCCTGGTAGATGGCTGCGTTGACTGTGGACTTCAGAAAACACAGTGGACCAACACCAGCAGATGACATGGCAGCCCAAATCATCACTGACTGTGGAAACTTCACACTCGACTTCAAGCAACATGGATTCTGTGCCTCTCCACTCTTCCTTCAGACTCTGGGACCTTGATTTCCAAATGAAATGTAAAATTTACTTTCATCTGAAAAGAGGACTTTGGACCACTGAGCAACAGTCCAGTTCTTTTTCTCTGTATAAAATAGGCAAGGCAAGGCAAGTTTATTTATATAGCACATTTCATACACAATGGTAATTCAAAGTGCTTTACATAAAAGGAAGTGAAATAGTCATTAAAAATAATCACAACAATAAAAACAAAGTGATTTAAAAAAATAAGATAAGATAATAAGATTTCTCAGTTTAAACGTGTTAAGTTATCTATGTTCTATTGTGAATAAAATATTGGCTCATGTGATTTGAAATTCTTTTAGTTTTCATTTTAAAATTCAATTCAAATTTAAAAAACATCCCAAAATGTCCGGAATCCGGGTTGTATTTGGTGCAAAACGTAATGCTGGGGTAGTTTGGTTGGATAGTTTGTTTTAGGTCGACTGGTTGATTAGTCAATTTTAGAGTGTAGTCTTAATTCTCAGAAAGCAAAGGCTCCTTGAGTTAGGTAGTTCGTTGGTTAGTTAGATAGCTATTAGTTAGCTATTTGGAGAAGCCCCACTGATCCACTGTTAACTGGTTTGTGCAAATATATAAAGTGAAGCTCCAGTGTGTTAGATGTGTTAACATCATTAATACCAATATAGCGTTTTTTTTTTAAATATATATATATTGGGTGCAATATTTGTGGGTAAACATCATAGATTTAGTTAGCTGTTTTGTGCATATTTTAATAATTGAAGCCTTAACTAACCTTAACATTTATATCAATGTTGTTCAGATAAAACATTTATATAAACATTTCATGAGGGGAAACCCCACAAATTTAGATACTTGGTTTATGCAAATTTTTAATAAAGTGAGGCTCCTTTTGTGTTAGTTAGTCAATATCATTAACATCAACATTTGTTATTAATATCTGGTACAAAATTTCATTAAGGGAAACCCCACAAATTTAGTTAGTTGGTTTGTGCAAATGTTAATAAAGTGAAGCCCCAATGTATTTGTTAATTAGATAATATCATTAATATCATCATAACTATTTTTTACTATTTAGCACAACATTTCATGAAGGGAAACCTCACATTTACTTAGTTTGTGCAAAATTAAATTTGTTAGTTACTTAAGACTACTTGTTAGCTATTTTAAATCCAATAATATTTTTTGCCAAAATTTGGTTTAACATTTCACGAAGGAAAAGAGGCATTAAGCAAGCCTCACAGAGCTAGTTAGTTAGCAGAGTTAGTTGGTTCACAGACTAAACTTAAGTAGCACACACAAACACTGGAGAGGGAAAAGATGATTTAATAATATAAACAACACTCCAGTCCATACTGTAATTCATCAGCCTCTGACAGACTAATAAACCTCACACGTCAGCGCCACATTACACACATTCACACAGACCATTTAAATCTCCACTGGACTTCTGAATGTTCCCCAGTGTCTCACACCACCTAAATCCAACAGCACAGAGAGAAGAACCTGGAAGACTTGTGTCTACATCTGGTTTAACTGGATCTGAAATTTGGAAAACAACATTTGACTTGAGGAGATCAGGGTTATCATTTCAACCAGGGAGGAATCAGAGGAATCAACTCAATGATTATAGACGACAGGAAAGAAAACAAAGAGGAGCAGCAGCTGCCAGTTAAAGACACAAGTGTCAAGCTGGCAGGCCAGGACAAAGATCCAGAGGTCCAGCATGGGGTCAAGCCCCAGGAGAAAGAGTTAAATGGTGACGACCCCTTAAACTCCCCAACCAATGACAAAATGGTGCGAGCCGAGCTGGACTGGACGGTTCCCATGTGTGTGCACCTACCCATTGAAGTTCTCAACCCTGACCAGGCGTTTCCCTTCCTGAACACCACACTCGCTGACCTGGGCATCGAAGAGTGAGTTCAGACTTACAGGTGCATTTGCATGTATGCAGTTTTGGTTTAAATATTCCTTTATTGTCTTGATATCTCCATGTGTACCCAGATCAGCGGTGAAGGAGCGTGTGGTGTGGGTGGACACTAAGCGCACCCGGGTGAAGGGGAAGTCTGGGAAGCTGAAGGAGAAGGAGGTGACCGTTCTGGAGGTGCGCGTGAAAGCGCAGCACCCTGGAGAGCGTCAGTGTCAGGAGGTTCTCTACAGCACTGAGTCCAACACCGACCGCTCCTTCTGCAGAAGCGGGGTGGACATCATCCCGTGGAGACACACACAGCCAGGTGGGGACATAATCAACATTTATCTGGCAAACAATATTCAGTTTTACCATTTTGTTGATTTAAATGGGCTGATAAAGTTAATATAAAGCTAAGACTCAAGCAGGGTTATTATAGCTAATTAAAAATAAAACCATAAAAAAAAATTATAAAAGTAAAATAAAATATATAAAATTGAACTAAAAAAAATAAAAGTTAACTGAAAATAATATAAAATAAAATTTAATTGAAAATAAAATGTTAATTGAAAAAAATAAAACCCTTAAACTCAATCTAAAATAAAGGACTATAACTTCAATTTAAATTTTAAATTAAATTATTATTATTATAAAACTAAACAAAATAAATGTTTTGAAAGTGTTATTTTTTTAACTATACAAAATGAATACGTTTCGAATATGTTTACACCCTTTTTTTTTTGTATGGAAGAATTAGTGTTTCAACAAAAACATGAGCTGCACATTTCTGCTTTTAAACCTTCTGAAATACCATGTTCATTTATTATAGATTGTATATTAAATTGAGAAAGGAGCCTAAATTATTGTCTGTCTGTTAACTTGTTTTGAACCTGGTCAATAGAATTGAAAGGGTTATTATTATTAAAACTACCCTTTCGTTAAAAATAAATATTTGAATTTCATATTCAGTGAAGCAATGGTGTTATGGTTAAAGTAAAAGTATTAAAATTTCAAAGTACTAAACTTAAGTACTAAAGCAAATAGCAATATAAGAAAGACAAAAAAACAAAACTACTAAAAATGTAATTAAATTCTAAAAATAAAAAGCCAATTGAAATGATTAATAAATAATAGTAGTATAGTAGTATTAATAAATAATAGTATACAAGTAATACTAAAATAACACTGCAGTAAAGTTCTGCATATGAAGCCCAATAAAATGTGACTGCTGGATTTTGCAGTTGAAAGCATATGAAGATGATGGTTTCTGCAGTGGCTTTTGGCTGCTCAGATTGATTTGTTCTGGCATGCGAGTAAGAGTTTAATTTAGAAAACCTTTTTGAGAAATGAAGTTCAGTAGGCCTACACACAAAACTTGCAAAATATACACTAAAAAAAAAAAATCAAGAAAAAGTACCATGTACATAAACACCCAATTAAATGTACACTGATGTTCATTGCACAAATACTTCATCCCCACACTTAATTACAACTAGTATTACTACCGTCCAGCTGAAGTGAATTTCATCAGCATTTTGTTCAGTCTGTCAGTTCGCATTAGGCCGCAGTGTCAGGGCTTGCAGAAACATAACGCTCCATTCCTGACAGTTAGCTAACAGATGACATCTGCAGATCAGTGAGGTGAGCTAACATAACGCTCACGGCTGCTGAGTAAGTGTGTTTGGTATTCGCACGCTCAGCACTCTCTCCTGTGGGTGTGTTGAGTGTTTGATGTTCGCTCTCTCCCTCAACATACCTCTTTTCCAACCTCAAAGTCTTCCGGGTTTGTGTGTAGAATTTCTCATGGAAATCTGATGTGCAATAAAACGTCCTATTATATAAACATGGCAAAGAATATTCATGTGTTTCCCTCCCTCCCCCAGCTGAAAATGAACTACAGCCGGTGGCAATGACTCTGGCTTTGGACACAGTGTCAGAGTCCAAGACCAAATGGCTGAAGACAGAAGAAAAACGAGACTTGCCAAGCGAGGAGTGAATGGTAGACGTTTGACAGCTAGGCTAAAGCAATCTAACACCTCAGATGACACAGAAGCCACTTTCAGGTTTTGGGCGTTTTAAACTGGTCCCCAACAGTCCAAATTATATGTGCTATGCTGCAATTGAAGGATAAATTTTACTTATTTTATCAACACAAGTTTTGTGGGTAATGTTCTGCAAAAAGGGGTTTCAAAATGCTGTTTTTTGTATTTTAGATTATTCATAAATTTCATCAGGGACAGCTTTACCAACGCAAAATGTGTATCTATATGAAATAAATCTTTATTACTTTAACGTTCAATAGTTGGGGGTCAGTTACTTTATAATTTTTTTTTTTTTTTTTTACTTTTATTCAGCAAAGATTAATTAAACCAATCAAAAGTGACCGTAAAGACATTTGTTACAAAATATTTCTATTTAAAATAAATGCTGTTATTTTGAACTTTCTATTCATTTCCATTTCTATTCTATTCAACTTTTTTTTTCTGAAAAAAGCATCATGATTTCCAAAGAAAAGAAGAAATGTTTTGACCACCAAATGAATTCTAAAAGATCATGTGACACTGAAGACTGGAGTAATGACGCTGAAAATTTGTTTTCAGTACATTTTAAAATTTAATAAAATAGGAAACCTTATTTTCAATTGTAATATTTAACAATATTACTGTTTTTGCTGTATTTTTGATTAAATAAATGTATTTAAAACCTTCAAAAATATTAACGGTAGTTAATTTTTCATGGTTTAATTTGCTGATGCATAAAAGGATGCATTACTGATGCAATGAGGAGTTAAATAATAAACCCATTCTGCAACAAAACTCTGTACTTATAATCTGCACTTTTCTATAATAATAAAAATGTGCTTTTTCAGAAACATTGTGGATTCCTAAACTAATTCTGGATAGGTTTAGCATATTCATGGATTTTCAGAGAACTCGCTTATCAGAAATACAGGAACAACAATGAACAATTCATAGAAATATATTTCTTTCACTGCAAGAACAACTCAAAGCTTCACACTCAAATATTAAGCCAGAATTTCATGGAATATTCAATACAGATGGGATGGCAGAAGATTCATTGAGACATACAGAAAAATAATAAATGAGAAAAGACAACTCGGTAAAACAAAGTAAAAGTGACAAAAAGCATAAGTGAACATTGCAATAAATTAAGAGAATATAGTCTCAATGTCTCTGCTGCAATACAGAAAGCCGAGTACACCAGTTAGCGTATACTCAGCTAACTGAATAAGCCCATTTCTAATATAATAAAAAATATCTATTTTCAATTTGGCTGGCTTTCACAAGAGTGGAAGGCCTTGTGAAAGAGATATTGAAGATAAAGGGCAGGTGCTATGATTGAGTGACAGCCATGGTCATTTTGTTTTTCTGTTCATCAGGAAGTGACATTACCGCATTCTCAAATTCCTTGGTGTGATGCTGTGCTAGACCTCTGAGCAGCATGAGAAGGGTGTTTTGGGTTTCTAAAAAGAACAAATACGCGTAAATATAAAAATGATGAATTATTAATGTAATTCGTAATATAAAATAAAAATATTCCAATACAATAAACACTTTCTCACCATTATCAACATCCTTCATGCCCAACAGATGAGCAGCAGCAGATATTATTGGCTTGAGATGACTAACAACCTGGAGCGAGAAATAAAACGCAGTCAGTGAATTGACAGGACACAATTCAATAAGGTGCTGTGAGCTGAGCATGCTGGGAGTGAAAATGAGCTTGTACCAGCGCAGGGTTGTGTGAGTAGAGGAAGGTCAGGCAGCTGTAGATGGTTTTGTTCTCCTCCATGTCCTCCTTCAGAGGGAGACAAGCCACAAGAGCTGGAAAGACCTGAGAGAAAAGGGTAAGAATGGGTTATTATGACCTGATATACTTTTGTCATATCAACCATTGTTAATAAATAGAGAGTGCATTAAATAGTATAGATACTAAAGGCTCTGATATACTTCAAGCGAAATTGAAGGGTAAACTGGTGTTATGGCATTTCAAACAAAATCAGGCCAAAACAAAGTTTGTTCACTCTGGCTGGTAAACACCTTTGAACTACTTAATTTCTTCTTTTCAGTTCATCAAGGTCAGACATGAGTAAAACATTAACACATTAGAGAGCTGCTTTATAGTAGAAACTGAAGTTGTAGTTCTAATTAAAAGCAGCACTGATATCGTTTAATAATGTGAATCTGCTTACTTTATAGCTAGCTATATCTTAAAGTGCTATATAAATAAACATGACGTGATTGTACTGGAGTGCTGAATTAAAGAGTTGCAAATATATCTATCTCACTATGACCAGATGCTTTCTTAACAGCTGTTTTCTCACTGCTGTCATGTTTGCTGCATGTTTATTTTGTTATTGAGAGAAAAGCGTGCAGCACATTTATATATTCACCTAAACACCAATCACAGCTGCATGGTCTGTGTCAGGATGTTTGCTAACAGTATAATGCTGCTCTGGTACTTCAAACTTCTTTTTACCCGCAAGCGATGAATGCAAAAATAATGTGTATATTGGGCCTTAAAGGGGTCATTGGATGCCCATTTTCCACAAGTTGATATGACTCTACAGAACTACGTCATTCTGACAGGAACCTCAGAACAGCCTGATTTGAGAAAGGGGATTTTGAAAAAAAAAAACACTGGGTGGATTTTTATCATTATAGGATGGATGTATACACACACATTTATGTTCAAACAACTTGTAAAGTGAATTTTGCATCCGATGACCCCTTTAAAAGAAATAGTTCACCCAAAAATGAAAATTTGCTGAAAATGTAAATCACCCTTACGTCATTCAAGATTTAGAGTTTGTTTCATCATTACATCACTTGCTCACCAAAGGATCCTCTGCAGTGAATGGGTGCCGTCAGAATGAGAGTTAAAACAGCTGATAAATACTCAAGTTCATCAACTAATGTCATGAAGTGAAAAGCGTATCTGTGATTTCACTTCAAACTATTGCTACCAAAACCATTTCAGCTAAAAAAAACAAGCCCTCTATTCACAATATTGCTTTGTCCAGTAAAAAAAATTATTTTGTCTGAATCAGGAGAGAAATATGCACCGATCAAGCACCATTTACAAGTGAAAACGGTCCAAAACAGCTCTAAACAGCTTGTGTGATTGTTTATGTTATTGATGTTGGTACATTTGTTATGCAGCTTTACCTGTATTGCCCATAACAAATTTCCCTTAAAAGGGACAAATAAAGTATATACATACATAAATATGTTGGTGGATTTTGATGTGATGTGAGATTTTTCACAGGAGGAAGCGTTATTTTGGATTTTGGTCAGAAGCTAGGGTTTAAAGTTAAAATGCCAAAAATCTTGGATTTACATCTTTCACTTTTCACTTTACAAAATGTTAATTTAGTAATGGAGATATGTGGATTATTGCGATGCTTCTATCAGCCATATGGACTCTCATTCTGACGGCACCCATTCACTGCAGAGGATGCATTGGTGAGCAAGTGATATAAAACTACATTTTTCAAAATGTGTTGTGAAAAAAAAAAAATAAATTTAAAAAAAAAACTCCCATGGCCTGAGAGTGGGTAAATTTCCAGCAAATTTTAATTTTCTGGTGAACCATTCCTGGTGAACCAAAGATGAAGATAGAAGTAACCTGCTCGAGTGGGACCCCCTCAACGTGGCTCAAGATCATCCTGCACAGGGCAGCACAGAGGTTGTCAATCACTCTTAGGTCAGATTCTTTAGAAAGTAGGTTGGAGAAAAGGGAGAGCATCACTGGGTAATCACTAAAGCACAGGGGTTAAGGTTCACAGAGTCAAGGAGATCAGAGAACAGGCTCAAAAACACACAGGGATCTATAAAGGATACCAGGCAACGATGGGTCCAGCAGCCTGTGCTAGAGCTCCCAGTGCAAACACACTGTTATTGCGCACCTCTGCATCACTGTCCTTCACTCCGGCTACAAGCACTGGCAGCAGCCGATTGGACAGCCGGCCAGCAACCGCCCTGCCTCCAGCCACACCCACCAATGAGTGCAAGGTTTCTCCAATCGTACCAATGGAGAAGGAGCGGTCTGCCTCTGTGCATGAGGGTTTCTACAAAACAGCAGAGAGTAACCATGGAAATGTTTGAAATGCTCATGAAATACAAGGCAACAATGGCAACGCATTTAATTCATTAAAAATGACTTTAATGATTTTAATGATTTTACTATTGAAGACAACATGATGATAACTAACAATTAAAAAATACACATATACTGTTGAAAACTTTGGGGTCAGTAAGATTTTTTTTTTTATTCAGCAAGGATGCATTAAACTGATCAAAAGTAACATTTATAATGTTATTAAACATTTCTATTTCAAACTAAAAGCAGTTCTTTTGAACTTCCTATTCAGCAAAGAATCCTGAAAAAAAAAAAAAAAAATCCACAAAAATATTAAGCAGCACTCTTGATCTGAATAGGCCTTTAGGTGTTAAAGTACACCCTTCATCAGTGATCAGTGAATGAGAGACTCACAGCTTTGCTCATGATGAGGGGCAGCAAGTCATTGAGGTGAGGGTAGAAAGTTTCAGCTGGTAGAGCCGAGGCTAAAACAGGAATCCCTTCACCGGCAAACTCCTGCAGCATGGCATCATACTCCGCCTGAGACACAAACGCTCAGTTATTCCAATCGGTCACAGTCTTTTTAGGTTAATTGTGTCATTGCTGACAGCGAACTGAGACTAAATCATAAAAACTGTGAAATCATCTTAAACACCTGCTGCTCGTCATCGTCTGCTTCATCCCCACCTACATCCTGACACACGGTCTGAGTAAGACAGAAAGAGAAAATAAGATCACAAGCATAAGAAACATCCATCCACCCCCTTATGACTGCAGACTTACGTAACACCTTGAAGTGAGAATAAGCTGCTGCTTGAATGCATTTGATTATTTAATACCAATTTTCTTGACACAGTATAAGCCTTGTGCTTGGCTTAATTGGATTTTCAAAGGATAATTGTGTGCAGTCTTTAAAGAGACAGTTCATCCGTAAATGAAAACTCTGCCATCACTTACTCGCCCTCAAAAGCTGTATGAATTTCTTTCTTCTGTTGAACACACAAGAAGATATTTTGATGGACAATTGATGGACCCTACTGACTTCCATTGTAAGGAGAAAAAAACAACAACAACAAAAAACATACCATGAAAGTCAAAGGAGACCATCAACTATTCGGTTACCATATTTTTTTTTTAAATACCTTCTTTTGTGTTGAACAGAATTTTAAAAGTACAGGTTTGTAACAACATGACAGAATTTTCATTTTTGGATGAATTCTCTCTTAAAAACTTCCTTTTACACCCTTTCCTATTATTTTTTTTGGTTCTCACAACGCTAAATGATTTACATTTATTTATTAACATTTATTTAAATGTCATCTCAGCTGGTTCAGACAAAAAATTCACAAGGAATTTACAACTTTTATGATCTTTTATTTGGTTAATTTTAGGGCTTGATACTAAAACAGGTCTTAAAATTAAATCCTGACCTTTTTCTTCAGTACATCTTTGATGGTGTTACTTATTTCGGCCAGTATCCCTGGAGCCTGCAGCGCCTCCGCCTGGCAGGATTTGATGACAGCATTCATGGACTCCAGTATGGCCATCACCACCTGTCTCTCTCTGTCCTGTCTCACCGCCTCCAGAAAACAAGGCAAAACCACCTGCAACAGCTTATGCAGAGCTGGAGAGATATTAAGAGAGATATGCAGGAGCTGATCAAAGGATTCAGAGTAATTAAAAAAAACAGTCATTTAACATTCACATTGACAGCAGCTCATTTAACTAAAGAAGTGGGTGGAAAGGAAACGATAGGGAGTGAATGAATGAATGAATGACTGATTGACAGGGCCGTGAGGAGCTCTGCATCAATGAAGACGGAGTTAAAAGTTCATCTTTTTGTCAAATGAAGCTCCTCCTAATTCTTTCTGGGAGACATCAATAATGAGACAGAATAGATAAAAGGAAGCAAATAGAGTGATGGGAATATAAAAGAGTGCAAATGAAAAATTAGAGAGATGGGTGTTTTGAGCAAAGCCTTGTAATGATAACAGTATATTTATCACAAAATAGCTATTTGGTTCTAGAAATTCAACTCCTAAATGTTTCATACATTAAATTACATGGTTATGCAAATAATCTAGCTAATGCATCACTTTTTTTTTTTGATTGACAAACAAAAAAAAGTATATTATTTCATTCCAATGACAGTCAAACAATATATACGAAAGAATTTAAAAAACATAAATTTATATTTTAATGGAGAAATTGTAATCTGTATTTTTTCTATACATTACTTATCAATAGTAAAATTTTAATTATACTATACTATACTATATATATATATATATATATATATATATATATATATTATACTATACAACCTAAATGTATCCAAATACAACAGAACGTAAATACATCAAAAAACCTCAAGAGAAAAATACCAGTATTCATTTCTTTAAATAATAATAAAAGTATATTATAATTATTAAAATTAGAATGTTACCATTTCTGTTTAGAATTTTGGGGTTGGAAAAATAAATACAGCAAAAACAGTAATACTGAGAAATATTATTATTACCAATTAAAATAACTGTTTTCTATGTTAATATAGTGTAAAATGTAAGTTATTTCTGTGATCGCAAAACTGAAGTTTCATCTGCTATTACTCCAGTCTTCAGTGAAAAAATAAAATCTTACTGACCCCATATTTTTGAGCAGTGTTGTACAACTTTTAATTATAATTAATTTTCCGCTTGCCCTTTGATGGCAACATTGCTCTAAAAGTTGCCCCATGTATCATCAGCCTTAAAGTCTTCAACATTTTGTGGTATTAACATTATCACTTATTTGATTCATTGATTGTTCATTTCTAATCACAATTGATTGGTTTATGAAAATTGAAAATTATCTATGAAAATAATCCTGAAATTTGACGTGTTATAATCAACTGAGGCATTAATACTGCCTGTGCAACGGTTATAAGTGTAGACTATAGATTAGGCATCACTGAGGTATAAACAGCACAGCAGAATCTCTACTAGCTGACACATTGCTACTATCACATGCTATGCGGTCACACCACCCTGTCCTATTGTGTACAGTTGGTGTGAATGTACCCTGGTGGTTGGCCTCTGTCGGGTTTTCCTTCCACACTTTGTGCTGAGCTCGGCAGAACTGGCCCATGGCACCAAAGGCAGCTCTCCTCACATCCTCATGTGGGAACTGATGGATGCCCATTCACAAAAGAGCACAAACATCAGTAACACATCAGCATTACACACAAGCACTCATGAAACCACACACGGAACCAGTCACTCACATCGCGGAGCTCGTACACCTGCTGGAAGCTGGACTCCAGGAAAGGCTGGAACGCCACTCTAAGAAACAGAAAAATAAGACAAAAATCAGCTAGATTTTAAAGACTGTGTTTTGCCACAAAGTTGGGGGGAAATATTAACAAATAATATTTAAAAAGTTCAAATTTAGCCCACATTATATCCTCAAATAGTGTAGTTTGTCATGAAATCTGTCTTTAATGCGGTCAAACCAGCCAAAATGAGCATTACATCACTGTTTAAAAGCTTAGTGTCTACAAGATTTTTTAAATATTTTTATAAGAAATCTCTTATGCTCACCAAGGCTGCATTTATTTGATCAAAAATACAGCAAAAACCGTAATATTATGAAATATTACAATTTAAAATAACTGCTTTTTATTTTATTATACTTTAAAATGTAATTTATTCCTGTGATGGCAAAGATGTTTTTTTAACAGCCACTACTCTAGTCTATGATCTTTCAGAAATCATTTTAATAACATGAACAAGAAACATTTCTTATTATTATCGATATTTAAAACAGTTGTGCTGCTTAATATTTTTATGAAAACCATTATACATGTTTCAGGATTCTTTGATGAATAAAAAGTTCAAAACAACAGCATTTATTTTTAACAGAAATCTTTTGTAACTCTATAAATGTCTTTACTGTCCTTTTTAATCAATGTAATGTATCCTTGCTGAATAAAAGTATTAATTTCTTAAAAAAAAAAAAAAAAAATGACTGACCCCAGACTTTTGCAGGGTAGTGCATTTACACATAACATAAGCCCCTAACACATGAACGTTTGTGCAATATATAAAACATGTCTCATTACCCTGTGTTAAAGGCGATTTCACCCAAAGCGTCACAAGCATCTTCTTTCTCATCTATGTAAGCATTTTCCACACTGAATCTGAGAGAATGGACAGAATCCTGATTAGTGCTCTGACATAAGAGAAAACGAAAGAGACATGATGAAAGAGAGAGACAGAGACGCACCCTGCAACATCTCTATCATCAACCTCAGTCTCAGACTCTTCATCCAAATCAGCATCGCCCTCTTCACCTTCATCATCAGCATCGTCATCGTCCAGGAGCACAAACTGTTTATCTTCATCTAAATGAGCCTGTGAAGTAGACAAGAATATTATAATATTTGATGGTGTACAGATGATCTAATAGAAAAGTCCTCACTGACCGTCACACCCTCTGTGGATCTGAGCGACAGCAGCATCACCGTGGTGATGGGAGTGAGGTGAGGGGCCAGACAGTCAGGACTCACATCAGATACAGCAGAGAATAAGCTATACCTGGAATGAGAGAGAAATTCTGAATGCAATCGGTTTAAAATTTAGCCTCAATATTTAAAAACTTCATGCATCAGCAGGTAAGCTATTTTAATAGGGAAAGACCAAAATTTCCAGTTTATCAATTTCAATAAAATTAAATTAAATACAGTAATAAACAAATAAATAAAAATAGTAGTGACAGTAATCTGACAACAATGGTATCATAATTTAAACTCAAATCACGATTAAATAAATAAAAACTAAATAAATAACAAAAATAAATTCAAATAAAAACTAGCGATAAATAAGCAAGCAAATAAATAAAAATTAGTTTGGTCCATCAAATATGCATGTGCATACTAATCTGTAATACTAATAACAAGTCATGCTTTAAGAAAACAAATGAAACCCAAATAAAAAGAAAAAAACAAATGAGTAAATAAAACAAACAGTTAAGCAAACAAATAAATAGAATAGAATTTTGAGGTCGATCCATAAAACATGCATGTGCTCTTAACTGAAACACAGAGCTTCCATTTCATACAGCCAACAAATTAAGTGTTACAATAGCCCCTTTCACACAGTAATACCAGTAAATTGTTGTAAAATTACCGGATCGACTTTACCGGTAAATTCACACAGGCAACAGCGTTCGGTTTTTTTCCCGGTAAAGCACCATTCACACATCGGTTTCAAATTACCAGTAAATTCTGGGACATCATTACATGGAAGTGACCTCTAAATGGATGTGCCTCCCGGTGTTGTGTTTGTATGCATGGAGGGGTAAATGCGGTCAGTGTTTTTGCTGATGTTTTCATTTTTGTATCAAACGTTCACGTTCATGCAGCTTCTTTTGGCCCAGTGACATCATATTAGATGACTTCAAATTGAACTACACAGCATGGAGTAAATGCGTCATCTGTGTCAGATTGTTATGATTGGCCCAGACATTGTTCACACATGATCTCTTTATGGTAATTTTCCAGTAAAGTCTTTATGCGTGAAAGGGGCTAATGTTTCCATTACTCTTTCGTAACTATTCAGCCTCCCTCCCTTTTGCATCGTCTTTGCATATGTATACATATATAAGGTCATACGTGCAGCGCCGCAGGTCTGGATCATCCACTGCATCAGTGAGGTTCAAACCTAACTGCACACACTCCGCTGCCAACGGACTAAACACTTCCTTCCCAACAGTACGGGCCAACACAGAAAGTGTGTCTATGAGAGAGATACAGAGAAAGACAAGTTATTTAGATTAGATTAGGCTACATCCTTCCATATGCATGATGTGTGGAAGATGTTGGATCTTTGTTTTTACCTAGTGCCTGCGTCTGCAGAGTCCTCATCTCCTCTCTTGTGTCTGTCAGGAATCCCTTCAGACTCTCAATAATTGGAGGAAAGTAAGGCACTAGCATCTCCTTGGCTGCGTTAGCTGACAAAGAGAGACTCGTAAGTCTGAGCATAACTATAACATTACAAAATGCTGTGTTAATGAAAGGAGGATGTTACCGATTGCTCCGATTGCACTGACGGCAAGCTCTTTGAGCTTAAGGTTTTCTGCATTGTTAAGGGCTGACAACATGGTTTCCATTAGAGTGGGCAGATAGGGCTCAATTTCTGGACCTGATCATGAGAGGAGTGCTGTGTTATTTTAGTATCATATACACACACACACACACACACAATATACTATTATAGTTTTTTTTTTTTTTTTTAAGTTTTAGTTATTTATTTTTTTAGTTGTTGAAAAATGAAATGTGTCTACATAGTTTTTTTATTTAGTTTAGTTGTTTTCATTTAAATTATTTCAGTAATTCAACTTCAAACAAAAAGTCAGAAATGTTGTAGCGGTTTAAGTTTTTTTATTTTTTTTATTTGGTTTTGTTTTTTTAATGATAGCGATAATAACCCTGGAAAAGTTAAAAGGAGTAAAGAAAATAATACAATTAAATGATACAAATATTATTTAAAAAAATATTATAAACAATAAATAAATACATAAATCCTATTAAATTGATAAAGTATTGGGCTTATAATAAAAAGGTACAAATGGTACACATTAATTGTGTCTGCATTCTAACCTAAGTTCTCCAAGAAGTTCTCCAAGGCATAGAAGGCCTTCGTCATGTGTCCAATTTTGGTCTGATTCACTGCAGACAAGTATCCATGCAACAATGGCATCAGCTCAGCATGGAATTTACTGACATCTGGCTATAAGAGACAAATCAGCAAGTTTTAAAGTCATATGAATGATTACTCATAAAAGGCATAAAATATTGAGAAAAAAGTCTTGACATTTCAGTCTGACCTGGAGGTGTTCAGAAAACTGTCCGAGGGCAAAAAGCGCTGCACTGCGGACCACCTGGTTATTGTCCGACAGACTGCGACACACTGTCTGAAGCATGGATGACAACATCCTAACACACATACACAAAGATAAAGCACTGGACAGGCTGTTTGTTCATGCGTTTGGAAATTGTAGAGTAAAGCCTACTTTGTGCGGATGTGATCTGCACAGCCCTCCGCCAGCACAGCCATACACATGAGACCTCCCTTACGCTCATATGGATTCTCACTTGACAAACAAGCCTGAGTGAAAGGCAACTGCAGGATCCAGAAACACAGATAAAGTAAATATGAGATATTTAAATATCATTGGGCCACTGGAATGTTTTAGTCCACTTTTCCTACTATGGCCAATCCATACAATGTGTGTTTTTGTTTACTTACCAGCTGGTTGAAGAGTTTTTCAGGTGGCATATGAAGAGCCATGGTGTCAATGACCTGCAAGGGAACACATCATCATATATTAGATTGAGAGAGGGTGAGATGGGAACAGGGAGAATGAGTAAAAGCAGTAAAGCAGTTGAAGAGACCAACCTGAACAGCAAAGTGCTTGGGATTCTCACTGTCGTCCTCAGTGTCGTTTTCGTCATCCTCTGGGTCCTCTTCTCCAGGAGGGGGCGCGGAACTCAAGATCGGAAACACTACTTGCAGGATCGGCTGTAGAAGTTTATGCTTTAATACAGCCTTTAAAAGATGAAAAATACAAGTGTTTATTAAAATAGTAAGAATTTAAATCAGCTTGTGTATGGTAATCGCATAGCCTCAGATGGCATGCCTATATGGACCCCCACAGACAAAAATGGCAAGTCTATAAAATTAAATTTTAAATCTATTCATTTACTTTGACAAATGTTTACATACAACGACCATGCAAAGTTATTTTTAGAGATTTTCAAAAAAGCACCTCTTCATAGAGTAATAATTTTATTTTAAAAGTGTTAAATAACCATATGCATTAACAAATATAAAAGTAATATATTGATATAACACTATAATACATATACTGTATTATATTCATTTTAAATGTATTCATTTTTAAATGGTTAATAAAAAAATTATTTACAATTAAAATCAATTTATAAATTAATTGTAGACCTAATTACTAGGGGTGGAGGAAAAAAAAAAAAAATTCGATACAGCATAGTATGGTGATATTGTCTGTGGCAATATTGTATTGATACACGGACGCCAAGTATCGATCTTTTATTATACTACTTAGCAGAATTATAAAATCAATTATAATATCTGTGTAAGATTTCTATTCAAACTGAAAGCATAATTCTATGCTATTCGCTGCCGTTTTCAAAGCACAATGCAAAAACGTGGCATTTCATTCACTGACGCTCTTCACTGAACGCTCTCCAATCCGGAAGCACTAAACCCTGGAGCACATATACTTACTTGCAGGCAACCCGCCAAAATAAAAGCTTGCTAATTTAGGTTTGAAAATGATGAAAATTCAAATAATAAAGTAAAATAAAGTTTACAATAAAATAATTGTATTTTTATTTATTACTCCCTTTTTATTTTAAAACATAATAGCATTACCACACTTTTTGTTTTTTTTTTTTTTAAATAAATAAAGTCCAATGATATTATTATCACTATTTATTTTTAGAGTTTAGAGTTATATTTAATGGGTCACACTGTGTAGTGTGAGGACCTTATGGAACCAGGCTAAAAAAAACTTATGTGCACCCCTAGACATATGGGATTTGCAAGGACTGTCATATGAAAGTAAAATACTCTAAGAATACCACAAACTTGAGGGCTCATCTCACACGCCACTATTCAAAGATAGATGTAAATGGCAGTGCATAGAATGCCTGTTGTAGCGCACTGTTTAGTTTAATACATGTTATGTTTAATTTAAACGTAACATTTTTATTTTAATGCAAGACTATGTTTTATTTATTTTAAATTTAGCAGTAATTTACTTTCCCCAATTGCTGAAGGGTCTGCACAAGTTCAAGTTGCATTGTTCAAAATACCTGTAGTAGCACAGCAGTGCATACCTCTTTACATTTAATTAAGGTGGACTAGACTAGACTGTAATACAAATAGTTGAGTTTGCCAGGTGCATACAACATTTATGACAGGTTTTCATGAAAGTGTTGGTCAGTTTGCCTGCTTGACAATCCCATTTTGCACTGCAGCAATAAAATTGAAGTGAGATAGATAAACAAACTGAGAAATGTTTTTTTCGTTAAAACAGATGTTGCCAAAGTTTTCCTTTAGGGACATAATTTGAAGTTGGAAAAAGGTAATAAATTGCAATACATCACAATAATATCGTATTGTGGGGCCTCTGGTGATTCCCACCCCTACTAATTACACTGATTTTACACAACTTACAGGCACACAAGTTTTTTTAATGAAAAAAAGAAAAAAGAAAACATTACAAATAAAAAAAAAATAAAAAAAATCTAAAATAAAAGCAGATAAAACAAAAGGTGAAACCAAATCATTTACATAAAATGTTTTACATATGAACATGCAAAATTCATTAATACGGTTTTGTGATTTAGAAGGAAAAGCAAAGGCAAGGAAATACAGTTACCTTGCTTTTAAGTCTGATGAGAACAGCGATACATGACAGAGCCTTTACACGCAGAGAATCACTAAGGGAGACGTCCGCACTGATCTAGAAGAAACAAAATAAATCTTATTACACAATAACTCCAAATCAACATATTCACTATTAAAATGTCTAGACAAACCTCCAGGCAAAAACGGACAATCTCAGCAATGTGTGGGACAACAATGGACACCTCGCTTTCCATCAGCTCATCAAAAACTTCCATCGCTTCACTGGCTTGGTCCTTAAAAGAACAAAAACCACACACTAGAACTTATGAGATAAAAAGGAAAGATAGAAAACTGGTCAAAGCCAGTGACCCACTTAAATCATAAAGACTCCGAGGCAAATAGATCAATCAAGCGGTGCAACTCTCACAGTGTTTAGCACATCATTCAGGAACATAATGAAAACAGTGATTGGAGCATTAGCATACAAACACAGCAAGCCTGTATCAAAGTGTCCTCACCTGGTCTGCCTGAATGAGGCGTTTAAGAGCAATGAGCAGTTTGGGGATTAGAGATCGCATCAGGTTCTAAAAGAGAGAAAAACAACGTTTTGAACATGCTAGCAGCAGAATTAAAAGCTAAATCTACCAAGGGCCAATTACAGCAGTCAAAAGAGGCATTACAGACCATCTCCTCTGTGCCGGTGTAGGCCGTGATGGCGGTCAGAGTGAGGATGCAGTAGTAGAGAGCCGTGGGATTGTTTAGATCTTGGAGAACAGTCCCAAACAGCTGGAGAAGTTGCTTGTAATGGGGCTTAAAGGGCTCCGGGTTTGATCCAACCACTTTGCTAAGCAATAAAAGACCCACCTGAACAGAATTTAAAGTAGATATGTGAGAACAGACAGTGTAATAATAAAATCAAATAAATAAATAAAAAGTTAAAAAAAAAAAAAAAAAAAAAAAAAAAAAATCGCAATCATGTGCTTATTCACTTCAAAAATAACAGGGTCTTTTTACTTACTAAAACTGTTAAATGTAAGTTTTAAATGTATTCATATTCTTTGTTTTTTATTAATACTTTTGTTCTAATTAATTTTTTAGATAAAATATGTAATAAAATGTTATATTGATACATTTTTCAATTTATATAATTTTAAATATTAATTTGTTTACTAGAAATGTAATCTTTAAGTTAGTAAATAGTAATGAATTTACAGCTAAAATCTATTTTAATTAGAAATAAATTAATTATTAATAAATATTATTAGTCTCTTTGGTCACTAACAAAATGTTAAAAAAGTACCAAGTTTTTTTGATATGGCAGTATGGTATTCTTAGAAGTATCCTGTAAAAAAAACATGCTTTATGAATATGGTAATGATCTGATACCATACATATCCCATGGTAGTGGCTCAGACATTTTCTGTAACAAGTTAACCATGGTTACCTGTCTATCCTGTGGGTTATTGCTTTCAGTAGACTGGTTTAATAGAGATAGAAGAGCAGGCCAGCGGTCTGGGGTCTCATGTTTTACCAGGACGGCACTCAGCTGAGAGAGAGAGTGGCGAACTGTGTGTCTAAGAAATAGAAATAAAAGAAAAATGTTTCAAACCTGAAGCAAAATGCATACCCTATACCATGGATACTTCGTAATCTCTGGTATCACCATAGTTATTGTAGCTCTAAGGAACACAGTATTCTACACTGGGAGCACATTGCAAATGCAAATATAGTCATCATTCAGTATTATTGTTTATGTTATTATTATTATTATTATTATGTTATCACTACACCACATTCACAGTCAGACTTACTCAGTTTCATTCTGTAAAGCCTGCAGCACCACTGCCTTCAGACTGAGGGAGCGGGATGAAAACAATTGGTCACAAATGAGAAAATGTACAGCAGAAAAGTAGATGAAATTATGCTTTATTTAATTAAAAAGTCCCAAACCTTTCTCTGTGGTCTGGACTGATTTTATTCCAGTGTTTTCTGACTCTCATCCTGAGCATCACTGCAGCCGACTGACGGACCTGAAGCAAGAATTATAAGCTTTAAATATATAGGACTATAGGAACTAGCATAAAGGCTGAAATAATTGCCAGTAAGTTACCTGTGGGTTCTGGGATCCAGTCATAACCGCGCATAAAGCAGGGATGATAGCTGGATCTTTAAATGCCTGTTTCAGCTCAGCTGTGGCCTGATAAGAGACATTACATGCGTGAGTTAGAAAGTATGATTTTGATAAAACAAATACTCAACCCAAAAGCTCCACGAATAATGCTAATGCTGGCTAGAACATTAAAAGTCACGTATTAATTGCACTTTTCTTTACAATGAAAGGTTGAAAACGTCCTCTTACTCACATAATCAATATTAAATGCATCAAATATATCAGGTTGACAGTTTCATACAAGTATCTACCTGCTGAATAACAGCGTTGTCCGGCTCTGTCAGCCGCGCCAGGATGCGCTCGAGCTCTTCTGATATCATTTTCACCGTTAAACCGTTATTTGTTCAAAATTATCAAATGAACTACACCGGCCAGAAGACCAAAGCTGATGACAAGCAACTGACAAGCTGACAGTATTTAGACCAGATTTGGATCAGATGAAACTCATAAGAATATACCGATGTCGGTCTAACATATATAAACTGTCATTAGGAAATATTCTTCATATGCACGAGCGCTTATGTGTGGACTCCCTAAAGTTAACACGCGGCATAGAGCTAGAAAACGCCGCATGAGTTGGACGTTAAAGGGACCACAGCCCAATAAAAAAAAAATCATGTGACGAAGTGAGAAAATATGAGCGCTTCTATAGCAACAGCGCCAGCTGTGGTTATGGAGGTCGAAATTCATTGTGCACAAGCCTATGAAAAAAAGATAAACCAAAAGAAACTGTTTGTGTGTCGTTCAAGCAGAACATCTTTAAAGTTGTGCGTATTTTGTTTCTGTTTGTGTTGAAGTGGATAATGTAGAGCCAAATGCTTGCTAGAGAAGATGAAGTGCTAACGGGCTATTTGCATTTGAATATCCATTAAAAAGAGATGCTCTGCGGAAGACAAACATCTATTACCATTATTGCAAATAAAAAAATGTACTACAGAAAAACAAGCCGAACGACTATGCTTCTGTTTGCGTTAAACAATAAAAAAAATAAGGCAAGTTGACTTGCTTGTGCATGAAATGAGCCAATAATTTGTAAAAATTAAAGCCAAGATAGATAGATAGATAGATAGATAGATAGATAGATAGATAGATAGATAGATAGATATAGATAATAAATTAATAATAACTCTATATACACTGTAAAAAAAAAAGTTACAACTTACAATTTTAAGGCAACAAACTTTTTGAGTTTTTTCAACTTGTTGTTTTAAGTTTATACAACAAAAATTTGAGAATCTCCCACAAAAACAAGTTGAGCAAACTCAAAAAATCTGCTGAAGCTGGTAAAAAATGTTCTTTTAAGTTCGCTCAGCTTTTTTTTTTTTTTACAGTGTACACTGTTAAAAAAAAAAAGAAAGAAAAAAAGTTGAGCCAACTTAAAATTTTAAGGCAACCAGCTTCAGCAGATTTTGGAGTTTTCTCAACTTGTCGTTTTAAGTTTATACAACAAAAATTTGAGAATCTCCCACAAACATAAGTTGAGCAAACTCAAAAATCTGCTGAAGTTTGTTGCCTTAAAATTTTAAGTTGGCTCAACTTTCTTTTCTTTTCTTTTTTTTTACAGTGTAGGCTATGTATACTACAATAACTCTTATTATTGGTACTATTATTATCTGGCAACAATGGTTGAAAAAAAAAAAATAAATAATAGGTTGTTACATAGGCCTACATACATACATACACATAGCCTACACAAATGTTATCAAAGGTAAAGTAAAACACCATAATTGTAAAAGTTTGTACTTTAAATTTTATAAAGCTGCTTATTTTGTCTATCTTGGTGAATTGGTAATAAAGTGCAAAAGGCGGATGCATTGCTGCCACCACCTCCCAACTCATTCACACCTCGTTCCCATATAAACAGATCTGTGGGCAATCACTCCATGATTATCACATATTTTCACCTCATACAGAAATATTTCCATTCTAATGCAGCAGGCAGGGTGAACTACACACACACCTATTCAGGTGGTAATTTAAGGCAAACCTGTTTTAAGGCATTCAAACAGTCCTGCTAGTAAATGCCTATATTCACAGTTACATTCCATACCCCACAAACATTTTCAAGGTTGAAAGCTTTAGATTATCACACTTATAGGGTTATAAAACTTGTTCTCATGAGGCTTTGTCTTGCTTTTGTAGGATTAATCATGCTAATCTAAAGAAATGATTGAGAGCTTGCAATTCCCCTGAAATAAACTGTGGTGAACATTTAAAACAGACAATGTACTAGAGAGATAAAGCCTGCACTAATTATTTTCTAAAATGTAGCCTTAAAATGCTGAAACAAACACCAAAATCAGGTGCATTATCAAAAAATCATGGGTTAAATGAAATAACTTGTTGGGCACATATAATCGCAAGTAAAAATTTCATGTAGCCTACCGTTTTAATGTGCTAAAGTATGCTAATTTAACTGAATGATAAATATTTCAAAATAATAGTTCTCTGTTTTAGTTAAAACAGGAATAAATACACTTTGAAAAAGTTTAAGACATAAAAGCAAAAGTTTAATTTTAATTTAATTTTAGCGTCATTCTTTAATACATTTTTAAAAAGTTGTGAATAAAAATGTAACTTTTTTATTTTATTTTCAGCGTCATTTTCTTAATATGTAGACTAAACAGTAGTGTAGTTAAAAATGTAAAACCTAAAACGCTACATGAATATAAGCAAGTATAATAGCTATAAATGTGGCCCAGGTAAATGTGTCATGAGGGTGTGGCTGCCGCCTCTCAGAACTTGCACCTGATTGGTCCGAGCATTTCGTCGCAGTTTCGCCCCACCCACGCCCGCTCACCTGGCTTTATAAATTAGTTTCTCCGGGCGTCTTTTTCATCAGGTCATGTCAAGGGGTCAGTTTGCGGTATTATGAGGAGGAGAGCTGTTACAGTCATCCGTTTTCGAGGGTAGTCGAGCGTTGTTTACTAGGCCATTAATTGGTCCAACTCTGCACATTTGACTTCTACTCTGCGTTCATCTGACGACGGAATGGCGGATTGGAAGATGCCAGTAAGTTACAACTTCAACCCGTCTTATCATGCGTATGCATACGGGCTCGTGTACCCGCAAGTGTCTGAGCACGGCCACCCGAATCTCGGCTGGACCGAGGCCGCGTACACTCACTCCGGCGGGGTCACCGCGACCTATTACTCCGCTCAAACCGCACAGCAGTCGCCGCCCTGGAGCCCGGAGAACGGCAACGGCAGCGCCTACGGCCACTACCCGAGCCACACGCAGAACGGGCGGCTCTTCCTTTCCTACAATAAGACTGAGCCCGATTTGAAGCCGAAAGACGCGGAGCAGGTCGGCAGCGATACACCCAGTGATTCAGAGGCCCATACGCCAGGTAACCGTCCTCTGACACACCAAAGCCTCGCTAATTAAATCAATTCAATCTCCAATGATCCCCAGCCAAGGAGCTACTTTAGTTTCACAGTAAAAAAAAAGGATTGTGAAAAGATGTAAATGATTTTATTTTAAATGGTATTAGAACAATACCTTTTCTGAGTTTATACCTCTAAATTTCACATTTAATTCAACGTTTTACTCGCTGTTCCGTTGTGTGCTTTAGTAGAGATTTCTGGTGAGAATTCTTTTTATTTTTTTCTCTCTCTGTGTGTGCTTCATGGATAGCCCAAATAAATACTATCTCAAACTTTTTTGTTTAATGTTCTTTTATTTTAATTAGTTTAAGGTTTAATTTTGTATTGGGCTTTCATATTTTCAGTTAGCTGCCTGTGCAGCAAAACTCAATATACCCAAACTTAATAGATTATACAATTATTATCTTTTATATAAATCTAATTGACTAAGCTTTCTGTTTACCGAAGTTGGTTTTTTTTTTTTTTTTTTTTTTTTATAAATGGTTTTCTTTTAGATGCCAAATTGCCAATAAATCTGCCACTGAGGTGTTCTGGTTTATAAACACATTTTAATGTTTCATCAAATTTTGTTACAAATGTATTGGTCTACCATGTTTTCTTGTTTGTTTAAATTCTTTTTTTTCCCCCTCCATTTGAGTAGATTCCTGGAGCTCTGGCAGCAGTCGTGAGGGGACCACTCTGACCGACCTCAATCTTCAGTCCTGGGGAGATGGGGACTATGAGACGGACAGTGGCAGTCCTGATAGTGGAGAGCAGATCTCAAACTCCATCTCTGTAGCAAAAGAGGAGCCAGTGAGTCTGAATCTGGGGGTGGAAGCCTTGCCTCCGCTGCCTACATTAACCACATCTCCAGCCCGACCTCCAACTCAGACCCGCAAGACCCGGGCTGCCTTTTCTGAGGAGCAGATGAATGCTCTGATCCACCGATTCAATATCCAGAGATACCTCACACCCGCAGAGATGAAGACACTTGCTGGAGCAACGGGACTAACGTACAAACAGGTTTGTGATTTATAAAGAGAATGTTGAAATAGTTGAAGTTTTAGTAGATTGTCATCATAATGACCAACTCCTTTCTTTCTGAAGGTGAAAACATGGTTTCAAAACCGTAGGATGAAACTCAAGAGGCATCAAAGAGACAGTAGTTGGATGACGGAGAGGTATGTCGTCAATGCCATACCCAACACACCAGCTCCTCATTCTCAGGTGAGTCTAGTTTCATGTCAACCCATGTAATTCCATCTGTATGATTTTTATTTATTTTGTGGAACACAAAACATGATTTTTAGGAGGATGTTTTAAGTTTTTATTAAGGGTGTGACAATAGTTTGTCATGATTGCAGTACAAAAATGCATCTATTTCTGAATGGCGACAGCAAGTGTCATAGTTTAGATAAATCAAATTTCACACTTAATTTGGGATTTTCACAAGTCACGATTACAATGCAAGAGTGCATCAAATATGGTAAACTTGGAAGCATGCATATTTGAGATTCTATGTTTATTCATTGTTAATGAGTTAAAAATAAATGCATTAATTGTGCATATTTGGATAGCTTTTTCAACATTAATGTTTGAGCACCAAATCAGCATATTAAAATGATTCGTAAAGGATCATGTGTGACTGGGATAAATTGGTCCAAATTTAGACTTGGAATATTAATAGTATTGTTTAATTTTTAAATGGAAGTTTTTTTTTTTTTAAAAATAAATTAAATGGCAATATTTTAAGCTTTCCATTTATTTATGCTTTTAACTTGGCATATGTGTAACATGCTGTAATTCTTAATTTTGTTTTTTAAAGGTACGCTAAACCACGAATATTTCTCTTCTGGTTAATGAACAGTAACTGTTAGAAGCAGTGGTTAAAATAAATTTAAACATTTGGCTTCGTTTTAAAGTTTTGCAAGATCAATAATGAACTAAGTTACACTTGCTGTATGTTACATCCCTCCATACAAGTAAGGTCAGATGGATCCAAAACAACACTGGACCAAAATTATTTAATTTTTTTCCCCCACAAAAGTCTTTGTAGCACAAGTCATACCGGTTTTAAGTGTCTACGTTGTTGCTTGTTCTGTTTTGATGGTAGCAGAACTGATCAATGTGGACATAGAGCAAGTTATCATCTACAAAGGAGGCATTTCAGTAGTTTGGTTAATGTCTTAAAGGCACGATGATACAAATGACCTATGTTTTGTTGTGGTGTGCGTTCAATAAAAAAAGCAAAAGCATATTCTAACACCCCATCTCTCTCTCTCTGTCTTAGTTTCAGACTGAAACCCCTCGAGCAACCCAAGACCCCTACAGCAACCCTCAGGTGAGAGAGCCTATGTTCAAGAGGAGTCCTCCACAAACGCCCTTCTACCCCAGCTACCCACAACAACACTCTCCTACCCAGGCCACCGCAAGACCCCCGGGAAACTGGCCTGTGCCCCCAGCTGTGACGCACTATGAGTTCCCCAACCCTGCTAGCTACGTGCAAGCCCATGATTGCAGCAATGTGGCCAACAAAGGCGGCAGCCCTACTCCGATGGCATCCATGCCTAGTGTCGCCCAGTGGACAACGAAAGGAATGACTTTGCTGTGAGTTCGGCTGCTTGTGTATATTCACGTTCAGCCCCACAGCCTGGGCGTTTACTGTATTTGTAAATAATTATTTTCTTTTTTTTTTTTGGTTTGTTTTTTGCAACAAACCGTTGGATAATTTTTAGGCAGTGATGCCATGGGTTGCCAGTTGGGGTCAAATGAGACATGTCTCAAGATTTTTGATTTCTGTAAAGTTTGGCTTTTTTTTTTTTTAAACTCTCAGCATGTTTTATACCCAGATCTATTTTTATAACTTCATTGTACCTTACAGAGTATTTAATATCATGATCCTTTGCTCTTCCAGGTGCTTGTTTACTTTTTTTTTTTTTTTTTTGGATTTAGTCAGGACAAGTTGATTTTCGACTTGCATGAATTTGTATATATGCAAGGCACTGCTCAAGATCTGATGTGTGTGGGAGCACGTTGTCTGTACTGCACTGTTTTGTTCGGTGTATCAATTTTCCTGCGTTTCACCGCTTCTGTGTATGTGATCTGTGCTACATTTTGTGCGTTTTCTTATAGAAAATTCTTGCTCTCTGTACCTGGTCTAGACTAATGGAACAATGTATTGTAAATGCCACTCATTTAGGCTTGTGCTTGCAAAGTACTCATGCCCACCCAAAAACTGTTTTGACCCTGTTGAGCAATAAATTTTATCTGAAGTTTAACTCGAGTCTTTTTTTTTTTTTTTTAACCATGCTTTTTAATGTTCGCCACTTCCTCACTCTCTTTCCTGAGGTGAATGTTGTCACATGACCAACTAATTTATAGTATGCTATTCCTAATAGTTTTTCTTGTTAATAATTGAGCTTTACCAGTTACCACAAATTTAAAAATAAACATGAGTTTTATGGCATTTGCAGAATCAAAACAGAAGTTGCTTTTGAAGTTAGCGAGGGTGCTCTATCCTTAATGCACATCTAGTTTGGCACACAGCCTGAAGATGGTGACATTACTATAGAAAAGTAAAGCCGAAATATCCCACACATGGCCACTGTCATCTTGTACCGATGATGTAATTTGGAGTCCCGAGTCTCTGCAGTAATGATCATGAGTTGGACCTGCAGGCTGCACTATCAAAATCCCACCCATGGCGTCTCCATGTGATGATGCAGAAGGGCACTTCAAAAAACAGTTTGGTCCCCTACACCCTTCAACACTTCGAAGCTCTCACTCCGGAGGGTAAACCCTTTGAAGGGGTTGAGGCATGGGGTGAGCCCTTCCGAATGGAACGCAGGGATATTTTTGTTCCATAGATTGCAATTTTGGGGGTGAATCCCACATTTATATGCGGATGTCACTCTCAAAACTTTGCGACGTGTATGTGGTCGTTGGCCCTTTTAGCAGCATGAACAAAACATTGAAATTCTTTATTGTTTACATATAGGCAAGAATGCTCACGAAGAGTGCTCCCTTCATGATTAAAAAGCTGACACCACTTTAATAAATTCATGGCGATCTGACGATGAAGTTGTCTCCACTGCATGCTGAATTTCTTCTTTACATCGTGACGGTTACAATTAAAGAGAGGATTCATGAGCATACAGAACTCCGTAATAAAAAATCTCTGGCGTTTCGATCATTGAGTGGATACTAACTTAAATGCCTCTGATTGGCCATTGCGTTCAAGAAATCAAGAGATATGTCTGTGGTTATAGAGAGATATGTTTGGTTATATTGCTCAATGTTATATTGATATTATAGTGGGTACAGTTTGTTACTTTCCACTGTATTTTTGATCAAATAAATAGAGCCGTGGTTAAAGAGACTTTCAAAAACATTAAACTTTTTAACAATAGTGTGTAAGAACGTACGTCAGAAGGGCAAGACATTTCTGAGAGTGAGCTTGAAATCAATTCACACAGCCATTTTCAATAGACACCACCGTCGTTGCATTTTACCCACATTTATTTCTCTTACCGTAATAAAAGTGACTTTATTGAAAACAGTATATTTACATTGCAACAGATCACAGTTGATGGCGACTTTAGAGCATGGTATTGCTTCCATAATTCTTCATTTCTTCAGTTTGCTCGTGTTAAACCTTCCCTCCAAAACTACTCTTTTGGTCAAAATGTGTATACTGCACACTCTGAAAACAATATGACACATCTCTTTACCTCAAAGATTATAATATCCTTCCATATAACCAACATCCACCTGTAATCATCATGTAAACCCACCTACAGTACATATAAGTGCTTCATATCCTCAAAGGTCTTATGAAACATAAGTATGAAGGCCTCTGATTCTTTCCCCTTATGTTTTGAAACTGACATTTAATAATTTTAGTCATATTCACTACATAAACAAAATCCAAGATGGAACTTTCAAGTCTTGGATACTTGGTAAGCAACATTTGAAGTATGAAAAGCCGTTCCATTCAGCACAAACGATCCAAAATGACTCTCAAATACATCTGTATTTGATGTGCATATATAATCTAGCAACTATATATCTATGTGAATTAAGTATCAGGGTGTTGGTGAGCAAAATAATTAAATTAGTCTTTAGTCAGTCACATTGTCTGTTCCCTATTCCTTTAAAGATTGGCATCAATAGTTTTGATAGTTTAATATACTTCAGCAACACAAAACCTGCTCATGCAGGGCTCCTTGAGGACCTGGTCCATGAGTCTCTTCCCCATGTGAGGAAACTTGAGGGGAAACAAACTCAGTCCATTTTAAGGCTACGGTAGATGTAACGAATAAAAGCCAAAGAAGCCCAGAAGGAGACCGTTCCCAGCATGAGCGAGAAAACAAATGCAGTGAGCAAAGAATATCCGAAGAATTCGACGCTCTGTACAAGGCCGCTCATGTTGGAGCGATTGTGGTAGTAGAAGAGTGAGTAAACAAATATAAAGATGCCAGTGGAGCCGGTGCTAAGTACACTTCTCCACCACCAGCGGTAGTCCTCGCCTGAGAGCAGGAAGTAGGTGAGGGCCACAGAGATGCAGGCGCCCACCGAGAGCAGGATGGCAAACACGCACAACAGAATGCCGTAGAGTGTGTAGTGTTCACGACCCCACGCGGTGGCAAAGATGTAGTACAGTTCTACTGAGATGGCACTGCAAAGTCAAGCGGAAAAAACAGATGTGAAAGAAAGAGTGAGTAATATAATATAAAAAAAGATTTTTTATATTTATATAAAATCAAACCAAGAATTATTCAGATATAATTTTTTATGTTTTTTTTTACTAGTGGGTGCAGGACACTATAGTTCATTTATGTAAGTGAGGATAGCAAAATAAAGTAAACTGACATATTATACCCCAAAATTCTTCATACAATGGACTACCAGTAAAATTGATTAAAAAAAAAAACATGTTTTGCTTAAGTGTTTTTTTCTTTAATTGCTAATGCGACCTTTTTACACCACAGCCTGAACAAAATTAAGCATTGCTTGGTAATTGGTTGAATCTAATTGTGTACTTAAATTTAATAGCTGAATAATTTTTGGTCCATTGTAATCCATT
Source organism: Onychostoma macrolepis (assembly GCF_012432095.1). Classification (NCBI taxonomy): domain Eukaryota; kingdom Metazoa; phylum Chordata; class Actinopteri; order Cypriniformes; family Cyprinidae; genus Onychostoma; species Onychostoma macrolepis. The sequence goes on along the minus strand of NC_081178.1, from coordinate 16,353,942 downwards.
ACATACCTTTCTATCAAAGTTATCTGACATTATCAAGATGAATTTGTTCTGACACAGTTTAACTCGGAGTTCTTGTCTTATTTTATTACAATTTTCTAAACTATAGCGAAAAAACTGTGATAATGTAAAAAAATGTTGAAGGTGTCTGGATAAATTTTGGTTTGACTGTATTTCTATTATAAAAATATTTTTAAACAATAGATTATATATAACAGCATACAACAGAAGCGGGATTAATATAATATAATATAATACACACTGACACATTTTTCAACATATATTATTGTAAGTCTCTTACATAATTTATAAAAAATGTTTTCTCATGTAATATTATGTTGAAATATTTATTATTTATATTAAATGTATAATTATATATGAAAAACCTTTAAAATATATATTTACTTGCATGTTTTAAAAAACGTATAATATATAATTAATATTATTTTATGATATTAATTATATATTAATATTAACATAATATTTAATATATAATGCATATGGTTAAAAATTATATTATATATATATATATATATATATATATATATATATATATATATATATATACATACACACACATACATAATGGTATATATAAAATATATTTTAAATTTAATACGCTTTCTTACATATTTTAAAAATGTCTTATTTTCTATTATATACATACATACTGTGTGTATATATATATTTTAATATAATATAGAAATTTAAAATATGTATCTTATGTAAGAAAACAATATAATTTTTCAAAAGTTCATATATAATAAATTCTATTAAATATAAAACTATATTATATATATTAATGTTTTTTTTTTACATAATGTAATACAGTATATAGTGTTTTCAATCCTTAAAACACACACACACACTTTAAGAGAGATTTTTTTGGACTGATTTATTAAAGAAAAGATTCCATTGTCTGGAAACCTTCTGCAGAGATTCACAGCTCTTACCTGAAAGGCAGGAAGCCTCCGATGGCCATGTGCACAGCCATGTGTTTGTACCAGGGCTGCTGGGGGATCTGGCGAGGTATGTTACGCGTGCGACACGGAGCCTGGAAGTTGCCTGCTCTGTTCTTTCCAACAATTCCACCAATAACGGTGAGAGGGAACCCCACCAGCACCCAGGCACCAAGCAGCAGAAGCACGGTGGTGGCAGGCAGGGCCTGAGTCGATCCACTCCACCAGTGAACAGAGTTCACCACACTCCAGGTGAAAAAGAGAGGAGCTAAACGCATCAGAGAGAGAGAGAGAGAGAGAAACGAGAAAGACAAAGAGCAGCAGTGAGTGGGCAAAAAGTCAGTTACTTCTACTTTCGAAAACGTAATTATGACAGGCTGTATTTTCAATAAAATACTAGCATGCTGTACAGTATGTACAATGAGTCAGGTAAGAGATTAACCTTTAAAATTAAAATACTCCAGAAATGAAAAAATTCAGTACCCCATTCTATCTATATGAACAGATGCAGAAGGCTGTTGTGTCTCACCAGAGAAGAGCGCAGAGGTGAGGATAATATTCCAGACCCAGCGCTGGCCCTGAATCTGTGTGTAGAAGCTGCAGGAACAGTAACCTGACACACAGCTGGTCAGAGCGTACAATACAATCGCTGCTGAGTTTATGGCACCATGACGATGGACATTAAACATCCCCAGCAGTGCCATGACAATGATTCCTTAAGAAAGCAGGAAAGAGGATCCAGAAGGTCAGTGTGTTACCTGAAGGTCACGTTCTTCCTATCTGCAACTCTCTTCTCATTTTCATCCCAATTCTCAACAACTTCCCCCTCTCAGTTCAAATATTTAAGCACTTCATTGCTACAATTGTTTTAGACAAAATATCGCAAGATCATCTAAACAAATATGACCCTGGAGCACAAAACCAGTCTTAAGTAGCACGGGTATATTTGTAGCAATAGCCAACAATATATTTTATGGGTCAAAATTATTGATTTTTCTTTTATGCCGAGAATCATTAGGATATCAAGTAAAGAACATGTTCCATGAAGATATTTTGAAAATTTCCTACCGTAAATATATCAAAACTTAATTTTTATCAGTAAAATGCGTTGCTAAGGACTTACAACTGGTTTTGTGGTCAAGGGTGACAAATAACAGAAAAGTAGTGACAGAGAAAACAACATAAAATATGATTTTATTATTAAAAGGGGTCATGAACTTCCTTTTTTATTTTTTTAGGTCCACTTATAAAGTTATTAAGATTTTTACATCCAAAAAACAAAACATAATAATTTAGAAGTAATAGGCTATTTTCTGTCCTTTTCTGACCACTTCATTTGAATAGGTGTGGCAGATTGTAGACTCGGAAGTAAATCCTTCACAGTTGGACGCTTATGAATAAATGCATAAATACTCAGTACATATCAACTAACGACTAATGCGAGAGTTTTGACTTCTGAAACTTAAAGGATGTTTTTAATAGTACAATGACCTCTTACATGTCAAAAGATCAAGGACATTTTGATTTCTCAGTTCATGACCACTTTAATATGATTAAAAGTAAAATTATTTAAAATTACTACAACTTCATTAATAATATGATTAACAATACAATCATTATTATGTAGTATTACATTATATTATTTAAGAGTTGAACATTTGTATTAGTAAAGTTTTAAAATGGAGATGCAATTCTGAAATATTCAAATAACCCAAATCTTCAAATAGTTTGCCCATGTGAAAATTTGTGTTTATTTTTAATATATAATGTCATACCTGTGGCCAGAGTCAGAAACTGCGCCCCGACCCCTAGTACAGCACACAGGAGGCTCTTATACGGCGGGAAGCGAAAGACATCCGTGTGGATGATTTTCCATCCGTTATCCCCCTGATCCAGGTCATCACAGCTGCCATCTTCCTCCACGTTATACCTGTACACACATACAGCGACGGTGTTTGATCAGACCGTTGTTCATTAACGATTTCTGTGTAATGGGTGCTGATCCCTCCTCTTCTCCTAATCGGATAATAATTTATTGTAAAAAATACTTACTATGACTATGACTTATTATGAGAAGAAATTAAACAAAATTAACAAAACAACAATTAAAGGCAACAGTTACACAACTATTCAAAAGTTTGGAGTCGGTAAGATTTAAAAAAAAGAAATGAATACTTTTGATGATAATAATATAAAAATATAAGTAAGAAGTCAAAGAAATGCTTCTTGACCACCAAATCAGCATATTAGAATGTGACTAGAATAATGGCTGCTAAAAATTCAGCTTTCCCATCACAGATAGAAATTACACTGTAAACATCTTCAAATAGTAAAGTTATTTAAAATTATAACAATATTTCACAAAATTATTGTTCACTGTATTTTTAATCAAATAATTGCAACCTTTGTGAGAATAAGAGACTGCTTTCAAAAACAATGAAAAAAATAAACTTTCGAACGGTAGTGTTCTAGAAAAACTGCTTGAGAATTTACTCAATGTAATAAATGTAATTCAGCTCAGCACATTTCATTCAACTAAAGACTTAACTCAACCTCATTAGATCTCCTGGAAACTTGTTTGTGTGCACATGTTGCTCAGGGAACAACACTCCCCGGGGCATCTAATGTGCTACTAATTGAATGCGTAATACACATGTAACATTTAACTCACTATAAATTAGTTTAATTAAGCACAATGTGTTTACAATGTAAAAAAAAAAATTGAATACATGATGAGCCATCAATTCCACCTTTAACAGTTTCTTAAAGTGCCCCTATTAAGGATTTTTGAAAATTACCTTTCATACCTTTAACACAGCTCTAAGTGAATGAAAATATCCCGCAAAGTTTAAAATCTGAAAGTGTGCCGTGTATAAAGTTATTGTCTCTCAAAAGAAAGAGTCGACTCTGAATCACCGAAACGAGTCGTTTTTAAAATGAATCTTAAGCCGTTTCATGTTGACGTCAAAATTAAACATTAGCATATTGCTCGCCCACTTGTTGCCGCTTTTGGAGCGTTAAAAATAGCCGTTTCCCTGGTTACGGCTGTACACAAAGCAGCACTGCACTCTGCTTTAAATGAAATCGACCAATCGGACCAATCACCGCAGATTAGTGTCATGCAAAGGAGGGGTTTGGAAAAATGAATCGTAGAGCGAATCGTTTGGGAGTTGTTGAGCAAATAAGTTAAAAATAAATGCATATTATAAGAAAATGAAAGTGTTTTTTGACCTTGCATGCATGTCAACCTGTTGTTGGGGACTCCCAAAACCAAAATATGAACCTTTCATAACCCATAAGAGAGGCACTTTAATTGACACTTAAATAAAACGACACCGACAGCAATATGATAAAAGACAATGTTCAATAATAAGTTACATTCATTAATATTAATTAGAGAGTTAAGAGTTAGTTAAACATTTCCACCAATAACAATAACTATATCAGCACCCACACAAACTTTTTGTTGCTCAAATCCAGTGGATCCTGTTTAACTGTCAATGTTTTTCTTGTTCATCAGCTGGAAAAAACTGTTCTGAAAGTGATTCCCATTTTATCGTTCCTCTATGTCGTTATCTTTACTGCTTGTAATGTGGACATCCCTATTCTCATAGAATTACAATTTATAGATATCGCATTTGGTGTGAACAGCCTTAACAGGCTGTTTACGGATGCCAAGCAAAATAACAACTTGTAAATACCCATGTGTTCAAGCGACCTGTTTGGAAACTAAATTACTATCAAAAACGTGACGTCAGATACACCCTCACCTGGCGAAGTCATTCTTCAGCACCCTCATGAGGATGATGATGACGAAGCCCAGCAGCAGCACCACCAGCACTAGAGAGTTGATGATGGACAGCCAGTGGATCTCCAGAGTCTTAGGAAAGAAGGAATAGTCTCTAAGGCGCTCCGCCCTGCGTGAATGGGGCAAAGTACTCTCAAACCAGCGCACGCTGTAGGTGTGAGTGACCGTCAGACCACCGCTGCTGACACCATGGCCTGCCCCTCCCCCGCCTTCCTCCAATGGCTCCGGCTTCACGTCCTTCACGGATACATTGGCGAAGATCACAGAGTCACCGTTGTACTCTATATTGAAGTCCAAGTGTGTCCACAACCCAACCTGTTGTACAAAAATAGTGAATAAAACAGGGTTATTACAGTTAACTAAAACCATAAAAAACATTTTTTGTTACTTGAAATAAAATAAAATATAAAAAAACCCTTAAAACTTATCCCAATTTAGCTAGTTCCCAAGGAAACATTTCTCATTCTCATTTAGTTTAACTTGATGTACTAAAATGAATAACTCTAAAACTGAAATAAAAATAGTAAAAACTATGTACACATATTTTAAAAAGAAACTTAATAAAAGTTAAAAACACAAAATACTAAAACTTTAACAAACATATATATATATATATATATATATATATATATATATACATATTTATATTTATATTTATGCCATGGTCTGTCTGAATACTCGATTCTGATTGGCTGGCAGGTGTTGATTTAAATTTGTTGAACTGCACAGGTAGTTCCAGGTCAGTTTAATCACGTTCTATATTAATGCGCTTCCTATAAACATTGGTAACCATAGTAACATACAGTGACAGTTTAATAGTAATACAGACGAAAATAACCATCATTTTTATCGTTCCGGTCAAATATTGCAGCGCAAATATTATTAACATCTTTAATATGTGAATGCTGGCAAATGACCATGGTATAAACGGGATAATCAACGGCTAGCTGTGCATTAAACGCTGTGCCTCGGGTGGTTCTTCGCCTCCACGTCGTGCATTCAAATCGTTTAATGCACAGCTAGCCATTGATTATCCCTTACATATACACACACACATACTTTTTTATTAATTAATTCAATAAACCTAACAAACCTATAATAGTGTCTGATTGATACTAAAATAACACTGGGATGAATCATGATGATTTATTCAATAAATTAGCAAATATCAAAATAGCACACAGCAGCCCCAAAAAGATCTCGGACACTTGTACACATTTAATATTTTATAAACTCTAATACACACTACTATTCAAAAGTTTATTTTTTTTTTACTGCTTTTGAATAAAATCTCTTATGCCTAACAAGATTTATTTGATCAAAAATACATTATAACAGTAATATTGTGAAATATTATTGCAATTTAAACTAATTGCTTTCTATTTTAATATGTTTTTACTTGAAATGTTTATTCCTGTAATGCAAAGTTGAATTTTCAGCAGCCATTACTCCAGCGTTCAGTGTCACATGATCCTTCAGAAATCATGCTAATATGCTGATTTGCTGCTCGAGAAACATTTATTATTATCAATGTTGAAAATAGCTGTGCTGCCTAATATTTTTGTGGAGACTGTGATAATTGTTTTAATAACAAGATTCTTGTATGAGCAGAAAGTTCTAAAGAACAGAATTGAACATTTTTGTAACATTATTAATGCCTTTACTGACACTTTTCATCAATTTAATGCATCCTTGCTGAATAAATGTAATAATTCAAAAACAAAAACAAATCTTACTGACATCAAACTTCTGAACATTAGTCTACAAAAATGTATGCATCTACATATTTAAAACTAACAACGTTTTTGGTAAAACACCACTTGTTTTGATATATTCTTCTCTAACGTAATGAAATTCACATATTTATATTTGTGCCAAAGTGTCTAAACAATTTTGTGTGACTGACAGAAACATAGAAAAAGACCTTGTGGCTGTGAGGCAGGAATCCACTCTCTTCCATGTATCCCACAAAACCCCAGATGGGAATGTCATCTAGGACAAACTCAAAGTAATACAGCTCCTCGATTGCCTCTCGCAACTGATCCACCTGTAGTTTAAAAAAATGAATAAAATATGAGACATCTGAAAGAATTCCATTCCCCTAAGTCTCTGCCGTTTCCTCTTTCATGACATGAAAATGTGCTAAATCCTGCCTGAGGAAATCTTGCTTCCTACAGAGTTTAGATCCAGCCCTTTAACACACCCTTCACCATCATTCTCTAATGAACCTGAAAACCTTGACTAGCTGGTTCAACCATGTTTGATTAGAGCTGGAGCAGGATGGAGAATCCTTGTCATAAATGCAAACAGTTCATTTTGCTCATCTTTTCCCATTCCAACTGCACAAATGAACGGACTACAATGTACACATGAGCAAAATCAAATCCCAAACATCTTTGCAATTTTTGCAAATAAGATTGAATTGCTACCTCTTTCTCGGAGAGAGTGAGCTTGCATAGCGTCTGTCTCTCAGTGTTTTCCTTGAAGTGAATGTTGTAAAGAGATTCAGCCATGCGGTCTCCATCCAACACCTCTCCCAGACTCAAGGCTTTATGACGGACCTGCAAACATGTCAATATGATAGTTAATCATAACAACTTGTATAGCACCATAAGGTAATAAAGCAAGCACACTAAAAGATCCAGATAACACTGAATAGTGCAGTGCACACTCACCTCTTTAGGTCTACAGACTGGCAGGGTGTAATAGTGATAGGTTTCCTGGGGGTTATGATACGGACCAACTTTGTTAACGTACAGGATCACCGGATCGCCTTGCTTGTAACTGACTGCCCAGCCAAAGTGAGGCAGCAAGCACAGGACCAGCACACAGAGCCTCATGGATCGACCAGCGACGCACAGGCCTGAACACTCCAGTCTTGCTGTCATGACAACACCTGTCAGAGGGTAAATCAAGAATGCAAAAGGGATCAGCAACTATGCAAACAACAACAAAAAATGTACATAATTACTTTAAGTGGTTGACAGGTCCTGCGGTCTGACATGCTAGACTTTATCTAGAGCTTCTATTTTAATATATTGAAAAATATTGAAAAAACACAATCAGGATTTTTCATTTTGGGATGAACTATCCCTTTAAGATAAATGGTCACAGCATCTAAAATAAACATTTTCTCTTAATCACTTTTGTAAATGTAATAATTTAAGATTTTAGACTTCATATAAATTTGAACCTTGATTTAAAAAAAAAAGTGAATGAACATATATACACACACACACACACACACACACACACACACACACACACACACAGGTGCATCTCAATAAATTAGAATGTCGTGGAAAAGTTCATTTATTTCAGTAATTCAACTCAAATTGTGAAACTCGTGTATTAAATCAATTCAATGCACACAGACTGAAGTAGTTTAAGTCTTTGGTTCTTTTAATTGTGATGATTTTGGCTCACATGTAACAAAAACCCACCAATTCACTATCTCAACAAATTAGAATATGGTGACATGCCAATCAGCTAATCAACTCAAAGCACCTGCAAAGGTTTCCTGAGCCTTCAAAATGGTCTCTCAGTTTGGTTCACTAGGCTACACAATCATGGGGAAGACTGCTGATCTGACAGTTGTCCAGAAGACAATCATTGACACCCTTCACAAGGAGGGTAAGCCACAAACATTCATTGCCGAAGAAGCTGGCTGTTCACAGAGTGCTGTATCCAAGCATGTTAACAGAAAGTTGAGTGGAAGGAAAAAGTGTGGAAGAAAAAGATGCACAACCAACCGAGAGAAGCGCAGCCTTATGAGGATTGTCAAGCAAAATCGATTCAAGAATTTGGGTGAACTTCACAAGGAATGGACTGAGGCTGGGGTCAAGGCATCAAGAGCCACCACACACAGACGTGTCAAGGAATTTGGCTACAGTTGTCGTATTCCTCTTGTTAAGCCACTCCTGAACCACAGACAACGTCAGAGGCGTCTTACCTGGGCTAAGGAGAAGAAGAACTGGACTGTTGCCCAGTGGTCCAAAGTCCTCTTTTCAGATGAGAGCAAGTTTTGTATTTCATTTGGAAACCAAGGTCCTAGAGTCTGGAGGAAGGGTGGAGAAGCTCAAAGTTCAAGTTGCTTGAAGTCCAGTGTTAAGTTTCCACAGTCTGTGATGATTTGGGGTGCAATGTCATCTGCTGGTGTTGGTCCATTGTGTTTTTTGAAAACCAAAGTCACTGCACCCGTTTACCAAGAAATTTTGGAGCACTTCATGCTTCCTTCTGCTGACCAGCTTTTTAAAGATGCTGATTTCATTTTCCAGCAGGATTTGGCACCTGCCCACACTGCCAAAAGCACCAAAAGTTGGTTAAATGACCATGGTGTTGGTGTGCTTGACTGGCCAGCAAACTCACCAGACCTGAACCCCATAGAGAATCTATGGGTATTGTCAAGAGGAAAATGAGAAACAAGAGACCAAAAATGCAGATGAGCTGAAGGCCACTGTCAAAGAAACCTGGGCTTCCATACCACCTCAGCAGTGCCACAAACTGATCACCTCCATGCCACGCCGAATTGAGGCAGTAATTAAAGCAAAAGGAGCCCCTACCAAGTATTGAGTACATATACAGTAAATGAACATACTTTCCAGAAGGCCAACAATTCACTAAAAATGTGTTTTTATTGGTCTTATGAAATATTCTAATTTGTTGAGATCGTGAATTGGTGGGTTTTTGTTAAATGTGAGCCAAAATCATCACAATTAAAAGAACCAAAGACTTAAACTACTTAATTGAGATGCATCTGTGAATGAACATATATACACACACACACACACACACACACACACACACACACACACACACAGGTGCATCTCAATAAATTAGAATGTCGTGGAAAAGTTCATTTATTTCAGTAATTCAACTCAAATTGTGAAACTCGTGTATTAAATCAATTCAATGCACACAGACTGAAGTAGTTTAAGTCTTTGGTTCTTTTAATTGTGATGATTTTGGCTCACATGTAACAAAAACCCACCAATTCACGATCTCAACAAATTAGAATATGGTGACATGCCAATCAGCTAATCAACTCAAAGCACCTGCAAAGGTTTCCTGAGCCTTCAAAATGGTCTCTCAGTTTGGTTCACTAGGCTACACAATCATGGGGAAGACTGCTGATCTGACAGTTGTCCAGAAGACAATCATTGACACCCTTCACAAGGAGGGTAAGCCACAAACATTCATTGCCAAAGAAGCTGACTGTTCACAGAGTGCTGTATCCAAGCATGTTAACAGAAAGTTGAGTGGAAGGAAAAAGTGTGGAAGAAAAAGATGCACAACCAACCGAGAGAAGCGCAGCCTTATGAGGATTGTCAAGCAAAATCGATTCAAGAATTTGGGTGAACTTCACAAGGAATGGACTGAGGCTGGGGTCAAGGCATCAAGAGCCACCACACACAGACGTGTCAAGGAATTTGGCTACAGTTGTCGTATTCCTCTTGTTAAGCCACTCCTGAACCACAGACAACGTCAGAGGCGTCTTACCTGGGCTAAGGAGAAGAAGAACTGGACTGTTGCCCAGTGGTCCAAAGTCCTCTTTTCAGATGAGAGCAAGTTTTGTATTTCATTTGGAAACCAAGGTCCTAGAGTCTGGAGGAAGGGTGGAGAAGCTCAAAGTTCAAGTTGCTTGAAGTCCAGTGTTAAGTTTCCACAGTCTGTGATGATTTGGGGTGCAATGTCATCTGCTGGTGTTGGTCCATTGTGTTTTTTGAAAACCAAAGTCACTGCACCCGTTTACCAAGAAATTTTGGAGCACTTCATGCTTCCTTCTGCTGACCAGCTTTTTAAAGATGCTGATTTCATTTTCCAGCAAGATTTGGCACCTGCCCACACTGCCAAAAGCACCAGAAGTTGGTTAAATGACCATGGTGTTGGTGTGCTTGACTGGCCAGCAAACTCACCAGACCTGAACCCCATAGAGAATCTATGGGTATTGTCAAGAGGAAAATGAGAAACAAGAGACCAACAAATGCAGATGAGCTGAAGGCCACTGTCAAAGAAACCTGGGCTTCCATACCACCTCAGCAGTGCCACAAACTGATCACCTCCATGCCACCGAATTGAGGCAGTAATTAAAGCAAAAGGAGCCCCTACCAAGTATTGAGTACATATACAGTAAATGAACATACTTTCCAGAAGGCCAACAATTCACTAAAAATGTGTTTTTATTGGTCTTATGAAATATTCTAATTTGTTGAGATCGTGAATTGGTGGGTTTTTGTTAAATGTGAGCCAAAATCATCACAATTAAAAGAACCAAAGACTTAAACTACTTAATTGAGATGCATCTGCACGCACACACACACACACACACACACACACACACACACACACACACACACACACACACACACATATATATATATATATATATATATATATATATATATATATATATAGTGAATATACTATATGTTAGACTTGTACAACTTGGACATTTAAACTATTTTAAATGTCTAATTATTATTATTATTTATATATAATTTATGACTTCATAAAATGTAGTGACTACATTTTATTTATAAAAATTCAAACATTTTGGAAAATGTCAGGGTTAAAAAAAAAACTGATTTTATTTTGTAAAGAACTATCCCTTTAAGAGAAAATTGTCACAGCAGCACCTACAATAACTATGTAATTGTTATGTTGTTATATAAATGATTAAAACGGTAATCATAAAAAGAAGCATAAAACAACAAAATGTTAGCATAAAACATACATTTTATTTTGTACTTCTTTTTACGATTACTATTTTAATCGTTTATATAACAACATAACAATAAAATAATTATTGTAAGTGAAACATACAGGTAAATAAGTGAACAGTAATGTAAAAAAAATATAGCATTATATCAGAGTTACACTTTATATTAGAGAAACTTGTTACAGTGTTATTACATAAGCCCTGGGTTACACTTTTATTTTAAGGTGTCCTTATTACAGTGTAATTATACATTTAAGTGCGGAGTAATATTAATTTACAACATGTGCTTACTATATGGTTTGGCTTAGGGTTACTTCTATGTAATTAAGCATAATTTATTGTTATTATAATATTAAGTACATGTAACAAGGACACCTTAAAATAAATTGTTACTGCACTAAGTAACATAAATTAACAACAGTGTTGGAGTTTGGTTTAGTTGTTATGCATAATTAACCGATATTACTAAAGAAAGTACATACAACATATGTAACAAGGACACTGTAAAATAAAATGCTACTGAAATCAGATTTTGTTGAGTCTCCTAAAGCAAAAATAGAACCATCTTTACAACGTCTTCAGCTTAATTCAAATCAGTTTTGAGAAACCAAATAAACAGATATATATAGCTAGTATCTTTCAGACATAAACAAATGAGATACAAATCAATCAGTCTGTACTCTGATTTAAAAGCACTATAAGTCATCTTCGCCTGCTAAGATGCTTGAAATACTTCCGCATCAGAGAAATGCAACAGACCTGTTTCAGATGCTTCCTCGGATTCCTCAGAATCGCGTCTTTCTTTTCAAAATCCAGTCAACAGCAATTCCGTATGTGTAATATCATATCCGGACATTGCTAGGATTAGAAGATATCCAGTCTTTGCTTTTAGGTGATGAAACAGCCGAAAGGTCGAGATCAGCAGCGGCGCACAGCGAATCCACGTCACCTTAAAAATAAAAACACCCAAATCTTCCGGGGTGGGCGGGGCTACAACGCAACACCTGCATCTGCTTTGACAAGTCTCTGCATCATTAATTCACAGCTTTAAGTGTGATTTTAATGAGATAAAACGTTTATCGTGCATTTTAAGAGGTAAAAAGCATTACCGGGAAATTTCTTCGCTCTTGCCAGCCCTGACTAATCGATCGTGGTGCAAGTTCTGTTGTTCCTCCTTGCGAAGGCTGAACTAGACAATTTTGAGAAATCGATTCCATCATCTACGACAGGAATTCGACTATTTATGCCTGTATAAGATTTCGCGCGAAATTGACGACAATTTCTGGCGCGGTTGTGTTTGTGTCTATGACTGGAAAGCGAGAAGCTGAAACACATTTTATTGGTAAGCTTTTTTGTTTTTGCGTTTTACAGTTTGTGAAACGTTGGTGCAGATATGCGGTGCATGTATAAGCTGCTTTACACGCGCTTGAGGGTTTTTTAGCTTTGTTTTGATTCTTTAACGTTACGTTACCTTTGATGTATGAGCTGCTCCGTGTTTTTCTTTTTGTTTTGTTTTTTTTCTAATTTACTATTAACTGTGTTGGTCAACTTACTTGTTGCAGTTTATAATTTAGTTTTTATGGATTTTAATCCTTTCAGATTTCTGATAATAACAGTTTATCACAATGGGAATTCATGGACTTGCCAAGCTCATTGCAGATCACGCGCCTTCAGCTATCAAGGAACAAGACATTAAAAACTACTTTGGTAAGGCTTCTTATCATTTAAATAGTATTTATTTGATAATTGTTATTGTGAAACTCAAATGTAACGTGACTGTTTGATTTTCACATTTTTTTGCATGCTTGCAGGAAGGAAAATTGCTATTGATGCGTCCATGTGCATCTACCAGTTTTTAATCGCGGTTAGACAGGACGGTAATGTGTTGCAAAATGAAGATGGAGAGACTACTAGGTATGTAGAGTTGTCTACTATCATTTGTGCAAGTCTGCATGGAAACATGACAAGCTGATTGAGTTCAAAGTGTATACTTTGCTTTTCTAACCATGTGCCAGATTACATTTGCATGGTCATAATATTCACACAAGCTCTGTGTCTCCCCAGCCACCTCATGGGCATGTTCTACAGGACCATCCGAATGCTGGAGAGCGGCATCAAGCCGGTTTATGTGTTTGATGGGAAGCCACCTCAGCTGAAGTCAGGAGAGGTGCGTCAGAAACACACAGTCACTCTAATGGAATATTCTCAATTGAAATAAGCAGTGATTTGGACCTGCAAACAGCATTCATTAAATCACAACTTAAATGGATGTCATTTTACGTTTACAGCTAAAAAATAAAAAATGCAGCTGTGCTAGAAATTCACTGGCAGGATGGCATATTGGTGCAACTTATAGCCATATATTTTATTTACTGATGTAATGTTAATGCACCAAACTACTTGAACTACCAAAATCTGCTTTTTACTCTAAACTGTAATTATAAACACCAGTATTATAGAAAGCCACATAAAGAATGAGTTTGTCATAAGTGGCCAGTAAATAAAACCTGTCCATGACCTTGTATATCCTGGTGAGACAGTAACACTAAAATAATACAATAAACATTAACTAAATGACAAATGAAACAAGTCTTAATGAACATTACAGATAACAATAATAAGAGGAACCAATTATTTACACTAATCAACATTTGAAGTGGATCAAAACCTTTCATCAAAGTTGTCCTAAAACCAAAATGCGTTCTTGTCTTAGGACAACTTTGAACTTTTTTAAATCCATGTCAAATGTCGACTGTATATAAAATATAACCGTATGTGATGTCATTCAGGAATTTATGGGAATGTCCTTTTACAGTTTTTCTCTGTAAATTTTTAGCATATATGGTGAAGTAACTTGGTTAACTAACAGATGGTCTTTTTCTGTAAAAACATTTTCTGCAGTCTATATTAAGAGATGTTTTTATTTGAACCCCTACAGCTGGAAAAGAGAGGTGAGAGACGAGCAGAGGCTGAGAAACTTCTAGCTCAGGCGCAAGAAGCAGGTACAGATGCTTTCAAGACGACATGCTTTTTTGAAAATGATTCTTTAACATGGATCCTAATTCTAAGATTTCTCACAGGTGAACAGGAGAACATTGACAAGTTCAGTAAGCGACTAGTAAAGGTTACCAAACAACACAACGAGGAATGCAAGAAGTTACTTACTCTAATGGGAGTCCCTTACGTTGAGGTACTGCCACAGTCACTGACAGAAAACTGCGTAAAATTATCTTTTATTATGATATAACAAAATTGTATACCTTGCATGTTAAGGCTCCATGTGAGGCTGAGGCGAGCTGTGCTGCTCTGGTGAAATCAGGGAAGGTTTATGCCACAGCGACAGAAGATATGGACGGTCTGACATTTGGAACAACGGTCCTGTTGAGGCATCTAACAGCCAGTGAAGCAAAGTATGTATAGATGCGCTTAATATCTGAAATTATCTGTTTATGTAGACATTTGGATGTATTATAGTTATGGAGATTTGAGGGCTTGCAGAAATAATTGGATGTTTTTTTTTCCCATCGTAGAAAACTCCCAATCCAAGAATTTCATTTCAGTCGTATTCTACAGGAAATGGGTCTGACACATCAACAGGTAAGACCTTAGCTTTATTTCAGTCTTATCTTTTGTATACAAATATCTGCCCTATGATAGATGTGTCAGTTCTTTCTAATTGCTGTTTATGTTTGAATGTCTTCCTCAGTTTATTGACCTGTGTATCCTTCTTGGCTGTGACTACTGTGGCACTATAAAAGGAATCGGACCCAAGAGGGCCATTGACCTCATTAAACAACACAGCTCTATTGAAGAGATCCTTGAGAACATTGACCAAAATGTATGTTTATTTACACTGTTTAAAGGCATTTACTTACTGTCAAAATGTTGCAATTACATCCAAGTTCATGTACTTGCATAATTGTGCCCTCTAGTGGCGGCTAGTGTGTTGCTTAGTCAGAAAATAAATTTGGCCATATGGCAAGTAATTTAGTAATCCATAATTTAGTTTCATTATTTAATTTTGCACTTAATTTTTACTGTCTCTTGCATAATTGAAATATGTAGCTGTAATTTTTTTTAATTTGTAAGAAAAGATAATCCTGCCTCACTCTCGTTGCATTAAACAGTTTACTTAATTTTGCATCTTGGCTAAAATGCTAACCTAAACAAAGTTGTGTGCTCTAATTATAGCAGCCTTTAACCACTACCTCCTGTTTTAGATGGTCTTTACAATGTGACATTTTCTTGTTTTGTGTTGCAGAAGCACCCAGCTCCTGAGGACTGGCTGTATAAAGAGGCTCGGAGTCTCTTCTTGGAGCCTGAGGTCATTGAGGGCACCTCTGTTGATCTGAAGTGGAATGAACCTGACGAGGATGGACTGATTCAGTTCATGTGTGCTGAGAAACAGTTTAGGTACAAAGCAACCAAACCTATTGTGCTGTGAGAAGGAAAAAATAGAAAGGAAGTTGTTCTCTTGTATTTGTGGTTCTCGCAGCTGCAGAATGTTTTTCAGATGTTAAATTTGTGTGTTACCAGTGAGGATCGTATCCGTAACGGCTGTAAGAAGATCATGAAGAGTAGACAAGGGAGCACCCAGGGAAGACTGGACACATTCTTTACTGTAACAGGATCGATTTCCTCTAAGCGTAAGGTAGGAGGAAGTAATTACTAAAACTAACTGTTGTATAACTATATTGAAAATTAAGTACTCTGAAGAATAATACAGTCATGATTCATTTTATTGTAATTGTGTGTGGCTTTCTTCATTAAACGGTGATTTGGTTTATCTGTTTAAAGAAAAAAGGTAATTATTATTTTTTTTAATTATAAAGGAGCCTGAAATAAAGGGATCTGCTAAAAAGAAGCAGAAGACGAGTGCTACGCCAGGCAAGTTCAAGAAGGGCAAATGAAAGCGATTTCTAGAGGAGTTCAGAGCTTGTGTCATTATGTCAAACGCATTGTATTAAGGAACAAAACATGAGAACAGTTGCTTTCGTTATTTTAATAAACATGGGGAGAAAAATGTTTTAAATGCCCTATTTTCTGTTTCTATATTATCTTGAATAAAGATAAATATTTAATCACGTCAGAGTGTTTTGTTTTCATTTGGTTTGCTTGCAGAAACGCTGTCTGAATTAGACAGAGCACTTCTTTGTTTCAAAGTATCTAAATTGGCTGATTACCTGAATATTTTTTTGTTCCTGGCCATCTGTAACCACTATGCAACAACAGTTCATTATTTCAGAACGAGAATCATTAACTTAAATACTGAAGCCTCTCTGTTCTCTGCTGTTGGGCTGATAAACAGGTTTGCCCGAGGAAATACAACAGACCATTGTGTTTAAGGTAGGAAAAAAACTGTTGCATGATATTCTAGTGTTGATGTACAGAAATGATTTACATGAATTTAAATTGGTATTTTGGTAATTTGATAGTTTACATGTATGTTTTACAGACTTTGGTGACTGGTTCAGTTTAGTGTGGTAATATGGTAATGCTTCACATGTTGAAAGCACACGTTGGAACTTGGAAGGCCTGGAAAGAGTTGATCTCTGCATCATGACTATAAAAAAACAAGAAGCCAGGTTAACAAATCCACAGTTCTGTGAGGAAATTGTGCTGGACTTCTCTTTTACTGTGAATTAATGATGGACTGTTTTTCTGTAGGTGAGGTTTTTCTATAATTTTTATTGTCTCTTGAATACATTTCAGACTTTATCTAATGCAGAAATGTTCATACTAAAATATAATTCAGATAATATAATTTATCAAAAAATAAAATGAATAAATCTATGTGAAGTGCCTTTGTAGGTTGGGGAAAAAAAAAAACATTTTCATGTTTGTGTTTGTTTTTACCTACAGCACCTGAGATGTTTGTCTTTTCTTTCATGGTTTCATATGGAAGGTCAGTCAGTGCCCTCTAATAAGATGAGATAAGACCGCTTTAGTGTTACACTTATTTAAACAAAAGATTTTACAGTGTGATTGTTTATATTGCGTTTTCAGAATATTATACAGACTTGCCTAGTAACCGCACTGAGCGGCTCTTGTGTGCAGATACCTTGCACATTTGATGCACCAGACAGAAGAACGCAGAAAATATGTTTGGCTGCTGGGTAAAGAACCATGCTTTTCTCCAACCAGATAGTTTGGTGGTTTTTAACGGAAGTACAAAAATCATCAAAGGTTTCATAGAGATACTTGGAAGTCTTAGTTCACTGTTTTCTATGATGTCATGAACAATCATACAGACAAGTACTATTTTAGGGTGGAAATAAAGAATCCAATCCAAAAAGTAATGGAATTACACATATCAATACAATCCCATCAACAGTTTTGTCTCCAGTAAGTGGGATCTTCACTGTAAACTATATTGTTCTTTTATGATATGAAATTACTCTGTGATTATGATTTATAAACATCATTGACTATTTCATGGGTTCGTCACCGACTTGAAACCTTTGTCGCATCTTTTAATGAAATATTCTCTCATTATTCTTATGCTCATTATTCATATTCTCACCTTAAAATTGGTAAAATGCCTCAAGTTTTAAGATGATTCAGTCACTACTAGTTACTTTTTTAGTAACTTGAATAGGTGAAAGGATTGTATATGGGATTTTTCCCCCCTTGTTAGAGGGCCTAAAAATCTCCATGACGGTAGCAAACTACTGTGCTGCACTATTAAATTAGAAAAAGCAGAACTTTTAGTAATATCTGTAGTAAAATCAATGGTTTATTCATAATTCAGACAAAGTTTTTTGTGAAAAATGTGCATAATTGTCTTACAGACTACTGCAATTACAATAAAGATTAGTTTGTGTGAAATGTACCTGTTGCTAAAAGATAATGCACCATACTGATAAAATAAAATAATACAAAGTGATCGTCTTAAATTGATTTTATACAACAGTTCAATAAAGTAGAAGTGAATTAACTTAAAGAGGTCATATGATGCTATTTTCAAAGACCATTATCTTGTGTATTGGGTGTATAATAATATAATATTAGCATGCTTTAATGTTAAAAAAACATTATTTTTCACTTGGGCTGTTGAATGCTTTAATCTGATTGGTTGACAATCGTTCTGTGTGCAATTATTTTCAGTGGAATGCATGGTTAAAGTAGTTCCAGGCAGCACATTACATGACCATATCACTTCGCCAAATGATTTCAGTTACTTCAAGGGTCTTTCCTTTGCTTCCGGCTTCGCTACTATTCGGACTATTCGCTGCAAATCGAATCATCATCCATGTGGGGAAGAACGATATTCGGAAAGAGCAGTCAGAACTGCTTAAGAAGGATTTCAGTGAACTCTTTGAAACACTTCAAAGACTTGACGTTCAGTCGTTCATCAGTGGACCACTCCCAGCAAGAGGAACTAACATGTTTTCACGGCTACTTGGGCTGAATACATGGCTACAAAGAACCTGCAGTACAAAAGGAGTCAACTTCATCGACAACTTCAATATTTTCTGGGGCCATAGACAACTGTTTAAACTGGACGGCTTCCACCCAAACAAACTTGGTGCGAGAGTCCTAAAGGACAATATCTATTTCTCCCTCCGTCATCCTTCAGTGGTGTGTGCCAATCCACTCGGCCTCAATGGCACACACACACCTGGACAGAGTATGAGTGACCACAGGACTTCATGTCAAACTTTCCTCATGGAAACTATCCCGGCTGAGTCCTGCCCACAGAGCTCATCACAGACAGACTGTGACGTACTACAACAGCTCCAAGACTCAGCACCCAAGGACAACTATCTGGAAAACAGCCAGGGAAGCCAGGACAACATTTCACAGCCACCGGAAACACCAGAGCCAGAGCCCCGCTCACCAGACACACTATCCCTCTCTCCAGAATCTCCACTTCTAAGCTTCTCACAGAAAATGGAGGAACTGGTGTATGCTGGGACCAAACTCTCCCACTTTTTCGCTGCAAGCCCCCAGATATCAACTAAAAAAACGGCGGGCCCCACAACCACCAAAGACAGCAGGCCCAGCTCTCCCTCCTCCTCCTGTGAGAACTCTCCGACCGCTGCCACAACGCCAGGGCCCAAACCCTCCTCCATCGGCTGTAGGTGAACCAAAAACAACTGATAACAGCTCTCAGTGATATGTGTGTGTGCCCAGTGTGCCTTTAGCCTTCTATATTTCTGTTTTATCACGTGATAGAAAGTCTAAGGCCTTCTCAAACCGTACGGCTGACCCATCTAATCTGCGGCCTTTAATGAGTCAATCTAAGATTGCTGTAGAGACAAAATGTAAATCCATCAAGTTAGCATTTTTAAACATTCGCATACTAAAAAATAAATCATTTCTGATCAATGATTTAATAACCACAAACAACTTGGATTTTATGTTTCTAAATGAAACTCAACTCAAAAGCTAAGAATGTTATTGATGATATTGCTCCGGCAAGGGTTTGCAAGAAGAATGGCAGACAAAAATCACCATGGAGAAAATCAACAGCAGTTCAGAGTATGAAAAGACAATGCAGAAAAGCTGAGCGGATGTGGCGGAAGACAAAACTTGAAATTCACTATAGCATCTATAAAGACAGCCTTCATTCTTTCAATGTGGAACTAGCCACAGCTAGACAGACCTTCTTCTCAAACCTTATAAACAGTAACTTAAACAACTCTCGCACTCTTTTTGCTACTGTGGCGAGACTAACAAACCCCGAGTCAGATTCCCAGTGAAATGGAGATTGGCATATCTAGTTTTGCAGAGGTCACACAGATTCGACCACGATTTCAAAAAGAAGTGACTATGTCTGTTTTTGAAGAAATTGATAGCAAAATTTTGAAAGAAATAGTACAGCACCTTACATCGTCAACATGCTATCTTGACACACTTCCCACATCTTTTTCAAAAGTGTGCTTAACTGTTTAGAAGCAGATCTCTTAGAAGAACGCCTCACTTCTTTCTGGGACTTTTCCAAACTCCCTGAAAACTGCAGTCGTTAAGCCCCTTCTGAAAAAGCGCAATCTTGATAACACAATGTTGAACAACTATACACCAAAATCAAATCTTCCTTTCATAGGTAAGATTATTGAAAAGGTAGTTTTTAATCAGCTGAACAACTGTTTAAACTCAAATGGATACCTGGACAATTTTCAGTCTGGTTTCCGAGCACATCATAGCACAGAGACCACGCTTATTAAGATAATAAATGATTTTCGCTTCAATTCTGATTCTGGCAAAATATCAGTTCTGGTACTACTAGATCTTAGTGCTGCGTTTGACACTGTTGATCATAACATACTTCTAGAGAGGCTGGAAAACTGGGTTGGGCTTTCTGGGATGGTACTCAAATGGTTCAGGTCATACTTAGAAGGGAGACGTTATTATGTGAGTATAGGAGAGCATAAGTCTAAGTGGACGTCCATGACATGCGGAGTCCCACAAGGCTCAATTCTTGCACCACTCTTGTTTAGCCTGTATATGCTCCCACTAAGTCAAATAATGAGAAAGAACCAAATTGCCTATCACAGCTAATCTGATGATACCCAGATTTGCCTAGCCTTATCTCCAAATGACTATAGCCCCATTAACTCCCTCTGCCAATGCATTGATGAAATAAACTGTTGGATGTGCCAGAACTTTCTTCAGTTAAACAAGGAGAAATCTGAAGTCATTGTATTTGGAAACAAAGATGAAGTTCTCAAGGTGAATGCATACCTTGACTCTAGGGGTCAATCAACTAAAAACCAAGTAAAAAATATTGGGGTGTTTCTAGAGACAGACCTTAGTTTTAGTAGCCATATCAAAGCAGTAACTAAATCAGCATACTATCATCTCAAAAACATTGCAAGAATTAGATGTTTTGTTTCCAGTCAAGACTTGGAGAAACTTGTTCATGCCTTTATCACCAGCAGGGTGGACTATTGTAATGGTCTCCTCTCCGGCCTTCCAAAGAAGACCATTAGACAGCTGCAGCTCATCCAGAACGCTGCTGCCAGGATTCTGACTAGAACCAGAAAATTTGAGCATATCACACCAGTCCTCAGGTCCTTACACTGGCTTCCAGTTACATTTAGGATTGATTTTAAAGTACTTTTACTCGTTTATAAATCTCTAAATGGTCTAGGACCTAAATACATTGGAGATATGCTCACTGAATATAAACCTAACAGACCACTCAGATCATTAGGATCAAGTCTTAGAAATACCAAGGGTTTACACAAAACAAAGTCTGCTTTTAGCTATTATGCCACCCACAGTTGGAACCAGCTTTCAGAAGAGATCAGATGTGCAAAAACATTAGCCACATTTAAATCCAGACTCAAAACTCATCTGTTTAGCTGTGCATTTGTTGAATGAGCACTGTGCTACGTTCGAACTGATTGCACTATGTATAATCATTTTCTATTCTTAAATGTTTTAAATTCTTTTTAAATACATTTTTAAATCACTTTGTTTTTATTGTTGTGATTATTATTATTATTAATTCCTTATTATTATTTTTAATGACTGAGAATGCTTCCTTTTATGTAAAGCACTTTGAATTACCACTGTGTATGAAATGTGCTATATAAATAAACTTGCCTTGCCTTGCCTTGCCTTACCTTTTACCACTGATTTACAGGTGCATCTCAAATAAATTGAATATTGTGAAAAAGTTTTTTTTTTTTTTTTTTGTAACTTATTTCAAAAAGTTAAACTTTCATATATTCTAGATTCATTACATGTAAAGTAAAACATTTCAGAAGTTTTTTTTTGTTTGTTTTGTTTTAATTTTGATGATTAGAGCATACAGCTCATGAAAGTCAAAAATCCAGTATCTCAAAATATTAGAATATTTCCTAAGGTCAATCAAAAAAAGGATTTGCAAAACAGAAAAGTTCAAGTTCTTTAAAGTATGTTCATTTAGCACAAATGACAGCATCAGTGAGGAGTGGCATGGAAGCGATCAGCTTGTGGCACTGCTGAGGCACTACTGAGCCTTCAGCTCGTCTGTATGGTTGGATCGACTGTTTCTCATCTTTCTCTTGAAAATATCCCATAGGTTCCATACGTGGGGTTCAGGTCAGGCACGTTGGCTGGCCGATCAAGCACAGTAATATCATGGTCAGCGAACCACTTGGAAGTGGTTTTGGCAGTGTGGGCAGGTGCTAAAGTCCTGCTGGAAAAGGAAATCAGCATCTCCATAAAGCTTGTCAGCAGATGGAATGTTTTATGTTTATTTTGTCAAATGTTTTACAAAATCTCCTGGTAGACGGCTACATTTACTTTGGACACTATCCAAAGCAGACGTCACGGCACCCCAAATCATCACTGACTTCGGGAACTTCACACTGGACTTCAAGCAGCTTGGATTCTGTGCCTCTCCAGTCTTCCTCCAGACTCCAGACTTTGATTTCCAAATGAAATGCAAAATTTACTTTTATCTGAAAAGAGGACTTTACTTGAGCAACAGTATGGTTTTTTCCCCTCCTTAGCCCAGGTAAGATGCTTCTGACATTGTTTCTGTTTTAGAATTAGCTTGGTAGCCCTTTTCCTGAAGACGTCTGAGCATTGTGACTTGATGCACTGACTCCAGATTCAGTTCTCTCCTTGTGAAGCTCTCCCAAGTGTTTGAATTGGCTTTGCTTGACAGTATTCTCAAGCTTGCAGTCATCCCTGTTGCTTGTGCACCTTTTCCTACCCAATTTCTTCATTCCAGTCAACTTTACATTTAATATGCTTTGATACAGCACTCTGTGAACAGCCACCCCTTTCAGTAATGAGTCAATGACCTTCTGTGACTTACCCTCTTTGTGGAGGGTGTCAGTGATTGTCTTCTGCACTGCCAAGTCAGCAGTCTTCCACATTATTGTGGTTTTAAAAAACAAGAGATACCAGAAATTTATACTGTAGGGACGGTCATTTAATGAAACTCAAATGTAAATATTCTAATATTTTGAGATATTGGATTTTTGACTTTCATGAGCTGTAAGCTCTAATCATCAAAATTAAAACAAAATTTTTTTGAAATGTTTTACTTTACATGTAATGAATCTAGATATATGAAAGTTTCATATTTTGAAATAAGTTGAAATGAACTTTTTCACAATATTCAATTAATTTTTTTTTTTTTGCGATGCACCTGTATTATAGATCAGTGGTCCTTACAGCTTATTATGTACGGAAAGCACTCTCCCGCTCTCTATACCTTATCTTTACTTTACAAACACCCACATACACACACAAAAAAATTCACAGAAACGTGTTATCAATGCTGCTCTGATGATTTTATTGGTAAAATAGCTTAGCAACTTAAAAGCTACATGACATTTCTCACTAGTAAGGGAATAATGGTGTAGTTCTTGAAGCTGATGAACTTACAATTTTGCTGTTAGTAGAGACGCTGCTGCCGAACACTGTTGAGACGTGCACAATGGTTTGCATCGTGGCCACATAACCACCTTAAAGCCGTTTCACACTGAGCGTGATGCAAAAAAGCATGGCGAATTGCAGACAAACGGTGCTTTCTCACTAAGTGCTAAATTGAACTAACTGATCGCCTTCACACCTGCATGCTAAGTCGTGCCGACCAGCAATGCATTTTTCCTCAGATATGTATCTTGTAAATGGTTTTAACATCGTCCGCTTCTCAATATTCATCATTAAATTAAGATAAATAAAGTTTGATTCTACACCAGAAACACAAACTATCTATAATGCTTACAAGAATACATCCTAAAATATAAATAGAGGTACAATTAGCATCAAGCTACACTTGAAAATGTATGTAATTATTAATGTATTTGCTTAAAACCCACTTTAAACCATCATCGAGTGCTTGTAATAACTTCTGATTGTGATCCATAGTTGACTTTGATTATATAATAGGCAGACATGCACTCTTTGTATGTTTAATAAAGCCTCAGTCTTCTGAGCTTTTAGAGCCACCGTGTTGACCTTTTGGGTAACAGCAGTGGCTCTGGCCACGTGATGTAATGCTCAAATCTTATTGGACGGCCCGTGTTTTTTCTTTGCGAAACTGAAAAGATTCGTCGGACTGGTTCGGAAAAAAAACATTCGCATTTTCAGTGCGAATGTTCATGGTCTATGTGGAAGCATCCATTGGAATCTGTTGTTTTATTCCAGTGCTTCATCGCGTCCGCTTTTTCGTGCTCAGTGTGGAAAGGCCTTTAGGTGTGCATGGCCTGTCGTCAATTGTTCCTTCCTTACTTCTTAAAGACAGTATTTACCATTTACCATAATTCAAAATGGAGCCACTGAAGAGTCAACTATTGTGTGTCTCCAAGGAATACAGTGTGTGTTTTTTCATGAATCATTTTCTTTCAATGAATCATCGTATTTGAGCAAAATGTTTGAGTGAACAATTCAATGAAAAAAAAACAGCTACTCCTTTCATTCCTGAATGAATCACTGTTTTTGATTGAATCATTCAGGTGAAATCATTGTCTTCACTCATTGGCTGTGTAGGAGGAATTTCAGCTTTTTTGTTTACATTTCTTCTGGTAACAATTTTCCTAAGGTAAGCACAGTTAGATGGTGCTTTTGATCCTTTTTGAATCTCCATTGTCCAAATTATTGTAATTGCATGGAAAAAGAGCAACCAGCCTTCAGAATAAATATCATTTAACTTTGAAATATACATACAAACTGGTGTTCACAATATGGAGGTCTGTTTTGTATTTATATGGATTTCTGAATTTCTTACAGAGTGCAAAGAGTAAAGGCATCCATTAATAGGGAAACTGACATCTCAGATCAGGTATGTTCTACACTCATTTAGCAGATCATGTTTCTGTTGTTTCATACAGGATGTGCCGTAAAAAGCAGATATCTATACTCTACCATTCATTTTACCGTAATTAATTATTATTTACAGAAACCAAAAAGCAAAGACAGTGGACCCACAGAAAAGGTCATGTATTATTATTTTTGTTCCTCTTTCAGGGTCAGGAAAAACATATTCGGATCAACTCCATTTACGATAATAGTGCTTTTGCAACGAGTGAAGAGCTAGAGATGGCAAAGGATGAGAATGAAATCCATTATGGACAAATTGACTTTTCCAATCCCCAAACCAAAAGCAACTCAGTGAAGGCCTCAGAACAAGAGACGATATATGCCGATGTCAGTGGTTCAGGGAAAGATTAGTTTACATTAGAATAAACAGCTTATGAGTGAATTGTAAATGTAGTATTGTTACGTCCATAAGGACATAAGTTATTCTATGATTTAACTAATAATTGTGTTTCGTGTGTATACTGTGTTCCTGTCTCTCTTGCTCCTCCTGCTCTCTGCTTGACAGGTTAATGAGTGCCACCTGACTCCTGTTTGAGCTCGTTAGCTGGAGTACAAAGGAACCTGAAAAGCTGCAGTCCAGGGAGAGAGAGGCTGAGGTGTTCCATCCTTACAGCTACCATCTTCCAGTCCAAGAGCTGTTGGTTACATAAGTGTTTGTTGATTCCTTTACCTGTTAAGTTGTTAAAAGTGTCAGTAGCAGAGTGTTTCAGCTATTTTTTTTTGTAATTGCTTAAGTGGAAAACCTTTGTATGGAGGTGGATGCCATTTACTTTAGAAGTTTTTTTCCTCCTGTGTTTGAGTTAGAGAGGAAGACAGGGAAGTATCTCTGTATTTTATTTTATCTTTCTTTTGACAGGTAAGCTATTTCTTAAAACCCTAGTCAGAGGAACTTTTTGTTTATTATTTTGGCCTTTTCCCCTCCTGAAGCCTTTTATGTATTTTCCACATTCTGTTAATTAAAATACCTTTGGTTTATTTGCTTAAAACTGGTGTTGCTGAGCATTCTTGTGTACCTGCCCTGGGAATTGGAGAATTTCATAATTCACAATTTATGCATGTTTATTTGTTTGTGCATTACAGTTTATCTCAGTTGCTTTGGCACATTTTTTGAAACAGTCAGTTAACAGTCTAAACTGAAAGTGCCATTGTCAAAACTTCAGAAGCCTATTCTGCAAAAACTCACCCAAAACATTTAATTCATGCTTCAAAACCTAGTTATTGTCAGTCCTGTGTCCTCATGGCTTGTGTTTTCTCCCCATTGTGCCTTCATTGACCCAGTTTCTCCCTCCATGTTCTTAATTGGTCCTTCCTGTTCCCATTTAGTTTGAGTTGTTTCAGCTGTGTTTGATTAATTATCTAGTTTACTTCAGTACTTAAGCCCTTGTGTTTCCGTGTCTCCAGCGTCTGGTGTTATATGTCATATTGTGTCTCCATGGCTTTTGATTTCCATTAAAGACTGTGTGAATTGAATCTCCTGAGTCTCCTCGTTTCTGTGCTCCATGTGTGAATCGTGACAGAACGTGACCGATACATCACTTCTTCCCGGATGTGTGTGAGTGTATGAATGTGATGCATATTTCATCAGTAGGTAAAAATGTATTGGGAGAAGTCAACACTGTAGTACGCAAAAATGAAGTGAACATTTTTATTTATACAGTTCATTTATTTTTGTAAAAATATTACATGTAAGCTGAAATTTCATCATTGCTTGTTCATTTTTACACGCACTGTTAAGTGAACTTTATCACCTCATTTAAATGACACATTAATTTCAGTTGTATGTAGTCAGTGTTTTGTTTTAACTATAGAGCTTCAAAACACACTGTAAAACATCAAAAGTTGAGAACTTAAAAGTTTAAGGCAACCAGCTTCAGGACATTTGAGTTTTCTCAACTTCTTGTATCCAGTTTATACAACAAAGTTGAGAACTCAATTTTTTACAGTACATACAAGCAAATAGTCAGCAATAAAGAAGAGCAAATAACCACATTACATGCAATAAACAAAAAGTGTCTTCGGGATAAAGAGCAGTGTTTATTTGCTTAGCATCATTACTCTTATTTATTAATGTCTTCGTAGACAGCAGCAGATCTAATAGGCTGCACTCATTACAATGTACAGATCTACTCTGAGTGTTTTATGCCAACAGACAATTATGTTTACTCTCTGACTTATTTATTTATTTTTTAGCAGAAGGATGGCATGTTTTATTTGTTTCAATAAAGTAAACACACATAATTTTTTTTTTTTGCCTTTAATATTTGTATTGTGTGGTAACCGTTTTATAAATATATCTTGTGATTTGTATCTTGCATGTATAAATATCTCCTCAGATTCAGGCCTAATTTGTATTTGTTAAATCTGTGCTGAGCTCTCTTCCTCGCCACTAACAATGACTGATTATGAGAAATACCACAACACTCACAAAATTAAATTCAAATGCACTCTTGTATTTGATTGTATTTCAGGACAGGGTGGATCCATGATTAGTGTGTGGGACGAATTGCTAACTGTTCTTGTTTTTGTCCTTTTTTTTTTTTTTTTTTTTGTATGAGGTATATTTAGCCTTTCTTCAGTTGCATCATCTTACATCTGGGGGTCTTGCTTTTCTCACTTTTTCTTCGGATAAAGTTTATCCTAGTCTATTTTTTCTTTTAATGCACATTTTTAGAATTTATGTGCATCTTGGTGTTTCCATCTAGTGTTTTTTTATTTATTTATTTATTTATTTATTTTTAAATGTGATAGTCATGATGGAGTCTTTCTTGGAGCCTTACGGTGGCTTGAAATTTTTTGAAACCTTTTTGTTACCTAGATCTCTATGCTACAGTACTCCATTATTTCAGATGAATAATCATTAACTTAATACTAAAGTCTCTCTGTTCTCTGCTGTTGGGCTGATAAACAGGTTTGCATGAGAGAGAACAACAGACTACTGTAAGTTTGAAAAACTATTACATGATATTCTAGTGCTGAAGTACAAAAATATTTCAATACATTTAAATGGGTAATGTGATAGATGCATGTTTTTGGTGACTGCTTCCTTTTAGAGTGGTCATGTTAAATGCTTCACCTGTTGAAAGCGCATGTTGGAAGTCCTGGAAATAGTTAACCTCTGCATCATGACTGTTTAAAAAAAAAAAGAAGCCAGGTTAGCAAAGCCACAGTTCTGTGAGGAAATTGTGCTGGACTTCTGTTTCACTCTGTATGAATGATGGACTGTACCGCTATAGGTGAGGCTTTTCTATCATTTTATTGTCTCTGAGCACATTTCAGACTTTTTCTAATGCAGAAATGTTCATGATATAATTCAGATAATATAACTAAAGTGTCTGTGTCTATCAAAAAAAAAAAAAAAAAAAAAGTATAGCACCCATATGCAGTGCCTTCATAGATGGAAAACTAATCTGTTTTGTTTGTAACTACAGCACCTGAGATGTCTGTCTTTTCATTGATGTTTTTTCTGCTCTTACCAGTACAAGTTCATATGCAAACAAGTGAGTCATTGCTGTCTAATTTAAAAAGATGATATAAGGAATCTTTAGTATTAGACTAATTGTGTAAACAAAAGATTTTAAAGTGTGATTGTTTGTATTACTTTTCTGTTTTCAGATCCTATATTTCATGCAGAATTGCCTCACAGTATAACCGCACTGAGTGGCTCTTGTGTTCAGATACCTTGCACATTTGATGCACCAGCGATAAAACTGCAATACACAGAAATTATATTTGGCTGTTGGATAAAGAACCACCATGCTTTTCTCAATCCAGACAGTTTGGTGGTTTTAAATGGAAGTACAAACATCATCAAAGGATTTAGTCACATTGAGATACTTGGAAATCTTAGTCAATATGAGTGTACCAGTGTTTTTTATGATGTCATGAACAATCATACAGACGACTACTACTTTAGGGTGGAAATGAATCCAGTGGATTGGAAATATACATATGTTAAAAATCCCATCTACATTTCTGTCTCAGGTAAGTGGTCTTCATCAGAGGTGGAAAGTAACAAATTACATTTACTCGTGTTACTGTAATTGAGTAGGTTTTTTGTGTACTTCTACTTTTTAAAGTATATTTTAAAATCTGTAATTTTACTTTTACTTGAGTATATTCTGTTTGAAGTATTGTACTTCGCTACATTTTAAAACACATTAACTACGGAGTAAAAAAAACAAATCGCTCCCTGGAAACTAGCCTACTTCAGTAAATAATGGGCAGGAGAACAAACAAGAAAGATGCAGACGGACAAGACAGGCGTTATGGTGCAGACCCAGCTGAAACCCCGTCGTATTTTGCTGAAGTTGAACTCGAAGGAAATGAAGTGAACCCCTGGCCATATTTAAGCTCTATTATGCAGTAAGCTGTGTTTTCCTAGGGAGACCAAACTAGCAGTTTATAATATCTCGACATCAACCCTTCGCAAGCATCTGGAGAGGTAAGGTGTTTATAGTAAGCCTACTTGCATTGGTGGTTAAAATTAAGCTTTGACAGTTTAGTAAGAGGTTTTGCACAAAGACAGTGGTGTAGGGTGTGCGATAATATCGTAATTGTAGTTTTAACGATGTGCGAATTGACACTATCAGTATTTTGCAAATACCAAACAAAACACTTATACAGAGTGCCGTGAAGTCTAGTAGATTAGACTAGTGTGCGCATTTAGGGCGTGTTCTTTCACTGCGTGATTCAGTCTGTTAAAATCATAGACTGTAAAAAGGTTAAAATGCATTTAGAATGATCATAAATTGAAGACATAGGGGCAGAAAATGTATATATTTATATAATTTCATATAGTACATTTACATTTACATTTTACATTTACATTTAGTCATTTAGCAGACGCTTTTATCCAAAGCGACTTACAATTGGGGAATACATAGAGCGATTAATCTTGAAGAGGCAATCAGACATACGAAGTGCTTGCAACACCAAGTCTCAGGCATTGTTCAAATAAATACAAACTACCAAAGGAAGGAATAAGTAAAGATAAATTTTTTTTTTTTTTTTTAAGTTTAGGATGAAGTCAAGTGCTGTCGAAAGAGATGAGTTTTCAGTTGTTGCTTGAAGATTGACAGGGATCCAGCATTCCGGATAGAGGTGGGAAGATCGTTCCACCAGCCAGGAATGGTGAATGAGAATGATCTAGAGAGTGATTTTGAGCCTCTCTGTGATGGTACCACGAGGCGTCGCTCACTAGCAGATCTCAGATTTCTGGAGGGATGTAGTTTGTTAATAGAGTGCAAGTAAACGGGTGCTGAGCCAGTGGTTGTTCTATATGCAAGCATCAGTGTCTTGAACTTGATGCGAGCCGTGATTGGTAGCCAGTGCAGGAGATAAAGAGAGGTGTAACATGGGCTCTTTTGGGCTCGTTGAAGACCAGTCGTGCCGCTGCATTCTGAATCATTTGTAGAGGTTTGACTGTATTAGACGGAAGTCCAGCCAGAAGAGCATTGCAATAGTCCAGCCTAGAAATGACAAGGGCCTGGACAAGAAGTTGTGCAGCATGCTCTGTCAGAAAGGGCCTGATCTTTCTGATGTTATATAGTGCAAACCTGCAAGATCGAGCAGTTTTTGTAATGTGGTCTTTGAAGGTCAGCTGATCATCAAAGATTACACCAAGATTTCTGACCGAAGTTGATGGGGTTATTGTTGATGAACCTAACTGGATCGTGAAGTCATGCTGTAGAGTCGGAGTGGCAGGGAGGACAAGAAGCTCAGTCTTTGCCAGGTTGAGCTGCAGGTGATGTTCTTTCATCCATGCCGAGATGTCCGCCAGGCAACCTGAGATCCTTGCAGCTACCGTTGGATCATCTGGTTGAAAAGAGAGGTAGAGCTGTGTGTCATCAGCGTAGCAATGGTATGAGAATCCATGTGCCTGTATGATGGGACCCAGTGATGTAGTGTATGTGGAGAAGAGGAGGGTCCAAGAACTGATCCCTGAGGAACCCCAGTGACCAGTGTATGTGCTTTGGATACCTCACCTCCCAGGCCACCCTGAAAGACCTACCAGTGAGATAGGATTCAAACCAGCGAAGTGGAATGCCAGAGATGCCCAGTGATGAGAGGGTGGACAGGAGTATCTGATGATTGACAGTGTCAAAAGCGGCAGATAGGTCCAGCAGAATGAGGACTGATGATTTGGAATGGGCTTTTGCAATTCGCAGGGCTTCAGTGACCGAGAGAAGCGCAGTCTCAGTTGAATGGCCCCTCCTGAAACCTGACTGTTTAGCATCCAGTTTGTCGTTCTGTGAAAGAAACAGTGAGACTTGGTTGAAGACAACTCGTTCAAGTGTTTTCGCTATGAGCGGAAGGAGAGAGACAGGTCTGTAGTTTT
This sequence comes from Onychostoma macrolepis, assembly GCF_012432095.1. Classification (NCBI taxonomy): domain Eukaryota; kingdom Metazoa; phylum Chordata; class Actinopteri; order Cypriniformes; family Cyprinidae; genus Onychostoma; species Onychostoma macrolepis. The sequence goes on along the minus strand of NC_081178.1, from coordinate 16,322,353 downwards.
CTATAAGAGAAGTGTTTAATGTAGGTTTTTTGAGCAGTGGGGTTACCCGAGCCTGCTTGAACGCAATGGGGAAGTTACCTGTGAGTAGGGATGTGTTGATGATGTGTGTGAGTGCAGGTAAGAGTGTGGGTGAGATTGCTTGGAGAAGGTGTGAGGGGATTGGGTCAAGAGGACATGTTGTAGGATGGTTGGAGGAGAAGCTTGGATACTTCAGCTTCAGTGAGTGGACAGAAAGAAAAGGTGGGAGTTTTAGCAGTGGATGTGGTAGGGTGAGGGTCCAGTGTGCGTGGAGGTGAAAACTGACCACTGATTGATCTAGTTTTGTCTGTAAAGAAAGTGGCAAAGTCATCAGCTGTAATAGAGGTGGAGGGAGGAGGTGGAGGGGGACAGAGGAGGGAATTAAATGTTCTGAAGAGATTACGCATGTCTGGAGCGCTGTCGATCTTGTTGCGGAAATGTGAGGATTTGGCAGTGTGGACTTTAGCAGAGAAGGATGTGAGCATAGACTGGTACCTACTGAGGTCCGACAGATCGTTGTGATATTGATTATAGTAAATCAATATCACACAAAGAGTGCCATTTTTTTTCTCCAAAAATCAGCATGATTACATATAGATTTTTATTATTATTATTATTTTTTTTTTTACAAGATCAATAAACAAGTTAAATTAAGAGACTTAAAGGGGTGGTTTACTGCGATTTCACTTTTTTCATTTTAAATAGTGTGTAATGTTGCTGTTGGTGCATGAACAGTATCTGCAAAGTTGCTGCACTGAAAGTTCAACGTAAGCGGAGATATCGTCTTTTAAAAATCAGGAAGTTTAATGCCTACAAAAACGACTCATATGGGACTACAACGAGATACTTCCCGGGTTGCATACGTAAAAAACCCATAAATTTGCATCAACCCCTCCCTCCGGAACATGCCAAAGAGGGGGCAAGGCCATGTTCTTCGGCTTTGTCGAAGAGGAAGAGTTATAGTGGAGAGTTGTAGCCATGCCGTCGAAACGGTGTTATTTTCACCCAGCTGTCAGGTCTTCTGTGTTCGGGCTTCCTACAGATGCTGTAGTTCGTCAACAATGGTTAAAATTTATGTTTGATTATGTTCCTGACAATTACAATCCTAATTTAGCTCTCTGTGCTGCGCATTTTACGGAAGACAGCTTCCAGAATCTACACGAGTTCAATGCCGTATTCACACAGAAACTATTACTAAAACATGGAGCAGTTACAACTTTAAAACCAGAGGCAGCAGTTGTTGGGCCACAACCTGTAAGTAAGATTTCATAATTTTAAATGTATTTGCATGTATAATTTCAGACATAATGTTTTAGTTTTATCAAGGACGTAAACAAATGCCAACGCTGGCTTTAGTAGCCAGTTAGTTAAATGCTATTTCGTGTGTCTATGACAAACGCGTACAAACATTTTGGACGCGAATGTGTAATTATGTACTAATTTTGTAAATGTATTTTCCATGTATACTTTATGACGTAATTTTTCGATTTGATCAAGAGCGTAAACACAAGCCAATGCTGTTTGGTTAGTATACAGTTAGTTCGATGCTATTTTGTGTGTATAAGACAAACGTGTACGAACTTCAAAAAATGATATGTAATCACAACAGCAAACTTCCATTCAGAAACGTTTTGTAAGAGCCGTGCTTGCGGAAGTTCTGCTTGACTCTCTTCATTACCGCTTTCTGGGTCTGATTCTGGCTCAAACTGATATGGCAATATTGACACCATTATTTACATTTGACCGGAGCACATGCAGCTGTCGCCCGTGAAGGTAATGGGCGTGACGTTTCCGGACAATGTGCAGTACGCAGTTTAGCCAAACACAACACACCGGCCCAACTGACCAATCTGAGCCCATCGCCTGTTTCTGAGGGAGTGGTTTCATAGAATCAGGAAGTCAACCGGTCGTTCAAATGACAGAGGAGAAAGCGGCTTACAATAAAGGTGAAATATATGAAAAATAAGGCATTTTTTAACAAACGAAACACGAAGACATGCTATATTGCACCCCATAAACACAATCAAGCAAAGAAAAAAAGCAGTAAACCACCCCTTTAAGTTTTAGACACCATATTGCCTGTTTCCTCTATTTCGACAACAGAAATAATTCCAAACACAGGCACAGCACTGTTTTTTACTTTAGATTATTATTACTATATATATATATATATGTTTTATATATATATAATTTCAAATACGAGTATTCAACATGTTATGTCTTATATATCAAAACATTATTTCTGCATTTGTAACTGCAGGTTAGATGTAGTCATTTCACAGTGTGTAAATACATCTAAATGCCACTTCAGATGCAGCATTGTCTTATTATTCTAAATAACTGATGAAATGTAAGAATTTGGCTCAAAGGATGATGCACACTTTTAGAAAAAATGGCTTTATAAAGGTAAAAATGCCCATAAAAGGTAATCCATTTAAGGTAAGGTAATCCATTTAAACTTATTGGAAAACATTAATTTCTATCACTGCTGTGAACTGACCACCCAGAATATGAAAAATATCAAAAACTTTATTAACCATTCACACACCTTTCTGTTGAGTTTATGAATGCAATATCCAATCAGAGGCCTTTTGATTCATCACTGCGGATCACTGCGGAGAATGCTAGAGTTGTTCAAGTGTGCGCACTCACTGACTGAATTTGCATTCACAAATTCTGTCATAATCCCAAACAACAAAGTGCAAAATAAATGTAAGATATTAATTTGCTTCAGTGATTATGGGAGTTTTTGAGAAAATGCATAGCTCACGTTAGACTGAAGTCATGGACCGCTTTAGTGTCCTTTGTAATATTTTTGTTTTTCACACTTGTATTTCATGCTACTAAAATAACCAATGTGAAGTCTTGATTTTCTAATCCTTGAAAAGCAATTAAAAATTTCATAAACCATTCTTATCTTGTTTTGTTGGTAGCCAGAATATAACTTGCTTTTTCTGCCTACTTGGTGGGATGGTCTGCATTAATCTGAGTAAATTTTAAATGAGCTACTTTTTACTTTTGATTAGATTAGATTGGTACTTTTACTTGTACTTAAGTAAAATTTCATTAATGTAATGGTGCTTTTACTTGAGTAGAATGTTTTCGTACTCTTTCCACCTGTGGTCTTCATTGCAAATTTATATTATTATTTTATAATCAAAATTATTCTGTGACTATAATTAAGTATCAATGGAGTCGTTGAGTATTTCATTGGTTATTAAATGACTGGGAACCTTTATCTCATCTCTTGAATATGTTCTCATTCCTTAAATTTAGTCACTAGGTTTTTTAGTAAGTTGAATAGGTGAACGGATTGAATTTGGGATTTCTCCCTTAAATAAATGAAAAATCCCCATGACAAAAGACCTGCTGTAGAAAAGAAAAGAAGAAAAAACTGTTAAATTAGCAAAGGGGGAACTTTTTAGTAATATCTGTAGTTAAATGAAAGGTTTTCCATAATTGAGAGGAAGAATATTTGTTTTGAAAGATGGGCCCACAGATTACTGCAATTACAATGAAAATTAACACACACACACACACACACACACACACACACACACACACAGGCAACCTTCAGGTTACAAGCCCAACTCCCTAACCATTAGGCCACGACTACCCCGCAAATGTACCTGTAGAGACATAGTAGCGCCAAGATAGTGTACTCTACTGTGCTAAAAATAAAGTGCTTTTATACAACAATTTAACAAATAATACTGAGCAGCTTACTTCTTAAAGACGGTGTTTACCAGTTACTTTGGTATTTTCGCTCTAACAGAAAAAATATTCCAAATTATCGGTTGAGTAAGTTATTTGATTACTTAGTCAATCACTGGTGTAATTATGGAACATGCAAAACAATTACATTTAATTTAGTGGTATTTTTGTCCATTAGATGTGCCTGAGCTTCCCATCCTTACACCCACTGATCTGCAAGAAGTGAAGGAGGAAACTACAGTCAATCTGAGCTGCTCTGCTGAAGCCCCCTGCCCCAAACAACCTCCTACAATATCCTGGTCTAACATCTCTGAATCTGCCCACATTAAAGCACAGTTACAGGAGAAACCTGATAAAACCCAGTCAGTGTTTTCATACGTGACCTTCAAAGCTTCATACAAAGATCACAAAAAGAACATCACCTGCACTGCTACATATCCAAGAAATACACCTGATGCCTCAACTGTGAAGAGCACCGTGATTCTACGAGTCCTGTGTAAGCGATTTAGAGTTGTTTTGCTCTTTCACAAGCATTATTATGTTCAGATGTGTGATATTATGATGTCTAGTTTACCTACAGATGTTTCTATTTTGCCCTAAAGTTTCTCCAAAAGAGACTCACATCACCATCGATCCATCTGATTCAGTCTCTGCTGGTACTAATGTGACTTTGACCTGCAAAAGCAAAGCCAGTCCAAATGAAATGAACTACACCTGGTACAAACGCGGACAGAAGAAAGAGCTGGATTTTGGAGAACAACTGACCTTTAATGTAAATAGAAGAAGTGGAGGCTGGTACTTCTGCAGTGCAAAGAACATACATGGTATGCAAATATCAGAAGGGATCCTGCTGATTGTAGCAGGTGAGTTTAATACAGACATATGTCATTACTTTGTACAGATATTAAAATTAATGGTCATCATGGGTAGCTCCAGTTTTATGACTGAACTGTATTTTTACATTCCGTGCACAGCCTATAACTAACTAATTTTGCTTAACATTTTCAATCTTTTTCTTCTTCATCAGAATCATCGTCTTTAATCATTGGCTGTGTAGGAGGAATTTTAGCATTTCTGTTTATATTACTTCTGGTAACAATTTTCCTAAGGTAAGCACAGTTAGATGGTGCTTTTGATCCTTTTTGAATCTCCATTGTCCAAATCTTTGTAATTGTATGAAAAAAACAAAAAAAACAAACAGCCTTCAGAATAAATATAATTTGACTTTGAAACACATACAATTTGGTGTTCACAATATGGAGGTCTGTTTTGTATTTATATGGATTTCTGCATTTCTTATTAATACAGAGTGCAAAGAGTAAAGGCATCCATTAATAGGGAAACTGACATCTCAGATCAGGTATGTTCTACACTCTTTTAGCAGATCAAGTTTCTGCTTTTTCAAACAGGAAGCGCCATAACAAGCAGATACTGATATATTCTACCACACATTTCACTGTAACCAAGGACAATGAATTAACAGAAAAGGTAATTTTCTACTATTTCTACTATTATACTACTATTTTCTTCCTCTTTCAGGGTCAGGAAAAACATATGCATATCAACTCCATTTTTGATAATAGTGCTTTTGCGACGAGTGAAGAGCTAGAGATGCCAAAGGATGAGAACGAAATCCATTATGGACAAATTGACTTTTCCAATCCCCAAACCAAAAGCGTCACAGTGAAGGCCTCAGAACAAGAGACGATATATGCCGAGGTCAGTGGTTCAGGGAAAGATTAGTTTATATTAGAATAAACGGCTTATGAGTGAATGTGTATAAATGTGGTATGCTTTGGCCTGTGTCATATGTGCATTGTCATCCAATATGGAAATATATATTTTTAATGAATTAAAAAATACTTGGGTATTAAGTTCTTTATCTTAGGTTTCATAGAATTGATTTATTAGGAACACTGTTGTTCAATCTTTCTGAGGACAATTTTTCTGCAGTGATTCCACAGTCTTCCAGTTAGGTGTTTAAATGCCACATATGAAGCATTCTGTAATAGTAAAACTTTTTTTTTTCAGTTGTCCTGTTACTGCTCTGCTCTGCTTCACTCATTCATTCATTCATTCATTCGCTTTTATAGTTTTGATCATGACACAGTTAATAATAAAAACATTCTTTTAATTGTTATTATTTTTCATTGTTGTTTTCAGGCAAAATTTTGTGTAGATTTTATAACAAAAAGTGTATAATAAAATAAATTTCAGTCAGAGGAGCTGACCTCAAACACCTGTTAAAGTCAGGTTTTTTTTTTTTCATGTTAATAAAAAAAAAATCAGTATTACATATGGAAATGTTGAAACTTTTCCTATGAAGGTTTAAATGCTCATAGTTTTATTTTAAGTTAAAGTTAAATATTTAATGATGGTAGAGTGTGTTTTGTTCATGTTAGTTGGTTTGAGGTGATGTATTTTCTGGTTTTAAGAGATTTAATAAAAATAAAAAAAACTAATAAAGTAATAAAAATAAAAATTCTGCTTTATTTTATGTTACCTGCAACAGTAAAGATCTAGTTTGTAATATTGTAGTATTTTGGTACACTTATTACAGTAACAGTCTTACTGGAGCCACTTTTGAGGTGAAATGTCTTGCTCAAGACATAATATTAAAAGCTATTTTAAACCCATATTAGTATTGTTATTATAAACAATAATAATAAATTAACTGAAAAAAAAAATCTGGATTTTACTCTGACACTCATCTCTAGTTGAAAACAGAATACGTCTTAATTGATTGTACCATTCAAACATACATTTGTGAAGCTGCTCTAAAACAATATGTATTGTGAAAAGCAATACGCATAAATCAATTTGAATAGAAATGAAAAACTGAATAGTTCCTTTTTGGTGATTAAACCTCTCTCTCTCTCTCTCTCTCTCTCTCAATTCAATTCAAGGGTGCTTTATTGGCATGACAAAAACTATACATTTGAATTGCCAAAGCAATTGCAGCTGGGCTGCTTACAAATAGTGCATATACAGTATGTATTAACAAAGAAAGAAAGAAAAAGAATAATAGTAATAATAATATATAAAAAGTATTAGGCATGTAGTGCAAAATCAATTTCTAATGTATGCAAGTATATAAACTAGAAAAAAAATAAATAAATAAAAATAAAAATAAAATCAGGAATTAGACAGATTTACAGAAGCAAAATGTACATCTAAGTAATATAGCAGCGTAATATGGTTTAATATAATCTAGATGTGCTGGAAACATCAGATCAGGGCAGATTGAGTGTTTTCTCTTCTATGGTGACAGACAGACACATATTGAGCAGCAAACACACAGCAGTTCTTGTGTTCTCCTGACAGATACGGCAGTTTCTCCTCCAGTTTTAAATGTCGGATGGATTTGCTGTAATTTATCATAGAACACTGTCCGTATGTCCGTGTATTTGGAGCATTCTGTTAGGAAGTGCAGCTCTGTTTCCATCTGATTTAGATCACAGTGTGAACACAATCTCTGCTCCGGGGGCAGCCATGTTTTTCTGTGTCTGCCCGTCTCTATCATCAGCTTGTGTCCGCTGAGTCTGTATCTGGTCAACGTGCTTCTGAGTTTCTTATCTGACACTGTGTACAGATACTCTGCCATACTGTACTCTCTCTTTAGGGCCGAATAGCATTGCATTTTACTCTGTTGTTGTGTTTGGGTTTGCCAATGAGTGATGTAACTCTGTTTGATTTATGCAGTAATCTGATTGATTCTGATGTTGTGATTCAGAGCATCAGTAGATGTTAGTGAAGCATCAGGACTGAAGCTCTGGATCAGCTGAGGGAAGGGGTTGCTTTCTTTGCTCGTCTCTTGGTATTGCAGGGCTTTATAATGATATGATTGGGGTCACTGAGTTTCAGATGTTTCCAGAATTTAATTGCCCTTTTTTGTGTCTTTATGATTAGAGGATATTTGCCTAATTCTGCTCTGCATGCGTTATTTGTTGTGTGCCGGTGCACGTGTAATATAGTTTTACAGAGTTCTGCATGCAGGGTCTCAATTGGATGTTTTTCCCATTTGGTGAGATCTTGATTAGGATTGGTCAGTGGACCCCACACCTCACTGCCATAGAGGGCAATGGGCTCAATTACTGATTCTAATATTTTCAGCCAAATTCTAATAGGGATTTCTATAGGACATTGCCGTTTTATGGCGTAGAAGGCCCTGCGTGCTTTATCTCTCAGTTCTGTCACAGCATGGTTAAAGTTTCCAGTGGATGTGATTTTCAAACCAAGGTAGTTGTAGTGTGATGTGTGTGTTATCTGGTTAGTGCCTAATGTAAATGTGTGTTGTGTTCCCTGGGATCTGGATCTTTTCTGAAATATCATAATTTTGGTTTTATTCAGGTTGACTGTCAGGGCCCAGGTCTGGCAATATTGCTCTAGCAGGTCCAGGTTCTGCTGTAAACCATGTTGAGTGGGAGACAGCAGAACCAGATCATCTGCATACAGCAGGCATCTGATCTGTGAGTTGTGTAGAGTGAGGCCAGGGGCTGCAGATCGCTCCAGACTGAGCGCCAGTTCATTGATTTAAATGTTAAATAATGTCTCTCTCTCTCTCTCTCTCTCTTTCTATCTCAATTCAGCTTTATTAGCGTGACTGTGTAACACAATGTTGCCAAAGCATTAACATATATATATATATATAACAACAACATAAATAACAACATAAATAATAATAAATAAAATCCATCTAAATAAATGAAAAGATAAAGTAAGTCAGTTTAGAGTTAATCATGTTTAACATCTAACATTGCGAATGGTTAATACATATTTAGCAGCTAGTGCAGCTGTGTTATCATCTTCTCCAAGTAAGAAGGGCATTTTCTCAGTATCACTAAGTTCAGTAAATAGGCCCTTTCGCACCGCAGGAACCTTTTCATAGTACCCGAACTAATTGTGGAACTACCCACTTTTTGGCGTGTTCGCACCGCGGGAACTAGGAACTGTTTCAGTTCCCGGAACTCCGTTTGAGGAACTAAATTAGCTCCTACTTCAGAGTAGGGTCTAAAACAGTTCCATACGCACTACCCGATCTTTCAGTCGCTTGACGTATAAGTTACGTCGACATTCCATGTCCATTATTGTGAACCCCGCAAGACACAACAAAAACACAGCTCCGATCACAGCGTCCTCCATCCTCCTGTTGTTAATGTTATTCTTCTTTGTTTTCGTTGTTGAACGCCGCGCACAAATGACGTTGCTGTCGACCGGCTTACGTCACTTCTTAGTACCCACTGTTGGTGCGAATGCAACCCTTTAAATGGTACTGGGAAATAGTTCGCGTTAAATAGTCCCAGTACTTTAGTACTGTACTTTTAGTTCTGGAACTAAAGTGGTGGGAAAGGGGCTAATGATGGGATCAGGGCTTCAAATCTGGGGAGAAATGTTTTCCTCACATTGTGATATTTAGGACAAATCAGCAGAAAGTGTTTCTCGTTCTCTATTTTGCTGTAGATCACAGTGTCTACAGATCCTCTGCTCTTGCTCTGTCCATGTTTGTCTATGTCTTCCTCTCTCTATTTCTAAATCATGGTTACTTAATTTGTATTTGGAGAGGATTTGTCTTTCTTTAAATTGTCTAATCAATAAATAATTGGCAAATTTAGTGGTTCTGTTTAGGTTTGAGTGGCATTGGAGTTTATTATGAAGGTCAAAGTATATTTTTAGAGATTCATCATGAGTGTCTCTCTCTCTCTCTCTCTCTTTGGCTTGCTCCCTTTATCAGGGGTCGCCACAGCGGTGATTAAACCTATAGCCATAAACAATTAATGAGGTGTTGTAGTATAGTGGAGTTAAAAAAAAAACAAACAAAAAAAAAAACACACATGAAGTACAAAAGATAATATTTTAGGTAAAAACCAAAAATGTGTTACTTGCCACATTATACTAGCCTACTGAAGTACAGAAATAAATAATGTTGGTCTGACAAGGCTTGTTTTAAAATTTGAACTAGCTTGAAGTTTGAAGATTTTAAGTTAATAAAATGTTATTAACATGTTCTAGCACATTGAATGAATGAATGATGCATTTATATAGTGCTTTATTATGTATTGCTGTACACCCAAAGCGCTAACACATTGCTAACATGTTTTAGCATGTTGCTACCATGTTTTAACACATTGCTAATATGTTTTAGCATGTTGATAACATGATTTAATATGTTGCTATATCGTGTTATAGCATGATTTAGCACATTGATAGCCAGTGTTGGGGAAAGTTACTTTTAAAATGCATTACACTATTTCATTACTCTCTTAATTAATTACAATACTTAGTTACTTTTTATGGAAAGGCTGGTCTTGTTTGTTTTTAATATATAAAGTTCTGTTTTTGGCAAATATAAAGCCCTTTCACACCAAAAGTGAAATGAGCCTCAGGCTGAAGGAAAAGTAAATTCACATCAATGTCTTTGACACTCTTTGACGGTCCATTTTACTGTTTTTATTCATTTTGAGCAATACAGAGCCTGTTTTTGTGAAAGTGAGATGAGTAAATGCATGCTGACATTTAGTCTACGGAACTGCAGTAGCCTAACCATCATGTTTACACTGTGCACACAATGCCAGTCTTGAAAAACAAAGTAACTGCCATTACTTATTTGAAAAAACATGATTTAGCACATTGTTATTATGTTTTAGCATGTTGCTAGCATGATTTAGCATGTTTCTAGCATGTTTTAAGATGTTACTAGCATGATTTAACACATTGCTAACATCATTTAGCACATTGCTGGCATATTTAAACATAGATATGTATAGATCTATGCCCTATTAGTGGCTGTTTCTATGTAAGCCATCCGCCATATTGGAATGTCCGTGAACACTTGAGAGCAAGTTGCCAGTGCATCCAGACTGCAACTGTAGTTATACGCATGTATTAATATCTATATCTTCTGTAGACTTAAGATGATGATTTTGCTAAACTAACACAATACAACAAGACAAAGCCGTTAGCTAACAAGGCACTTAAAAGGTACTTTAGATTAAAAACCTGCAATATTGAGTTAATACATATTATAAACACAAACTAACATATTCTTACAGTGGCAAGGTAAGTATTCTATCTGCTTTTGACCATGCCTGAGAAGTTCAGAGAATACCTGCTGGGGCAGAGGTGTGTCGTCTTCACTGATAACAACCCCCTCAGCCACCTGACTACTGCCAAGCTTGGGGCCACGGAGCAGCGGATGCAGATGCACTTTCCCGACAGGGTACCTCCAGTCAGCGTGAGTTGGAAGAAGTACTGCCTGGTACAGCTCTCCCAGCCATTGTAAGGCAGGCTGGAGAGATAGGGGTGGGTTCTCAAGTAGCAGTCACCGCGCTGCCTGGTTTGGCTGTGGACGTGCAGGCCTTGCAGGAGGAGGACCCTGTTATAGGTGAGGTGTTATTAAGGCTTTGGAGGAGTGGGGTTCCCCCTAGTTCCGAGGAGTGTCGGCAACTGCCCAGGGCAGTGGTGAATCTTCTACGCCAATGGAGCATGTGGTTGTGTGAGCAGGGCGTAGTCTTGCACTGCAGAGTATTCTGCTCGGATGGTGGAGAAGAGGTGCTGCAGGTGGTGTTACCGTCACTATTGCATCATGAAATGCTGACGCAGTTACACCAGTAGCATGGGCACCAAGGAGTGGAACGCACTACTGCGTTGGTGCGGCAGCGCTTCTTTTGGCCGGGCCTGGCGTCTGATGTGGCACAATGATGTCGAGAGTGTGAAAGGTGCCAGGCCTCGAGGCCGAATTAAATCTTGGCCATAGATTTTACTGTGTTAGAACTAACGCGTTCTGGGCTGGAGAACGTGCTGGTTATGACGGACGTTTTTATAAAGTATATCTTGGCTGTACCTACACAAGATCAACGGGTGGAGACAGTAGCCCAAGTTTTGGTGGTTGAATGGTTCTATAAGTTCGGTGTCCCCAGTCGGATCCATTCTGATCAGGGCCGTAATTTTGAGTTCTCCCTGGTACAGCAGCTTTGTGCACTATATAAGGTAGAAAAGTCTCGCACTACTCCTTATCATCCAACGGGGAATGGGCAGTGCGAGCGCTTTAATAGGACATTGTACAACCTTTTGCGTACCCTGCCTGTGTCAAGGAAGATGGATTGGGCCTCATGTCTCCCACAAGTGCTGTTCTGCTACAACACTACCCCTCATCAGGCGACTGGCGAGTCCCCATATTTTTTATTGTTCGGGCAAGAGCCAAGACTCCCGGTGGACTTCCTCTTGGGCAGAGTCCAGGACGCTGGGGCTGGTAGTGTGCATGAGTGGATGAGGGAACATCAGGCCAGGCTTCAGGTGGCTTTTGAGGGGGCTCGGGGACGATTGGAAACTGCTGCTGGTTGCAACATGATGCCCCACTGGACCAGTTAGTTTATTTACGCGTGTATGGTGCTAGAGGTTGCCATAAAATTGAGGACCTGTGGAGCCCGGTGGTGTATCAGGTCGTAAAATTACCCAAGGAGGGTGGGGCGGTATACACTATTGCACCAGTGGATGACTTGGGAAGGGACAGATGCGTTCATTGCTCGGCCTTGAAGGCCCGAATCCGGAAGGATGCTCCGGTTCCGGCCTCGACATATCCCCCTGTTTTGGAGAAAGAGGTGCCTTCAGCAGAAGTTTCGTCAGATGATGTCGATCTGCTTATGTTGGTGCCAGCAATCCCTCTGGTAGGTTGGGGGACAGTCTCTCAAGTGCCTGTTTCTCTGGGTGTTTCTACCTCACAGAGTAGGCTGGTAGAGTCTGATGGGGGGACCCTAGTTGTGGGGGGCCGTGAGGTTCCTGATCTTGTATCAGGTGTACCCCCGGGGCCTGCCAGTTTGCCGGAGAGCCAGTCATGTATGGATGGTGTCCCCTTGAGGAGAACTGGGCGGACCACTGCGGGCCACCCTTTGAATTTGCATCGTCTACTACAGGCCGTTTAGGGAGGCATGAGAACTGTTACAATACAAGGTCCCATCTCTAATAGGAGCTCTGTTTGGTTTAGGCCGTGGGACGTAGGACAGGAATAGTCCAAGGGTATGTGTAATTGGGTCATCATCGGGACGCTGATCCAAAATAATAGGGAGTAGAATGTGGCAAGGTAAGTATTCTATCTGCTTTTGGCACCGGTTGGGGTGTGATTGGCAGACCAATGAGGTATAAGCGGCCATACTATTTAAGGACTCTTATTTTGATGGGTGTGGTGGTGTCCTGTTGATTCTGGGTTCTCCTCTCCCTGGCGTTCCCCTTTCCATTCCTGTTGGTGTTCAGGTAGGGTAAAAGATTCCATTGACGGTGTATTGCTGTGAATGGCTCGAGGCTAATCTGCGCTATTTATAGTCTGATTGGAGTGGAGCTGGTGGCATCGGCATTGTGGCAAGTTTGTGGCGGAGTTCGCTTGCAGGTATGTTTGGTGATTGTATTACATTTTTTGATCGCGTGCGGTGGTTGTATTTATTGTGTGCTGCTCTCAGTAATAGCGACAAAAGTGGGTGTGTCAATGCTAGCCGGTACATTGAGCCACAGCACTTTTTGGAGTAACCATATAGCTTTGCGTTGGTCTTCGTTCAACCCTAATCGTAAGTACGCCTTTCCCTTTCTCGCATATGGGGTTTAGTAGATTTAGTTTAACGCTTTGGTTTTTCTTTGTTAAACGTAAAGGGGGAATGGAACATCACAATCTCTAAGCCGATCCCTTGCTGAAGACGCTACATGTGACGCCGCTGCTGTTTTGCTTATGGACATTTTTTTTGTTTCCGTTTCTTTTTATTACGGACATTTGTACTTCATTGCTTATGGCTTTGCTGCCTTGAGGGTCATTTGGGCTTATAGCTATAGCTTTGTGTTTCTGCTAGGCTATTTATCAGGTTTATTGCTTTCAAGTATAAAGGTCATTGAACACTGAGTCTGAAATTTTTTGTCTGAAATTTTTGCACATTAAAAAATAAATACGACCTCACGTGGTGTCAATCACGTTTACACTCTGCCTCCGAAACTTTCGTCCGTCATAACAAAACAAAACAATTTCGCACCCATAGCATGCATTTTGATAGGAAAGGTTGAGGAATTCGAAAAAACTGAAAAACACACGTGAACATTTTGGACTCAGTGTGCAATGGCCTTAAGTGTTTTTAAAAATGTGCAGTTTTATCACACAGCACAATGCCACAAATGTTGCAAGTTTTGAGGGAGCGTGCAATTGGCATTCTGACTGCAGGAATGTCCACCAGAGCAGTTGCCCGTGAATTGAATGTTCATTTCTCTACCATAAGCAGTCTCCAAAGGTGTTTCAGAGAATTTGGCAGTACATCCAACCGGCCTCACAACCGCAGACCACATGTAACCACACCAGCTCAGGACCTCCACATCTAGCATCTTCACCTCCAAGATCATCTGAGACCAGCCACCCGGACAGCTGCTGCAACAATCGGTTTGCATAACCAAAGAATTTCTGCACAAACTGTCAGAAAACGTCTCAGGGAAGCTCATTTTCATGCTCGTCATCCTCATCGGGGTCTCGACCTGACTGCAGTTCGTCGTCGTAACTGACTTGAGTGGGCAAATACTCACATTCAATGGCGTCTGGCACTTTGGAGAGGTGTTCCCTTCACGGATGAATCCCGGTTTTCACTGTACAGGGCAGATGGCAGACAGCATGTATGCGTCGTGTGGGTGAGCGGATTGCTGATGTCAACGTTGTGGATCGAGTGGCCCATGGTGGCGGTGGGGTTATGGTATGGGCATGCATATGTTATGGACAACGAACACAGGTGCATTTTATTGATGGCATTTTGAATGCACAGAGATACCTTGACGAGATCCTGAGGCCCATTGTTGTGCCATTCATCCAAGACCATCACCTCATGTTGCAGCATGATAATGCACAGACCCATGTTGCAAGGATCTGTACACAATTCCTGGAAGCTGAAAACATCCCAGTTCTTGCATGGCCAGCATACTCACCGGACATGTCACCCATTGAACATGTTTGGGATGCTCTGGATCGGCGTATACGACAATGTGTTCCAGTTCCTGCCAATATCCAGCAACTTCGCACAGCCATTGAAGAGGAGTGGACCAACATTCCACAGGCCACATTCAACAACCTGATCAACTCTATGCGAAGGAGATGTGTTGCACTGCGTGAGGCAAATGGTGGTCACACCAGATACGGACTGGTTTTCGGACCCCCAATACATTAAAACTGCACATTTTAGAGTGGCCTTTTATTGTGGCCAGCCTAAGGCACACCTGTGCAATAATCATGCTGTCTAATCAGCATCTTGATATGCCACACCTGTGAGGTGGATGGAGTATCTCGGCAAAGGAGAAGTGCTCACTAACACAGATTTAGACAGATTTGTGAACAACATTTGAGAGAAATAGGCCTTTTGTGTACATAGAAAAAGTCTTTGAGTTCAGCTCATGAAAAATGGGGGCAAAAACAAAAGTGTTACTTTTTTTGCATGATTTAACACATTTCTAGCATGTTGCTAACACAATTTAGCATAATGCAAGCATGTTATTAGCATGTTTTAACATGTTGCTAGCCATGATTTACCACATATGCCTTAGCACATTGTTATTTAGCATGTGTTAGCATTTTAGCACACTATTACCATGTTTTAGCATGTTGCTAGCATGTTTTAACATGATGTTGGGTGCATCTCAATCAGCTCCCTAGTTAGGGCACTGATCAGAGAGTCAGCCTTTTTAAGGGCTGTCTCAATCGGGAAATCCTTTCAGTGCACTGGAACATTCGCTCCCTGAAAAATCCCACAATGGACAAAAAACAAGGTAGCATTGATACTCACTATGCTCCGTTACTGGAAAATTACATCACATTTCTGAAGCGCTAAACATAAACCACACAAGCCAACTCGATAAATATAATGACACGTGATAGAAGATCTGAAATAACAAACTGTTTTTTTGGGGTTTTTAAATATATTTCAGCATTAACCCACATCACTAGACGGGTAGCGAACACATCTAGTTAACATTTATAATTAATATTAAGTTATTATAAAATGTTGTAAGGACATGTAACAGAACAATGTGTTTAAAGAGAATAAAAATAATATCAAAAAGAAATATTAGTCTGCCTGTCATTGATTAATTCCAGCAGTGACGTGATTTAACATATTGTTAGTATGTTTTACCATGTTGCTAGATGTTTATAGCAGACTTGGCACACTGCTAGCATGTTTTAGCATGATTTAGTCTAACATGTTGCTAGAATGTTTTAGCATGTTGTTCTGATCTAGGGTATCATGCTTTGCCTGAAAGACAGCTTAAATACTTATTTTACAGTTATTGTACAGAGGTTTTGACCCCCTCAGTGAAAGTCTATGGGACTTTTGATTGTGTATTTAATGAAAATCATAAGTCTGATGATTTAGAAATGTTATAGCAAATTGAGTCAGACCAGTCCAAAAGTCTGACATGAGTTTGGTGGTTGTTTAAAAACTCTAGGAGGTACAGTTTAAAGGGGTGGTTTACTGCGATTTCACTTTTTTCATTTTAAATAGTGTGTAATGTTGCTGTTGGCGCATGAACAGTATCTGCAAAGTTGAGGCGCTGAAAGTTCAACGTAAGCAGAGATATCGTCTTTTAAAAATCAGGAAGTTTAATGCCTACAAAAACGACTCCTATGGGACTACAACGAGATACTTCCCGGGTTGCATACGTAAAAAACCCATCAAACCCCTCCCTCCGGAACATGCAAAAGAGGGGGAAAGGCCATGTTCTGCGGCTTTGTCGAAGAGGAAGAGTTATAGTGGAGAGTTGTAGCCATGCCGTTGAAACGGTGTTATTTTCACCCAGCTGTCAGGTCTTCTGTGTTCGGGCTTCCTACGGACGCTGTAGTTCGTCAACAATGGTTAAAATTGATGTTTGATTATGTTCCTGACAATTACAATCGTAATTCAGCTCTCTGTGCTGCGCATTTTACGGAAGACAGCTTCCAGAATCTACACGAGTTCAATGCCGTATTCACACAGAAACTATTACTAAAACATGGAGCAGTTACAACTTTAAAACCAGAGGCAGCAGTTGTTGGGCCACAACCTGTAAGTAAGATTTCATAATTTTAAATGTATTTGCATGTATAATTTCAGACGTAATGTTTTAGTTTTATCAAGGACGTAAACAAATGCCAACGCTGGCTTTAGTAGCCAGTTAGTTAAATGCTATTTCGTGTGTCTTTGACAAACGCAGCATACAAACATTTTGGACCCGAATTTGTAATTATGTACTAATTTTGTAAATGTATTTTCCATGTATACTTTATGACGTAATTTTTCGATTTGATCAAGAACGTAAACACAAGCCAACGCTGTTTGATTTTAGTAGCCAGTTAGTTCAATGCTATTTTGTGT
Organism: Onychostoma macrolepis; assembly: GCF_012432095.1. Taxonomy (NCBI): domain Eukaryota; kingdom Metazoa; phylum Chordata; class Actinopteri; order Cypriniformes; family Cyprinidae; genus Onychostoma; species Onychostoma macrolepis. The sequence goes on along the minus strand of NC_081178.1, from coordinate 16,305,266 downwards.
GTATAAGACAAACGTGTACAAACTTCAAAAATTGATATGTAATCACAACAGCAAACTTCCATTCAGAAACGTTTGTAAGAGCCGTGCTTGCGGAAGTTCTGCTTGACTCTCTTCATTACCGCTTTCTGGGTCTGATTCTGGCTCAAACTGATATGGCAATATTGACACCATTATTTACATTTGACCGGAGCACATGCAGCTGTCGCCCGTGAAGGTAATGGGCGTGACGTTTCCGGACAATGTGCAGTACGCAGTTTAGCCAAACACAACACACCGGCCCAACTGACCAATCTGAGCCCATCGCCTGTTTCTGAGGGAGTGGTTTCATAGAATCAGGAAGTCAACCGGTCGTTCAAATGACAGAGGAGAAAGCGGCTTACAATAAAGGTGAAATATATGAAAAATGAGGCGTTTTTTAACAAACGAAACACGAAGACATGTTATATTGCACCCCATAAACTCAATCAAGCAAAGAAAAAAAGCAGTAAACCACCCCTTTAAAATGTAGTTTCGGAAGAAGAATATGTATGCATTAAAGTTTTTGGCACTTTTTTGGAATTTAACTTGTTTGTTTATAAATTTGGTCATGGTAAATTCATACCCTGTTAAAATTACAGAGGAACTGGAAGGATTTAACTTCCACATTATGTCTGAAAATAACTGCATTTTACTAAGTGAAAACAAACATAACCACAGACTTGTTTTTCTCTCAATTATTGTACTGCTCGAGTTAAGGAGTCTCTATCAAATGTTTATTTTGTATTTTGTCTTTAAGCTCATTTATCACATTTAAATATAAAAATTATAGTAAAATTAATGTAAGAGAAAATAAAGTCAAAATGCCAATCATAATAAGCCAGGACTGTCTTTCAAATAAGGTGTAGCAGTGGCACCCATGTGGACGATGTTCATTTTGCCAAGATGTCTGTCAGTCTGTTTATGGCTTATCCGTTCATAAAGCATGAACTTGTACTGGTATCTTCAGGTGAATTCCGTGCTGAAAATAAATCATCAGAAAGCTTTAGAATCATAAGAAAAGCTTTAGAATTTTTATGCAAAACAAAAGATTTTAACATGTCCACATATAGGGCAGCAATGTGAAGTGCCTTTCTAGATTTAAAAACGAACATTGACTAGGTATGGACACTGCAAGAATATTATTAGTCCTTAAACAAGGCCCACGATCATTGGAGAACTATATTAGAGAATCTTTAGCAATCGCTCATTATTCAGATTTACCAGACATTATTTTGATAGAGTTTTTCTGTGATGGCATTAATCAACCTCTTTGGTCGAAGCTTAGACGCAAGGGTCCGCATTCGTCACTGAGTTGTTTTTTGGACTTTGCTTTGTTGACTGTTGGCTCTCTATTCACTGTGGGTGTCGCGGAGGAGGAACGCAATATTTTAGATTTAGATTTAGTCAGCCACAAGCTCAGGGATATTCGAGTATACTGATTGCTACTCCGGTGATTAGACCTGCTCGTGAAATGGAGGCCACACCAGAGCGCGCTCACATAATGGCGGCAACAGCAGAGCCTGTTCACAAAATGGTGGCGACAACAATGCCTCGTCATGTCACAGACGATTTTCCTGAGTCAAGTCAAGTCACAGTTGATCGTCATGAGTCAAGTCAAGTCACAAATGATCTCCCAGAGTCTCGTCAAATCTCAGCTGATCTCCCAGAACCTTGTTACGCCACAGCTGATCATCCAGAGTCTCGTCACGTCGCAGCTGATCGTCCAGAGTCACGTCACGTCGCAGCTGATCGTCCAGAGTCTCGCCATGTCACAGCTGATCGTCCCGAGTTTGATCACTTCCTGTCCGTTACACAGTTTGTTGAGATTGTGACAGTTTGTCAATATTCCCGACTGGCATCCAGCATGGAGGATCCACCGCTGGTGTCAGCACGTGCAGCTAGTATCCCTAAACCAGCGCTCTCGAGCCTTCCTGTTCCTGAAATGATTACCCTGTCTGGTAACCACAATGGGGATTGCTTCATGGTGTATTTGGGCCACAAACACCACCACTGAAACTCTAAAAACAGCAGCGCCCACTATGATGTCTGCAGGACCTCCCGAGGTAGTGGCGCTCGCTGCTGTTTCTCTGGAGATGAGGGTGCCTGCTGCAGCTTCTCCAGCTTGCTCATAACTTCCCGAGGCGGCAGCGCTCGCTTCAGCTCCTTGCACGGTAGTGGCGCCCAGTAACGCACTCTCAGCCTATCGTGTCGCAGTCAAAGAGACCGTTACTGAACTCTCCCTGTTTGCTGATGTTACTGCTGTAAAACCTCCAGAGGTGGCGGCAACCGCTGCAGAACCTCCAGAGGTGTCAGTGGTATCCACTCATCAGCTCTCTGCCTGTCCTGTCCCGGCCAAGGAGGCCGTCTGTGATCTCTCTGCCTGTCCTGTCCCGGCCAAGGAGGCCGTCTGTGAACTTCCTGTTTGTTCTGTCATGGATATGGAGGCCGCTCATGAACTCTTGACTTGTCCCGAACCGACCACGGAGGCCATTTATGAACTTTTGTCCTGCTCTGTACCGGCCACAGAGGCCAATTATGAACTATTATCCTGTCCCGACCCAGCCGTAGAAGCTGTCTCTGAACTCCCAGCATTGTCTGTCACATCCGAGAATTCTGTCAGTGAACTCCCTGACTGTTCTATTGCGGCTACAAGGGCCGTTTTGGAACTCTCATCCCAGCCAGTCACGTCCATGGGAGCCTTAAATTAACTTTCTGGATGCCCTGTTAACTCTGTCCTTGACAGAGTGGCTACTAGTAAACAGTCTGTCTATTCTATTTCAAGCGATATGACTGATTGACAAGCTGCTACGTGTGTCTCCTGCCTGCCCTGTGTTCCCTGCGATTTGGTTCATTAAAGACTGTTATTTGTGATTACTCCTATGTTTCCGCTTTCCTTGCTCCTCGCAGTAAGCAACCCTGACAACAGTGTTTTATAGTAACATTAAAACCAAGTTCAGAGATGCAGATAAAAATGAAAAACTCTCAATAGATGAAAATGGAATTTAGGAGGTTTAAAATTGATTTACAACTCATGAACTGAGGAGGGTTCAATACAGTATGTTAATATGCTGCAATGCCAACAACACAATACACAATTTGAAGTATATTAATTTCTACTTTTAAGTACTGAAAGAATTATTGGTAACATTTTATTATAAGGTGTTCTTCTTACACGTTACATATACTTACTGTTATAATAACAATAAATTTTGCCTAATTGCATGCAAGTGAACCTAAACCAAACCCTAATCCTAACCCAAACCATATAGTAAGTATATGTAGTTAATTAATATTACTCCGTACTTAAATGTATAAATACACTGCAACAAAGCCAAAGTGTAACCAAATTATATTTGTAATCCATTTATATAGTTTTTCTCACTGTGCTTACTGTGCTCCTGGTGCTGAAACATCAATATCAAATGTCACTAAAACTACACTGATTCAGTTATTTTGTTGAAAGGAAAATAATTATGACAACTGATCAGAAATTTCTATAATGTTGGCTTGTCATCCAGTCATGTAATCATTGTGTTATGTACTGTTCACTGAAAAAAAAAAAATGTTATTGATTTTTTTTTATATAGGTATGACATTGTTTCTTGCCGTTTTTGAGCTGCCGTTTTATTTATAATATCTGCATATATTTAAAATTTTGATTGATATATTTCATGATTCCAGTTATGCTCTGCATTGTTTCACAACTAATTATTTATTTAATGTGTATTTACACATTAGTACCATTTCTACATAAAATTCAGCAAAATTTTTAACTCTACTTGTAAAACATAACATAATATATAACACATAGAATAAAACATGCTCAAAGTGTTTTCTTTGTGGTTTTTATAAGGTTCTGTAAATTAAATATCGTAGTTGTAAAATGCAATGAAACATTTTGATTGTAAATATTAAGATGTTTCTAAAATGAGTTATCATTAATTATCAACATTAGCAAGATTTTCATTTATTCATTTATGTTAAGGTAAAACTTTATTTTACAGTGTCCTTGTTACACATGCATGATACATGTACTTACTAACAGTAAATTATGCTAGTAAGTACATGTTGATAATTAATTACACAATATTTAAACGTAATTGCACTGTAACAAGGGCCTCTTACAATAAAGTATAACTGTTGTTAATCTATGCTCTGTTTTAGTCTCTGATAGTCTCTAATGACAATGACATCTATAGAAGAACAAAAGGAAAAGGAATTCCAGGAAACAAAGATGAGCAAGTGTCTAAGTATTTAGGCAATTTCCTTGTTTCAAAGCTGTCAGAATTTTGTCTTTAAAGTGTTGCGTGTTTTGTGGGTTTTAAGTGCTGCAACCTCCACCCACACCAGTCACAAAGAGACAGTGGTTTCTTGACAAATTGAAATGTTTTGTGAGTGACATGAGTTACATCTTTAAATGGCATGCAGTTATTAAATTCCTTACACTTTGCTACATTTCATTTACCATGCTCTAAACAACATTAATTTGAACTTCTCTGACCACATTATAGAATAAAACTATTTTGACACCAATGTTTCAACACAAGTTAACAGTGCATTAAGTCTGCAAGAGTCACATAAACACACCATTCATCCTTTCACTGAATTTTCACTGAATCAGATTTGTGCCAAATTTGTTTGGATTAAAACATCCAAGTCGATTTCATTCAATGTTAACAGCATATTAAAGTGGGCAGTTTTATTTAACAGTAACGAGAAAAGGCTTATTAAGTTAACATTAATGTTAAGAAATAAAATGCTGAATATTTCATCAAATCTTGGTCATATTTTGATAAACTATGGTGATAGATCACCCATTTAACATTTATTTCATAACTGATGAAACAATGTATTTTTTATACATCATGGGTGGGCAGTGTTACTTCATGTCAAGTTCTTCAAATTGATGTTTAAAATGTGTTGCAATGGAAATGATCTTCTGCTTTTGTGAACGCCTGCACTGTTGTGTGGTAAGATTTTTTTTTTCTCTATTTTGTAAAATTATGAGTTATCTGTAACAAAATAGATATCTGTAGTAAATGTCTTTCACCTACAGCTTTTATTTTACAGTAAAAGAGATTTAATTGATTGGAATGGCTTCACAACAGGCTTTTGTAAGAATCTGTAATAGCTGCCTTCTTGGCTAATGTTATCTTAAAACACTATTTAGCCCAATTACTTTTTTAGCTTTGTGGTTTATGCCTGCTTTAGAAATAGCCCTGCAATAATTTGGCATAAAACTATAGGCTACTATACTATTATTGTACTTTTAAATAGAAAATCAAATGTATTTTGATTGAATGTCATTATTTTTATCCTTGAAAAAAATGCTTTGAAAGTGATCCCATGATCTCTCTCTGTGCCCTATATTAATCTTGTTCAACATCAGAAGTCAGAAGATCACTTTACTGATTCTGACCTAATAGACCTCTAGAGATGTCTGTATTTCATTTCACTTTCTTCGCCATCATCATCAGTTCTGTGTTACTACATACTCTCTCAGGTTAGTCCATTTTTAAATGAATTTTTCAATAGCAAGCTTAGGCTTCATTTACCCCAGGCACCATACAACTCAAATATGATTGTATTGTCACTTAATATTTAAATCATTCAGTCTGTCACAGTTCAAGATATATATATCAGAATCAGAATCAGAATTCAGAATTAGCTTTATTCGCCAGGTGTGCGCAAACACACGAGGAATTTGTTGTGGTTTTAAGGTGCTCCTGGTACATACATACATACATACATAAATACACATGTGACATGAGAACAGAAAAAAACATTTAAATAGTAAGACTTAACAATGGATAATAATCCTAATAATAATAAGTATGAATCTGGAACAGTAGATTTATGTACAGATTTGTGCATTATTTACTCTATATACAGCTGTATAGATAAACATATGTATGTGTATTTACATAATACTTGAGAGGGAGGCAATAATTAAAGATGGAGAATGAATTACAGAATGAATTACAGAACACAGGTAATGATTCATGTGTTAGCTATTTAAGCTGGAGATGGCATGGGGGAAAAAACTGTTTTTATGCCTAGATGTTCTAGTGCACAGAGATCTGTAGCGTCTGCCTGAAGGGAGAAGTGCAAACAAGTTGTGTCCGGGGTGAGAGGGGTCTTTGATGTTACCTGCCCGTTTCTTCACTCTGGAGTTGTACAAGTCCTGAAGGCTGGGCAGGTGCACACCAATGATCTTTTCTGCTGTCCTAACAGTCCGTTGAAGTCTTCTTAAATCTGATTTGCTGGCTGACCCAAACCAGACAGTTATGGAGGAGCACAGAACCGACTCAATAACAGCTGAATAAAACTGTTTCAGCAGCTCCTGTGGCAGGTTGAACTTTTTCAGCTGACAAAGGAAGTACAACCTCTGCTGGGCCTTTTTCACGATGGAGTCAATGTGATTGTCCCACTTCAGGTCCTGAGAGATGGTGGTGCCCAGGAACCTGAATGACTCCACTGCAGCCACAGTGCTGTTCATGATGGTGAGTGGGGGGAGAGGAGGGGGGTTTCTCCTGAAGTCCACTATCATCTCCACAGTTTTGAGCGTGTTCAGCTCCAGGTTGTTGTGACTGCACCAGACAGCCAGCTGCTCAACCTCTTGTCTGTAAGCAGACTCGTCGCCGTCCTGGATGAGGCCGATGACTGTGGTGTCGTCTGCAAACTTCAGGAGTTTGACAGAGGGTCTTTAGAGGTGCAGTCATTTGTGTAGAGGAGAAGAGCAGTGGGAGAGAACGCAGCCCTGAGGAGCTCCAGTGCTGATGGTGCGGGTGCTGGATGTGTGTTTTCCCAGCCTCACTAGCTGCTGCCTGTCTGTCAGGAAGCTGGTAATCCACTGACAGATGGAGGTGGGTACAGAGAGCTGTGTCAGTTTGTTCTGAAGGGTGTCTGGGATGATGGTGTTGAAAGCGGAGCTGAAGTCCACAAACAAGATCCTTGCATAAGTCCCTGGTTTGTCCAGATGTTGCAGGATGTAGTGCAGTCCCATATTAACTGCATCATCCACAGATCTGTTTGCTCGGTAAGCAAACTGTAGGGGTCCAGCAAGGGTCCAGTAATGTCCTTCAGGTGGGCCAACACCAGTCTCTCAAATGACTTCATGACCACAGACGTTAAGGCAACAGGTCTGTAGTCATTAAGTCCTGTGATTTTTGGTTTCTTGGGTACAGGGATGATGGTGGAACATTTGAAGCAGGAGGGGACTTCACACAGCTCTAGTGATCTGTTGAAGATCAATGTGAAGATGGATGATAGCTGGACAGCACAGGCTTTGAGGCAGGCTGGAGAGACACCGTCTGGGCCTTTGGCTTTCCTTATCTTCTGCTTTCTGAAGACTTTGCATACATCATCTTCACAGATCTTGAGTACAGGCTGAGAAACAGTAGGGGGGAGGGAGGGTGAGGGTGTGAATGGCTGTGCTGTGAGACGGTCGGAGCGGGTGTGGGGTGTCAGACCAGTCTTTTCAAACCTGCAGTAAAACTCGTTCAGGTCTTCAGCCAGTTGTTGATTGGCCTCAGTGCTGGGGGATGGGGTCTTGTAGCTGGTGATGGCTTTCAGGTCTTTCCACACTGATGTAGAGTCATTGCTTGAAAGCTGTTTTTTTAGCTGTTATTTATATATATATAACTAATGTGTTTTTATGTTCCAGCTGTTAATATCTACTCTGCTGTGATGCCTCGGACAGTAGCAGCTCTGACAGGCTCTTGTGTGCAGATTCCTTGCACATTCAGCGTCTCTGGTTTTGAGGACAAACGTAACAGGTCACATTTTATTTATGGGATCTGGCTAAAAAAACACACCACAGTATGCTAACAAAGACAGATTTATAGCTTTTAACAGCAGTGAAAACATTATTAGAGGATTCAGTGACATACAGATGACTGGAGATCTCAATAAGAGGAACTGCACAACTGTCTTCTATAACATCATGAAGAATCATTCAGACATCTATTACTTCAGACTGCAAATGGAGCCAAATGTATTCAGAACAACATTTAATCCCAGGACAGATGATTCAAGCAAGACTGTGAGGATCAATGTCAGAGGTAAATGTCATCTTTAACATACAGGTTTTCTTCACCAAGTCACTTTGGATGGAACATTTTACAAATTAACACAGATAATTGTAAATTTTATGTATTAAATATAATGACGCTTTGCGTCGTGGCCACATCACCACCTCGGGTGTGCATTAATTTCTAAGAATTCAACGGCCCTTCGTCAATTATTCCTTACTTCAGTCTCACATCACTAAGAATTGTAAGTTTACTTAATGATGAACCACAATCTTTTATTTATTCTGTAGATTCACCACAACCTCCTGAACTGAATCCCAGTGAGCTACAGTATGTGATGGAGGAAACTACAGTCAATCTGAGCTGCTCTGCTGAAGCCCCCTGCCCCAAACAACCTCCTACAATATCCTGGTCTAACATCCCTGAATCTGCTCACATTACAGCACAGTTACAGGAGAAACCTGATAAAACCCAGTCAGTGTTTTTATATGTGACCTTCAAAGCTTCATACGAAGATCACAGGAAGAACATCACCTGCACTGCTACATATTCAAGAAATACATCTGATGCCTCAACTGTGAAGAGCACCGTGATGCTACGAGTCCTGTGTAAGAGATTTGGAGTAGTTTTGTGTTTCTCGTAATTCTTGATGTGATTAAATGAAATAAGTCATCGCTATAATTTAGGATCAGGTATCAGTTTACTCTACTTGTGTTTCTTTTAAAGTTCCTCCAAAAGAAACTCACATCGTCATTACTCCATCTGTTGGCACTAATGTGACTTTGACCTGCAAAAGCAAAGCCAATCCATCAAATGACTTGAACTACACCTGGTACAAACGTGGAGTGGAGACGCCTATAGCTTGGGGAAAGAAGATTCATTTAACTCATGATCAAATAGCACCATACTTCTGCATTGCACAAAATAAACATGGAAAACAGTCATCAGAAAAGGTCCAGCTGAAGGTGAGTTTACACAGTTTAAATGTAAAGAACAAAGTAATTTATGGATCTAGAGCAATGAAGATTATTTGAAAGTCAACATTCTGGCCCGGTTATGAGTGTTTCATATGACACAGGACAAGATGGACCATCTATGCATATGATTTCTGGTTGTGTGGGAGGAATTGTGGCTGTGCTCACACTCTCTGCTATTGGTTTTTGCACAAGGTAAATTTAGTCGTATTTACTCATAACAGTTGTAATTTTGAAACAGGATATTTTAAGATGCACTCAACATTGTGCTTGTGTTAGTTTAAGCATCAGCCACAGTTAAAACATATGAAACTGAGTTGTTAGTGTTTGACCTCACAGTGATTTACAAACTATTACAAAGCCCTTCAGTCGTGCAAATGTGGTTAAACAAGTCATTCTTAGTTGAATTCTTTGTTTCCTCACTCTGTGCAAAAAGAATTGTTTCCATTTATGAGAATATAATGCATTCACTTATGTTGCAAAATTATTTTTATCAATTTTTTTTTTTCAAATGTAAAATTATTTTAATGTCAATCTTGAGTCAAATAAGTGCATGATGGGATTTGTAACCATCTAAGATATGATATTTTTCATAAAATGTTTTTTTTTCTGCTTTTCAGAAATAAGACAAGTGTTCTTTTCAATTTTATTAACAATAAAACATTTTCACAACATTTCTGTCGTTATTACCCATTTAAACTTTTGTAAAGTTTGTAAAGTTAGTTTGAATATAATTATGTGGCATTATAGGCTGCTGAGAAAACAAAAGTGTGCCTAAAAACATTCTGACCTTCCTCACAGCCTTATTAGGACAAAAACCTTCAACAAACCCAGTGACAATGGGAAGGATCCTTCTGGTTGGGTATGTTTATGATTGTTTAATTTTGTCCAACTATCTTGGAATTCAGAAATGCTCCTATAAGCTTTTAGATTATTTGTATCAAAATGTTAAAATCATAAATTTTACACACTCTGTTGTTGATATAAAATATTTCACTTATTCTGCTTATTGTTTAAAAGATGTTTGAAATCAGTTTTCTTTGTGCACAGGTTAATAACACTGACGTTCATTGTGTCAGCATTGCCAGGGACATGATCAATGAACAGATGATTTCTGATGATGAAACACTCATCGTGTATTACGAAGAGACTGACATCTCAAAGCAGCAGAACTACTGCGTCACAGAAACAATCTTCAAACATGACGAATACACAGAAATACAGTATACTCAGCTGTGTTAGTATGTGCTCAAATATACAGTCGGTGTAAAAAATCTGCTTACTGAAAAATATCTGAATAAATCATTTCTGATGATGAAACGCTTATCGTCTATTATAAAGAGACTGACATCTCAAAGCTGCAGAACTACTGCATCACAAAGTGACACAGATGAGCTGTTCTTCAATGCCTTTCCTTGTGAGAACTAATGCTGAAAAATGCATGTTTATTTTAAACATTAATATTGTGTTATAATTTATGTCTATTATCTGTCATTATCTTTGTAATGGCTTATTTCCTCCGAGGAAACTGTGACTGATTAACTGATTAACACTGTATATGACCTAGATAGAGACCTTCTGTTGACTGGTTATTGGTTAAACTTTACACCACCTGACATGTTATATAAAAAAATACAAATGAAAGTCACAGTAAAGTATTTTCTCAGAATACAGTTTTAAATTCAGAAATTGAATACAGACAAACTTGGCGTTTCTTACTCTGAGTCGGTCAGTGGTACATCACATCACTAAAGTCATGTTTAAACAGACTAAAGGACGATATGTCTAAAATGCTTATAAGCTGTAGTTCCTTTTTTAATGCAAGATTATAAATAGGCTAGACTTTGACAAGCACTCTGGTAGCATACAGTTAAAAAAAACTCTGTTAATTTGTGGGTTGCACTGTCGCTGACTTTTGTATCAGCTACAATGAGTACGAAGACAACAAAAGCTCCTCTGCAGTCAATAGATGTGCTCTTAATTGGTTAGTATTACAAACAAGCAGTTTCAGAATGTTTCAGTTGGCATAGATAATATACAGGTGCATCTCAATAAATTAGAATGTCGTGAAAAAGTTCATTTATTTCAGTAATTCAACTCAAATTGTGAAACTTGTGTATTAAATAAATTCAATGCACACAGACTGAAGTAGTTTAAGTCTTTGGTTATTTTAATTGTGATGATTTAGGCTCACATTTAATAAAAACCCACCAATTCACGATCTCAACAAATTAGAATACTTCATAAGACCAATAAAAAAAACATTTTTAGTGAATTGTTGGCCTTCTGGAAAGTATGTTCATTTACTGTATATGTACTCAATACTTGGTAGGGGCTCCTTTTGCTTTAATTACTGCCTCAATTCGGCGTGGCATGGAGGTGATCAGTTTGTGGCACTGCTGAGGTGGTATGGAAGCCCAGGTTTCTTTGATAGCAGCCTTCAGCTGATCTTTATTGTTGGGTCTGGTGTCTCTCATCTTCCTCTTGACAATACCCCATAGATTCTCTATGGGGTTCAGGTCAGGCGAGTTTGCTGGCCAATCAAGCACAGTACCACCATGGTCATTTAACCAACTTTTGGTACCTTTGGCAGTGTGGGCAGGTGCCAAGTCCTGCTGTAAAATGAAATCAGCATCTCCATAAAGCTTGTCAGCAGAAGGAAGCATGAAGTGCTCTAAAATTTCTTGGTAGATGGCTGCGTTGACTGTGGACTTCAGAAAACACAGTGGACCAGCACCAGCAGATGACATGGCAGCCCAAATCATCACAGACTGTGGAAACTTCACATTGGACTTTCATCTGAAAAGAGGACTTTGGACCTCTGAGCAACAGTCCAGTTCTTTTTCTCCACAGCCCAGGTAAGATGCTTCTGACGTTGTCTCTAGTTCAGAAGTGGCTTGGTAGCCCTTTTCCTGAAGACGTCTGAGCTCGGTGACTCTTGATGCACTGACTCCAGCTTCAGTTCACTCCTTGTGAAGCTCTCCCAAGTGTTTGAATCAGCTTTGCTTGACTGTATTCTCAAGCTTGCGGCCATCCCTGTTGCTTGTGCACCTTTTCCTACCCACATTCTTCCTTCCAGTCAACTTTGCATTTAATATGCTTTGATACAGCACTCTGTAAAAAGCCACACCTTTCAGTAATGACCCTCTGTGACTTACCCTCTTTATGGAGGGTGTCAATGTTCGTCTTCTGGATCATTGCCAAGTCAGCAGTCTTCTCCATTAATGTGGTTTCAATGAACAAGAGATACCCGGAATTTATACTGTAGGGATGGTCATTAATTGAAACTCAAATGTAAATATTCTAATATTTAGAATCCTTGCCGCTGTCGCCTCTGGCTTGCTCAGTTGGGGACACTTAATTTCTAGCGATTATCGCTGATTTGATTTCACAGATACTATTTAAACTAAACTGAGCTAGACAATGACATCTCTGAATTCAATAATGAAATGCCTTTAACTGAAAATTGAGTGTTTAATCTTATCATTATACATTACTGACACTCTATCCTCCAATTTGATACTGTTAAGTGCTTTGACACAATCTGTATTATAAAAGCGCTATATAAATAAAGGTGACTTGACTTGACTAATATTTTGGATACTGATTTTTGACTTTCATGAGCTGTAAGCTCTAATCATCAAAATTAAAACAAAAAAAACTTTTGAAATGTTTTACTTTACATCACTAGCGTAGGCAGAAATGTTTAAGTGGGTGGGCCTACATAAAACTGGGTGGGCCAGGTGTGTATATGAAAACAGCATGTCAAATTGCCAACAAAAAATACAGCACCAAGGTTCATTACACAGTATATCTAAAGCATGCATTAACATTAGTAATTTGTTATGTTAATGTTCATTTCAAAATTTACTAATAGTGGAAAAAAGATCTGCACACTGTTATTCCCTTTATTTAATTTAAAAAAAAACAACGTTTCAGTCCAGAGACCTTTGTCAGGCAAACACCTAAAAAAAATGTACTAATAGGACATTATTAAAATTAAAAATTAACATTTAAAAAGTTAACATTGTTAACATTTGCCTGAGCTGGTTAACAAAGATGAATAAACACATAACAAATGTATTGCTAATGTTAGTTAATGCATTAACTAACGTTAACTAAAGGAAGTTTATTAAAAAGCATTACCTCAGTGTGAAACAACAGGGCTTCGCTGATGATTTCATAATCAAACATCTCTGTCAGTTCACACACATCGAGGACCGCAGAAATGTGCGCAGCTGCAAATTATGCAGTTTGTTGTGGCGACCAGGATCTAGCATAATGTTTATGTGTTTCTTTCCACAAAGGACCCATCTGTTTAGCGGATCAAACACTGTACCTATGCTAATATGATGTTTCAAACACGCTTGGTTCAGAAGTTTCCGATCGATAAATCCAGCACCCTCAGGTGGTCTGTCGGGTTTCATCTGTAGATGGTCCGGATTGATTGCTAAGCCTTTTACTTTTTAAAGAATTGATCTGATTTATGTTTGCTTCACTAGGCTATTTTCAAATTTAACTTCACAAACGCGTGCATTTTGCTATTATATCCTTATGTCGTAAACATAGGTCGTAAACATAACATTGTGGGTGGGACTAACAGAAACGGACGAATCATCATTTTGACAAGAGTATGATATGCACCTATAGGAAGAGGGAAAACTAAGAAACGACCTGTAATTGACCATGAAAACAAGCGTTTAATATTTTTTAATAAATAGTTACAGTGAAATAAGACGTTTATTAGTATCGTTTAATAAATTACATCCATTTGGAAAATTACATTGGGTGGGCCACAGATGAAAGTGGGTGGGCCCAGGCCCACCCGTAGCTACGTGACTGCTTTACATGCAATGAATCTAAAATATATGAAAGTTTCACTTTTTGAAATAACTTGCATAACTTTTTCAGGACATTCTGAATTAACTTTTTCACGACATTCTAATTTATTGAGATGCACCTGTAGATAATACAATGATATGCAATGAATGTGTTATGTGTTTTCCCCTCTTTGCCCTTATTTGGTTTAGTTCCGGTTCTTGTTAGTTAATCAGCGTTTATTATCCCCACCTGTTTTGTACTAATCATCTCGTTTACTCCTTTGTTTCCTATTCAATATAAGCTTTCAGTTTCATTTAAGTTTTGTCCGATCTTAGTTATGTTTAGGTGTGTATTGTCTGTTCTCCTGAGTATTCTATTAAATGTTATCTCTTACAGAATCTCCAGTTGTCTCCAGTCCCTTCCTGCCTGACACACCGTGACAGGATGAGTGTGCAAATGCACTTTAATTCAGCTCAGCTGAATGAGTGTCAGCGTGATTTTGATGTCACACTTATATTCTACAATTCATTTTAATTGTGAATTCATTCTAAAGTGGAAGAACTTAGAAGAATTGTAAATTCTTCAATTTATTTGTTGTGCATTGTCTTTCCTTTCCTCTTTATTCTTCAAACATGGGTGTTTAATCACAGAATGAGATTAATATCTCGTCCTGTAATGCTGCTGGGAGGTAGTCATGGTATTTCACATCAGTAAGATCTCATAGAGAGGAAGACATCTTCATGAACTTCTGCTTTTCTTTGACTGCATTGCTCTGAGGTAAGGCTTTTCTCTTGCAAACTGACCGATTTTAAAATATTAATCATTAGAAAAATGTTGTACAGAAAGTTCATAACAATGCTTATTCATTTTATAAAGATATTAATCGAGGATGGGAGAATCTGCAGTTTGCATTGACTATTAACTCTTAAACGTAAAGCTGAAATTTCTTTAGTATTAACGCATAAGCATAAGGCGCAGTTCATGGATTACAGTTGTGGACAGAGTAAAAACTATTTGTTGTATGTTTTTTGGCAGAAATATACAGCGGGTAAAATAAGTATTGAACATGTCACCATTTTTCTCAGTAAATATATTTCTAAAGGTGCTGCTGACATGAAATTTTCACCAGATGTCGGTAACAACCCAAGTAATCCATATATACAGTACAAAGAAAACAAAACAAATAAGTTCAGAAATTAAGTTCTGTGTAATTAAATGGAATTACCCAGGGGAAAAGTATTGAACACGCTTACTGAAATGTATTTAACTTCGTACAAAAGTCTTTGTTGGTAATGACAGCTTCAAGACGCCTCCTGTAACTAGAAACTAGTCGCATGCATTGCTCAGGTGTGATTTTGGCCCATTCTTCCACACAAACAGTTTTCAAATCTTGAAGGTTCCATGGGCCTCTTCTATGAACTCTGATCTTTAGTTCTTTCCATAGATTTTCTATTGGATTCAAGTCAGGTGATTGGCTGGCCATTCTAGCAGCTTTACTTTCTTTCTCTGAAACCAATTGAGAGTTTCCTTGGCTGTGTGTTTGGGATCACTGATCTTCATCATCCTGGTAGATGGCAGCAGATTTTTATCAAGAACGTCTCGGTACATTTTTCCATTCATCCTTCCTTCAATTATAAGAATTTTGCCAGTGCTACACCATGATGTTTTGGTTGTGAGGTGCAGTGCCATTTGACCTCCACACATGGTGTGTATTATGGCATCCAAAAAGTACAATTTTTGTCTCATCTGACCAGATTATATTCTCCCAGTATTTCACAGGCTTGTCTAAATGTTGTGCAGCAAACTTTAAACGAGCTTCACCATGCTTTTTCTTCAGCAATAGAGCCTTGCATGGTGAGCGTGCATACAGGCCACGGCGGTGGAGTGCATTACTTAATGTTTTCTTTGAAACAATTGTACTTGCTAATTCCAGGTCTTTCTGAAGATCTTCTGATAATTATTTTTACTCCTCTGTCAGAAATCTTGCGACGAGCACCTGGTCGTGGCCGGTTTATGGTGAAATTATGTTCTTTCCACTTCCAGATTATGGCCCCAGCAGTGCTCACTGGAACATTCAGAAGTATAGAAGTCCTTCTGTAACCAATGCCATCAGTATGTTTTGAAACAATAAGGTTGCGAAGGTCTTGAGAGAGCTCTTTGCTTTTACCCATCATGAAATGTTTCTTGTGTGACACGTTGGTAATGAGACACCTTTTTATAGGTCATCAACTGGGACTGAACCAGATAATATTCATTTTCACTGACAAGGGGCAGGATTGCTTTCTAATTACTAATAGATTTCAGTTGGTGTCTTGGCTTTCCATACCTTTTTGCACCTCCGTTTCTTCATGTGTTCAATACTTTTTCCCTGTGTCATTCCACTTTATTACACAGAACTTAATTTCTGAACTTATTTGTTTTGCTTTCTTTGTATGTTTGGATTGTTACTGACATCTGGTTAAAATTTCATGTCAACAGCACCTTTAGAAATATATTTACTGAGAAAAATGGTGACGTGTTCAATACTTATTTTACCCGCTGTATATAAACGCATTTTCTTTCCGGTGTTTGTTTCAGAGCTCCAGAAATGTTCGTGCTCCATATAACATCCTTCATCATTATCCTCAGCTCTGTGTTTCTACACACTCACTCAGGTTGGTCCATATTATTCAAAATGTATTTTCGATGACAAATATCACAATATTTACCAACAGAACCACTACTGAAATAGCAGTGGTGGAAAGAGTACTGAAAATTTGTACTCAAGTACAAGTACTGTTACATTGCTGAAATAATACTCAATTACAGTAACGTGAGTAGTTGTAATTTGTTACCTCCACCACTGTGAAATAGTGGGCAGGCATGTGATCAGCAAAGGACAAAAAAAAAAGGAACAAATGTATCGAACAAAGACTGTCATTTCTGTCTGTTCCTCAGATAAAGCTATCACGTGGCTTCAGAAGTCTTTGAATGTAGGACACAAGTCATATATAAGTCGTAATTACTGTTATGGTGCTGTTGTGTCATTTATGTGTTACACTTTTTTTAGTATGAATATGAACATTGTGAAAACAGTATCATTAAAATAGAACGAAAGCCATAGGTTTGGAGGAACTTGGGGATGAGTAAATTATTAGATGAATAAATAAATGATCCCTTCTCTTTATGTGACTAATGCACTGATTTTATTTTTTGTTTTTATCTTGCAGCTGATAATATCTACTCTTCTGTGATGCCTCAGACAGTAACAGCTCTGACAGGCTCTTGTGTGCAGATTCCTTGCACATTCAGCGTCTCTGGTTTTGAGGACAAACGTAACGGGTCACGTTTTATTTATGGGATCTGGCTAAAACACACCACAGCATGCTAGCAAAGACAGTTTTATAGCTTTTAATAGCAGTGAAAACATCATTAGAGGATTCAGTGACATTCAGATGACTGGAGATCTCAATAAGAGGAACTGCACAACTGTCTTCTATAACATCATGAAGAATCATTCAGACATCTATTACTTCAGACTGCAAATGGAGCCAGATGTGTTCAGAGCAACATTTAACCCCGGGACAGATGTTTCAAGCAAGACTGTGAGGATCAATGTCAGAGGTAAATGTAATCTTTAACATACAGGTTTTCTTCACCAAGTCACTCTGGATGGAACATCTTACAAATAAACACAGATAATTGTAAATATATCTGCGGCGCCCGGGGAGCAGCTGGGGGTTCGGTGCCTTACTCAAGGACACCTCAGTCGTGGTATTGAGGGTGGAGAGAGCGCTGTAAATTCACTCCCCCACCTACAATCCCTGCCGGTACCGAGACTTGAACCCGCAACCTTTGGGTTATGAGTCCGACTCTCAGCCCGGTACACACCAAGCCGTCGGTCGGCCAGTGAGGGGCTACTGGTACTGGGCCGTCGGGCAGTTTTTGTTCGTTGGCCGACTAAGTTTTCTCAGTGTGTTTCACGCCGTCGGCTGAAGTTGGTCCTCGTCTGCTTTTTTTCGGCCGATTCGACATGTTGAATCGGCGTCGGAGTTCGTCGGTCAGTCGGGCCATCTGATCATTCTGATTGGCTGTTCAGCTGGCGAACTAGCACACGAGAAAAGCGCAGAACGGACGTGCTACTTGGCCGTCGGGTGTCGAGCGTCGGCTTGGTGTGTCAGGGCAACTTTGGACCCAGACGCTGCCGACGTGAGCCGACCCCGCAGTCTGCTTTCGTCGCCACTAGTTCGTCGGCTTTGGCTTGGTGTGCTTAACCATTGGGCCACGACTTTCCCCTCTTATGAAGCAAAACGATCGGTGTGTGCGAGAAACTGAACATTATTTGCAACATTATTACCTGTAATCCATAGCCTCAGGTAAATGGTCAGGAGTGATTGTGATTGTGATTTAAATGTTTATTTCGAACATGTAAATAAACATAGTCAAAACAAAACAACTCAATACAAAACAATTTCAACTTCTACATGTCCAAAAAGGAGTAGGAAGAAGCATAAGCTTATTTAATCCTACCCCTTCACTCCATGTTGATAATAGTAATCAATAACAATAAGCATCAACTTAACTTCATAACTCTGTCATCTCATCCTTGTCTTAATACACTCTTTTGACTTTCCTACATATATTTACATTAAATATACAAACAAAACCTATATAAAAAATGACACCTAATCAGATCCGTTCTTCCTCCTGATAAATTCTGAGAATCACACGTTTATACTGCTTTTTGATGCTGATGTCCGGTTCCTGAACAAATCATTCTTTTTAATCAGTTCTTTTTGGTGAACTAGCTGCAGTTCATCAAATCGGGCTGAAAGAATCAGATTTCTCCATTTCCCTGAGGCTATGAATTACAGGTAATAATGTTTTAAAATAATGTTCTGTTTCTTGCACAAACCAACTGTTTCGCTTCATAAGACCACAGTATATTGCCAGGAACCACAGATATATCACTCTTAAAAATAAAGGTGCTTCACAAGGTTCTTCCCAGTGATGCCATAGAAGAACCATTTTCGGTTCGACAAAGAACCATTCAGTTAAAAGTTCTTTAAAGAACCATCTCTTTCTTACCTTTTTATAATCGGAAGAACCTACTTTCACCACAAAGAAACTTTTGTGAAACAAAGGTTCTTCAGATGTTAAAGGTTCTTTATGGAACCATTTAGACAAAAAGGTTCTTCTATGGCATCGTGAAGCACCTTTATTTTTAAGAGTTTAGGGCCTATTAATTTTGTGCTCCTTGATATGCTTTTTTATTCTTAAAAATGGGCAACTGCTGACTTGCATTTTATGAATCACCATGAACCACAGTTTCAGCTAAAAGTCTTCTTTATTGTTCTGCTGAAGAAAAAATTACACCTACGTACATCTTGGATGGCCTGAGGATGAGTAAATTAACAGCAAATTTAAATTTTTGGGTGAAAGGGAAAAAATATCTGAAATGAATAAATCCATACAAATTTAAATATTACATACAATAATTTATTCTGTAGATTCAACACAACTTCCTCACCTGAAACCCACTGATCTGAAAAAAGGAAGGATGGAGGGAACTACAGTAAATCTGAGCTGCTCTGCTGAAGCCCCCTGCCCCAAACAACCTCCTACAATATCCTGGTCTAACATCCCTGAATCTGCCAACATTACAACACAGTTACAGGATAAAACCCAGTCAGTGTTTTCATACGTGACCTTCCAAGCTTCATACAAAGATCACAGGAAGAACATCTCCTGCACTGCTACATATCCAAGAAATACACCTGATGCCTCAACTGTGAAGAGCACCGTGATGCTACGAGTCCAGTGTAAGAGATGTGACTGCTTATTTCATTTCCTGAACCCTGTGCTTGTTTAAATGCACATAAAAGTGCAGCTTAAACATAGAATCTGATGCTCAGCTACCCAGAAATGTCTAATGCAAAGATTTCACTTTTATCCCATGTCTGTGCTTGTGTTTCTGTCAAAGTTTCTCCAAAATAAACTCATCACCATCGATCGATCTGATTCAGTCTCCGTTGGTACAAATGTGACTTTGACCTGCAGAAGTAAAGCCAGTCCATCAAATAACTTGAACTACACCTGGTACAAACGTGGAAAGGAGATGCCAATAGCTCAGGAAAAGAAGATTAATTTTATTTTAAATTACAGTAATACAGGATTGTACTTCTGCAGAGCACAGAATAAACATGGCAATCAGTCATCAGCAGAGATTCAGCTCACAGCTGAAGGTGAGTTTACACAGTTTAAATGTAAAAAAACCCTGATTTGCAGATCTAAAGCAATGAAGATCATTTGAAATACATCATTATGGTCCAATTAAAGGCATTTCATATGACGCAGGACAAGATGGACACTCTATGACTGTGATCGCTGGTTGTGTGGGAGGAATTGCGGCAGTGCTCATGCTCTCTGCTATTGGATTTTGTACAAGGTATTTAATTACATTTCGTTAAATTTAATTGCAATTACATTTACTTGATCATCGTTCATGTAATTTTGATATGGTTTTAAGATGTGCTCAGCATTTTGCAGGCGTTAGTCTAAGCATCATCCACAGTTAGAAAATAAGAGAGTTGCTAGTGTTTGACTTCATATCAACTATTATAAAGCACTTCAGTCATGCACAGTCAGTCAGATTGTAAGTTTAATTGTTTATTTCCACTAGCAGGACCAGGAAAAAGACACACAGGGGAGACAATGCTGGAGAAAAAGATTGCCTAAATCAGGTATGTGCACTATTCCTTAGTATTTAAGTTCATTAGGCTGATGGTTATTTAGTTTACAATTAAAAACTCTTAAATGTCATATACAGACTGCCTATTGACACTTGAAACTATTGACACTTATGCTAATGTTTTCACTAATCAACCAGAACAACAGGATCTCTGATGATCAAAGTGTGCGTGACTGTGAAACTGAGTTCAGTTCTCAGATCGACCACATTACAGAGAACGGTTCAACAGAAGAAGACAACAATGAAAAAGGCTCAGATGTAGTATATACACAGGTCCACGTGCTACACAAAAAACCAAAAGCCATCAGTGTTCTACCTGAGAGCATTTATGCTCAGGTGAAAGTCTAAGTGTTTTTTTTTCCTTTCTGTTTTGATGGTTCCTTTAGACACTCTGTTGACTGTAAAAACCTTTGGAACATGTCAACTAACTCTCAGAGTATACTGTTAAAAATAAATGTAATTTTACAGTTAATGGTCTGTATTATTTTACAGAATTTTCCTGTTTTTCCATTATACAATATAATACCTGTTATTTTACAGATATTTGCTGTATTTTAAAGTTCTACCATTATATTTACAGATAACTGCTTGTATTTTGGTATTACAACAATTTTTCACTTTTAAAAAGACATTTTCTGTATTTTTACAGAGTAATGTGTAATTTTACATAATCTTTACAGATTTTTCCTGTAAAAATAGGAACAAAAGGTATACCCACAAATCAACAGTCAGTCACTGTGTACTGTCCAATTATTTCGACAGAATTTTATTTTGATGCTTCGGGAAACATTTGATGTTTTTTTTTAAGTTTCATGCCAAAAAGTATAGCATTGCAGCATTCTATGGGCATTCTTTATTATAAATCATGCATTAAAAATGAACCGTGAGGTTACAGTGTACCCTTGCCTATTTACTTGAAATCATTTACACTATATTCAAATATATATATATATATATTCAATAAATTATGGAATATTCTAAGCAGTAGTATAATGTTGCCTACTCAAATAAAGATTTTTTTACAGTCTATGGTGTGTGCGCACAGTGTTGCCAACTTCTTTCGATGGAAAGTAGCTAAAGCCAGTTTGAAAAGTCGCTAAATGTCGCTAGATGACGTCACACGCTAATTAGCATATTCGTGACGTCATCACGTAATATTGCCTTTTACATTTGTTTGTCTCTCTGTGCTCATACTGTATTTTAATGCAGCTAAATTCTCAATAAAACTGTTTTCCTTTATATATTTTACTGTTTCTGTTGTCAATCAACGGGATAAATATGAAATAGTGACTGAAATGCAGCCCTTTAAGACTACATAACCAGCTCTCCCTTCCAAGAAGTTACTCTGCACAAAAATCCTATTTTATAATTGAGCCGTCGTCTGATGAAATAAAATAATACACACAAGATAAGACAAGACAGAGACAATTCCTGTTCTGTGATTTTGGCTATATTTGCATGTAAAATTAGAGAAGCAACATAGTATCTGTTTTAACTGAACGCGCTGCTCCTCTCAGCCGCCGCTGAACAGAGCAGATGCAGAGAAAGAGGTGCGTGCACCCTGACCTCGCGCCGTTGCGGCAGTACCAGCGATCACAGAGACTCGCTAAGGTTTGTCCAAGAAGTCGCTAGATTTGTCGCTAGTCGCTTTTTTGGAAAAAAGTCGCTAGGGGGGTCTGAAAAGTCGCTAAATCTAGCGACAAAGTCGATAAATTGGCAACACTGTGTGCGCACAAGTGATGACGCAGTTTCAAATCGGCCGCCAAAACTTTTCCGTTTAGTCCCGCCCACAATGCAAGCTGCAGAGCTGCTCTCGACAGTAACGGAAGGGCGCGCGGATGATTTGAATTTCAGGCTATCCATTAGGAGTTGTGTGAGAAAATATCGCGTTCTTTCACTGAGACTGTTTTTCGATAACTACAGCACATTTTGATGATACCACAGCGGACATCATGCCAACCGATCACCGACTGAGGTAAGTCTTACATACTACAAATAAATACTTAATGTGCAGCACGCGTCTTTCAAATTTGTTTTAATGCAAGAAAGATCCGTTGACCTCAAAACAAGCTTTTGTTCAAGTGCATGAATTCTTTGCTCATATGGCAGTAACTTACCCGCCAAGTTTTGAAACTATTTAATGGCGGGACATTTTGAAACGCTGAACGTGGCTAATGTTTGATGTTGAATTGTCATTACATATTGGATCGTTAATTATAAAAACTGCACCTATCCAGATGAATGGACAGTTACGCCCCTATGTAGTAATATGACGCAGCTAAGTCAAAGTAAATAATATACATTTCTCTAAATGTTTATATAGATTTAGCTACCACATGGCAGACCAAGACATCACTGTTAGCCTTTACTTCTCAGCTTCCAGACCATTGTCTCAGTGGAACATATACTGTAATGTGTGAATGTAATACAAAGTATTTGAATATTTATTATTATTAATTTTTTAAATTGTGGTTTCAGATCGGGTGGAAAGACTGGAGAGCTAGAGCAGATGAGCATGGCAATCCAGGTGTGAAACAGTGAACTTTTAACTTATTTTATTTATTTTTTACCTGAAATCAGCATGGACAAGTGTTCTCATGCCATATGATAATGCAACATATTCTTTATTTTCTTTTCATGCAGCAGTATTTTTGGGGGGGATGTGCAAGCGGTTCTTGTTTGTGTATAATTTTCAGTTCCTATGTGGTAAGGGGTGAATAAACAAACCAAGGACCATTTAAAACCAAAATCAGTGTAAAACAGCTACATGAAAAGATGTCTGTGAATTTTATTGTATGAGGAGAAGCACTTTTAAAGAAATCTACATTATGTAATGTGTGAAATCTCTGGCACTATGCCAACAGTCATTGTCATTTTAAACGGAAGCAAAAGTTTTTAGTTAAACCAAGGTGCTTGGACAAGTTCTGGTTTCTAGAAATCATGAAAACATGTAAGGGTGTCTAAGGAACTACCCTCCACCTAAGGGTGTTGTGGAGGGGTGAGGTGTCCAATTCGTAACATCTAGCTTCTGGGGTACCTCAGGGCTCAGTGCTTGGAACACTTCTCCTCTCCATGTACATGATATGACTATGTGTCTGTCATTCAGTAATATGGCTTTTCATATCACTGCTATCTAGTGTTGTCAAAAGTACTAACTTTGGTGCCAAGTCGGTACTGAAATTTTAAAAATGTGACGATACCAGCATTTCCCCTGGCATCCCAGTATTTCACTGACTTGATACCAAAGTCTACTTTTGACAACAGTATTGCTATCCTAATGACACGCATCTTTACTTTTCATTCCAGCTGGATGTTCCGACGGTTGCTGCTTGCATCTCAGCCTGCTGGATGGACATTTCTTGCTGGATGATGAATGACCTTCAACTCAACCATGTCAAACTGCTCATGTTTGCAGCCAACCCAACACGTATAAACTTCACCAACCACATTGCACTGCCTGATCCTGTGGATATACCTTGTACAACATTAGGAAGATCAGGCCCTTCCTTTGGAGCATGCTACACAACTCCTTGTCCAAGCTTTTGTTCTATCCAGACTGGACTGTTGTAATGTTCTCTTGGCAGGCCTTCCAGCATGTACTCAGACCTCTGCAGCTGATCCAGAATGCTGCAGCAAGAGTGATCTTTAACTAGCCGAATAGAGCACACGTCACACCTCTCTTCATCAGTTTGCACTGGCTGCCAATTTCCGCTTGCATCAAATTGAAGGCACTGATGTTTGTCTGCAGAACAACCACTGGCTCTGCACCCCTATACATAAACTCATTACTTCAGACCTGTGTCCTCCAGAAGCTTGCGTTCTGCAAGTGAATCACGCCTTGTGGTGCCATCCCATAGACACAAAATCACTTTCATGGACCTTTACTTTGACTGTTCCCTGCTGTTGACGTAAACTGCCTAACTCCACCCATTTTCAAGAAATGGCTAAAAATGCATCTTTTCATGAACACTTGACCCATTAATACTAACTCTTTCTGTTTGGAAAAAAAAAAGGGACTTTGTATGTTGCGTTGGATAAAATGTAATTGTAAATGTATAAAGGTATACAGCAATTTCCTTTTAATGTAGGTATTTTTGAATGTTCTAAATGATGTATTAAGTATGTATTTCCTATCATTTTATTCTTTGTGTAACTTGACGTAAATGTGCAGGTTCCTTTAAAATTATGCATAAGTACAGAATAGATTAATTTTACAGAAATTGGCTGGTAATGTTGCTATTTTTATGTATTTCTAAGTACTATGCTTGTTTCTGTCCAACAAACATTTTAAACTATAATACTTATGGAAAATGAACAATTAAAATGTATATCTAGAGACATTTGTCTTTGTATTCTATACTTACTACATTTTTATACAATATTTCTTAGTTATTGTAGCTAATTTTTATTTTATTTTAACAGAAAATGATTGTAGGTAGACAGCCATTTCATAAAATAACTGCTAAATACCTTTTAATTAACAGATTGGTTGAAATTGTGAGATTGCTTATGTAAAAGGAAGGATTAATCCTGTAAATATACAAACTTTTTTTGTGCATATTGCAAGTTTTAAAGATATTTCTTAGTTATTGTACATGGAAAAACTTTAATTTAAAAGTAAATTACTGTAGATGGACAGAGCAGTTTTATAAAATAACTAATTAAAACCCCAAATTTACAGAGATAAAACTGAAAGTCGGTTGTTTTTTCTTTGTAATTTGACATAATTTGTCAGTTTTTCCATAGTTTAAAAACATATTATCAACAGTAATGTACTGTAATTTAATTAATTTTGACTGTAAAGTCTATTCTGTATTTTTACAGTTTTTGCATGTATTTTTGTGAAATGTATATTTTCTGTAATTTAACGGAATCCGTCTGGAAACTCTGCTGCCAGACTTTTTGCCGTTTTTTTAAAGGTTTTGTTTTTACAGTGTAGGAGAGTATTAGTAGACTAGGGTTTGTAGATTAAACTGATATGTAGTTGCAAAGTTTCTTATAGTAGAGCGTTTGTTGGGTAATCAAAAATAAAGTGTTAGCAGACGGTCTACTAATGATCTAATGACTGGTAATTGACATGTAGTTGCAAAGTTACCTATAGTTAACAGAATGGGGGACTAATCATGTTACCAAAAATAATTATTTTCATTTTTACAAGATGTTTATGTTATTAAGAATAATAATGTATTTTGTTTACAAAATCAAAATTTGTACTGGGGACAAATACAAAAGTTTCCTTTAAAATTTAAAGTTTTTTTTAAATTTTCTTTTTCATTAAGTTTCTGTTGCTAGGGATCAATGCTCAGAGTTGTGTTTTCCTTGGAATTTTGACATCAAACATCAAACAAAATCATTGACCACATCAATATCAAGTTTATTAATTTAGTAATTTAGTTAGTAAATGCTCATGTACTGTTCTTCAATGTGTTTCCTTATGAGAATTGATGCTGATACTGTAAATTCATGTTTATTTAAATTTTTATGTTAAAAATAATTTCTATAATTATCTGTGTAATTACTTATATCCTTGTTTTTGTAGTTAATGTGACCTAGATAAAATCTTGTAAAATAAAAAACAATCATGTCTACTGGTTATTGGTTAAACAGTTTCAGCTGTGTCAGGAATATGGACCTGTTTTGTTGTGTTTTCCCTCCATGTGCTCCATGACCCAGTTTCTCCCTTGCGTGATTGTGTTCATGTCATCCAGGAGTCTTGTAATTACCCTCGTTACCCCATGTATTTAAGTCCCAGTCTGTGCTGTCTGTCTTTGTTGGGTCTACAATGTTATGTACGTGTGTCTTCAGCTGTTCCTAGTGTAGATTACTCTGTGTGCTGGATTATAATAAAGACTTTTACTTTGATCCACGTCTCCGTCGTTCCCTCCGACACAGTGTGTGATAGAAGACCCGACCTACAAAAGAAATAAAACGGCATGTTTCCTCTCCATTTTTGTTTCCATGGTTTAAGAGTTTTTCCGAATTAATTGAATTTTCCGCTCAAATTGAAATTTTTGAACCTGTGCAGAAGATGCGAATATTGCACATTCGCAGCAAACATGTCGCGCATTTCGCGTTGCCTGGAGCAAATTCACCTCTATTCACATCTTTGCATTGACTTTGTATGTAACCTACTTGTGTAAATAATTACATTCGCGTTTGGTGTGAACACACCATAAGGCTTGTGTTATTTTGTAATCACAGAGAAAATCTGACTCCTAAAAGCATTGTAAATCTAAGTTTATCATAAACCAGTTGCATCAAAGGTCTTTACCGTCCACGCAGGCTCACAATGCTTTTTGGAAACGTGGCCCTGGATTGTTCTGTTTTTCATAGGAGCCATTGGTTGGTTGGGAAACGTAACCCAAACAATTTCAGTTACTGCATTTCAGAGTCAAGATTTTCTCTGTCATACAAAATAAACCTACCATGTATAGAATCTGGCAATGTTGGTGATGATTCTGGGCTTGATGACGATATTGTGAGGAAGGATCACACAAGTGTTTGGATTTAGCATGGTGCTTCTATTTTTGGAAAACCCTGGTCGCTATAAAATAATTCAACGTCATGAGAATTGATAAAAAAGAATAAAAAAAACCTCTCCACTTGATCTGCCTCATCCCGTATAAACTCCTATTTCTATCTCTTAGTTAGAACTGACCCTTGATGCTTCTATATTGTGACCCTGGACCAGTCATGAGGGTCATTTTTTGGAAATTTAGATTTATACATTGAAAAAGCTTTCCATTGATGTATGGTTCGTTATAGGACAAAGTTGGCCGAGATACAGCCATTTGAAAATCTGGAATCTGAGGGTGCAAAAAAAAAAAAAAAAAAAATCCAAATATTGAGAAAATCACCTTTAAAGCTGTCCAAATTAAGTTCTTAACATAGGCTATTACTAATCAAAAATTAAGTTTTAAGATATTTATGGTTGGAAATTTACAAAATATCTTCATGCAACATGATCTTTACTTAATATCCTAATGATTTTTGGCATAAAAACACGATGATTTTGACCCATACAGTGTATTTTTGGCTATATTGTTACAAATATACCTGTGCAACTTAAGACTGGTTTTGTGGTCCAGGGTCACATATGTGAGCTCTCAACCAATGATGCACCGGAGCTCCGCAATGGAATCCTCCCTCATTCCCATGTTGTGCACAGAAAAGTAAAAAAAAATAAATAAATAAATAAATAACCAAATAAATAAATAGACCTCAAATAAATGTGAGAATAAATAAATATAAAAATAAATAAATGCATAAAAATAAATATAAAATCTTTTTTTTAAATAAATGAAAGTAAAAGTAAATAAAATTTTAAATAAAAAAAGAGTGATACATACATTTCAAGCATGATGAACAAAATTAGGATCTTATGTGCTGTAGCCAATAGTAAGACTTAAATTAATACTTGGAATTTTAACATCAATCATCAAAACAAGATGCATAAACAGAAGCTTATTTAATTAGTAATTATGTTAGTACATGCTAATGAGCTGTTCGAACATGATGGTAAGCTATACTTTATCATTGTGCTCACTTGGTGTGATTTTTGAAGCGGTCGCATACTTTTGCATTATATGGGCTAAACCTCTTTATTTGTGTTTCTATATTTGAAGAAAGTAAGTCATACATACTGGGATGGCATGAGGGTGAGTAAATGATGAGAGCATTGTAGGGTTTTTTAATAATTACATATTATTATTATTAATAAATCATTAATTATTTAGATTTTAAATATAATTTATCTGCAGCCATAATTGTTACTCAATATATAGGGCTTAATTATAATACCACATATACTGTACGCTCCTTGGTAAGATCATCACTAAACATGATTTACAGTTAATTTAACATACAATCTTCATGTAAACACTTTTTGGAGATTTGTAACATTTTATAAAAGCAAAGCAATCATGGCCACCATAACATTAATTGGTAACACTTAATAATAAGTATACACTAATGAAGTACTTAAAAATCATTAACAAACTATTAGTTTATAGTTAATTCATAGTTCATAAACTGCAGTTAATACAGTAATAATATGTGACCCTGGACCACAAAACCAGTCTTAAGTGTCAATTTTACGAAATTTAGTAATCTGAGGGTGCAAAAAAATCTAAATATTGAGAAAATTGCCTTTAAAGTTCTCCAAATGAAGTTCTTAGCAGTGCATATTAATCATCAAAGATGAAGTTTTGATATATTTATGATAAGAAATTTACAAAATATCTTCATGGAACATGATCTTTACTTAATATCGTAATGATTTTTGGCATAAAAGAAAAACTGATAATTTTGACCCATTCAATGTATTTTTGACTATTGCTACAAATATACCCCAGCGACTTAAGCCTGGTTTTGTGGTCCAGGGTCACATATATTAATATACAGTTTCTACAGTGTAAAAACCATTACGCATATGGATTCAGTATACTACAGCACTTGGTATACTACAGTATACTAGACAGTTAATGGAGACATCAAAATAGACAAAAGACTCAATAGACTCAAATTTGATGGTGAATATTTCAATCTTGAAATAATAACTGAATCTGAAACACATGTGCTTCATGCGTGAAAACAAACATCATTGATTCGGGATGCACATGTTTCAGCTTCTGTTTACCATATTTAATGTAAGATAAGAAAATAAAATGTATTGTAAAAAGTATTGTTTTGTTTTTTGTTCTTTTCTGTAATCAAGTCTAAGTACAAGTAGTCATTTTAAACTGTACTTGAGTAAAATACAAATCCCCGAAATAATACTTAAGTACAGTAATCAAGTAAAAATACTCAAGTATTTTACACCCCTGGTCTGTATATATATATATATATATATATATATATATATATATTTTTTTTTTTTTGTATGGACAAAAGCAGCATGAAAATATACTTTGAATGTGTATGTTCTACAAATTTTCATTTTGGTGTGAACTGTCCCTTTAAGATCTTTATCGCTCTAAGTTCTAAGTCATTATTCACTAAAGTATTTTTATCTTCCAGCTGTTAATAACTACTCTGCTGTGATGCCTCAGACAGTAACAGCTCTGACAGGCTCTTGTGTGCAGATTCCTTGCACATTCAACATCTCTAATTTTGAGGACAAACGTAACAGAACAAAATCTATTCATGGGATCTGGCTAAAAGGCATATCACAGTATGATAACAAAGAGAGTTTTATAGCTTTTAACAGCAGTGAACACATTATTAGAGGATTCAGTGACATACAGATGACTGGAGATCTCAATAAGAGGAACTGCACAACTGTCTTCTATAACATCATGAAGAATCATTCAGACATCTATTACTTCAGACTGCAAATGGAGCCAGATGTGTTCAGAGCAACATTTAACCCCGGGACAGATGATTCAAGCAAGACTGTGAGGATCAATGTCACAGGTAAATGTCATCTAAACTGCCTTTTACATACAGGACAGCTTTCCATACTTTACGTCATTAAATGTAAGTAAGTAAATAAATAAATACATTTAAAATTAAATATTATTTACATAATACTATATAACTAACATTATTAAGTTTCTTTATGATGAACTATTTTTTTTAATTTTTTTTTTATTATATATATATATATATTTTTTTTTTTTTCCTGTAGATTCAGCACAACCTCCTGAACTGAATCCCAGTGAGCTACAGTATGTGAAGGAGGGAACTACAGTCAATCTGAGCTGCTCTGCTGAAGCCCCCTGCCCCAAACAACCTCCTACAATATCCTGGTCTAACATCCCTGAATCTGCCCACATTACAACACAGTTACAGGAGAAACCTGATAAAACCCAGTCAGTGTTTTCAAACATGACCTTCAAAGCTTCATACAAAGATCACAGGAAGAACATCACCTGCACTGCTACATATCCAAGAAATACACCTGATGCCTCAACTGTGAAGAGCACCGTGATGATACGAGTCCTGTGTAAGAGATGTGACTGCTTATTTCATTTAACAGAACCCTGTGTGTTCTTAAATGCACAAATTGCAACCTAAACATAGAATTTTTAGCTAGCTTAGCTCATGTCTATTGCAAAGATTTTACTTTTATCCCATGCATGTGTTTATGTTTTTGTCAAAGTTTCTCCAAAAGAAACTCACATCACCATCGATCGATCTGATTCAGTCTCTGCTGGCACAAATGTGACT
The DNA here is from genome assembly GCF_012432095.1 of Onychostoma macrolepis. Classification (NCBI taxonomy): domain Eukaryota; kingdom Metazoa; phylum Chordata; class Actinopteri; order Cypriniformes; family Cyprinidae; genus Onychostoma; species Onychostoma macrolepis. The sequence continues at coordinate 16,274,520 of NC_081178.1, read as the reverse complement.
TTGACCTGCAGAAGTAAAGCCAGTCCATCAAATAACTTGAACTACACCTGGTACAAACGTGGAAAGGAGATGCCAATAGCTCAGGAAAAGAAGATTAATTTTATTTTAAATTACAGTAATACAGGATTGTACTTCTGCAGAGCACAGAATAAACATGGCAATCAGTCATCAGCAGAGATTCAGCTCACAGCTGAAGGTGAGTTTACACAGTTTAAATGTAAAAAAAACAACAACTGATTTGCAGATCTAAAGCAATGAAGATCATTTGAAATACAACATTATGGTCCAATTAAAGGCATTTCATATGACGCAGGACAAGATGGACACTCTATGACTGTGATCGCTGGTTGTGTGGGAGGAATTGCGGCAGTGCTCATGCTCTCTGCTATTGGATTTTGTACAAGGTATTTAATTACATTTCGTTAAATTTAATTACATTTACATTTACTTGATCATCGTTCATGTAATTTTGATATGGTTTTAAGATGTGCTCAGCATTTTGCAGGCGTTAGTCTAAGCATCATCCACAGTTAGAAAATAAGAGAGTTGCTAGTGTTTGACTTCATATCAACTATTATAAAGCACTTCAGTCATGCACAGTCAGTCAGATTGTAAGTTTAATTGTTTATTTCCACTAGCAGGACCAGGAAAAAGACACACAGGGAGACAATGCTGGAGAAAAAGATTGCCTAAATCAGGTATGTGCACTATTCCTTAGTATTTAAGTTCATTAGGCTGATGGTTATTTAGTTTACAATTAAAAACTCTTAAATGTCATATACAGACTGTCTATTGACACTTGAAACTATTGATGAAACTATTGACACTTATGCTAATGTTTTCACTAATCAACCAGAACAACAGGATCTCTGATGATCAAAGTGTGCGTGACTGTGAAACTGAGTTCAGTTCTCAGATCGACCACATTACAGAGAACGGTTCAACAGAAGAAGACAACAATGAAAAAGGCTCAGATGTAGTATATGCACAGGTCCACGTGCTACACAAAAAACCAAAAGCCATCAGTGTTCTACCTGAGAGCATTTATGCTCCGGTGAAAGTCTAAGTGTTTTTTTTTCCTTTCTGTTTTGATGGTTCCTTTAGACACTCTGTTGACTGTAAAAACCTCTGGAACATGTCAACTAACTCTCAGAGTAGGAGAGTATTAGTAGACTAGGGTTTGTAGAATAAACTGATATGTAGTTGCAAAGTTACTTATACTAGAGCGTTTGTTGGGTGACCAAAAATAAAGTGTTAGCAGATGGTCTACTAATGATCTAATGACTGGTAATTGACATGTAGTTGCAAAGTTACCTATAGTTAACAGAATGGGGGACTAATCCAGGAGTCTTGTAATTACCCTCATTACCCCATGCATTTAAGTCCCAGTCTGTGCTGTCTGTCTTTGTTGGGTCTACAATGTTATGTACGTGTGTCTTCAGCTGTTCCTAGTGTGGATTACTCTGTGTGCTGGATTATAATAAAGACTTTTACTTTGATCCACGT